>NC_046654.1:1470561-2113976 GCF_900324485.2 Mastacembelus armatus | reverse complement strand
CGTGCACTCAGCTAGGCCACAACAGGACAAAGGGGATTTTTCACAACATGGCAACGCAGAGTTTTTCTTACAGGTTTATTATTAATAAATTAATAAATAAATATTTATTATTGATCTTTAGTAAATCATTAGTGCAATTTAGGCGTGTGCAGACAGAAAGGGAACTATTTGGAGTTTATTCTAGTTATCAGTCTAAATGAAAGAGCTATTCTTGATATTGTACATGACAGAAATCATGCATCTATGTCACAGAGGGACTTTAACATCCTGTCATTTGTTTTGACACTTCATCCTCTTGTGATTCGAAGTCCGATGACGACGTGATCAGATCTTCTTTAAAACTGTTCTCCCTTTTGCAGATCAAAATGCATTTTAGACAAAGCTCCTCTGGGCCTGTGTCACCTGAGCAGGAAAACATCACAGGCTCACTCCCACGTCCTCTGGATGTTCTTTAAAACGCTGCTTTATCAGCACTAGTCTCAACGCATATCAATAATAGTGACGGTTCTTGCAAAGTACATTTCTCAAAAGACACTGGTGGAGCCCTGCAATTATGGGACGAGCAGAGGGGGATGGGGAGGGCCTGTGGGTTGTCTAATGAATACCCCGGGGGATTCTGTCTCATCACAGTTGAAGAATGAAAGTATGATAGTGCAAAAGACATTCATGCTTTCTTTTATGTGTGACAATTCCCCCTTCTCAGAGCGAATATTAAAACAGGATGAGGGTGAGCGTGGAAAACAAAGAGGCAGCCCTTGACTTTGATTATAGGTTTGAGCAAATTTGAGTCTGGGTACAAAGGGAAAAACACATTTGTTGAGGACCCTTAATGGACTCTTTATCATTGCACGTGTGTGTTGTCTGTCTGAGAATGACTGTGTGTATCTGGCCATGAAACAGAAGAGAGCTCATATTTGACAGTTGTTATTGTTTCCAAAGCAGATTTTACCTTTGTTCATTATACACAATCCCACTTCAGAAGGCAGCTCCTCTAAACTGAATCCCTTTCAGGAGATAAAATGTCAAGACACAGATGATTGACAACGAGCAGTATCAATGGGTGGTCTCTTCCTATTCCACTGTACGAAAACAGAGTGGAAGGTCTGCATCTCTGTAGCATGGACCTGAAAATGATGGATTTGTCAGTGACTCCAGGATGTTTGTAATAACTGCTAGAAAATGTTTTGCTCATATGTGCATGTAGTTACAGCAAAGTGTTAGAGAGCCCGTGCATTCTTCTCCAAACGCCAAACTCTGCATTTATCATGTTTTTGTGTAAAAAAAGGAGAGTTTTTCAGGAAGGTTTGAATATTTTGGTGGAGAACCACAGGAAAAAGAGGGTTAACTGCCAGCATGCTACGGTTTAATTAAGCCTTGGATGAATATTTAATCGCTTCTGTGAAACTACAGCGTCCGTCTCTGCAGCTGACACAGAGGTGGGAAAGGGAAACTACACTAACGCTCACTTTTATCTCCATGAATCGTGCATTTGTCACGACCCTGCAGCTGGAAACAGATACTGAGGAAACACGATGTGGTACATTCTCAGTTTGAACACGTCTGAATCTTAAACCTTTACTTCAACAGATGACTAAGCTTCAAATCTTCAGCAACATCAGAAGCAAGCTTCATCATTTATCAACCCTCATCATCAGATCAGTTACAGCGTTGGTGAGGTGACGCTCCAAGATCAGAGCAGATAAAAGCAGATGCTACGTTACTTTACAGGCCTAATGAGGCAACTATATTAGCTGTGAAATCGCCTTGCTAATTAGCATCCCCGGTGGATTGTTGCCAGTCTGAAGTTTGCCGATGAGAGCACTGTGCCTGTCCGGATGCATAAATCATCAGGGCATGGCTACAGGCACTTAGATTAATAGAGGTTAATACTGGTGGGTGCAGGGATGATGGGTGGCAGGCTGGTGCATGGTGGAGGGAGAGAGAGAACGCAGCTCTCCATCAGCTCAGTTGTGTGTGATGTGAAGAAAATGAAAACTTGGAACAAGCTTCCAGGATCCGGCTTTTAATGGTATTTCTGCTCCATTGGGTAAAAGAGGAGAGAGTGACAGGACTCACGGGGGAGACACAGAGAGAGAGAGTGGATGATGTGGGCCTGACACCAGCTGAACAGCCAGTTTTACAGAAACAGAACATATTTATTGTAGGTGCACTGATAAATCTGTGTAGTTGTGGGCTGCAGGCGGAGCCATGAGGCTCACTCAAGGTGTAAGGACAGAACAGGGCAGGCTGGGTGGAGCTGCTGGCTCCCAGTAACCATAAAGTTCAAATCACTGATGCACAATGACTATTCCCACAAATCTGTCAGCATATACTTTTTGTAAATAAATGTAATCTGTAGATTATTATTCCCCAGAAACACTGCGGTAAAAAACTCGCATGTGCATGATTGTGCACTGAAACAGGAGCAACAGGGCAGCAAGCAGCATTTGATTTGACATGTCAGTGGATCAGCCTGTAGCTGCTAAATGTGTGAGGTGTTAGTGGTTCTCAGTGGCTGCACTGCCTCTCACTTTATATCAGCACATGACTGATTGACTGGCTGACAGATGAATCAGGGTGGAAGTCTTCCAGGCCAAATTTACAACCTATTTGAAATATCTGCACCGTGTCTGGGTCCATTCTGTCGATAATGATATTCATTCCCCGAGACTTTGCAGTTACCTGGTATTTACTCTGCCAGTCAAAGGTTTGGACACACTTTCTCATCCATGGGAAAGTGTAAAAGCTTTTGACTGGTACTGTATAAGCATTCCTGTTACCTTGTTCCTGCCTTCGCTGTGATGAAATCTCCGGATGCAAATCAGTTTGAGCTGGTGGACTTGTCAACGAATGCTTTAAATAACGTTGTGTGATGGAAAACTGCTGCTATGATTTGCAGCTTGTGACAAAAGCTGCCAGGAGGACGAGAGAGATGATTTTTCATCTGGCTGGCTGGACTTTTTTCCTCGAGATATGGTCACACTTTAGAGATTGCATTTACACTTGGCTTAGATCCAGATCACAACCTCCACTCCGGACCGACCTGACTGTATTCTGATCATAGTGCGTTCTGCAGACATTTACACCTTGTATTACAGCGTATTTCCCCTAAGTCTGACGCATTTGTTTATACACAGACACCAGGCAAAACAGGGAAAATCCGTCTTGGACTTGGACACCTGCAGAGAGCACCATTCATTTTTAACTGCACAGGTCTCACCAGAATAACTGCACCAACATAGACGCAAAGTTTGCTGATTGTTTTAAAAGCACAGCATGTTGTTTTACATCATGTTCGGTCCGTCCATTTTCTTTTCTGTTTCTTTCTGGTTTCTGTCCCACAGAGTCTCCTTCTCAAGCCTTCATTTGCACAGGGGTGGGTGGAAACAGAAAACACCAAAGGGCCAACACTTGAACCTCCTATTCCTGAAAGATTTATCATCAGGTATAAACACCTGGCAGGTGATGTGCTTGCAGCCATGAGACACTGCCGAGGGTTTAAAAACAAACCTGCGCAGGCACAGCTCGTACTTCTTGTGATAAAATCGTCATTTCTACAACACTTTTATTTTACCTAACAAAGTGTCACCTCATGTTGTTCTTACACTGATGATGCACAGAAACACAGTGCACCACCAGGTCTCAGTCATTCTGTCAGAGAAAATTGTGGATTGTCAGTTTTAAATGAATCACTTATACGAGCTTCTTCATTTCCTGCAGTGTTTGGGCTTGCAGCACATACAGTAGAGGGGTGGGCAGTGGGTGAGGGTGAGGGTGGGCAGTGGGTGAGGGTGAGGGTGAGGGTGGGCCCCACCAGCAGCAGCAGCGTCGAGTGACAAGAGGTGAAATGGAACCCACGCACTGAAAAGAGATGAGAGCCCCGAGGTGCACAGTGGACTTTCTTCTGTCCCATCACACCTGTTTACAAGAGGAAACGGTGATGTCACCCACTTCACACTTGGGAACAATGGTGGCTGGAAGAAAGCAACAGGTCGCAAGGGGCGGCGGGAGGAGGAGGAGGGGAGGGAGGGGTTGTCGAGGGGCCTGAAGAAGCTCTCTGTTTTATTTACCATGGATACTATGTTTTGGCCCCTTCGGCTTCAGCACAATAACACTTGCGGGTTCAAGTTCCTGCTGTCCCCCTATTCTCCGACTCCTTCCTTTAATTCTGTACGAGCCTCTCTCTCATACATCATATGGCTGGGGCTCAAAGACATGAATTTCCCATCTATTGAGACTTCTCTGTAATTACCTTGAGAGGAGGAGGAGGATAAAATGGGGAAGTGAAGAGAGAGGGGGGGGGGGGACATATTAAAAGTGCCTGAAAAAGAAATACTCTGCATTCTTCTATCACTCTTCACAAACGCAATAAAAGAATGAAGCGGAGGGAGAAGGGCGGTGGAGGGTGTGAGGGTACATAAAAATGGGGTGCGTTCCAGGAGAGTCGGTCCCCAGAGGGAATCTGAATAAATTAATCACAGCGATTGGCTTTCTTTTTTTTTTCTTGCCTCCTCTCCTCTGGCACGACGCTGTCGTCTAATTGGGCCCTGCCTCTGCGCTGGGCTCTGATTGGCTGAGGGGGAATGTGAGAACCTGAAGACCTCGGCCAACGAGGCTGACAGGGGCTCAAAGGGCAGCTTCTCTCCCCGACTTGAATGGAGAGGAGCTGTGGAGGTAGGGGCGTGGGGGGGGGCAGGGGTTGGTGGGTGGACTATTATAAAGCTACTAATGGAGCGGCGGATTTGGAGTGGGATAATTAAAACCAATGGAGGTGGGGGAGGTGTGAGGGGAGTGTGTGTCTGTGTGTGTTTTCATGCGTGTATGTTCACATGTTTGCAAGAGAGGCAGAGAGAGCGAGAGGCCATGAGAGGCAAAGTAGTGAGAAGAGGGAGAGAGAGAGCGAGGGAGAGGCTGAGCCCCACCAACAAAAGCAGGGATGTGTCCCCCCCAACCAACCAGCCAACCAACCAACCAACCAACCAACCCCTGCCTGCTGTGGCCTCCCAATACCCAGACATCTGCCTCATTATAGCCTGCACTTCACTGCATGCTGCCCATTGTCCGCAGTCATTCTGTTTGTGCACACCATTCTGAGGCCTGCAGAAAAGTCTGAGCGGGCGAGTGGTGGCCTGGAGGAAGTGTTTTGTTTTGAAACGCCTGCCTTGAAATCAGCCATTAGTGGGGAGAGACAGTGATACCTGGGAGGCAAAGTGAGGGAATCATACAGTTTGTTCTGGACTCCCCCCCCCCCCCTTTGATTCATGTTCCCTGTTCAGAGGAAAGCTGCCAACTCAATCTGCAGGTTCTGCTCAACCCATAAAGCACAACACTGGGTGATTTTATTTATTAGCACACGTTTGAAAAGCCAGAAAGGATCTAATCATTCACGTCACACCTGACATTGAAAGTCAGACTGTTTGTTGTTTTGTCAGGTCAGGAATCTCCAGCCAACTCAAAACACCTGTGGGGGTAAAAACCGTGTTAACTATCCTCTAACTGTCCAGTGCAGGGGTGGCCAACCCATGCTCCCCGGGGGCCACTGCCCTGCTTGCTGTGCAGCTGTTCATGCCCTACTCACCGCTGATTACCTGGACCAGTTTCTGATTGGCTGAACACACCTGATCCAGGTAATCAGCGGTGAGTGGGGCAGGGAATTAATCAACACCAACCTATTGGTCCTCACTATTTTATTAAAGTATTTGAGGAAATTAATCATATTTTCCTACGATGTGCAAAGTCCTGAGTTCAGCAGCTTTTCCAAACACAACAACGTCATATATTTAGTGCACAGCTGTACCTGCCCACTCAAGACTCCATATAGATCATAATAGACAGGTTTGTCTATTGTCTCCTGGATGCTTCATCATTATTATTATTAAAATGAGTTCTCCTCACCCCTTATACCATCGTGGAATAAGGGCTGAAGTCTTGTTTCGCTCCTCTGATGTCTTTCTTGTTACTGATGCACTTTGTGTTGAATCAGCTTTCAGTATTTCACACTGCATGTGAGCACAAATGCAAATGTGTGAGCTCATACAAGCGTCGCTGCCCTTGTTTCAGGTTGTGTTGTTAAGAAGCACTGGACCGACTGTACACGAGTCCTGTCCGCAGTCCAAGTGCATCATTCATCAGTCTGGTTGTATTACAGTGGGTGGGGATTCAGTCAAAGGGGATTACCAGCTTATTCTGAACTTTCATAACAAGCTATGACAGGATAATCTGAGTGATTTTGCTAATTCTCTGCACTAATTACATTTGCTGGGCTTGTGTGTTAAAGGTGTTAATGCATTTGGCTAATTAATCACTGCAGTCTCAAGCTGCCTGCTCTGTCACACACTATGAAAGAAATAGAGAGACAGCAAATCATCACTGCAGCTTTTTTTTTTTAACTTTTATTCCACTTTTCATCTTAAGGGCCTGCAATGACTCCAGGGGTGAGGAAGATACAGGACTTGAGTTCATTCTTTTGATGTTGAAGGCTGATGAACTAAACAGGAGAACCTCAAAGGGCTGAGCTCTCCGTGTGAATATTTAAACAAGTGAAAATTAATCATTCATCTTTTATTGCCTCTCTGTATTTTTGCTATGCCGTCTATTCTGACAGTACACATCTTAAGGGCTTATCATTCGTGACGTGAAGTCGTCAAATCTCTGAGCCACGTCACAAAAAAGTAAATAGATAAAAGCACCGAGACAACCCTCTCCTGCCTGCACGTACCAAACGGGCACTTAGTCTCATGCTGCCTGCCCTGGCCTGCATACTTTCATATACCGTGCTCCCTTTCTCCTCGGGGCCTGAGGTGAATGTGGCCTTTGAGAGTGGGGGGAAAGCAAACACGTAGCCAGCAGCTCCTGCCTGGGAAAAGAACATCCAAAGTGAGTGGGCTGTCTTCACAGCGACAGCCTGAGCAAACAACCTGAGAGGGCTTCACGAGAGTGGGGGGGGGGCCGTTGGGTAACTAAGGGACTTCATGGAGGCAGCTGGGGTCTTACCTTCCACATGACAGAGACTCTTTAGTGTTTTCACGCAGACATGATGAGATTTGATCCAAAATGACGTTTGAAAAACACAAAACCTGCACAAAACCCGTTTGACAGGAAAAAACTCAAACACTGGTGTCACACAATCATATTTTCTCTGACAAGGCGTCTTTCACCTGCACAGATACAAGTTTATACACTAAACCGACAAAAGCCAAGTTTTATTTTATCTTATCCCTTTTTCCAGGGATAAAATAAAGTTGAGGACAGGTTGTGTAAATAACATCGTTCCTCATTTTGCCCTTCGGCGACCAAATGAAGAGGTCTAAATGTGGGGTGACGTGTCTGTGCTGTGGGGGGGTCGGGTCTGGTTACTGGTCTGTTTATCCAGCATCCCCCAAGTCGTGACTACTGTTCACACAGCTGGGATCAGATCCCACAGATCTGGGCTTTGAGTGTTCAGCCCATGGATTAGCTATTGTGGCGGACGAGCACGAACCACCCACGTCCACGGTTCAGCACCTACCCCCGCTTCAGCGACACGGTGGTGGGCACCCAGTTCCAAAGAGTTCTAAGCCCCTTATTCACTTACAATTTAAGACTGAGGCGACTAATTTAGGACTTCATTGAGTTCACTGACGGTTTTAGATTGAGCCTCTCCAACAGCTGCCTAACTGTGTATCAGGACGTTCCGATTGCCAGTGGTCCAACTGGTATAATTGTACATATCGAAGGGAATGCTGCAGATTTTACACGTTCAGTTCAGTCACAGTGCAGCCTGTGAGAACAGCTGTATTATGTCTCCTGTGGCTCTGAAGACGCTTTCTTAAGTCTGAGAAACGAGCCCCGGCGATGTCATCAGGGTTTTCGCTGGAGACTTCACGCTCATGGTCTGATCTGCCACTGATTTCTGGGATTTCAAGAGTGCTGGTCTTTGTGCTGTTTTTGTTTGTGTATGCATTAATCTAGCAACACACAACTTCATTAGTGAGGTTCAGAGGGATAGGAATATTTTAAGCTTTGGAAATAGCTGGGCCAGCAGTTTCCCTAATGCTTCCAGGCTTTAAGCTAAAACAGACCCATCACTCCAGCTCTGTGTTCCAAATAAGGGTATTCCCTAAGTTCCCAAAATATGGAACTATTGCTTTAGCAGATCAATTGTGGTTGTTCTATTTAGAATCTCTTAAGAATGAACTAAATCCTTTAATAATTGTTTTAAATGGATTTGTGTGTTCTCAGCGAAATATTAAACATCAGACAACAACATTAAGTTTTAAAGGATTTAAGTCAAAAATATCCGTCCACTATTTACTACAGAACAATATAGTTCTTACTCAGATCTTTATAGACCAAGTCCTCATGAGTTAATTGCGAACATTGTCCTTCCACACAGCTCAGTGGTTCTGTTCCCACCACATAGCTGCAGTGCCGAGGTGATGGCCTGCTTGAACACCGGGGGCAAACAGATGGTCGACAACAGCCCAGGAGAGATGTCTTTGAGCGGGCGGCAGCACCAGGAGCTGCCAACAAAAAGCTCTCCAGTCCAGGGCCTGGGGTGGGAACAATGGGCCAAATGTAGGGTGAGTCAGTCCTCATTCAGTCAGCAGCTGGCTGAGAACCAACAGGTCGGCACACACGGCACTACACACACACACACACACACACACACACACACACACACACACACACACACACAAACAGGAGGAGAACGTCGCCACAACAAGGCAGTGAGAGAGAACTCGTCGGCTAATGATCCAAATCATCAGCGAAACGATCAATAATGGTGTTGGCTCATGGTTCTGTTGTAGCACCTGTTTGACACCTTAGCACTTTGATCATCCAGGTGTTCGTTTTTGGCAGCAGTTCTTTTTTTCACTCTGTGCAGGTTTATCTTACTCCTGATGCGTCGCACTGTGTTAAGGAATGTGCACACAACAGTGACACAGTCAGTACAGCCAGGATTGTTTTGGTTTTTTTTTACTTTTTTTGGTTCTGAGTCTGACCCAGAAAACAAACTGTTGTTACTCTCACACAGATATATGAGACAGATCTGGCAAATATTGAATCAGTCCATTTATATGCGTGTTGAATGAGAGTGGAACCCTCACAGGGCATGTAGAGCGTTCACTCCTGCAGTATTTCATTCAGACTTTGATAATTACTTCTCCTGGGCAGAGAAATCTGCTAACAGAGCGTTACAAGGTTTAATTTCAGCTCTGCCCGTGTTTGGATCCTCAGCCACAACTATGAAACAGAGCAACACTTCCAGAGTATAGATACCAGTGGAAAGAGCCATCCTGTATATTTTTACAGGCGTTGCGAGGTGATTTATGCTGCACAGTCAGAAGGTTTTTAACTGTCTGTCTTTGTGTCTTGCCGTCTAATGACATTTCTGCCCACCGGTTTGTCTCACTCTCTGCTAGACTAAGTAGGCTGACTGAGCCCTGTTAAAGTTAATAGCTCTCCTCAAGCACAGAAGCCCAGTCAGGCCAACACTAATAAAACTCAAGCAAATTATATCAGAGAAAAAGAGACACCGAGGAGTCATTTAGTTACTGGGTTCAGCATTCCTCGGCGTAGGAGAAAGACTCTTGCGTCACACAGGAATAGCTCTGAAACACTGTAAAAATGATGCAAACTGTGGGCTCGAATGTGCACATGGACTCTTCGCCTGAGACGCTGTTGAGGCCTGGCTTCAACAACCTGAGAGGGTGAAAAGTGTCCTGGCAGAGCTCCTGTGTGCTTAGCTTCTGTCACACACCATGTCCTGTGGCACACTGCCACTGTTAAACATCTGGCTGCTTACTTTCCATCAAAACACACTTTGCTAAAACTCTGCAGAACGTGGAGGTGAAACGAGCATCTTCTCCTGTAGGCCGCTGTCAGTTTAGTGTAATAAAAAAACAGTTCTTCATGAGAACACTTTACTTCTTTCCAAATGGCCCGGTCTTTTCAAAACATTGTCCTATGACTTAGATAGAGTGTCAGTGTCCCAGACCAGTGTAGGACGTAGTGTGTCCAGTACATAGCGAGACCAGACTGGAAAGGCCTGTACTCTCCAAATATCAAGGGCTGCAATGTTTTGCATGGATCAATATCATAATCAATAAAAAAGATGTTCATTCAATGCTCATGAGTCAATTTAATGTCAGTGTGTAGGTCAACTATAAGACCAGCTATTAGACAGGGTGCGTCTTGTGCTGCTGACACACGGTTCGGCTCAGTCTTCCCAGTCTGACTGTCTGTTTGTATCCCAGTCTGGACTGGAAAGACCGAGTCCAGCGGCAGGCACTGATACAACAGACATCACCGTGTACCAGGAGTGTTTATGATAAGAGTGTATTTTCTGTGGTTAACAATGAAGCAGACACCATGAACTGTGGTTAACTCCACTCGGCTGGTGCTTAGTGTAAACATATGACATATTCACTGCTACTATTGGACCCCTGTTTCTGAGTAATGGGAGCTCACCGCTCACCAAGACCCAAATCCCCGGGCACTGCCTCTGCCAAGCAGTGTAAATATTTAGGGTCACCCGTCGCACGATGGAAAACGAAAGCCATGACTTTCACTGTGTGAGTGTGTCTGTATAAATGTGTGTGCGTGGCAGAGAGAGGGTGGGAGAACTGAACACTGTATGTGTCCACATACAATTGGCCGCATTTGTATTTGCATGTGTTGTGTGACCTTAAAATCTGTCCCTATGCATGTGTGTCTACATAATCACACACATCTTTTGTGTGTGTGTGTGTTTCACAAACACGTTTGGGTCTCTGGACAGGAAGCAGTGGCATATACCTGCAAGTGCTTGTGTGAAAATCCAGACTCATTTTATTTAACTTCTCAGTTCTCTCCCAGGCCATGACTTTGACAGGAGGCAGAAAACCGTTATCTGTCTGATGTGGAAACCGTGGCATTCAGGGCACCACATTAATCACTGCTGGAGAAAAAAGGCCCTCTGCTTAACATAAACACCATCCTCCAGAAACAGAGCACGACACGCTGAGCCAACACTGCGTCACTCAGCAGCTTCGCTCCTTCTATCCCCTTTGTAATTTACATTTTCTGTTGGGTCTAATCAGCATTTAGGTTTCCATCAGGAGAAAAGCAAGTAAAACAACCACAACTGCCTGTTAAATGAAGTGAGATTAAAATTGAGGTTTTTAAAGTCTTTAAATTCTAAAGAACATAATGTTTTGCTTTCATTTTATTTATTTTTTTTGTGAAATTGAAAAAATCTCTACACTGAATAAGCAGATTAATGACATTCTTCTTGGTTTTGAACCTTCTTAATGCACAGTAGGATTTAAAAAGGCTGATTGTTTTGGGCCTTTACCAGTTTTGACCAAAGAACAATCAAATCTGAGCTACTCTCCTGAAGGAGAGGCCACTATCGTTTATTATCACACCCATAACTATGACACAGAAGGGCTAACAGCACCCACTAGAAGGACAGACTCACCGATCCTGGATGTTATAATTAAAGAATGACAAAATCTGTCAAGGTGCATGGATGGAACGACAAAATGCAGGGCTCTCAAACGAGACACAGCTGTTTTCAAATGAATGTAATTAGCACATTTAAATGGAGACATGATCTTTCTGTAAAGCTAACTAAGTAGTTTTTGAACCTGAGCCTGGTACACTCCATGTTTATTAAAATAATCATGATGACAAACTTTAAGACAAACCACTCCGTGGAGTAACAACATACAAAGTGGTCTTTATGCACCCACAAGTGTTGTTTGTGCCGTTAGGCTCAGGGTGACATTTCAAATTCATTTTTATTGACTTTTTAAGAGTCGATTCATGGCCAAAGTTCATTTTTAATGCAAAGGGGGGGAAGGTCTCGCTTTGTTTTAATCATCTGGGGCAATTTGCTTCCACAGCCTCATCAGCATCTCAAAGGACAAACACACAGATACACATAAGCACATACACACCTCTAGCACACAACTGATATATGTAATAAATCCTACACTTGTGCAGCAAAGTTTCCCATTTCCCTGAAAGGCAGACGTGTTAGCAGAAGGTCAAGTAAAGCAATGTGAAAAAATGCACCCAGGGGCAAAAAAGGTTGAAAGGTTTGATATATTAGAGCACATAAACAGGAGTGCCATTCGTAGGAGGAGGGGTTGACTTTCAGAATAAAAAGTAATCCTGTGTTCTGCGGGGACAGAGCTACACTAGGAGCATTTACAGGCACTTTGAAAAGAGCCTCACAGGCCTTGTGACGAAAGGAAAACTAGCTGGAGACATGAGAGGATAAATATAACTTTGTGTGTGTGGCCTGTGGTGGATACAGTGCTGTTGACCGTGGAAGCCTCTGGTCCCCATTCACTCACAGAGAATAGATGGCTTTGACCCCACAAGGAGTCAGAGCGGCCCTGACCCCAGCAACTCCTAACTTTATCATCGCTCGGTGTTTTCACAAGAGGTATGACACAGTTTGAAGCAAATTAAACTGCATAAATAAACTCCTGCATAAATACTTGCATTTGTTGCCCATGTACCACACCTTGAATGGTCTGAGTTCAGTTCGTACGGTGAAGGGCTCCTCCTGTACCCTGCACTCCCAGGTACATTCACCCTGTTGTGACCTTGGCTGCTCACAAACTGGCTCTGTGCATTTAGATCACTTAGCATGGCCTGCAGGAGGTGCATTAAATTATTAAGGTACTATATATAGACGGAGCCATTACTGATGTGGAGGTATATGCACGGTAACACATAGTAACTTTTATTTGAACTTTTATTGGGTGTCTGTGTGGATTCCTGCAATCTCACTGCTCACATTGGCCTTGGGTTTCATGCAGAGTTGGTGGAGACCAAAACAGAGCTAAAGATACTGGGCAGCCATCGGGTGAATGCTGCTGCTCGATGTGGAAATGGCCTGTTTGTTTGTGTTTCTAGCAAACAACCCTTCTGCTTGGTCATTCAAAGACAAATGTAGTTGATATTATTTTATTTTTATTTGAATATAATTAACCTTCCAGCCTCCTTCAGTTGCCATCTCTCATTTGCTCTAAAGCAAGACTACTCTTCTTAAGCGCCTGTCTTCTTAAAACCTTGATGATAAATAGGAAGATTTCTGTCTCCAGAGTGAATCTCTGCATCCAAATCAAGGACATGACGTTTGTCATATTTCCTTTTCTTTTGCTTTTATATAGAACATAAAAAGCATAAAGAATGAAATCTGAATCCTTTACCTTTCCAAATATCACAGCTGTCATTCATTTCAGCTGAATGACAGATGTTTGACAAAAGAAAGTTTAACAACTGCGACATAAAGTATTTTCCCCAGCAAAGCTAAATGAGAGTCGGGTGGAGGTATGGTGATGCATTTTTCATGATTTTGAGGAGACTCAGCTTTAATTTAGGTCATCCTTGAACATTTCAACTGATTGAAGAGGAAATCCTGTGTTTGAAACTTTGTCAGCAGCTTTCTGCAGAGTAGCTGCAGCTTTGATGCCTGATTGGGTTGAAATGTGCGTCCAGCATTAGGAGGGAAAGACGAGCGTTTGATGTCGAGAGACTCAGATACTGCTGCTAAGATGTTGATGTCATGGGCTCTTTCTCTGTCATGGTGAGACAGTGATGTGATGGTTCAAGAATCTAGTTTGTCCAAATTCTCTGAGCATAACAATTAAATGTCCTGTGATTATCAGCCAGAGATGTGTAGACAACGCACTGCACTAAACACACAGATGTTGCATCTTTAAACAGAAACATATTTTTTCAATCAGCGTCTCACTTTGCCATGTGGACACTGATTTACTGCCAATTTCCACATTCTCGAATGATCAATTAACAATTAAAATCCACTAATTGATGTTTCAATACAAGTCGTTCCACAATGAGAACTTTTGCACAGAACTTTTCTTTGTCAACAAGTGTTAGAAATTAGTTTGTCTGCACCTTTGGAGGCAGAATCCAACCAGCTCTCTCTCACATGCCAAAGAAGATTGATGAATTCCAGGTAAAGGAAATGGAACAATTTCGTAGTGGTTTGACCTGTATTTGCCTGTAACACGCTGCTAATCTCCAGCTCATCTCTTATAGGTTCTACCTGCTGGGTTTCTGGGTTATTAGTTTCTGGGAAACGAATGAGACAGGTGATGTGCATCAATTTAAAAGGAGACAGGTAAGCTGTATAGCACAAGATGTTCAATGTTTAATATTCCTGTGGGAGCTGAAAAGGATCAATACCAGTGACTGAAAGAGCACTTCAGAATGACGACATCTGTGGTTTTTCATAACTCGAGTCTGTTTTGAACAAAAAGCCCAGGAAACATGATTCAATAGCAAAGCTAATTATAGTTCTTAGAGGTGGTTTTACTGGATGATCAGTGGCTTCAAACACAAAATTAAATCTGAATCTGTAAAACAGTCATGACATTTTGACAAGTTTGGTGTAATTGACTGTATATACATGTTTCAGTATAAAGCCTTAATCAGAGCATGAATGCAGAAATACCTTTAATAAATGGTTAAATTAAATTAAGCAAAATATCACTTTCTCCATCTTCAGATAAATCCTAATAATTAGTCCAACTCTATATCATGAATTTGAACATGTGGGTCACCATGTGCTTAAAATAAATGTTTTAAAAGGCAACGTACAGCGTCTCACGTCTGCTTTCAGTCCTGCTCAGAGCTGCCCCTTCATCAGTTCGTACAGATGCTGCTGCTTCCAAACGGCTAAAGTTAGTGTGTTTTTCTGTTCCTCAGCAGCAGAGGTCTTTCACTCTCTCTATGTTTTACTCTCTGGAAGCACACTATATAATTTTCTCTAAGCCAGCTGAGTCTCTATTTTTTCCAACCACTAATTAATTATAATTCTGCACAGTTTGATGCAGTCAGGCCAAAGGAATGCCAGAGCCTGCAAGTCGAGTTTGAGAGAAGAGGAGGAGGCTGAAGGAGGAACGGATGGAGGTAGGGCTGGAGTCTATGGTTCCTGTCTAGCTCGCAGGCCCAGCCCATCGTAGAGATTTAATTACTTATATGAAAAAAAGTCTCAGAGGCCAAGACGCAACACACTGCTGACTGCAGAGCAGTTAATGTTGGTGTTTGGATGAATGAGACAGGCTGAGGGACAAATGCAACAGGTCCAAGCTGCGTCCATCACAGTGCACTCTGGGAAATGTTCATGAAGCATCACCCAGCGTTCTCTGTGACAGTGACGCCTGCTGATAGATCTGGATCAACCAGAAATGACACATCGACACCACAGGAGTGAGGAGCATGGGCAGCAGCACACTTCATGATGCAGTTCGTCTACAACGCTCGTGCTGGTTTCTGGAAAAGTTCAAGCTCAAAATTCCTGCTCGCCATAGTCTGAAGGGACAAATGACATTTTCTCATTTAAGAGTTTGTTGAAACTTTTAAAGATGATTGACAGCCTTGTTTTTTTGTTTTTACTACTTTTTGACATAAAAATAAGTCATGGAACAAGAGGAGTCATGCCAGAGCTGCAACAAGAAACTGCCTGTTCACGCCTCTTCTGCTGTCACAGCCTGACATATGTTTCAACCAGCAGACATGAGCCTAAAATATTCTGATTGGAAAACTCTGACTGACTTCATTTACATAAATGGCCTTAATTAGGTGCTAAAATGAAGGAAGCTGCGGCTGTTGAAGTTTTACCTGTGACAGTCATTAGTGTCTCTCTGAATGTGCAGGATAAAGGTGTGAGATTAACATCTGAAACTAGAGAAATCCACCTTTAGCGTTTTTTGAAAACCCTGCTCTTCTGTCACTGAGCATGTCAAAGAGGATATTTGCAGCCTTTGGGAGCTGCAGATGGAAAAGAGGCTTTTCACTAGTCTCTCATCTGCAGAAGAAAAAACACAAGTTAGTTGTGTTCACCACAAAACAAATGTCAACAGAAACATTTGAAATTACAAAGCGGCTTGATTTAAAGATACATTCAGCAAACTCTGTCATTTTTGCAGCACTGCTCTGAAGCTTTCTGAGAACAAAAAAAAAAAAAAATGCCCATGTTCGACATTTTTGTGGTGATGCTGCTTTTTTTTTGTTGGTGCAGTTAAACAGCCTCAATAAAAATTTCCTCATTGATTCAGCAGACGTGTCTCTGGGGCTGGTGGTCTTGGGTGGTCCGGCGATCCTGTCATACAGACTAACTTGTTCTGCAGGCGATGTCATCGTGACTGCGTCTACATCAGTTCACACACACTCGAGGGCTGAAGGTTAGGATGAGGTTGGGGGTGATTTATGAACACTTTCAATTTATTCCAGACAAGTTTTCTTTCTTCGTTTTTCACAGGGAGAAGCTTTAGTCCCACCACCATCAGTGATGTAGTGCAGTCAAGCTCGCAATCCACATTATTCATCTTTTGCTTTGTGCTCATGAGAAGGAGGAGCACGGACCCAGAACTTAACCATGGGGCACTTTGGTTGAAAACACCACAGACTTTAAATTGAGCAGAAGATTCTGTTATGCAAATATTTTGTGATGCTGAAGGGAGGTTTTAATGAGAAGCCTGCAGAGCTTTGCTTTGCTTGACTGTGTGTCATTGGCGAAGCTATAAACAGGGCGGGAGGGAACCGAGAAACCAAGATGGCAGCAGCTGTGGCCCGAGCATCCCTGCAGGAGAGCTGGGTGCATAGAACACGACTGGATAGATTGGGCATTCCTGCAGAAATCAATACTTTACAGCTGGAGAATATTTGCTTATGTTGTTGTGAGTTTACGAGGGGGATTGATTCTGCCAGTTGATCTTTAAAAACCTCCTGAATGTCCTGAAAGTGGATCAATCTGGACCCATACAATTTAACAGTGTTCTAAAACGCAGACAACAAACTTTCTGCAGGATTGTTTTCCACCTCTGGAAAAGAGACAAAGCCACACTGACACACAGTTTTATCATCAACATTACAACCTGCTTCTCTGGTCTATTTGTTGTGCTGCTGTAGAACCTTTGTATCTCATCTTAATTCACTAAGTGATTGGCTGTATGCAAGTCAGTTTGTTCTACATATTGTTTAAAGTTAAATTTTTCATGATGTCCTTCAGATCACAGAGATGGAGATTTTAGTCGCTAGTTCTGACCCTAGTTTCCATTTTTCAGTGACCTTTCTGGATCAGCAGGAACAGCTTTGGTGAATCCAGTATAATCGAGCCAGTGTTCTGGTCGGAGGTTACGGTAAGGATCTCTGAATTGCTCTTCAGTTATAGCTCAGCAAACCAGAATAACACGCCACCCAAACACATGGTTAGCATCCTGAATAACAGCTATATACTTTCACACAAGAACCAATGCAGCTTTTCTACCCTCCCATTTTAGGGGACAGCAGCTGCACCGTGGGCATCTTCACCACAGGGCGGTTGTTTGCAGAGACCAGTTTAGGCCTGTTTGTCTCCCAGTCATCCCTTTGGGCCCCCTGGGTGAAATAACTTCAGCCCCGTCCTATTACAGCTCAACCCCACAAAGCCTGGTCAGTGGTGCTTGATCCTGCCTCCCTTCAAAATAAAACCGAGAAGAGAAAAACAAACTTAGAACATGGAAGTCTTTGATAGCTTTGAAATTATGGGTGGAGGCTCAGGCTGAATGCTTCATTCAATGTTTGGGGGTTAATGAGAAGAATGTGGTTTTGTTTTCGCTACTGGTCCTCAACTCACAAACGTACTAACTGTATCGGAGAGGCAGGATTATTTTAAGCTCGGCTCTCGGCCGTACTGTAAAACGCTCAATTATAGCCTTGTTGGGTATAACTGGGTACCCTTAAATGCCCCAGGGGCACAGAAGGGCACACACTTTATTTCAGCATTTTAATGCACACATGCACATTTCTCTGAATTAAAAAACATGCACAGGAGTCTGAGTCCTCCCTCTGTTTTTCTTTATTTTTATAGATGTAAATCCACACCCAGTTAGTCTGCAGTAAACCAGCTTTTATTGGGGCATAAAACTTTGTTTCCATCAACGCCACACAACTGCTGCTGCACACAGGAGCGTTTAAGAGGGTTCTACTGAAATACCTTCACTCTGGCTCTGGAGGAATTTGTCCATCACAAATTGACCAGAATCACCGACTGACAATCTTCTCATTGTTCTCCTGACTCGCTCCTCTGGGCCTAAACTCTCCCGGAGCTCTCGTCTCACTTTCCCTGCACGCAGAACATATTTGGCCTTTGCAGGAGAAAGAGAAGCTTGGCAAAGCCATCAAAACACATTAAACCGTTGCATCGCTGAAGGCAAAACAAACTGCGGTTCTACAAGTGTTGGATTAAGTTGTGCTATAATCAGAGCTAAAATTAGCCCTGATTGCTAAGTGTGGATCACATGGGAACAAGCCAAAGACATTTCCCAAAGAGCAATAAATCTACTGTACGTCGTGACGTTTTCAACAGACGAGAAAACAATTGTGTTGACTTTGGTGTGAGTTTGAGAAACTGTTGTGAATAAAAATACACACTATCATCAGTTAGAGACCGGATTGAACACAATTTTCAAAACAACGGTGGAAACAGTCGTACTGGCCCTACGTAAGTAAAACCCTCAAACCAAAAACATCAGTCAATGATGAGTAGGTGCAACTTTTTCCGTTTAATGGATCAAATTTACCGTAACCAGCGAGTGACAGACACTATGAGAGTGTCACAACCTAAAGTTCAGGAAGTCACTGCAAAGAAAAGTCTGAAACTCAACGCTCAGCTGGTGTTGGCTCCTCTTAGTTTCAGCTAAAGCAGAATAAACGTCGTTTCTTAGTATCATGAAGCAGGTCAAAGGATAAGTTGCTCCCCCGTTTATCTCCCCCTCACCTCTTCTTCACCTTTTTCCCCCCATCCCTCCTTTCTTCTCACCCGACTCTGCCTCCCTCTCTCTTCTCTCCTCTTCTTCTTCTTGTCCTCGTCGCCTCCTCTCATCTTCTTCCACCATTCTTCATCACGCTCCTTCCCACCCCATCGTCAGTCGCTGCAGCAGAGGCTGGGAGGGGAGACGTACGGGCTGTGGAGATATTTGCGGTGCCAGGCAGACATAATAAAAAATAAAACCGGAGGGGTGGATAGGAAAATCTATTAAAGGGACTCATTCACGTCTAATGTTGCAAATATTGCTTTTGGGATCCCTGAATAAGATCATTCTTATCCAGGAACGAAACATCAGCCAAAGACACAAAGCTGAACAGGCAGAAAACAAAGCAAGACATTTTCACTGCTGAAGCTGCTCAAGTTCAGTTTGAATGAGAAATAAGGGATTGTTGTTTATGCATGTCTGAAATGCATCAGCCAAACTGAAATACCTTGTACGTATGTTTATTATGTGCCAGCTTAAAAATCACAGCTTTGTTCTGCAGGAGGCTTCAGGTTAATACAAACAATTTCCACTTTATTCGTGCAATTCGATGAGGCTGTTCACGGCATAGTTATCCAGACTTAGTAGGATTCATCCTCTGAGGGTCATGAATCTCATTTCGTTCAGTCTACACCAAACTGGTGAACAGAGCAGCTGACACACAGATCACATGTGCATGCTGCTTTTACTTCATTCCCCTTGTCACTTTGTGGTTTTTCTGCAAATTCTGCTGTTGGGATTTTATTTTCTAAGAAGCTGAGACTGAGTTTGTCATCTTGGCAAGCTTTGGTTGCTTTGTGATTTTTGACATGTTTCATCATCTTCTGATGATGGTGTGTATCTCAGCTGTGCCAGTTACCGATTGAACAACCTTCTATGTGATTTATTTCACCACTTTGTGTGAACTTAGCTCCACGGTGCATGTCTTCTGTCTTTAAGGACAGAGTGTGAAGCCTGTGAGCTCTTCGTGTTCTCCTGGCTGTGTGGCCACAGAGGTGACAGGATTTTAATTTGTCTCGCTCAGCCTGCTGTCTGGCAGTGTGTGTTAATTGCTAAGACGCCACTCTAGCAGTTTAACAACAATAACAGACCGGTTTTTAATAGAAATAAATTATACAGCGAGAGTCTGCCAATCCCTGAGACTCAGGGCGCCGACACAGACGGAGGGAGGTCAACAGAAAGCCGGGGCTCACTTCTCACTTGGCTCTGTCTGTCATTTCTGGTTGTCTGCCCATAAAGAAATTCAGCATTAAATCTACATTACTGCTAAAAACTAATGAGAGCAGTGGGTTAGTTACTGTGGTAACTAGTTAACAGTTTGCTAGTGTCATGAATTGGCTCCAAAAAGCACATGGGGGAGATGAGAGAGACAGATCCAACTAAGGTGGGCCAGTTATGTAAGATCTCCAGACCAGCAGCCCAGGTGAACCTCATCAGTTAAACTTAGTGTACATGCTTTCACAGCATTAGCATGTTTTCAAGGGTTTCAACAATATATACAGTGGGTACGGAAAGTATTCAGACCCCTTTAAATTTTTCACTCTTTGTGTCATTGCAGCCATCTGTCAAAATCAAAAAAGTTAATTTTATTTCTCATTAATGTACACTCAGCACCCCATCTTGACAGAAAAAAACAGAAATGTAGAAATTTTTGCAAATTTATTTAAAAAAAAAAACTGAAATATCACATGGTCATAAGTATTCAGACCCTTTGCAGTGACACTCATATTTAACTCACATACTGTCCATTTCTTCTGATCCTCCTTGAGATGGTTCTGCTCCTTCATTGGAGTCCAGCTGTGTTTAATTAAACTGATTGGACTTGATTAGGAAAGGCACACACCTGTCTATATAAGACCTTACAGCTCACAGTGCATGTCAGAGCAAATGAGAATCATGAGGTCGAAGGAACTGCCCAAGGAGCTCAGAGACAGAATTGTGGCAAGGCACAGATCTGGCCAAGGTTACACAAGAATTTCTGCAGCACTCAAGGTTCCTAAGAGCACAGTGGCCTCCATAGTCCTCAAATGGAAAAAGTTTGGGACGACCAGAACTCTTCCTAGACCTGGCCGTCCAGCCAAACTGAGCAGTCGTGGGAGAAGAGCCTTGGTGAGAGAGGTAAAGAAGAACCCAAAGATCACTGTGGCTGAGCTCCAGAGATGCAGTAGGGAGATGGGAGAAAGTTCCACAAAGTCAACTATCACTGCAGCCCTCCACCAGTCGGGGCTTTA
This sequence comes from Mastacembelus armatus, assembly GCF_900324485.2. NCBI lineage: Eukaryota > Metazoa > Chordata > Actinopteri > Synbranchiformes > Mastacembelidae > Mastacembelus > Mastacembelus armatus. The sequence continues at coordinate 2,092,945 of NC_046654.1, read as the reverse complement.
TGGCAGAGGGGCCCGACGGAAGCCTCTCCTCAGTGCAAGACACATGAAAGCCCGCATAGAGTTTGCCAAAAAACACATGAAGGACTCCCAGACTATGAGAAATAAGATTCTCTGGTCTGATGAGACCAAGATTGAACTTTTTGGCGTTAATTCTAAGCGGTATGTGTGGAGAAAACCAGGCCCTGCTCATCACCTGCCCAATACAATCCCTACAGTGAAACATGGTGGTGGGAGCATCATGTTGTGGGGGTGTTTTCAGCTGCAGGGACAGGACGACTGGTTGCAATTGAAGGAAAGATGAATGCGGCCAAGTACAGAGATATCCTGGAAGAAAACCTCTGACAGGGTGCTCAGGACCTCAGACTGGGCCGAAGGTTCACCTTTCAACAGGACAATGACCCTAAGCACACAGCTAAAATAACAACGGAGTGGCTTCGGAACAACTCTGTGACCGTTCTTGACTGGCCCAGCCAGAGCCCTGACCTAAACCCAATTGAGCATCTCTGGAGAGACCTGAAAATGGCTGTCCACCAACGTTCACCATCCAACCTGACAGAACTGGAGAGGATCTGCAAGGAAGAATGGCAGAGGATCCCCAAATCCAGGTGTGAAAAACTTGTTGCATCATTCCCAAGAAGACTCATGGCTGTACTAGCTCAAAAGGTGCTTCTACTCAATACTGAGCACAGGGTCTGAATACTTATGACCATGTGATATTTCAGTTTTTCTTTTTTAATAAATTTGCAAAAATTTCTACATTTCTGTTTTTTTCTGTCAAGATGGGGTGCTGAGTGTACATTAATGAGAAATAAAATGAACTTTTTGGATTTTGGCAAATGGCTGCAATGACACAAATAATGAAAAATTTAAAGGGGTCTGAATACTTTCCGTACCCACTGTAACAACACATTTCAGATCAACATGCACTAAATCTGATGGAAATCTCAGCAGCCTGAGTTTAAAGCAGCATTAACATGCAGCCTGCTGACAAAGTTCATGTTCAGACTCTTATCTTGCAACACTCATGTTAGTTATTTATGAGTTTACATGATGTGATTCAAGTCGTTTTTAACTCAGACTTGTGCAGGTAAATGTCTCGGCCCGACACCAGTGTGCTGCCTAACAATGACTGGAAACGCTCCAGCTCTTTCCTGCAACAAGCAGCGAGCAGGCCCACGTGTCTGCCTGTTTATGGGATGCCATCCAGCCAAAGAGCCATTGTTTTATTGTTGTTTTACACAATGTGAGTTGTTAAGCCTGAAAATGAACTCATATTGTATCAACAGCATCTGGTCCTGGTTCACTTACTGGGATTACTTCTAATGGGGAAGAATGTGTGGACCAGTCTGAACAGACTATAGCTGAGCTGAGGACGTGTCTGCAGAAAAGCTGGTTTAGTCCTTAGCGCCTGTATTTGAAAGTTGGATATATATACAATAAATAAGGTGAACATATTTTTGGGATTCAGCAGAGAGGGCTTGGAAATATTCCTGCATAATTTCTGAAGTTATTATGTCTATAAAATGTAATTTCTTGTCTGTGTTGGCAGGTGCTTTGTTTTCGTTTGTTTCATTTGTAATAAAACTCTTCACGGCCTCCTACCTGCTTCCACTTGTCATAGTTTGTGTTGAGTCAGAAGCACTTTGGGCTCTCAGATACTGAAGCACAAGGAGATCAACTTTCGCTATACATTTGTCATTCGAGGAAAACTGAGATGATCTCAGCTGTAATGCAGTAACGCAGTCATCTCCGTGTTCATACTCCCACAACATCTCAAAATACTTTCTCTTGTCAAGAGTTGAAAGCAGAAGGAAACAGACTGTAAGACAATTATTCAGCAGTAATCCTTCGATGCTATGAAGTTGAGCTGATGCAGGTCTATATGTGAACCAGATCCTTTGCGGCCGAGCCTCTTTAGGCAACAGGGAAGAGTGATTTTGTTTTTGTCATCTCTCAGGTATGTATCTACGTTGTCGGAACAGGTTTGTGCTCTGGTGCTTGACAGCTCGACTCTTACGGCTCGGCAGCTGGAGATTTATGAGCTGTCAGTGGCAGGGAGGCACTAAAAGACAGCCTTCCCCTGGTCAGAGAAGATAATTACTGTTGATTACTGAACTAGTGCTATAAGACTGATAACTGTCTCCCTGCACACCTGACTGTGTGCCTGCCTGCCGCTATTTCTACCTGCCTGTCGATCTGTTAAGCTGCCTGTCTGCCTGTCTGTGTATCAGGGATCGTACCGAACAGGTCTTATTAAAATTGTTTCCCATCATTTCTGATTATTCATAGTAAAATGTCCCTGACAGTTAATAGTTACAGGATCCTTCCTCTCCACTGATGTGTCTCTCTGAGCTTATGTTTATTACATAAATACGTTTTATACTGTGTATACAACCCAGGGATGTTTCAGTTTTGTGCAAATAAATTCAACACTGAAACACAGAAATGACTGTAAAACAGTAAACGCAGGCCCAAACCAGTAGATTCTGGTTTGGGCTTAGGCAGGTTTAGGTTCAGGCTAAGACAGATGCCTACGACCCAGAGAGTCTGGATTAGACTCAGACAGAGACACGATTTCAGACTGAGAGTCTTAGAGAAAAAGTAGATCAGGCCAAGACAAAAAGGCAGAATCGAGCTCAGGTAGTGAAACAGTTTAGATTCTAACAATGAAATAGAGAGAGACCGAGCTAAAACAGAGAAACAAGCCCTGTCGGCCCAGGAGCAGAAGGATTCAGGCTAAGGTTCAAACAAAGAAGCAGAGAAGCAGAAACCAGTTCATGGTTGCCCAACATGTGTGGGCTGACACCGCTGTCTTGAAAACCCTGTGCATTCCCAACAGATGCCAAGGTACCCTGTCTGTAAACGACACAAAAGCTACTTGGCAAAGCGTCAATATTTGAGGCCCTGGGAATGAGAACAGGCTAGGTTGGTGCAAGGGACTGATGCAAATTTCATCATATCCCCATGTTGTGTGTGTGGACTGCACGAGCATGCAAACCACACACATCCTCCAGAATAGTGAAATGGCCTTTTATTTCAAAGAGAGGCTGTGCAGGGAGATGCACATCTTTGTTACATATTTTTAAGAGAGCACAAAGACCCACAAATGGTGTTAAACCCTCAGAGAGAAATGATTCAAACTCTCAGGAGGTAGAAATATCTGTGAGACAGATATGTGACAGACAATTTGTTCTATTCCCTGATGTTGGTCCTGTTCTGTTTAAGGCGCTGCATGCCCCATTTCAAACAGAGCAGCTCTTCTTGGAGCTGTGACGCAGTCATTCTTGTTTTGTGGAGCATATGACAGAAAATCATCTACGTTCACAGACTGTTCATTGTTGACATGCAAGTCTATAGCTGCCCACATCCGATCCCTACTGAAGTATGATCGAACCTTCAGGCTGATACGGGTAAATATGGGCTCAGGTTCATTTGGAATGACAGCTTCAGGTTCAGGCTCAGCCTCAGGCTTAGACAGAAAGGGGGGGGTTCAGGATCACAGAGAGACACGGTGAGGTTCAGGTTTAGATTCAGACGGAGAAATAAGCTCAACATGAGGCTCAGGCTGATGAGAGACAGACAGACAGACAGACAGACAGGTAGGCTCATTAGGTAAAATGGATCAAAAGCTTTGACTGGCAATAAGCAACAAGTAGTCAGACAGGTACAAGATAAACAGGTAATGACTGGAACACTCCAGCAGTGAAACTGCCACTAGAGATGTGATCTGCATGATCATACATTATGTGAATAGTGACACAAAAAATGCCCCAAAATAGCAGCATTTGTAGAAAACCTTTCAGTTTTATTGTGACTGAATTATATAATCCAGATCTCTACAGAGCACTGCACCTGTGCCATTTATCAAAGCAGAGTCAAAGCTGCACGAAGCAACGGAGAAACTGTTCAGACCTTCAGTTGCTGCAACTTTGTTCACAATCTGAAGCTTCTCAGGAAAACCACTCTCAGAGCTTCCACTCTGTTCTGCAACAAGGGGGTTGTTTATCGATCTGATTCCTTAATGATCAATATACTGTAAACCACACAGTGACAACAGCGGGTGCAGATAAATGAAAGTGTCGTCATCAGTTAGAAAAATTTGCTGAAGTCGGGACTGAAAAGTTTCATGTCTTTTCCAAAGTGTTTGCTTAATGCAGGTCAATAAAATAAGTTCTGTTTTCTTTTATTATTTCCTCACTGTCCTACTTTGTGCTGCTTTTAAAATTCATTTTTCCCTCATTCTTGATTTTCCTCTCAGGTGGTGTCAGTGTGTTTCCTGTTCGGCTCAGGAACATCAGTGGAAGTACAAGAGAAAGGCTTAAACAGGAGCTGCTGTAAGTGCATTTTCTGCTCAGATGAACAGGGCTGCATGTCAGAATGTGAAGTATTTCTTCAGCACATGTAGGGTTGGTGTCCACATCTCTCTCTCACACATGCTGTTTCCTGCTATTACGGCTGGTCCACAGCAGGTTCAGAAACTTCACATGCAGCTCTGCGACGTTATGAAGCGGTTCTGGGTGATTTTAAAGAGCCGCTACTTTCCATATATTAGCCCGTATGAATCAAAGCACTGACGGCAGACTGAGTCAGAGTAATGATCTCTCTTCATGTGGCTCCTTCAGAACCGGCCTCTGCTGCACATACAAATGCAATTACTTCAAAGATGACACGCTTTTCATGTGGTGCAAGCTTCCCCGGATTGATTTACTTCATCTTCCGAATTAACTATTATCAGTTTGGATGTTTTTGAAAACGGTGCTCTGCAAAGGACATGGGTCCCGTGTACAGTTGAATCTGGCTAAATTTATATGTGCGTTCAATTTGTGTCCAAGCTCGACAACAGTCACATTCATTAGATATGTATGAATGGGTCACTGAAATCAAAGAACCATTAAGAAAACATTACCTGCTCTGAGCGGCGTGACTAAATGCACAATGATGATGACATAATCTGGGCGATGCACCCTGCAGTGCTCGGTTCAGCACACACACCGTCTGACATGCCTTGTTGACACTGTATTATCTAAGACCCATTTCACCCAGAGGGATGTGCAATAAAAGCTTTTGTTTGTTTTGGTGTTTCACAGTTAGTTGTTCAGCAGGTAGCATGACGGACAGAAACAATAAAACGCCCTGAAGGTGCTTCCAGACCAATTCCTAATTTTCCTAATGCTTCTTGTACAATAAACAGTAAATTGCATGCAACAAAAATAAAGATTGGAAGAGGATCCTAATGATCACCTGCTAACCCAGAACACACAGGTCTGGTCAGTTTCTGCAAACTTTGTGTTTTGAGGACGGAGAAGCAGCAGAGGAACATGAAGAAGACACATCATGATTCCGAGGACCGAGGAAGAGGAAATCTCACACCGCCATCTGTCAGCCAGGATTTGGTCGTCGTGGTGGAGACGTCGGAGAGGAAGGAGAGAGTGGGACTGTGAGAGGGAACAAGGAATACGTGAAACCACATGTAGTAGACCACAAATTCATAAGCACCTTGTACCACTGTTGTGATATATTGACCAACGATTAGCTGTGAATCGATCGACACGGAAACTGTGAGATTAGTTTGTTTCCCTTTCCAGCTTCATGCAAATCAAGAATTTCAAACTTCTAATCTTCTGAGATCTAATTTTCCATAAGTGGATTGTATTAGTTCTGACCAATTTATATGTAAATGCAGGTAATTCCAACAGGTTCCCTTACTTTAGTTCCCACCTAACACGAGCTGCATCAAACTCTTCTGTGTAGCTGTAACGAGGCTCGGAGGCTTCACGTGTTCCTGTGAAGACCTTACATGGACGACAGTTGCCAAACATTGCATCAGGTCAAACTGTCAGGAATCCAAAAATCATCTAAACCATCCAAAACAGTCGATTTTTCATTTGACTCTCTCCATGACCTCATGGTATTTCTTTTGAACAGCAGGTCATCTGTTGAACACACGGCTCTGCATCATCCTGCTTTATTAACTCGGACTGTGGAAGCAATATGTCTCCTCGCCGGCAACAGCAGCAGCAGCTGACTGGGATCATCAGCCGCCGGAGTCATATACAAACATTAGTTCCTCTAATTAAGTGCAGAGTAATTAGTGAGTATGAGAGTCAGGAAGACGTGTACATGAAGCTCCAGGCTGACAAAGATGGGGAAGATCTAAAGCTGCAGACTTCTAGGAAGGCACAGCTCCTCCGGTGCTTCACATCGTTTGCCTCCCATAAATGTCAATATGCGCTTCATGAATTAAACATTTTCCCATCCCCCACTTCTTTGTTTGGGCAATGAAATTTGTTTGAGTCATGAAAATGAGGACTAATTACCACACAGTGAATAATGTGAGTAAGGAATCAAAGGATGTCACATTTATGAGCATCCTTTGGCTGCCAGCAACACATCCACACAGTGGTTCGATTGACTTCTGATGACCCGAAGGCGCTTGAGCAACCTCAGATCTTAATAACAGCTCAGATATATTGGAATCAGATATATCGAAGAGGCTTTGCTGTTGATGCCAACAACACATGCATGTGCAAGCAACAAGTCTGGCTTTTTGAAACACTCCCAGAGAAATTAGTTGTCGCAGGTGTGTGCAGCCAAGAGACGAGGGTATGCGAGGGTTGCTGGGTGTGTTTATCAGTGGCAGCGACGTGCAGTTCACTTTCATCTGCAGGGTTACATTGTTTGGGGTTTAAAAAAAGAAACTGCCACTACAGAAGAGCTTGGCTTTTAATTGTAACAGGCACAGACTTGCAAAATATGTTATAAGTATTGTCAGGTCTCTTGACATCAAGCAGCAAGTGTTTTCTGTCTAGTGTGGCTCTGATTAGTGAGCAGAATAAGTGCATGGGGGTTTTGGATACCTGGGCCTACGGATGCAATGAAAAATGTGTGATCTCAGAAGGGATTTGCACACCTGAAAGATCCTAACGCACCTGACAGCCAACAGCATTTCCCATCATTCATTTTCACTTTCACAGTTCAGCCTGTTTTCTTACAAATAAAAAGACTTATTTGCCCATTTAATTATGAACATTGACATTTAACGGTGAGGAAGAACGAGACCGGAAGGTCAGAAAAAATTCAGTATTTATTTTAGAAATTCTAAAAATAAAACTAAAGAGTGTGTGTAACTTAGACAGCCCTGAAAAGACTCTGCTCCATGTGCAGAAAACCCATCACCGCTTCACTGCTCTGCTAATTATTTCGCACCTGCTGGGGAATAACGCTGGTGCAGGTGGTCAGCAGCAGCTGAGCCTGGGCATGACTGATATCTCTGCTTACTTCACCCTCTTCCATTGATGTATTAGGAAAGTGGGAAACTGCGTCACCATTTGTTTTTGCTGCAATATTTTTTCCCAATAGCCACTCACAGTAATGCGACAATAAAACTCCTGTGACGCCAAAGCTTTTATAGACACAGGCAACCATCATCAAAGAGACTGCACATCAGCTCCAAATGCAAACGACGGTTTTTACTCTTAATTATGAATTTGTGCAGTGGTCCACATCACCTCAACAGCTAGAAACCTTTTTTTGCTCAACTCACTTTATTCAAGTGACATCCATGGTCTGTCCCTTGATCTGAAAGGTATAGGACTGTGTGTTTTTATGTATGTTTGCCTGATACGGACGCACTAAAACACATACACATATTTTCCTTGTGAGGACTTTACACTGGGGGTGGCACGGTGTTTTAGTGGTTAGCACTGTTGCCTCATATCAAGAAGGTTCCTGGTTTGAAACCCATCAGGGGCCTTTCTGTGTGGAGTTTGCATGTTCTCCCTGTGCTTGTGTGGGTTTTCTCCAGGTCCTCTGGTTTCCTCCCACAGTCCAAAAACATGTATGTCAGGTTGATTGGTGACTCTAAATTGCCCATAGGAGTGAGTGTGAGTGTGTGAGGTTGTTTGTCTCTATGTGGCCCTGTGATGGACTGGTGACCTGTCCAGGGTGGACCCCTGCCTTTCACCCAGAGAGAGCTGGGATAGGCTCCAGCAGGTCCCTGGGACCCTAAACAGAACTAAGTGGGTATAGATGATGGATGGATGGACTTTACATTGACTTACATTCATTTCCTGGAGACCATAACCACTAGTCACCTAACCCTAACCCTTCACTAACCTCACACCATCATGACCATAAAATTCACTGATTTACATGGTGGGCACCAGCTTCTGTAAGTACATTTTGGTTCCCACACTGTGAGTTATACCAAGTGGACATATATAAACACACACACACACACACACACACTCAGTGTTATTGATCTCACCTCTTAGATGCACTCCTGTCATGAAGAGGAGGTGCAGGTGAAGATGAGGAGGCTGGTTAAACAACAATTATTCATCTAAAAGATGAATCAGCCAAAGTGTGGCACACTGGCTCCGACCCAGTACATGGCTCCAAGCCAACATCATGATTACATTTATAGGTTTTACCTCATAGTCTTTCAAAGGGGAAAAGTGTATTGAAAAAAAACGTCCTTGTATGAAATGGAAACAAAAACCTGCTAAAACCGCTGCATGTCAGAGATAATATCTTGGAGAACGTGTGACTGATTCTCTGCTCTGAACACTGACAGTCAAAATGCTCCTGTGTTCCCAGTATTGGTGTCAGCTGTTTCTCAGCTGATGTCTTTAAACGCTCCAGTCAGAATGGATATGGGAAGAAAGCAGAAAATCAAATCTAAAAGACCAATTTAAATCCAAAATCTGATAGACAAATAGGATAGTTACCAAGAAGGGTAGCCCTAAATTATCTAACAAAGACCCAAATATTTCGGAATAAAAATATCTTCAAAAAGCAAATATCTCGCAATAAAAACAAAACAAGTGTCCAACTGTCTCGATATTTACATCAACAAACTTATTTATCCTGAAACTTAATTACTGGAACAATTCCATCCCTCTCAGCACAACAGCAACAGTGGTTTCATTTGTTTTGGGGTTTTTTTTTTGCTGCTGTGGTTTTAAGCAGAATTATATCACCTCAGTCTCATAACCTCTATTGTTTGCTGTGGTCTAGCAATCAAATTTTAGTTTCCTGCAGCTGCTCTCAGGCTTTATGATCTTTACTCCACTAACTTGCACCTTCATCTGCACAATAACCCACAACGTGATGATATACTGTCGAGTGCTTGGGGCACGAGCGTCCTGTCAGATAAGCAGAGAAAGGTGAGGAATCCACCTAAACAGAGGCTTGTGGTTGTACTGAGCACACACCAGAGCTGTGTAGCTTTATCTGTAGTCATGTAAATCAAACTCTGGGACACTATTGCCAGCTACATAGATTTGATGTAAATTTAATATGTGATTGCTCACTGTTTTTAACCTTACACCACCTTTGAGAGGTGAGAAATAGCAGTGGCAATGCTAAACCAGGTTTGCACAGGTAGAGTGGAATCACCTGTGTGAGTCCAGAAACATTAACTCAGGTTTTAGCAGCCCCCTCCCACACTGAAAAATGAAGAGTTTGGTGCTGTTTGCACTAGTGAGCTCATCCTGGTTATTGTATTTGTAGACAAGGGATGAAAGAAAATCCTACTTTTTCCTCAGCATATACCGGACAGATGTAATACATTAATGCAAATACCTACATTAGAGATGAGTGTGTGAACAGGCTGTGCATCACTCCTAACATACTGTGTCAATACAGGATTTAATCAGTGTTGTTATTTCATCAGCTCCACCTGTTTCACTTTCCTCTGGAAGACTGTAAGCATCGTTTTCTGCTCCTCTATCAGCTGTCACCTGTTCTCAATCCCAAACGTAAACGCACATCACACACTGCTGAAGCTAACGGTTTATTCTCAGAGGAGACATTTTCTTTCCTGAGATAATAAATATTTTTCCTCTCCTCTGCAATTTGTGCAGTTACACATATAAAAATAACTTTCCATGTTAATCTTCTCATAAGCTCTTGGTCATTTTGGATCATTTTCTATCCCCTTATTTTTACTCCTTCATACTTGAACTTTACTACATTTCAGAGCCAAAGCTTGTACTCTTTACTGCACTACACGTATCTAATAACTTTAAATCTTTTTCAGAATCTGATAAATAAAACAAAATACAGTATAATCATAAAACTTTAATGATCCCTGGTGGAAAATTCACAAGCTACCCAGCATAAAGTATTTCAAATTATACCAGCTGCACATTAAAGTGATGAATACAATAATGCATCCATTATTATATGCATACATATATATATATATATATATATATATATATATATGTAACAAACTTGACTCCAGTTTGCAAAAAAGAAAGGAGTCTACCAGACATACAAGTTGCCAATTTAAATGTGTTTGTTTCCGTGCAATAAAATAACATGGCGTCTGACAATATATGAGTGTCAGTGGTGTAAGCATGTACGGATGAATGATATTAATATGTTATAAAACAGTGAAAACCAAACTAATTAAGTGGAAATGACGCGAGTCTGACGAGGCAGGCAGACCCAGGCAGTTAAGGGTGAAGTATCTTACACCCTTTAATGACTCACATTTCCAGGTGCACTCAGTTGTTCAGAAAACCAAGACTTTTGCCCAAAAACAGCTACAGCTGCAGAAGCCAGAGGTTTGGGTCTTCACAAATACCGCAAGTATATTTTACTGCTTTGTACTTTTACAAAGCAAAAACTTTTAGTTTTAAAGTTATGAGTGCAGGACTTTTACTTTCTGCACTGTGGTTGTTCTGCAGTGAGCCGATGAGGGAAGTGTTAATAGGTGTGCAGTCACATGACTGAGGGAAAACAGAAATAGAAGTGGTCTGGTTGGGTGAACCCTGTAGAAACTTCTGGCAAACTAACTGGCAGTGAGTGCAAAAGGACCAAGAGCAAAGGTTTTTACTTTTTTCCCCCAAGAAAGGAAAAGACATTGACTGAGTCGGTTTATGTTTCTAAATTTTATTATCGTATGAGACGAAATGTCATGTTTGCAGCTGCAGAGGCCTGTTTTAAACATTACTTTTTTCAGTTCTACAAAACGCTAATCCTTTAAATTTCTCAGGCTCCAGCTTCTCAAATTAGAGGTTTTGCAGCTTCAGGTTTTTGACTCTTTAGGCTTCAGGTATTGGATAAAACAAACTGTTTGATATCACGCTGTGGTCATAGAAATTATAACATTTTCTTAAATGATAATTAAACGATATTCAAAATATTTGACCCAATATTTGTTAGTTGCAGGCTTCTCAAAACCCACTAAAGTTAATATCTAGTTTGGAATTGGAATACAGCTCAGGTGTGAATGCATCGATGAATATGAAGCCAGGTGTTACATGTGCATGGTCAGTACTGTACCTCCTGCTTGGGGGAATGATGGCTAAATAAAGGGACAGGTTAAAGATGGTGTGCAGCTTCAGAGTCAGAACATCAGCTTAGTAAATCTATTGGTAATGAAACATAATGCTTTAGGGGCTTTAGGGCAGGATGACGTGAATGTGCCTTCCTCAGAGATCTTTCTGTCTCAGCATTCAGTGCTGGACAGAGCAGCACTAACAGGCTGCTCCTAGCGCTTAGCCAAGCTGTTGTGAAAACACATGGACCCAGGCACCAGAGATGGGGAGGCGGGAATGAAGATGATGGGGTAGAAACTGAGGAAGATTATTGTTCAAGGCTTTAATTGAGTTTCTGAGGTAAAGCTAGGTCTGGAGTCAAGCAATAATCAGAACGCCTGGAGTGTGAAACTCCTGTCAAAATAAACTATTATGAGAATGCAAGTCAAGCTATTGTAGGGCACAGGATAGAAATAAATGCAACCCACATGACCAACAGATGTAGTTAACGTGAAATATCAGTTTAGGAATTTAAAATGGTCAATTTAATTAACTATAACTTGCTAATTGAATGCATTAGCCAGCTATAATATATTAAAAAGTACCTGCAGACAAATACATAAGAGGTGAAAAACGGTTGTGTTAGTGGAACTAATTTACAGCTCTGATTTATTTACAACAAAACAAAAATGAAAACATAATGTCAAAGTCAAAACAAACGTCCACAAAAATGAGTTACAAATATAAAATACTAAATCATATGTGTGTCCGTTCTGGGTTTTGATTTGATGGATTTAATTAGACGTTTGGTAGAAAGTTTCATTGTGTTTGAAAGTTTTTCACTATTTCCTCATGAACTACTGCTCATGAAAAAGATGCACAGCTATTCGACAGTTCAGTAAGATCACTATGTATGTTGATGCACATCCAGACGCCAAATATAAAACCATTGAAAACATTCTTAGGTTGGAGGATTGTGCAACACTGGTGTAGGTATTTGTGCTCTCTGCTCTCTAAGTTGTGTTGTTTCATGGGGTATTATTACAATATTATCAGCCGGGTACAGGTGCTATAAAGTGCTACTTACTGTTTATGTGAAATATTATTTTAAAGAATGAAATAAGCCAAACTTAGCGGGAGGAGCAGGAGGCTTTTATATTGGAATTTGCTCTGTATCTGAAGCACTCTGCAGCTAATGTTATTCATGCTGAAGTGCTCTCAGAGCTCTTTCTACTACTCTGGGTTATTTGTGGTCTTCTATTTTGGATGCGACCTATTTAAGAGTGATATGTGTGTTTATGCAGTCCTTTCGCCCCCACAGAAACACTCAGGTTACTGTGCTGCAGTAATTACACTCCCTGCTTTTAGCTGTCATAACACAAAATGTTTGGGCTTGGAGAACACAGGCGAGGTTGTCACACAGAACAAAACCGCTACCCAGACATAGTAACCCGTGTTTAGCTGCAGCGGCCGGCTGGGCTGCAATAACCATCACTGACGGCCGCAGGGAGCATGAATGTGGGCTACTGTCCACTCATGCCAGACAATAAAAGGAGAAGCAGGGGTGGACAAACGGACTTTGAACCTGCTCTCAGAGAATGCTACTGAATAATGTTTGTCATTTCTTTTACAGTTTGAGAGGTGGACAAGCAGGCAAAGGCAACTCAGCAGATAAAGAGCAGTAGACACCCAGAGTGGAGGAGGCAGGCACAGAAAGAGGAGAGCACAAACCACCAGCACCAGTCCAGCTGGATCCTCCTTTATGCAACACTACTGAGCTAGGTCCACTGAGGTGTTATTACTTTGTCGGGGCAGACAGGGCTGTTTGCAGGTGATGGATGATCCTTGGGATGTGTTGGTTCTGACCCAGCTTTGAAGCAGTGCTGATGTAATACTTGTGCACAAGGAAAACCATTAAGTTTCTTCACCTACGCTGCATTAAAGAATCAATTTCAACACTGTTTAAAACCCTCAGAGCTCAGAGAAGCAGGTACCATGGCTGTGAACGGGACTGCATACTACTCACCCACCAGATACATCACACCATTAAGTGCACATTTTCTCATTGTGGCTGTGGGATCATTTAGAAGCAAAAGTGATAGTGACTCTAATAGAGGTCAAGGTGGTCGGTAAAGTAAAACTGCCTCCACTCACAATGATTGGACTGATAAGAGCAGTATAGTCCTCTCACCTAACTCTGCAAGAAGAAAACAGATATATTTCATAAAACACTGAACTATTCTTCTAAGAGCTTTACACGTTTCTACAGGGTTTCAATTCTTAGGGATCTTTTCTGCATCCATTGTTTGCTGCTCTGGTGCACTCCAGTAACCTGTTGTATTGATTTCAGTGAGATATGAGTCTTTTTATTGCACAAAACAGTCACAGATACTTAAAATGCAAAGGTGAAACTGCTGTGCTTGTGTCAACATGTGATGACAAAGGGACCAAAGTGTTGAGTCTGCTAATGTTTGTTACTCGCAGAGTCGTAAGCTGCTGTTTCTCCACAGACACACGTACATGCCGCCTTATCTTTGTTCTTTCCTTTGTAGGTGCATTAAAGTCCTTCGCCCATCCTCTTCGGTTTCCAAGGTAACAATAAGCTGCCATCAGCAAAGCTTACCCACAATGCAACCTAAACATCCTGACATGTCTGTGTATGGGTTTCCAATTAAGGTTACCCACTGTAGTTAATCACATCATTACTCCGGGGACTGCTGAGAAGCTGAGAAATAGATGTTTAGTGTTATTACCATGATTGCTTTAATGAGACTGTTTTCTAATCAACTAATGAAGCTCACTTGTTTGTTGAACTGAAAATAGCTCTCTAATAATTTGACTGAACTGTCTTGTTGGCTGGTTTAGCGGAAGGGTTTATTTCAACAATGCATTTTTCTACATCAGAGCAGAAATATCCAAACAAATCAGATCACGTGATTTAGAGACTGGGACATTGTTTCTGACATGATTTTGCAAACCGACCTTCTCTGAGTCTGTTGTACAGTGACTGGAGTGCGAGCTGAGTGGGTGTTTTGAAGGTAGCAGCTTATCCACCCGGGGCAGGACAGGTACTCAGCACAAAAAGAATCTAAAGACTGTTGCATATCTGGTCTGAGTGCTGAGCTGTCATCCACCTCTGTTTAACACCACATATCTTGGATTCTTGACTCTGAGGCCTCTGATAAAACCTGTAAATAACAGAGAGGAGTGCTGATGATTTGCCCAGCTCTTCTGCTACTGGACACAAAGGTATTACTTACAAGGTACGTTTCAGATTTCAGGTGACATGAGACTGACAAGCATCTTAGATTTGAACTTGTATCTGATCAACAAAGATCCAAACATGCTAACTGTAGTATATCACAGCTAAAGAACACATGCATGTTGGTATGACATTTGCATACTTTCAAAATTGAATCCATTTCTGTCAACAATCAGATGTTTACCAGATGTCCACAGGCTGCAGTGTGTTTGTGTGTGTCCAGGTGTGCAGTGTCAAACTGTCCACACAGATCACAACACTGCTTTTCATCTTCATCATGCATAATGGATAAAATTGATTTCCATCAGGCTTTGAAGGGTCTACATAAAAGGTTATGTGTTGCATAAATGCAGCACTAAAACAGGTTTATAGGCAGATTTGTAGTTTCATTGGTCCCTGCTGCCATAAGCATCGCCTGGTCTCAGGGTGGGAATCTTCTCGAGATCCCTGCTGGCCTAATTTACTCATCTCAACTGAGCGTCCTCCTTATTTCCATGAAAAAAGAAAAATCCACCAATTGCCCGTGTCCACCAAAGAGGGTGACGTCATTCATTCTGCATTATGCATTTCAGAGCATTTACATTCGCTGTGTTACGAACTGCTGTAATTGCTTTCCAGGAGAAGTAAGTTAAGCAAGATGAGGCCTAAACTGCACCGCCCAGTCTGTCTGATTGACAGGTGAACAGAGCAGAGAGACAGTGCAGAGATTAACTCTTGGCAGCAAAGATGAAGCAAAACAAACAACAACATAGTTCATAGTTTAGAAATCAGTGTTGCTGTGGCATTAACAGCAACAAAAGCACAACATTAACAGCATGATATACCCATGTATTTACAATGTGGTGAGGGGCCCCTAGGTGTTTATTCATATATTTGACTATGCCTTTGGAGTCAGAACAGAGCAGAAGCTGTTACTGATGTCTTTATTGGCCCTGTGGAAAAATTGTTTTTTTCATTTTCATTCTGCCAAGAACATTTTCTTAAAATGGGTTTGAATAAAAGCTTTAAGCTGATCCTGATCTGAGGTGGATCTTCTGCATGTAGTACTGATAACTTTCCCACAAGTTAGCCCATAAAGTGGAGAATGTGCCTAATCCTGTGCAGAGCTATGACATATGGTCAGTAGCTTAAGTGGTCTGAGGCCATCACAAGAGGTAAGTGGAATGTTATTTCCAAAGGGGAGCAGGAAGGTAAATAAAGGAGGCGATGCTCAGCAGATATGGGAAAATATTGACATGGCTGACCTCAGTGCTTAACTGATTGATGCTGGTAACATCTCACAACTTAAAAACAACTGCATTTAAAATGTGACCTCTAAATGCTTCAGATTTTGTGCAAAAATCAAACGTAACAACAATGCAATGCAAGTAGCATCTGAATTTGTGTCTTTGAGATTTACAGCCTTGAAGCAAAAAAGTAAGACAATGGTTATTTCCAAGTAGCAGAAGTAATTTATGGATGTGGTGAGGTGGTGATCTACAGGACAGAAAGGTCTGCTCCCAGACCAGGCCAGTCAGAGAAGACCTAGATAACTAAGATATGACTTACTTACTTAATTTGTCCACATATGGCAGAAACACATTCAAATATTAATTCATTTCAGGACCAAAAGACTAAAACACAGGTGTGTTTCTGTTCACCTGCAGAGGTGACAGCTCTACTTGTCATTAAGGCCCAAACATATTGTATATCATGTTTGTCAAGTAGCCTACATTTCAATACTGACTCTCATTTCTCTTTTTACTTCCAGGAATAATTTCCCTGATATTGATCTTAACTCAAGCAGGAAAATGGATGTCTCAGAGAATTTTTGTAATTAAATCAACAGTTTTCAGAATTAATTTTCCTGGTTAATCCACCGCTGCTTACTTTCCCACACTCACCAAATGGGTTTGGGGACAAAATGATAAATGCAGAGACTGTCCAATGTACTCTGTTCTTGGAAACATTAAAAACAAGCTGTGTTGATGTATTGCATGTGTTTCTCTCCTGAAATCACAGCCCACATGATTACTGAGCTGCTGTGATGATCAGTGCAGATCAATACTCAATAAGTGCTTGTTTTGGCCAGAGGAGAAGGCTCTGAAGGACAAAATGCACTGACAGAGGAAATGGGATAGGCAAAAACTGTAAATGAAATATGGATTAAATACACACAAAAAGTGTTTTGAAATAAGAAGTTAGAGACATTTTTCATTCCAGTAGAACAGCTGATGAGAAAACACCAACAGAAAAGAATAAAAGGTTTTCATTCAAGAAACTTTTTAGAAAACTTGATGTTGATGCAATAAGTGGCAATAGACACGTTTCATTAGCATCTCTAGGATTAAGTTACCACAAGAGTATCAAACTATTTCCAAATATGTTTACAAGTTGATTCGAATGCAAACTGATCCATTTTCATCTCTATTAACCTAATTATGGTTGTGTGCCTTGTTATTCTGCAATAATAGCTAAGTGCACCTTGTGTCTAAAACTGTAACCTGGTGTGAACAGTAATGAGCCTGAGGTTGACTGGGAATTCATCATCATCTGAATGAAGACAAATGATAAACAGGTACTAAAACAGCCGGCAGCGCTGCCACCGTCTTCATGTTTTGTCTTCAGACTCCTCCAGACGAGGAGTGCAAGCTGCAGATGTGACTGCACAAAGACTGTAAAGAACGTCGGGGGAAATCTGGGTGTTTGAGCAGGAGAAAGCACAAACACGGCTGCAGTGCGGTTTTAAAAGAGACGTCTCTAATTGACAACTTGCTCCTCCTCAGCGTTTCAGATGGAGTCTTGTCGAGGGTTCTTCTCCGTTACGCCTGTTTTCTCTGGCGGCCTAGAGCTGAAAACAAAAACCCTCTTTAAAATGCTCCACACACCCCTCACATAAACACACACACACACTTGGATTCTCTTGCCTGCACACAGCCTCACACACAAGCACTAATACACCCACATGCATGCGTCATATTGCACCAAGAAGCATGACCAGACACATGCACATACATGCACACACATACATACACACTTTCTGTCTCACACACGCACACATACACACCACTCACTTGCAGGGAGGGAGGAGTCAGCACTAAAAGACTTGTAATTTGTGTTTTGCCAACAAAGGCTGGCTAATCCTACAGAGGGCTGTGTCACAGCTGCTATTGTGTGTGTGTGTGTGTGTGTGTGTGTCAGAGAGAGAGAGAGAGGTGGAAAGACGAAAACTGAAGGAGACAGAGAAAACACAGGGGAAAGTGTGTGTGAAGTTGAAGGAAAGAGCTGAGCTTCATTGCTGTTGAGTTTTGTGTGTGTGTGTGTGTGTGTGTGGCTCTTTGTCACAGCTGTGTGTGCATATCTGTGGGGGGTGGGAGTGTGTATTCGTCTCCTCCCCCTCCTGCATTTTTCTGCATGACAGAGCTCATTTCAGCCCATCTTCTCTTCCCATGGCCACTCCTCCTCGGCCGAGCTCCTACCTCGGCTCCTCAGATGGCCCGTGGTGCCGAGAGGTCACGGGGGTCACAGGGGACTGGAGGGGAGGGATGGGCTGTAACGCTTGTTGGAGCCGTTCAGCTTAAGCCAGCGATGAGCTCTCTGATATCTGCCAGGGGGCCTCGGCCGAGTCGAAATAAAGTCACCAATGTGTGACAGGTGGAAAGACAGCGAGCTAATAGCTTTGGAGCAGCAAGTGGCTTTTTCTCCTCCGCCCTCCCACCCATCCCGGCCCATTCACAGACTTAAAGAAACCACTGAATCACACTTACCATCCTCTGACAAACAGAGAGGCAAACCAGCAGGAGGCTAATCAGAATTAGGCAAATTCATCAGTGTCTCCAAGCGCAGGTATCACAGAGCTTATTTTCCTTTTATTCTCATTTGCAGAAAGTTTCTTTGTGTCAGATCTTTCATTAAGGATTGGCTGACGGGCCTCTGTGTTCGATGCTGTGGCCCCAGGAAAAAAACTGACACGTACGTCTGCACGTTCTGCTCCTTCTGAGCGGTGGAGGGGTGCACTGCTCCTGGCAAACTCTGCAGATATTAGAGTGGAATTCAGTTCATGTTGATAGAAAGTGACACAGCATGACTGGTAGAATTTACTAAAATATATACGCATTATCTGTGCAAACCTGTTTTGTGATAACTCGTGACAGCCATTGCCACCAGACTTTCAAATCTGTGGTGGCCAAGGGTCTGACAGAGGCTCATTCATACTGGGGTTTGTTGAAGAGACAACCGACCTTGTGATCACTGCAGGTTGGTAGAAGAAGCTGGTGGAGTAAGCAGGCAGCAACAGCAGAGTGGGTCTGTCACACGTGCAGCTCTGGGCATCCACAAGCAAACAGATGTGGAGAATATGATTCAGCACTGAAGCTTATCCACCAGTTTGAGTAGATAAGAGTTGTTTATATTTTTGAGAGACTGAAGAGAAAGATGCGTAGATTGTGACCAATCAGCGAACAACTTTGTTTTTTACTTTTCCAAATATGATTTAGTTGGTATAAGTAAAACTTTTTGTTTCTTGGTTGGACGTTTACTATTTTTTATAACACATACATTAAATACATATATATTTAAATATTTGATTTGAATACCTCATAGATTACTGTTGTTGTCTCACTGTAAAGTTAAGCCTTCACCTATGACGCAATGCCAGCTCAGGTTTTTTCTCTGCCTTGCTGTGACAGACTGGGGCTGGCTGACGTAAAGAGATGACTGATAAATGCTGTGACATACCGGCCGTCTGCCAGCAGCACTCCCTCACAGGCATGTGCACTGATGAGGGCAGGAACGCAGGTAAAAGCTCCTCCTAGCACTCCTTTTGTACATACATACACAAAGCTTTATGGTCTGTACGCATACACAAGGCTTTGAGATCACATGTGCCTTTGCTTGTTTACACATCAATGACAGGAAGATCTGTAACAGGCTGTATCTGTTTGAACGGACAAACAACAAAGCCTGGACAAAGTCGCTCAGTCTGTGATTGTTACACAGTTTTTATGAAATTGTATGAAACTCGAAAACCCAGATTGCACTGATAGTTATTTATACGCCATGCTCCTCTTTTTCAGGGTCCTTTCAGTGTCACGCTATCTTCCTGCTGGAAGTTTTTTTAGGTTATAAAATATCTGAGTTTGTATGTCTGTAAATTTTTTATTATTTTTCAACATGGACCAGGTTCACAGAAACCTGTAGTCCTGTGACATGAAAAACAGTCAGTCAAAACAGAAATTATAGATATGCGATACAAAAAATCGTCTGACCTTCCAAAACTCATATGTGCCAGCTCCAGAGTGAAAGGGAGACTTTAGCGATTGTCACCCAGACTCCTGTGTGTCAGCTGTTTGTCTCAGGTAGCTTTCCTCTGTATGACTTCTGTGCAGAGCTCTTTGGAAAAAATCAGAAATCCCAGTGGAACTCCAACCTGGACACCATGATGACTAAAACCTTCCTCAATGATCAGCAGCATCTAGAAAAAATAAAATCCAGTGATTGTCCATTAGAGTTTGTCTCCCAGAAGTAGGTGTTAAATGGAACTACAATGGACATCACACTGGGATGCACCGGGTGCAGTGCATCTTGGGTTTTGTAGGATTTTTCACATCATTTGACACTATATTACTATAGTACATATTGAGTCTCAATTCATGTGTTTGATTCTGGGTTTAAACAGTGATTAAGGAATTAGTATGGACCGAGACAAGTGTCTTGTGTTGCTTCGCAGCAGATGAGATAACATCCAGGTTGATTGGCACATTGTAAATCAAGTCTGGCTGATTCAAGTCATGGAGGTGCTCTGTGTGCCGCTTTCACCTGGGCTTCCTTGAACAGGTCTGACCGGCTGTATGAGCCTCCTTTTCACCTCCACCTCCTCTCCCACGCTGCTGTTCTTGCAATCCAGCAGACAAGCCCCACGGTTCTGTGGGGGAAATGAGAAACCTGGGCAGACCATCCACACACTGATTACAACAGCCACATGCACGGACACGGAGAGAGACAAAACATATTTCAGTCTTGTTAAACGATGGTAACGTTTTCTCTAATGTGTGTATATCAAGAACTGCCAATAGCTGAAATGTCACTGCACCGAATCATGGGAGAAAAGCAGCACTACTGCATTTGCCAATACATCATTTTCATTTTCAATCTGCATTGCAGGACCCCACACACACACACACACACACACACCCACACAGATGCATATTCTCTGAAACCCATCTCCCTATGTTGAAGCAGCAGCTTTTTGATGTTGGTAAGAAACTGAGGGAGTGGTTATGAAAAAAACAGCAGGCTAAAAATAGCCTTTGGCTGAGAAGCGGGCAGAAAATAGTCTTTCATCTGTCTTTGCAGTACAATTTTTTATTCTCTTCTTCCCTGACAAGCAAAGAGAAGGAAATCCTGAGCTGGAGACATGGATGATAATAGATTATTAGTGCAGGTGCAGCCAGACAGAGTCTCTGATCCAGGACACAGAGGTTTGTCCTGGTCTTTATTTTAATCTCAGTCTAAGTATGATTGTTACATTTTACATTTATCATACCCAGCCTGACTTAAACATGGTCAGTTGCTACTTTAGTTGAGCTAGTAAACAAATCAGTCTCGTCTTCAATGAGGAAATCCGTCATTTCCCCATGTTGTTGTTGGTGGTGATGTGATGTACAACAAAAATTGAGCAAAAAATAAATAAATCTAAAAATGTCTTTTGAAATTATTTTTTTAAAGTCTAAGAATACTATGTGATCCTAAGTGACCCTCAGGCATTGTCAGCCACAGAGAGACCAGGTTCTAGCCTGGATCCAGGCCCCCTGAATCACTGCCCACATCTTAGACTTAATCATCTATTCAATGAGTATTTTGGGATCTGTTTAGACCAGCTGGAGAAGCAATGAACCAAACAGAATTTTGGAGGCAGGATTAAGAATGGGGAGTAATCTTCCAACAGAGCCAGTTACCTCACTAACTACATCCATAACCAACAATTTGTCACAAATAAAACTGGTCAAATATATCACTTTTTTTGCATGAACAAAACTAATCTTGTTTTTTGGTTCTGGCTGCCTTTGTGCTATGAAAAAGTGTCAATATCAGTGAATTCTAAACATTTGTAGTATTTATTTACATATTTGCTATTTAAGTTTTGTACATTTGTATGCGGATTATAAAATCATAACTTTACAAAATTATATTTCTTTACAAACATATATCACAAATATACAGGTGTGCCCAGACCAGTTGATACAGCACACAACAGTTTTCAACAGATCTTTGAAAACTACAGCTGCAGAAACAGCTGGACTGTAATTTCCACTCTGTTTGCTGTGAAAACGGTTTCTGTGCATCTTCCACTCAGAGGTCTATCTCTTTCTGTTCCTGCTAAACGTCAGCTCAAAATTGCAGCTGGGAAAGAAGTTCATGCTCTGTGACTCAGAGGGCGTGACACACAACCTGACAGTCACCATTTCAATTTTAAATTGATGCATTTTTTCATTTCTGCAAGTCCAGTTGTAGCCAAGCCCAAAATACATGACTTATACTGAGTGAATTCCAGAAACATACACCACTAGTCAACAAACCTGCTCAGACAACACACCACCAAGCTGGTGATGTATCTTAACTGCATCATGTTTCCATGTTGGCTCCGTTCAGATTCTTATTTCTGTTTCACACCCAATTCCTGTACTTTCTATTCCTCACTGCAGGGCCTGGGCAGTGGCTGCAGGTAAAAGCAATGCTCAGACTCCAGTGTGTCATTACTGATGTAGCAGAGGAGCAGTGTGACAGATAAAACTCTGATGCTCTGATAATGTGAGACTGGTTGGACTGTTATGTTGTTAAACAGCCTGTCAGTAGGTCCCTACTCACCATTTTGATCCCATTGATCTTCACTACGTACGTACATTACGTTAAGTTAACCTACGTCCTTAAGTTTAAGCACGACAACTAGCTAGCTACTCGGTTATATTTAGGCGTTAAAACGTGTTGGTTAGGTTTAGGAAATAAAACTTATTTGCTGACTAACATTAGCAATGCTAATGCTAAACGCCATTGACTCGTATTGGTTAGGTTTAGGAAATAAAACGTATTATTTGCTAACTAACATTAGCAATGCTAATGCTAAACGCCATTGACTCGTATTGGTTAGGTTTAGGAAATAAAACGTATTATTTGCTAACTAACATTAGCAAAGCTAGTGCTAAACGCCATTGACTCCTATTGGTTAGGTTTAGGAAATAAAACGTATTATTTGCTAACTAACATTAGCAATGCTAATGCTAAACGCCATTGACTTGTATTGGTTAGGTTTAGGAAATAAAACGTATTATTTGCTAACTAACATTAGCAATGCTAATGCTAAACGCCATTGACTTGTATTGGTTAGGTTTAGGAAATAAAACGTATTATTTGCTAACTAACATTAGCAATGCTAATGCTAAACGCCACTGACTCCTCTTGGTTAGGTTTTGGAAATAAAACGTATTATTTGCTAACTAACATTAGCAATGCTAATGCTAAACGCCATTGACTCCTATTGGTTAGGTTTAGGAAATAAAACGTATTATTTGCTAACTAACATTAGCAATGCTAATGCTAAACGCCATTGACTTGTATTGGTTAGGTTTAGGAAATAAAACGTATTATTTGCTAACTAACATTAGCAATGCTAATGCTAAACGCCATTGACTCCTATTGGTTAGGTTTAGGAAATAAAACGTATTATTTGCTAACTAACGTTAGCAATGCTAATGCTAAACGCCATTGACTCCTATTGGTTAGGTTTAGGAAATAAAACGTATTATTTGCTGACTAACATTAGCAATACTAATGCAAAACGCTATTGACTCGCATTGGTTAGGTTTAGCGTTAGGTAATAAAACGTGTTAGGTAGGGTTAGGAAATAAAACGTCTGGATTGTTAACTGACGTTAGCAACGTTAGTTGCTAATGCTAATGCTAATCGCCATTGACTCGCATTGGTTAGGCTCAGGTAATAAACGTTATCAACGTTATTTGCTAATGCTAATGCTAGAGGATGAGACAGGTGAGTTAATGTAATTTGTATAATTGTAATTTGTATAGAAACTTGTATAACTAGTGTTTTAGATCGGTGCCCACTCACCAACATGTCCACTGTATGTTTGTATAGTGAAATGTATAGTCTGCTGTTTGTGTTGTCCATGAAGGTTCACACCTGTTCCCTCCAAAGTACAGGTACATGTTTGTGAAATAATGGCCTCTGAGAAGAAGAAGAGAAGGACATGAGTATGAAACAAGATGAAAAGGAAGGAAAGGAAGTTCAGAAGGATGGACAAATACAAAACACACAGAGTCGTATGGTGGAGTGTGTAAGGCCAGTAATAATTACAGGGCAGGAAAGGATGTAAGCGAGTAAGAAAAACCAGGTCTCTGATTTTGAGGTGACTCAGTTTAGTTTCCTTGCAGTTCTTGTTGTGATCCACTTTAGAACAGACTGTGAGTGGTGAGAAAGAAAAAAAGTACATTTCACTCTAATCCAGCACAAATTATTGTCTCCACTGTCTCCACCTTGATTTAATAAAGTTCAGCGAGGCTTTTTTCACACTGTCTGGCTGGCAGCAAGGCAGTCGGCCAAGTCTTGGAACCACCCTACGGCTGATACGCAGGAGGCTGAGCTTCACATTTTTTACATGTTTTTTCTACCCTCTGCTTCTTGCCAAGCACTTGCAGCTGCCTATTTAACCAAGATATCACTTGACGTTCGGGTCTGCTGATTAGATAACGCTGCTGTGTTTGATCGGACTGTTTAACCCAGTGCTGGAATAAATAATATACTGTATGTGAAGAGAAATCTACCACAAAATGTTGCAGCTTTTATCTGATTCGGCTTTTCCCCCTTTTTCATTTTGACAATTTTTTTCCTCCCTTGCTCTGACTTAAAACCAGAGGTTCAGCTTGCTCTCTGGCCTCACATGGAGTTTTCCCTCTTGTTTGTTTGATTTTGCTGAGAGTTTAGTTTGAATATAAATGGATATGTGTGGCATAGGGCTTCTGCTGTTTATCCCCTGTAAACAACGGATTTTCTCTCAGCTCTCGGGGAAGGGAAGGCAGGTTGCTAGAAAATAAGAGAGCTGCTTTTTGAGTTTTTTGGGCGAGTGCAAATGCAAACACAGCTGAGGGCTTGTTTTGTTTGCTCTGTTGACTCTTAGTTTTACACCTCAGTTCATAATCAGAGCAGAATGGAGGTGAAGCCAAGCTGGAAACGGAGACAAACGGAGTGTGCCAAAGCCTGTACGTAGAACAACCAGCCAGTGTGAAGACACAACAGAAAGAGCCATTAGCATCTCAGTACTTCAGCACAAACTTTCTTTACTTGGAAAACCACATCAATGGGTTTTTAATTGCATGAGTCGGATTCAAAGCTTCAAAATCACAAAGTCCAAACCACGTTTTTAGAACATTAACAACCCCAACCATCTCCTGTGTTACCCAGACGTTAGAGGAATCCTGCAGTTTAACTTTGCATCTTTTGATAAATTCATCATTCAAATATGCACAGCAGCACTTATGTGAAGAAACATCAAAATCTGATTCTTGTGTGTGCCACAATTCCTCATCCATAATATGTTACAACCTTCCTTCTGCCGGTTTGTCCTGGACTTATTATCACCCTTTGCAACGCTTTACTGTTTCCTGTATTTTGGTTGATGTGTGTCCAAGCCCTGGAAGTTTTTCAGCCACCATAGCATTGGCTATGCAGAAAATAAACTGGACTTTTATTTCTACAATTCCTCCCACTTTGCAGCTGTGCAGGCAAATTCCTAAACAGTGATGTGAAAGTAGTTCCCCGCTTCCTATTTCTTAAAGAACCTCCACTTCTGCCACTCAAACACTTTTTCATCATCTAACCCTATCTGCAGGTAAAATTAGTCCCATGTGAATAAGGCTAATACAGCACATGAATTTCATACTGTCGGCAGCCTACATTTCCTCATTGCCACATAGTTTGGAGCACAGTGCTCCTGTTGTGCCTGAGTGATTTACTCTTTCAGTTTTTAGATATATTTCTCTCAAGAGTCAAGCTGTCAAACGGTTTTGCGACCTCTCCAACCAGCCCTCCTCTCTCGCTGCGAGGAAAATGTCAAGCCATGGTGCGTAAATGACTTACAGCTTGGTGGTCTTCAAGAGCAGTGAAATAGGGGCAACTGTGCCAAATAGGCGGACTGGCTCACTTCTCTACCTTGTCCTGAAACAGCTTCCATTACTGAGGCCATTACACCCAACGGAGACAGACGGACAACACAAACAGTGTGCGGGAACCCCGCGGAGCCTCAGCAGAGCACTCAGCTCTGCCCCAGACCTGCTGATCACATTTTGTTTGGAGATGTGGGTGCTCATTGCAATTTATGGATGATAGGCAGTCACTGCACACTCTCTCCCTGACTGCATCTCCCTGTGTTGTGGGTTTGTTGTTGCACTTGTCTTCTGAGTGAGTGCATGTGCAGATGCCAACAGTCCTAAATACACTGGGAAAGCAAGCAAAAAAAAAGCTATAATCTAATGGGAAAAGGTGGTATTTTACAAATCTGCCTGTGCAGCAATACAGAGACGCTCGGTTGTTTCAAATGCAAAATTCTGGAAGGTATTTCATAAAGTTCTGAGTTTGACATGGAAATTTGTGTTGTTGAAGAAATGCAAATTGTGACAAATAGTGAAGAGTTTTATATTAAGGGTTATCCTGGGAACCACCCTGTAGACGAGCTGGGACACCGGGCGAGCATAGGTCAGCAGGACAGAGCAGAGAGCAGCATCCAGTCGAGTGTGAAGTGGCCTCAGTGATCAACTCCCTCCCTTTGTGCTGCATCTTTGTCTGGCCTGAATCTCTCATGTTAATGATTAGTCCTGCTGCTTTTGTCCACCTCTTGCAGACAAAGCCAGTGTGAGTCAGTTAGTTCTTGCGCACACAGGCATCGTGCACTGAGCCCAAAGAGAAAACAGTCAATGCTACCAGCTCTGGGGGTTATCACTGAAAGTACGCACCGTGATAACACAGGCCAAACACACTGATGGGCAGCAAACAAAGAATTTAATAAGATTTTCTCATTTTCTGGATATTTATTTCAGCTAAACTATCATATAAAACTCTGAGGCTTTTCTACTGTTTAATTTTTAACTCCAATTCAAATGAGAGGGCTTCACCTTTCAGCTGCTGATCTGTTCCTTGGGGGATGGGGGGACGAAGAATGTAGGTGGGTGTGTGGGGTGTGTTTGTCTGCATACATGTGTTTGTGTGTGTTTGTGTTCATTTAGACGTTAGGGTGTTGCGGGGGTGCAAGGAGGAGTTTTGTTTTTCCTACTAACATGAGCAGTTGCTGAGAGCCGAGGGGTGTGTGTTCATGTCTGTGTGTGTGTGTGTGTGTGTGTGTGTGTGTGTGTGTGTGTGTGTGTGTGAAGAGGTCATTTGGTCAGTTTGCCCATCAGTACTCGAGCTGTCTGACTGAGCATTCTCACCATCTGTATGACCTCTCCTCCTGACCGACTGGCTTTTGTTCCCGAGCTCGCCTCCCTCCCACCGACGTTTCTCACAGATCACTGTAGTCCAAGGGGTCAAGGAGCCTTCATCATCAGTCGGCCCTCATCTTCTTCACTGACTTTAACGAGAATGCCTTGTTATTGTTGTTTAATCGTTTGACTTTCCCAAGCGAACGAGCCCAAGAGCAGCGTCACCTGTGTGTAGTAAGATGTTTCTGAAGGAATTTGCCATAAATTTAGAGCGTTGTAAAACTACAGACGATGATTTAGCACCAGCTGCATTCCTGTGTAAAAGGTGTTATATAGCCAGTGGACTGTACCAGTGATGATTTAGGTGAAGGGGGTGAATAGTTATGCAAACATGTAATTTCTATTGGTCAGAATTCTGCTTTCATTTTGACACTAAAGAGCTTTTCTCTTTTGTTTTCTTTAAAAAAACAAAAAGCTATGAAGAGCTACAGTCAGGGCTGTAAAACAATAAAACGTGAATACTTTTTACAGCCACTGCTTTAGTTTAACGTCATCATTCATATTTGATTATTTTAGTTGATCAAATGTTAAAACTGTGGCTTATACGTTTACAAATTGCAACAACAGTGGTTTTCTTTATTTCAGTGAGTGTAATTCAAACCCTGTGAGAAACGACCAAAATGTATGAAAGGAGGAAACTAACACGTGACACCTCCAGCTGCATTTTCATGCTGTGTGCAGGTCAGGTTAAAATTGCTGTGAAAATCGTTTTCCACCTTGTAAATACTGTTAATGTCAACATTCAAGTGATAATTAAGACTGTGTGTGTTTTTTTAAGTGATGTCTAACTTGGCAGATGGAAGATGGACATATAACACCTTATATCATCTGTGATCTGTTATTCATAGGAGCTAAACTCTAGCATAGTGCAATTTTTATCATGTGGTCTATCTTCTAATTGCTAAAACTGGAAATTTCCACCTTGAATCTGTCTTCATCATGTACCTGAAGAAGCAGGTGTAATGTTATTTACGATGTGTTGACGTAGATTGTCACAAATCACAGTGAAGATCCCACCTCAGAGGGAAGGAAGACAGCGGCACACTCCACCCAGCCTCCTCACAGCCACCAGGCAGAGGGCCGTTCTGCTTTACGGCGTCATAAAGTTGCCTTCTCAAAACACAGTTTAAGAGATGACGGTAATTAGCGTGTTGTTTAAAGCGGAGCTGGGTGCTATCCCCTCTGTCCTGACAGCTGTAATTAACCCAAGGGCTGCAGTATATGGCAAATTAAATAGGTGCTTAATGGTAATTGACTATTCACTCAGCACACTTTGGGCTGGACTGGTCAAACACTGGTGTTGGTTGGTTGCAGTCTTTTAATCAGTGAAAGGCAGTTCTGACTGATAGCGCCATGATTTGCAGTTTAATGGTTTAGCATGTAGCAATTAATAGTAACAGCGGAAAACAATGACGGTGCCTTGCAGTGAATATGATCACAGAAAACTGAAGGATAAAATAAGGGTTTTAAAAACTTCTGACTCTGAGTCGCAGTCCTGGACAGGTCATATTCTGTTACGTGAATGTGGTGTGTTAGCGAGAAGGAGAAGGCGTAGGACCCAAATGCAGGACAGGAAGACAAGGTTTTATTTCTCCTGGAATACCCAGGGCTCAGGAACAACACAAATAGAATCCGGGAAAACAGTCCACAGTCCGGGGGTCTGCCCCCATCCTGGCAGGTGGCAGGTGCGGACCCAGAGGACCACCCTTATGGTAGTCGAGCCAGGAAAGTCGCTCTGGAGGTCAACCTCTTCGGCGAGTGAAGATCTGGGGCAGGTCTAGAAGACGGCCCCTGAAGTTGGCAAAGGTCTGAGGCGTTCGGGAGATCAGCCCCTGAGGCAGGCGAAGGTCCAAGACCATTCGGGAGGACGACCTCTGAGGTGGATGGAGGTCCGGGGCCGTCCGGGAAGACGACTTCTCAGGCTGGCATGAAGAATTAGGCCGAGGAATTGGACATGGAGCAACCGGCCAAGGGGGTCGCACTGGGGACGCTGGCTGAGGAAGCGGCACTGGAGGCACTGGCTGAGGAGGCAGCATTGGGGATCCTAGCTGCTGTGGCGCCGGCTGAGGCAGTGGTACTAGAGACTCTGGCTGAGTGGGCAGCACTGGAAACTCTGGCCTTGAGGACCGGGATGGCTAGTGCTCGTCCGGCAGAGACTCGTCTGGCTGTGGCTCAAGAGGCAGAGGCTCATGTGGCGCTGGAGGCTCGGGTTCGTGTGGCATTGAAAGCTCGGGCTGCTGCGGCTCTGGAGGCTGAGGCTCGGGCTGCTGCGTCTCTGGAGGCTCCGGTGGTGAGAAGGATTCAGGCTGAATGGAGAGGAGGGACTCTGGCTCAGATGAGAGGCCAACTGGAAACTCAGGTGAAAGACCTGCCACAGACAGAGGTGAAGAGCTGGCTGGAAACTGAAGTGGTCCTGACCAGTGCAAGGGGAAAAAAGGAAGTCTTTACACAGTAAAGGTCCCTGGCAGGAAGTCCCAAAGGGGAATCATGAAATATTCAGATTGAACATGTTTAAGCCACAGAGCAGAAGATTTGTTGCAATGAAGTTTTCATGGTTCTACCCACAAACAAGGACTCAAGGAGATACAGTATCTGATCAGACCTGTGAGCTCTGTTGCCACATTAACCACTGCCTCTGTCTAAACTCTTCTAAAGCCACACAATCCCAAACGTATGGGACCACCTGGAGTCCCTGCAAATTCCCCAAACCCCACACTGGCCACTACTGAGTGCAAAGCGTTCAGGACCCATTTCAGGCTCATTCAGCAGCTCTGGGTCTCTCCAGTAATGATTCGCTTGATTGAGTTTTTCTGAACGAAAGAGAAGGAGGGGTGGGAGGCGCTTGGATCATCCGTCACTTAGTGCCTCCAGCGGGCCCGGAGGGGTGGCGCGCCGAAATCTGATCTACCTCCCCCCGCTGCTGCTGTTTGTCCCGGCGGCGCGCAGCCCGACGGAGGCAGAGGCAGCCAGAAGGCATCCCGGACCGCGGTGGGACTAACGAGAGACAGCATCAAGTCTGCAACACGCACAGTCAAAGAAAGGTGACGGCCCAGCCTTCAAAATAAGAGTCTAGCCTGGATAGTTACCTACTTCATTGGGATTGTTTTGATGACTTAATTATGACCCGTCTGATTTACTCATTTAGCCTATTTGACTGATTGTGGACTAATTGATTCATTTTATACCACCTTTTTTTTTAATTTGGCCACGTTTCTATCATTATTGGGCTATTTATTTTGTAGCACAACATGACAGCGCTTTATAACTATAAACATGATCCCAAAATAAGTTGATTTAGGTTAAGCTTTACAGAAAACAATGAGAGGATAAGGAGATATAACGTCTTGTGGTTTAAAAATAAAGGGCTCGAGTTATTTTTGTCGAGACCTAATCTCACTTTAAACACTGAAGTTTCGATCAACTTGACTCTTGTGTAACAGAAATCTTTGTCTAAACTGTGAAATTTATTTTATCATTAACTGACTAAAAATATCTTCGTCTTTAGGAAAAAGATTTTTGAGCTTAATCTTTAAAAAAAACAAGCATTGCGTCACCAGGACAGCGAATACATCTTTATTTTGAAAGTCCGCACCGGAAGTGTGTCCGCCGCCGAGTGTTGGCTGCAGCAGCGCAGCTCCTACTTCACAGTCGCCCAGCGGAGGAGAGACACCAGTGCGAGTTGGTTGATCGGAGGCGACGACACACACCGACTGGCATCTGCGCGGGAGACGAGCGAGGAGCCGCGTCCACCAAGTCCCGTCCGCCTCCTCCACACCGCCCGCGCACCGCAGGATGGACGGTCTCTGGGGGTTCGGACACCTCGGACAGCAGCGCGCAATGGAAAGCAGGATTTAGTGGAGAAGTTGGCTTTTCGCAGCGTCGGTGCCCGAGTCGAGGACTCTCACAGACAAGTCGTGAGGAGGTTTCTGACTTTTTTTTTTTTCCCTTCACTGTCGCCAAGACTCGCTCCCCGGGAGGATTTTAAAGTAGGCTGCTTTTGTGGGGTTTTCCTCAGTTCACCGGAGAATAGAGGCAGTTTTTGGTTTCATGAATGCCTGGTGACATTTGGATGACATCTGAAACCTGAAAGGCTAAACTTGCCGTCAAAACGGGAATCGTTGAGTAAGTAGCCTAACATTATTATAATAATAATAATTATTATTATTAATCATTAGTTAGTTCACAGACTAGTCTTTCAGCCTTACAGACAGTGACAAATAGCTTTACTTCCTCGTAGATGAGTCTCGGACAGGTTGAACTCGAGCGTTCAGGATCCCTGCTGGACTGAAAAGTGTGTGCACTGTCTGTGTGTGTGTGTGTGCGTGTGTGTGTGTGTGTGTGTGTGTGTGTGTGTGAAGCTGCAGGGACCAGCGCCACGGTCGTGCCATCGCACAGGTGACGCAGATGTAACGGGTCCTGTGGTGGTCGTGGTCTGTGCGTAACTGTCAGGTCTTGGGTCGATGTCAGCGCAGCAAGGACGCAATTTGTGCGTATTTTTAATGACTGAGGGTCTGAGAAAGCGCTCAGGGGCTTAGTTATAATTCAGAAATGTTATTTGCGCTGTGACTGTCGCAGGTTTGCGTCTGCTGGTGAAATTACGCACCCTACAACAATTAGCTCATACGGTATATTTGGGTAGGAAAATATCTTTTCACTGGAACTGGCACATTTCCTTGTTTCCAACGAGATTTTTTTTAAATCAGAAGTTTCTCTCAGGCTGTGTAGTTTTAAAATGTTGATACTTTGGTGTAAAAAAAAAATCCAGAAATAAACGAAAACGTGAAACCCACTGGCAAAGACTTTTTGATTCTGAAATTACGCACGTTTACGTCTCGATCAGGATCTGGTTGAAAATGTCCATTAGACGCTTCTGAGACGGTTCAGTCTATATTTCTCATCAATCAAACGTTTCCATGTATAATTTCACAGTCAAAAAATTTAAATATTGACATTCATCGCATCCTATGTTCTTTAGGGCGAACACGCCTTTGCTCCTCACTGCAACAGTGACGTCTTCTCCGGTTCGGGTGAATTACACATTAGCCTGATTCACAGAGCCGCACTCCCTGATCATCTCTGAAGTTTCTCCAGAAAGCAACAGATTTTTTTCCTTCCTTTGAATGAACGAACTGTGCGGTTCGCTCCCCTCACCAGCAGATCAGTCATCCCTTCTTCAAACACATGCGCTTCAATGGGATTCAGATGTAGATTTTTGGCCACTCAGCTCAGCTTTGACTACGTCAAGTCATCAGCGGAGAAAATTAACGGATTATAGCACTGTACTAAATCTGTGCTGATATGAGATTTGGGTCTTATGATTCATTAACTTATTACATTTTGGAGCCGGGGCTAATGCTGCAAATGAATTGTATGTACTGACCCAAGAAATAACGCGTGACAGTTTACTGCGTTTTCGGGCAGAGGCAGCCTCAGACACATTTGGGCTCCAAATGAGACTCGGATTCCCTCTTTTCATTATGGAAACTGGCCTGAGACCATGGCTGTGTGCAGTTTCGGTGCCTTTCTTCTTCTTCTGGAGAACAGTGTATTAATTGGCTCCAACGTGTCTGATTTAAGAAAAGCTGATCTCTGTCATGCACCACACTTATTCACTGTCATATCCCAATAATATGAACCTTGTGTGTGCCAGCGGTGACCCTATCTGGCCTTTTGAATAGTTTTACAACTATTATATCTCTGTAAGACTATTGTGACCTAAAATATGTCTTTGATACTC
Organism: Mastacembelus armatus; assembly: GCF_900324485.2. Classification (NCBI taxonomy): domain Eukaryota; kingdom Metazoa; phylum Chordata; class Actinopteri; order Synbranchiformes; family Mastacembelidae; genus Mastacembelus; species Mastacembelus armatus. Next base: position 2,060,158 of record NC_046654.1, on the reverse strand, counting down.
AATGATGAACTTAATTAGGCTTCATTCTTTGTATTTTATACCTTAACGGTCCAGGGTTTCTGCCGGATCCTATATTCCACTGTGCCTGTAACATTCAAAGGAAATGGTATTAATGGTGTTTTCTATTTCTCATTGCTGCACAATAATATCCACCGGCACATTATAATGTGTCCGAGACTGTTACAACAGAGTTGTATAACATTTTAATTTCCCGTGGTGTGGGCTGTAATGTTTACAATATAGTCCCATGGAGCATTATTGTATCAATTTAAATCATCTTTTCTTTTTTGCTCTGTATACTTATAAATTCCCAGAGAGGCCAAATTGTCCTTCTGCAGCCTCTTGTTTCCTGCAGAGGACAAACGTGTGGGCAGGTACTGAAGTCTTTTACACGTGCAGCTTAAGGCACATGACAAGATGTTTTATGCCATCTGTCTTGAGTGTCAGCTGGAGGTGAGCTGAGTCCACAGGCTGCACCGCGTTACACCTGGAGTCACACTGCACCTCTGACGGCTTTAAAGTACCGAGCTCTCTTTGCCTGTCAGCTGATCAATATCTTCTTCTCACCTGAGGGTGCGTTTGAGTGAGTGCTCTGAAGAGAGAGGTGAAGTGTTAAAGGCAGGGGAGGAGACACAAGGAGAGCAGAGAATAGGAGAGTAAGCAAAAGGAGGACAGGAAAAAAAGAAAATTCAAGAACTAGTAGTAGAGAATGTTGCTTGTCTTTGGCTCCATCTGCCCTCTGCCCGGCTGCTGTTTGCACTTGTGCTCTCCCAAAAAACCTCTAATCCCCGTTTCTCAACATGACAAAGTTGATCCAGCCCTTGCTGTTGATTTTCTGGCTTAATTATTAAAGATCACTGACGCTATGCAGAGGTGTGACTAGCATGTGACCGCCTCACATTGATCCTCACAGAGGGGAGTGGGTTGACAGGGATTTGAACCTCGGTTAAAGCACTTTTCTGCCTTGGAGCTGTTACAGTGTGAAGATAGTTCTGCATGATTAATGTTTATGTATTATTCACTGCGGTGGTTGTGTTTCCCTTTCATGCTTTAAGAAAATATTAGCATGAAAATACTGTGGAGGCTTTGAACTCCACGCTGTCTTTGGGATCCACACCGCCTCCACGTTGTCCTCTTCTCTGCTTCTTCAGGCTGTTAGGTTACCATTTTGTCAAGAAAGGGCACGCATTATCAACTCCTCTTCTTAAATGTCTGGAAGTTTCATGGTACCAGTCATGTTGCAACACTTGGCTACTTCTCAAATTCAAGGATTTACTTTGTACACTCGGCAGTCTAAACTAATGCCCGTCACCAAATTAGTCAGTCCAAAGCCTGCGTTGTTTACCACTCTCTTCTCACATGGCTCAAGAGGCTGTCAGGTAACTTGTCTAAACAGATCAGCACGTCGACGTGAGCCAACTCTGATGCCTTGTCAGCTCTCAAAGTGAAGTGTCCATAAAAAGCTAAGATTTTTGTGTGTGCTTACCTTCCAGAGAAAACAAAGGGTTCAAATCAGAGAGGCCTGCAATCAGCTACCTCCACGCCCAGTGAGCAGAGGCCTTATCGTGCTGTATAAACAAACCGCAGAAGCATGTAGGCGTCTTGTGTTGTAAGAAAGTGAGGATGGGCTGAGCAGAAGTAGAGTCATCTACAGCATGAAAGGCTGCAGTATGTTGGAACATGAAAAGCGTGGTGGCAGCGTTTAGGTTGTCTCTGCTGCTGTTTTATCTCTTCATGTGTGTGGAAGAGTGATAATGTGCAAACGGAGCCTCGTGGAGCTGCCTGGGCTTCACTTTGTGCTGAGCAAGGAGAAGGTCCCAGGTCCTCGGAGGGAAAGAAAAACAGTACTGTTAAGACTTAAGACAACACAAGCTTTCTCTGCACGGTGTGTGTGTGTGTGTGTGTGTGTGTACAATACACCCCTGTGTGCACAAGCAAAGCCAACTCTGAAACATTCGCACGTGTTGGCCAAACCAGTGTGTGTGTATTTGTCAGGATGGCTGTAGTCTCGCAGCCAAGGCTATTCTGAAGCTGGACAGAGCTGCTAATGTTTCAGCTATGAGTGGTTGTGTGTGAGTGTGTATAGATGTGTGTGTGTGTATGTGTGTGTGTGTGGTGCTTTGCTTTTCTGGGCATCTCACTCTGAGCTCTCCCTGCGATGTTCGTTGCATTTCCTTGCTTAAGCAAAGAGACAGCAGAGAACTCCCTGTCGCTGTAAGTGGCATTTCCATCTTCTTCAACTTCAGCATTTCTCATTCTGCAGGAATATTAGTGAGTCCATGATCCAGTCACTAAACCACACAGGAAAGTGTGTGAAGATGAACAGAGGTCTGAGGAAGGAATGGCTGTGTGGGTGTCAAATAATGAGATTGTTGTCTCTCTTTAATTGCAGCAAAGTTAACTGACTGCTTAATGAAGTTGTATTGTAGGCCAGAAGGTTTTATGAAATGTTTCAATGAAAAGCCCCATCCCCTGTGTTAACAATCAGCTGCACAGAGGGATTTCCACTCTAATCTTTGAAATCTGTGTGGAATGTCAGGTCAGGATATGGTCGCATGTGTGCAGATCCACAGACGCTTCTTTGTAAAGTGTTCAATATATTTCAGGCTTAGTTGATTTCTTTTCTGATTGCATGTTCTCCCACATCCATTTTTGGGTCCAGAATGACACCTAGACTTCTCTCTAATTCAGCTTTGATTGATTTTTTTTCTTCGTGCCTGTTGTTTTTCAGGTCGGTTAAGGGGAATCGTCGGACCGTTTCTCGCGGCGTCGGACGCCGCTGTTCTTCTGGACAGCATGCGAACGGAGGATGTTGTCTGAGTCGGGCCTTGCTGCTCTGTGTCTCACCTCTTCGTCAAGAGGAATGACGGCTCTGTGGTGCTCACTCTGGTTTTCCTTCCTCCTGCCTCTCTGCGTCGCTCCGGCCCGGCTGCCCACCGCTCAGCCCACAGGTAGGACAGTATCAGAGTTGTTTCTTCACCTGGTTATAAACCAGGACAGCAGACGCCTGAAGGGCTGCATGTCCAAAAGCCAAAAAAACCTGCTGTTTAGCTCATTATGCACTTTCATTTCTTCTCAATTGTTCCTTCATTTTTCTGTGCTAATACGACATCTGCTTAGAACCAGCGTTCTGTGTGTTCATCACTTCAAATAGAGCATTTCAAAAGGCACATTTATTGTTTACGCGAATGTGGTCGAGTCTTCTTTTTTTTTACGAGGAGGATTTAATTGGTCTGTTCTCGGCTCGCTGAGCTTAGCACGATTTTCCCGCTTTGTTCTCAAGGCAGAGAAATACCCAAAGATCAATCCAAAGTAAATGTCGACTGTGTTTTCTTTAATCTCTCCATATTGTGCAAAAAAAAACTAACAGAGCAGAGTAATCTTTTTCTCTGTGGTGTTCGCAAAGTCTTGGTTTTTTTCCTTCCCCTCCCGTTTTTCTTTTTATGTGAGTTGTTTAAAATGAATCTTTGACACACTTTACATGCTACAGCGCATTAAGAAAGACGAGGAGGTGGGTGCTTTCTGGACGGGACCCAGCGGCCTCATTTAAGCTGAGGTACGCTGTGTGTGCGTGTGTGTGTGTGTGTGTGTGTGTGGTGTACATCAGAGCTATCTTTCAAATATGAGGACTCGAGACTTGGGCCTTACCGCTGTTACACTTGACTTACATCAGATTAACGATCTGATGACTGAACTTGATACTTAGGATCCAAAATGTCCAGGTCTCAGGTTTTCACCTGGAACAATAAAAACCAGACCCTGTACGTTTCATTTTCACTCCTCTGCATTCAAAGGATTTCATCTTTAACTAAGTCAAAAGCTCGATTAACACGACTTTGCAAAGAAAATGTTCAAATGTCACTGAAACACCCAAACAACTTCTCATGTCTGTTCCCCTGAAGGCGTGAAAGCAGCTCTGCATTTGATGTGACAGCACCCACTGTACTTGTGTGTGAATTACACTCCTCACAGCCAAAAGACCTCTGTCCTCTCATCTTTCACCCCCCCCGCCCTCCCTCATGTAGAACCCAAATCTTACAACAGACATGTTGTGATTCTGTCCGCCTGATTGCCTTCCCTGCTGGGAGCCATCACGGCCCATCATGCCTGGCATCATCCAAAGAGAATAGAGTGTTTTTTGCAAAGTGGTCCACGTGGCGGGTGTTCAGGCTGTGGTCTCGGTGTCCCTGCACAGTATGCAGACACAGCCAAATACAGCCAGGACACATAGCTCTGAGGACGATATTGTTTCAGGTTTCTGCCCTTCACCACGTTGGGGTGTGATGATTAATTTGACATGAGTGGCCATCAGCTGTCTCTGTGTCTCCGTCAGGGACATTTACTAATGAGAGGGAAGGTTTCTGTAGCTCTCTATCACCGTGTAACTCCACCTTTATTTATCTTTGATTTAGTGGAGGCTTCTTGGAACTAATGAAAACTTGGGTTTTGGGGATTTTCATGTTTTCATAACACCCACATCATTACATGTTTGCTAGATAAAAAGAGAGCGAAGCACATCCCTGACAGACACCTTCAGCCTGACTTATGTCCTCCAGTAGTGTAAGATATTGAGGAAATGAAGGAAAAGAAAGCAGTGAAGCCCACATTCAGCGGCCTCGGTGCCTGGTAGGCATCTCCCCCGTGGCCTCCTGGCCTCCAGCAGAGTTCCCCACCCTCACAGATGGACCAGCAGTAAGGATAAAAAGACTGACGTATACGGGCAGATGGTATGATTTCCCCTCAGCCACCTCAGTGCTGAGCTGTGGAGTTGTCACTGTGTTTTCTGTGTGTATATGTGTGTCAGGGTCAGAAATTAGCAGGTGCTAAGGACAAAAATGCCCTTGAGAGTTTGTATCAGACCTGTAAATTATGATTTACATTAAATTAAAAGTAATTGGGCAGTGATCTGGACAGCCTTATTATATTTCTTAAGGGTTTACTGGATTCATTGAGCTATTTGAGATTAATGTGTGGATGTGACCACTGACCCTGTGCACTGCTGTGCACTGTGGTTTTGCTTTCAGCCTTTACTGTATAGAAAACAGCATGCTTGAGGAGCTTTTTAACATACTGCCCTTAAATATTATGCTTCAGATAGAGGATTTATTTCCCAGAATGCCATGCAAACAGATCATTTCACAGTGTAAAAAATGCCCCAAAAAAGAACAGAACTACCCTTTAAATTCCAAGAAATGAGGCTAAAAAATGCTCCCAGGAATAAATCTCAAAGTTACTGGTCTGTATTTATGCATGTGTGAGGTAACAGGACACTGCAGTCTGCATACGTGTGTGTATGTCTGTGTGTGTATGTATGTCTGTGTGTGTGTGTGTGTGTGTGTGTGTGTGTGTGTGTGAAGTGTCCTTTCTTGTTTCCATTAAGTTCACCGTAATGTTGTCTCAGAGCGTGATATTGTTTATTTCTCCAAAGGCTGGTGGCATTTCCAAATGGTATGGAATAAAAAATGTTGACCAGTGTAAGACTGACAAAGAGCAGAGGTTTTGTGTGTGTGTGTGAGTGTGTTATTCTTCTCCCCTCTGTATTTACTGACCACACCTCCTCCCCCCACCACTGCCCCATGGACCTCAGATGAAATATGTGGCTCCTCAGCTCCAACATTTTCTGTGAAACAGCAGACATTTGAATTCAACACATTCAGTTTTGCCATTGCATCGCTCTGTGTGTGTGTGTGTGTGTGTGTGTGTGTGAGAGTGTGTGTGTGTGAGAGTGTGTGACAGAGCAGGCCCACGTGGAGTCTGCAGTTAAGTGAATGTTATGTCTGTATGAGAAGCGGTGGATTATGGAAGGGATCAGTGAAGGAAGATGAAAAGACAGACAGATTGAAATTAAAGAACAGCACAGTGTGTGTGTGTGTGTGTGTGTGTGTGTGTCTGTGTGTGTTGGAGGGGGGCGTATGTGTGTGTGGTCAGAGAGTGTGTCACTGTTACAGACAGAAAACTACAAGTGTGTGTGTTTCCCTGTACATCTCTTTGTATGTGTATGTGGACACGTCAAATGGCTCTTTGAGGGTTCAGACCTATGTTTCAGGTTCAGGTGGGAATTGGGTCTGGGTCTGGAAGGGATTAGTCATTAGTTGTCATACACTTCACATACTTTTTATTCATTTGCATGAAGAGCGTGCATGACGCAAAGTCTAACAAGCTTTCGACACATCCATCCCTTGATTTGTTTCTTTGTAGGACAAACGTCTGTGTGAACCCGGCCCTAACATCAAAGTAAAGGACTATGGGATGTAATAAGTGTCCTCACAGCTGTAGAAAGACCAACATGTGTCTATGACATCACTGAACCCCCACGTTGCCCCCTTGGCAAAGACTGAATGACATACACACACACACACACACACACACACACACACACACACACACACACGAGTGTTCCCATTCCTCTTCAGGACTTTACATTGACTTACATTCAATTTCTGGACATTGGCCTAACCCCTAACCTTAACCATAACCAGTCCCCTTAACCATAACCAGTCCCTGCCTAACCCTAACCCTTAACCTCAACAGACCCCAACCCTAACCCTGACCACCCTGACCTTGCTTGCTTGATTTACATGGTCACCTACAGTGTGAGTGTGTCAGCAGGTTTCAGTTCCCATAATGTGAGTAATAACCAGGTGCACACACACACACACACACTGTCACATCACTGTCATCATCTCTCTTTCTCTGCCGTATTTGATTTTTCTTCCCTACCACTCTCCACTTTCTCTAACACACACACACACACACACTGGTGTGTTCAGCTAGGTTCTTCAGTGCCTGCCTTCCTAGTGTTCATAACCAGCAGCTGTTTAAACTGGAGAGAGCTCGTAGTAAAAATATACTATGTTAATCTTGAGTTGTTGAGTCGATGCGTCTGTGTGTGTGTGTTACCCTAATGTCAGATCAGAGGAGCTTTTATCAGGAAGTGTCCCTCCAACACAGCCAGGAGCCCGTATAGTCACCCAAGATCACCTCAGATTAGAATATCACCTCTTCTAGTCTTCAGTCCTGGTGTGGTAGTTAGTCTCTCACTGGTCTACCAAGTTCCCTTATAGGTACTTTTGTGATCAGCCCTGGTTCCTGTTTCTCTGGCCCAGATGTCCCTCGGCTCAGCCCAATGACTGGAGTACACACAGACGCACTTTTCATCAGGCCCAAATGACGCTCATCTCAAATGTAGTGTCCCATGTGTTTGAGTCCCTGTCCACCAAACTGTCCAAATGTTCCTGCATGGCACCACCGAGTCCATCGAAGACCTGTTTCTTGGAGTAGTCTAGTCTGGTCCTAAACTAATTCAACAGCAGTAATATTGGTCACAAATAAGTCGTAGGTATTTTTAGCCCTGCTGATTGGCTCCTATTCAGCTGAATGTGTTTTTAGACCTAAAGAGAAGCTTCTGCGTCCTCAGTGTGAGTTTATTGAGAGGTTATTTTCTCGAGTATGTAATCTCGAGTGTAATTTTCTGTGGAGCATCACTACCCTTTAATCATCCCATTATGTAAATGAGCACTGCTCCATGTGTGGGCTTTACAATGACTCTCTGAAATCTGGACCATTCATCACACCTTGAGCAGAAAGTTTCTTGAACCAGTTCCTCTTTTTCTGCAGCAACACTTTCTGTGTCGCTCCAATAATGGCGATTTCCTGGGCAGCACTATCAAGAAATCTTTTGGCAGGCGGGCGAAGCGTACAAGCCAAATAAGCTTTGGAGGACGACGATTTGCTGAACAATGGCTGTTCTATTCTCAGTCCATCCGGCACCTCATCCTGTAGACAGGTTAGGCATTTTTCTGGATGTGAATTAAACAGTAAACACAACTCAGTGTCTCATTTAACAAGTGTGGAGTCTCCTGAACTACTGAAAGGCAGCTAAACATCGTCAACTGTAGAAATTCACTTACATCTTCACCTGTAAAAGCTCCAGGATTAGCGTCGATTGTCCCATGACCTAATCTGTTTGGTATTTTCAATTACATTGAACATGTTTTTCTTTGTGTTGTCTTATTGTGATTTTCATTAAACTGAGTATTACTGTCTAGACGCAAGTATTTTTCCAAAGATAACACACACTTAAGCACAAATGGAAAAAAGCCTGTGACTAACCAAATGTTATTCAAGGTTTTCACATCAGATCACAGGCTGAACTGAAAATGGTCAGCTGGAATCAGGTTCAATGTGAAACAAAAAGTGTTTTATATTTCAGGGCTTTGCCTGGAGACTGAGACATTTTTTGTTTTTTTGTTTTTACCTGATTTCATTCAAAGTCATTGGTTAATTCTGCTGTAGTTATCATTAAGGAAAATTTTTACATTTGGAAACATTTTCTTCTTTTGTCAAATAAAAAGTGATTTTGTTTCATTTTCTTAGATCTGCACAAAATTTATTTTATTGGCCACAACATGCAGCAGAAACAAGCTGTAAACACAAACTTTCTCCACAAACGTCTGAGAAAATATCACACTTTTAACCAAAATATTCATTTCGAGTTAAAAACGCCAGATTTTTTTTCTTGCCGGGTTAAAAAAGTCAACAGATTTGTATGTAGGTAAAATCCTCCCAGAAGACATGAGGTCGGGGTTAAAAGTACACCTAGAAAAGCCTTCGCTGTCTGTGGGAAAAAGGAGTGGACAGCTGTAGATCAGGAGGTCAGTGCCTTCATGTGAACTGTGTGTGCAGGCCACAGCTATGTATGTATTAATAAACCTCATTACTGTCTCTGCATGGAGCCTGATGAATTATGGATGAAAATACAGACCCGTCTGTGTGTTCTGCTCACGTCCAACCCTGCCACCTTTTTGCTCTGTTATGTCTCTTTCCATTCGGTGCCGCCCCCATTCAGCACACACACACACACACACACACACACACACACACACACACACACACACACACACAGACGTGTGACAGCAACACAAACTCAATTTTTAAGCCTTAAATCTTCTCAGGTGTCTGCTCATCTTCTCCCTCTTCTTGGCCTGTTTTCAACTCTCCATCAGTCTCTGAGGCCTTTGATGGCTGCATGTGCTGTGTGTTTCAGCCTTATGATGTCACACACACACACACACACACACACACACACACACACCTGTGTACGTCCTCTGCTCTACCTCTGGCTGTGGTTCAGGACAGGTCTTAGCTGGCTGGCTGACAGTGGTGTTGACATACGGCGGGTTTTTAATTACAAAGCTCTCCTTAAGGAAATTGTTGAGATACTTAACAGATAAGGCAGACATGGAGGGGAACAAAGAGGCTCGTTGTCTTGTGTCAGGAGGACTGCTTTTGGAGGGCGCACAAGGAGGGTGGTGGAGGTGGAGTTGGGGGGTTTGTCAGTGGGAGCAGCAGTTTAATCTGACAAAATATGTTTGAGCTCTCTCTCTCTCACGCTGACACTTAAATTTGTGGCCGCTGTTGGTTTAATTGTATAATTTTGACAGAACTGTCATGATTGATGTCAATTGCAAAATCTAATCAGCGTACACTGTCCTCGTGCGTGTATAAACATGTTTGCATGTGTGTGTACAAAGCAAATATATAAGGAAATCAACACACACACACACACACACACACACACACCTGTGTGACTGTGACTATTTTGCGCACTGTAAAAATGGCAATGCAAATGAGGAAAGGTGTTGCTGGTGCTGTGAGGTGGAACAGTAATGTCTGTTCCTGGAACATCCAATTATCTATATAAAGTACAGAAACATACAGTCTGTCATGTCTCAGCCCAGGCACGGGGACAATTTCAGAGCCTGTGGTTGTATAATCTGTCGCGGTGACCCTGTGAAGAGGCAGACATATTGTATAGTCATGCAGGGGGAGGAAGGCTGTGCAAATTTTCACCTGCTGTTTTTCACCCATCTCTTTTTCTCTCTCTCTCCGACCGCTAACCAGGACCAGAGCTGCCCTGTCTGGCTTTGCTGCACACATTTCCATTTCTGTGAATGAAAGAGCCCTAACAGGCAGTGTGAGGGTAGGTGTGCATGGGTGAGAGAGGGAGGCATTAGGGATATGTGTCTGTCTCTTTCATCTGCCTCATCAACCTTCCTGCTCCCTCTTCATCTGTCTTTCCTCATCCCTTTCTTCTTTCTCCTTCTTTGTGGTTACACATCTGCTTACTCTGTCCCTTCATCCTCCTCCAGTCCTCCTCCTCTTCCTTGTGTCTGCCAGGACGAATTCAGATTTGCTCTACTGGCTTGACCGTAATCAATTAGTAGCAAAGCATGTTACACGGGGTCTATATTATAAGTATAATAATTACACTTTTTAAATTTGCCTGTTCTTCCTCCTCCTCCTCTTCTTTCTTTTTTCTCAGCTAGTTGACTCATCCATCTTTGCTCGCCTCCACCGCCGCGGTTGTTCAAAACGGTTCAGGGTCTCTACATGCGCCCTCACATGCGCTTCTGTTTAAAGCCCCCCCACATCCAGGGCAGCTGACACATCTAATATTGAAACCAAACTCGGCTTCCATCCCTCCCACGTCTCCCCCTCTCGCCCCCTCTCTCCCCTTATGTTATTTTGCCAGGAGAGCTAAAATAATAAACCCTTGTACCGTCTGCAGAGCGTAATGGAGCCTTTTTCTCCTTGGAAAAAAGAGAAAGAGTCGTGGTGTTGCAGTGGCTAGCAGCAGAGCCATGGCAGTCGAGCTGCTTCGAGGTTTGGTTTTTTTTTAAAATCATGTCAGAAAACTTTCAAAACTCCCATGAAACGTTATTTTTGAGTGTGGTGTTTCTGGTAATTGACTGCATTTTTTCCCCATGTGACAACTTTCTCCTCATCACTGGTGCAGCATATGGCAGTTTATCTCCTGCGTACGACAGCAAAGTCAGAATCGAAAAACATGGCCTGGGTTTTAGCTTTGGTTTATTCAGCTCTGCTTCTGAGTGTGTCTGCTCTTTTTAGGCATCATGTGGTGGCAGACTTCTGACGGGGTCATGAGGTCATCTTTGACTTCTATCAACCTCCCTTCTCCAACACCGATAGACCTGAGCCCATGTTTTCATCTGATTGATAAATACATGTTATATTATTAGTATTTATTCAATGTGGTCCTTTCTAAAATGTGAATATGTTATATGGTCTTATAGCTTTGAGTTGACTTTCTGATCAATGCAGCTAATTAACTGATTTATTGAGCAAAATGCCAAATAATTTGGGGCTTCAGCTTCTCGTATGTGAGATTTTGCTCCTTTTTCCATTTTGTATCATTTGGAATTGAATCTTTTAGACAGTGGAACAAAACAAGGAATTGAAATTTGTCTGCCGGGGAACATTTTATTCAGTAAACAACCAAACAGTGAATCATAGAATAAGACAAACTATCAGCCTGTGAGCTGCTGCACTGGAGTAGTTGGGAGTCAAGTACGAGCGCTTTGCTCAGTGGCACGTTGGCACCGGTTGAATAGACTAGTAACTGAACATTTTCATGTGTGAAGCACTATACAGTCTCATTGTGCTCCTTAGGAAACTCCATTGACTCTTCACTGAATGGCAGACCGGGACTGCAGGCCGCGGCGGAGAGGAGCGCATACAGGCGCAGTCACCTTGGTTACTGAAGTGGTTACCATAGATACGTCTGGCTGTCCGGGTACCTGCAGGACACAACTCGTTAGCAATGATGTGCAACATAAAATAAAAATGAACGTTAGTTTAATTTCTGGCTTTTTAACCATAGTGCCAGTTATTTTGTGTCGGGCCCGGTTCCAGAGGACCGTCGTACCTCGTTCAGGCTGCGTTAGTATAGAGGTCTGGTAGAGATGTCTCAGGACAACTGTGCTCCAGTTGTTCTTTTTCCCAAACAGAGGCTCCTCTCTGGGACCTGTTTGTGATGGCAGATCCTTGAGGGAAGCAGGGAGGGAGGGATGATGGGATTAGAGTCTTTCCTGCTCCAGTCCTGGAGCAAACACACTTAACACACCAGCTCAGTGTTCAGGAGTTTCCCCATGCTCCAACAGAGACCCAGAGGGGCTGAAATGTTGATAACACTGTCAATTTTGACTTTGACACATTCCTCAGTGGTTATTGAGTAACCACGGTCTGTCAGAAAGACATGGGGGCTGAGACCAATAGCAGGTTTCAGGCAGAGACAGACCCACACAGTCCCACCGCACTAATAAACAGCACCGTAAACAGAGCAGTAAACGCACACCCACCCTGCTCCACCTCCAGACCCACTGACGAGTCCTGCTTCAAGTTTAGAACTGAGCTTTATTGATGCGCCTCTGGTATGTACACAGCAGGATTCATTAGGGTCCTAGTCATTTGGATCATTCCTTCACTTAACTGTTAATTTTCTGCCACACTGCCAGGATCAGACCTTGTTTAGGTCCCACAAGGCCCCAAAACAGAGGCCATGATCTCGGTGTTTGCAGTATAGTCCTGCAGAGGGTTTTCTTGGAGACACTTCATGCGTCCTGTTAAATGCTCATTCTTCATTATCCCTGACAGTGAATGAACAAAAGACTAGATGAGGTTTATATTTCAGCTCTTTGTTAACTTCTCTGAAACACAGTGAGTGTTAGAGAGTGTAAACACACCGACTGTGGGTTTTTCTTATACAATGGAAACGCTGCTGTCTGGTTTGTAACGCTGCTATGGCGACAAGTCGACGCAGAACAATTAGTCTGGTTTTGTATTTGTGTGTGTAGGTTTGAGTGTGTGGTTGTGACACTGATAACTCTGTCACTCACACACACTGATACTCTCCCAGCGAGTAAGAGAGTATCAGTGTGTGTGTGTGTGTGTGTGTGTGTGTGCATTGGGGAACACTTGCCAAACCGAGAGGTCAGGGCAGGGTCATGGCTGGGGTCAAAGTTTAACATTTCGATCGTGGTCGTCTCCTTATGTCAGTGTGTTTTGGAGATGGATTCCATCAGCTGCTTCTTGTCTAAAAAGCTTTTTGTAGAAAACACCAAATTCAACCTTCAGTCTTTTAACTATTAATGTATGAAACTACAGTAAGTTCTGACAATATGAATATACGCCAGAATTTCCATAGCAAAGATATTTTTTCACATATTTTAGCTATTGTTAATGTTAATTGTTAATGAGCAGACAGCATTCTGGGCACAGTTTTGAAAGACTTTAGGATTTCTTTTGTTTCATAATTAATTCCTCAAATTTTTTTCTGCTCTTCCCCAATTTCTGCTTCTTGTCATTTTCAGATCATGTCCCTGATTCAGCAAACCCTAATGATAAAGTAGTGCTGACCACTGGTTTTGTCTTGGAAGTCTGTATAAGGTCATTTGCTCTTCCCAGAATAACTTTAAGTCAAACTGTTGCACAAGTGATTCCTAAGATTTCACTAAATAAAGTGGTAACTTAGGCCCTAAATAAGAAGCTTTGACATCCAAATTCTGAAAAGCCGCCTTGTAATCGGATTGGTTCCTCCGTGTTGTTTAGGGAAGTGTGATTATGTTGTATTGTGGCCCCACACACACTTAGCAGACATCCTGGCTTTTGTGGGCCGAGCTTCTTACACTTGTCTGTTGAATTGAAACTAGGCCAGTTCGTCTTTGGAATGACAATTACCATGGACCAAACCCAGGCCCTATTCTGAGGGGTGGAGGGGTGGGTGGGGTGACGATGAGGCTTTGAAAGGAGCAAAGACAATTGGGCGCTGCCAAGATGCTCTGGACGTACAGTAGCTTCCGATGCTCGTTAGAGCAGCCGAGCGGAGGGCCAGGCTCTGGGAGGTGGAGGAGGCAGGCGGGGATGGAGGGTGAGCCTGGCACAGGCCGGGGCGGGGTGTTTAGAGGCAATGTCTATCTTTAACTTGATTTTAGGGGCTCTTTTGATAAAGCACAGCTCAGTTCAGTGAAGAATAGAGGCAACAAGCTGGGGAAAGCCTCCCTCCCTCTTCTCTCCTCTTTTCTCCTCTCCTCTTTGATCTATGCCGAGCCATCCCTCTTTTCTCTCCATCTCCTCCTGGCAGGCTTCTCTGCAACGGTGTGAGGTTGTCAGGCTGGCCTAGATTAAGGGCATTGTCCAAAGGTATTTACATCCGGCCAAACCATATTAAACAGAGATTAGGGGTTTTCATTGCACATTGCAAAAGAAAAAAAAAAACACACAAAAAGAATAAAAAGAAGAGGGAGCTTTTCCAGGACGAGTAGGATTTACAATTGGCATAGCAGTGAAATGGAGGAAGAGAATCACTCTCTCTATAAAGGGGGGAGGTGATGGTTAGTGGTGGAGGTGCTGGTCGTTGTGGAAAGGTGGGGGGCTCCACAGATCCTGTTTGAAGGTCATGTGATGCTGGCTTGTCTGAGTGGGTGTTGAGTGTGCCAAACGTTTGGCAGCTGGTCCAGTTCTTCGGCCGACTGTAGGGAGCAGGAGTAAAAGAATCTGTTGGCGGGACACAGCGAGCAGACGGGCTGCTGTGCAGGCCATCACAGTCTGTACCAGGTGTCTGTCTGTGTCTGAAGTCTCTTTAAAAGCCTCTTTCCTTTTATTACAACGTGGGTCCTTTTTTGGCTTTGGTCGAAGTTTCATCGAACATATTGCTGAAATAGTAGTGTCTGCACACACAGCACACTCCATAGCCAGAGACTTTATTAATATTGTGCAACGTTTGGATCCCACATGGATCTTTGTCAAGTCACTGCGTTATTATCTCTTAACATATTGCCGAAGAAACAGTCAGTTTTCAACAAGCCGACAGATTAACCAAACGTACCCACATGTGCACAGCGATAATGTCTACATAGCATCCTGGCATCACGCACATGCCCACCAATTGGCCCTGACTGATCACTCAAACGATGGAAAGTGTTTGCTGTCCCTGTTCAAAGAGATCTGCAGGCATTTTCAGTAGTAGATGCAAACAACTAATTACCTGCAATAAAAAAGGCCATTTGTTGCTCAATTGTTTGCCACTGCTTTGAGAACAGCCCGCTCTGCAGATGTTGGAAACATGGCCTTGTTGTATTATTAGCTCAGAGTAGTGAGGAGGAGGAGGAAAAAGAAAAAGGGAGCTTGATAAAGATGAATGTCTCCCCGGCCCATCTGGAATCCATCACTTTCTAAAGAGGTTAAATGCAGATATGGTTTAAAGAGGTATGTGTTGCTGCTTTTCTACCAGACTCAATAAAAGTACCTGTTAAGCCCCCTGAAGAAAGAAAGTCCTGTAACCTTTTACTGTTTATGATCTGCCAGCCTGTTTAAACCTCCGTGGATGCTGCTTCATGCAAAGCAGCCTCTGCGAGCAAGAAAACGTCAGTAGCATAAATCAGGCTGGAAAACCAGCAGGAAGTTTGTAAATGACACTAATAAATTTGCTAAACTTTTTTTTTTTTTTTTTGTCTGTGGATTTTAAGTATTACTGATGACCTACAGGTTCAGTGTTTCAGCACAGCAGAGATGAAATTCTGTGTTTGTTTCCTCTAGAGCAGAAAATTAACTTCTCAAAGTGCCACCACAGTGGTGCCACAATTTGGCTCTTTATTGACAGATGTACAATTCAGAAAATAACCTCCTCGCTCTGAATTTAACGACGGATAGAAACAGAGCTCTTTGGTGGATGTAGCAAAACAACAGTGCATCCTGGAATTTGAAGTTTGGGGCCTAACCCAAATATGGGATTGTGTTTACCAAACCTTTCAACTCCACACAAATAGCCCGTCTGGGCTGTAAAACAGTAAAACTCCTCTTGGACGATATATAAATGTGACAAAAAGGTGTGATTTCTGTCTGTCTAATGAGCTAAACTCAGTCCGTGTCCGCTCCGGTGACCTGATACGACAGCAGCCATGGCGACAGCTCCCGGGTCTGGTCTATGCTCCTTTCGTCCCTCAGTGTGTGTGTTAGGGAGAGAGAGGCAGGCATGGAAAAGGCTTCCCACATAAAGAGGCCTTTTCTTCCCCGGGGCCGCAGCCTGCCCGCCGGCCCCTGGAGAAGTGTGTAGAGGATAAATAAACCTCTTCAGACACACAGAAAAGATGGAGTCTGTGAGCGGTGCGCTAACGGACAGTGTGCCGCAGTATCTCAAAGAGAGACTTTATATTATTCTGAAGGGCTATTTGTTATGATATTGAGCCAAGAGGGTAAGAAGGGCCAGGAGGGCAGGGGCCTCTTGATTTATGGGGTGACCATCCAGCCCAAAACACACACACACACACGCACACACACACACACACACAGTTCCTCATTTACAATAATAGAAACTTACATAGATATCCAAGCCCACATCCACATTTACACATACACACACTCACAAAGTACATATCACACATTGCTTCCAGCTGGACCAAGGTTCCGGCGAAAATACTCCCACCCCTTTCAAACACACACACACACACACAGACACACACACACACAGACACGCACAGGGCAGCCAATAGCTCACACATGCTGCACCGGATGAGGAAACAACAGGAATGTCTAGATGTTGATATCAAGCTGGATGCCACCAGGCAGCAGAGCTTTCATTTATCTGGTTTGGCAGAATCACACCCAGCCCGATTTATTTATGAAGCGCTTTTAAATCAAGCAGGTTCGTCATCAAGCGGTTCACAGAGGACAAAGAACATACGTTGATTTACAAAGACAAACAATGTGAGTCAAAGCCTTTGAATTAGTGCTTTTAATCCCACAGCACAAAATATGTACAGAACTTTTTCTTGGCGACATTCGTGCTACTGACTACAGCTACTGACTACAGCTACTGACTACAGCTACTGACTACAGCTACTGACTAAAGCTACTGACTAAAGCTACTGACTACAGCTACTGACTACAGCTACTGACTAAAGCTACTGACTACAGTTACTGACTAAAGCTACTGACTAAAGCTACTGACTACAGCTACTGACTACAGCTACTGACTACAGCTACTGACTACAGCTACTGACTACAGCTACTGACTACAGCTACTGACTAAAGCTACTGACTACAGCTACTGACTACAGCTACTGACTACAGCTACTGACTAAAGCTACTGACTACAGCTACTGACTACAGCTACTGACTAAAGCTACTGACTACAGCTACTGACTACAGCTACTGACTACAGCTACTGACTACAGCTACTGACTACAGCTACTGACTACAGCTACTGACTACAGCTACTGACTAAAGCTACTGACTACAGCTACTGACTACAGCTACTGACTACAGCTACTGACTAAAGCTACTGACTACAGCTACTGACTACAGCTACTGACTACAGCTACTGACTAAAGCTACTGACTACAGCTACTGACTAAAGCTACTGACTACAGCTACTGACTACAGCTACTGACTAAAGCTACTGACTAAAGCTACTGACTACAGCTACTGACTACAGCTACTGACTAAAGCTACTGACTACAGCTACTGACTAAAGCTACTGACTACAGCTACTGACTACAGCTACTGACTAAAGCTACTGACTACCGCTACTGACTACAGCTACTGACTACAGCTACTGACTACAGTACTGACTAAAGCTACTGACTACAGCTACTGACTACAGCTACTGACTACAGCTACTGACTAAAGCTACTGACTACAGCTACTGACTACAGCTACTGACTACAGCTACTCCAACACAAGCTTGAAAACCTAGAGTGTTGAGTTTAAATAAATGTCAAGGTGGAGACCCTGTCAGCATTTTAAGCTTCTAATGGAGACTTTTGTGGTCATTTAATGGGCTAAAATGCTGCTTCAGAGTCTTTTTCATTACATGATCAGACACTTTTGGCATCATGTTCTTCTAATTCCACCCCAGTGTTTCCTGGGCTTCCTAATCTACTGCCTCGTGGCAGGAACCAAGACTTTAGTCAAAATGCAAGTAAAGATCCTGAGTTCCCTTTAAGGTTTCTGGAAGGGCCTCCTGTGGTTGAAAATGGACCATACTCCACTTTGGTTCATTAAGCCTCACTGTCAGATGCAGTGAACCACAGGAGACAAACTGGCCCAGTTCAGCTGTGAGTTGTGAAATCAAACTGCAGCTTTGAATCTTTCCATCTACACATTTAGAGGAAGGTGACTGACTAATGCATTGAACAAGGAATTTAAAGTGCTCATGTGCTAATTAAGATGGCAGTGGGTGCATATTTCTCTGTGAAACACTTACATAAGTCAGTTTCAGAGAAGTGTCTCCTGTCACCTCTCGGTACAGGGCGCTGGCTGTGAAGGTACAACAAGGCAGCTACAGTCTCTGCTAGAGCTCTGTCCTGAAAGGTTTTTCAGGGCCACAAAGTGAAGCCTTTTAAACCAGATCCACTTTCATTCAGAGCAGCTTCTTTTGCCACATTCAAATCTGCATTTCAAAGTCCAGGATCTGAAGCAGAAACGGATATTTTGTCACTGATGGGGACCAACAAAAGCAGGCTTTGCTCTTTTTTGTGACACCTGAGAAACTGAGATTTTTAATGCAATGTGTGTTTTGTTCATTCTGTAAATTGCATTTGTTGGCCTGTGGTGGTGTAAACGTCCAAGCAGTGCACATCCTCCTATCTGTTTCCTAGGGATCAAAGCAAATGTATTGCATAGCTTTGTTATTAACAAATACTAATTAAATAAGATCCCAGTAACATCTAATCCATGTTTTCCTTCTAAGAGGTCACAGTTTAGCAACACAAAGCACAGAGAATAATAACATTAATGCAAGGTCTACTTTTTCACTTGGCAAATAAAACAGTTCCTACAGCCATGCAGTGACTTTTTCATCCAGTATACTTGTTGAGGTACACTTACTTGCCAGGTGCAAATGAGAATATATGCTTTAATTTGAGCGAACTAACCCTTTAAGCAGAAAATACAGACCTAACACAAATAAAACGTTTCTCTGTGCTGCTGCTCATTCAGAGCTGCCGGAGCAGTCGAGCGCTCGGGGTCCATAAAGCCGAAGTGAGATATGAGTCTCTGGAGATTACTCTATCTACCCCATTAAGCCCAGTTCCCCATGTTTAAGACCTGAATATATTCTAAGACCTATTTTCTCCTTTTCTTTCACGGAGGTCATAAGTAATATGCTAAGGTAGCGAGCCATTCACGCTGTGATTGAATTTATGTGCTCTGCACCATCGCCTCAGCGTTTTTCAGCACCTGAATGGGCCTTTTTGTTTAAAAAGTGTTGTAAATATCGTTGTCACATCCAGGGGCCAAGCAGAGAACAGCACAGCCATGTGAAGCACATTGTTGACTTAACATCTTTAGTATTGTTAATGACAGAGAGAGCACTTCATTTAATTCACGTCACCCATAGAAGAAAATCTAAAGTGTTTAGGGCTGAGATGAAACAGGCAGAAGAATGAGAGTTAGTCCTTCTCACTTATATGTATTTGTCACTGCATTCATTTATTGCTATTGTTGTTTTTCTGCACCACATATCTGAGAGAAATGGTGTGTTTTCTACTCCGCTACATCTAACGTTGTAGATTCAGGATTTATCTTCACGTGTCTGGGATCTCAAAAAGCAGACATGGTTCCAGGGGACTCCAGCGTTACCTGCTGGTTTTCCCATCCATCCGTCTGTGTTCGTCTCCTTGACTCGCGTTGGTCCTCAGCAGCAGCCTGACAGCACCCATCTATAATTTAGAGCACCTGTTATGTATTCCCCGTGAAGATTGTCTCGTCTGGACTGCTCTTGATTTCAACTTTGCCTCTCAACTCCAATTTCCTGATCTGAGTTCGATGCTTTCTGTGCAAAGGCTGCGCTCACATTCGCTGCGTGTCAGCGATCCTCTGTAACGCCGCTGCCCTTTCAGCGGGTCAACACTGGCTGTATTTGCCAACATAAATCACGCTCTTTTAACACACCTCATTCATTCTTTCCCATGCCTGGGTGGGTGCGCATTGAGTGTGAAAACAAGTGTGTGTTGTGTACTCTGTTGCCCAAGCAGCTCATTCGAAGACTTTTACAGCGGCTGCACTCACATGTGAAAGTATGCGTGCATATATGTGCTAATAAGTGTCCCTGTGCACATCTAGTTCTTTGTCTCATCCTGACGACGATGAGACGACACCTCAGTGTTCATTTATCCAGACGTGTCCCTCCGTCCTCAGTGGAGGCCGGCATCCTTAGTGAAGCTAGTAAACATGTTGATTTTTCCTGGGCTCTAAGCAAGCTGGCACATGGAGCTCCTGGAGTAAATGAGCTGGTGTTTGACAGAGAAGGTTGAAGAGAAAGTGGAGGGGGTTCATTTCCACACAGTCCAGATCTGTCACATCCTTCACGCTGGAATAAAAAGTTCTACTTTTCTGACTTCCAATGGCAGATTAGCTGATTGCTTGCCAGCGGTCCGGTGGTTAACGCTGCATCACTGCTCGTTTGTTCCAGAATGAGGATGGGACTTTTCTCGCACTGAGAAAACTTTGTGACTGAGTTTGCCTCCTAATTGCATAGTTGGAAAAGGTGTTTATGCAAAATCATGAGGTGACTTTACAGGTAGCAAACAGGCAGATGTCCTGCCCATTTCTCTGAATTACTAACAGTGTGTGATGATGTTAGCAGACAGAAAGTAGCTGGTCTTTTTGACTATTTTTTATACGTATTAATAAATGTTGTAATAAGCGTTCAATTGTGAAATGAAAGACATGAATCTAGAGAAACAGAATCACATGTAAAGCTGTTAGTGAAATATACAGAAAACCACTTTTCTCATGACCAACTATGCTTCTCTTTGTGTGCAGACTCTGTGTCCAGTGAGTCGGCCTTCCTGGAGGACTTCGTTCTGGGCGTGGGGGACACCCTGGAAATGTCATGTGAAGTGGAAGACCCCTCACAGTCAGTCGTCTGGTTCAAAGATGGTGCCAGATTGGTTCTCAATAATCGGACGAGGCTGGTCCAGAGGATATTGCGCATCATCAACGTGTCATACGAGGACTCGGCCGTCTACACGTGTCGGCTCGCCCTCACCAACATGATGGTCAGCAACTACACCATCAAGGTGACAGGTGAGTCCGAAGCTAAGTATTGTTGTATTCTGTGGGAGTTACATCATGGCAACTATAGGTGAAAATAATATAATAAATCAATAAATAATTTAAATAGGAACATACTGCAAATGTAGAACAAGTTTGAGATGCAAATTACAGATTCAAATTCAGTGACATTGCCCTTTAAGTAAAATATAAATCCAAGGACATACTAATTTTTTATACTACTGGAGTGAGTAAAAGAGTTGTCCAAAACAGTTACAGCAGTGATTTCTCTAACTTGGTTGTAGAAAAACAATAAAAACAGGAGACAAATGCATGAACACCTGTACATCATCACACTGGCACAGACTTTCACTAACACCCAGCCAAGTTTCACACAGATTCCCCCTCCTGACGCCCCATCAAGGGTGAAATTCATCATCTTATGAGGGGATGAGTAACGTCATAAACAAGTGTGTGATGCAAACAGGAATGCAGGAGGAGGGGATGGGGGAGTGTGGGGGCCAGGAAGGAGCGAGCAGTAGCTTAAAAGTCGGGTGGCTTTTTCCCGTAAAACTCATGGACACCAGCTGAGCCTGTTATTGACAACTAATTAGAAAGCAATTAGCTTGAAACATTTCATTATTGAAAACAGATGGGGTGGCAAGAAATGAGAGAGTTTGCTCCCTCTCAACTCACCCCGCACCTCCTCACACACACACACACACACACACACACACACACACAACACACACACACACACACACACACAGATGCATGTCTTGGCTGCAAACTGGAGAGTAAATGGCCTTTTCCATGGCTGAACAGGGATGGACAGCTTCTCCTCACGGACACACGTATCAGCTCCAGACTGCAGGAGGAAATGGACTAAACCATCTTTCCAAGTTCCATATTCTGCTTTAAAATCGGACTATTTTTAAACAAGTGTCGAAATTGTTTCAGGAGTAAATACCACACAGGAAACAAATTTATCGCAGCCTGTTTTTATACCATTTTAACACACAGTGCATGCTTACATTACTTGTGAAGTCAAAGATTTTGCAGTATGTGAGGGCAATATCCTGTTCTCCTCCCTCTACTGAATACAGAACCTCAGCCCCATCTAAAACACACATGGACCATTGTGTTTTTCATCAAATATTTGAGTAGGGTGTCAGATATTTAGGAGCGCTATCAGATGTGGCACCTGGACGGCGTCCAGATCATACTGTACACACACACAGTACACATGTTGGAAACAAGGGGCTATAAAGTGAGGAGATGAAAGAAGTAATCTGGGAGCTGAAGTGCATGAAAATAAATATCCTTTATGTTTTATGACTTTGCAAATCCCTGGTTATGTTTAGAAGAATCGGCTGTGGGTAAAACCGGTGATGTTTACGTTAAAAACTTGGGTGTAGATCAGTTTTATCTAAATCAAATAGTTAGTTAGTTATCTACGGTAAATACTGCATAACTCTGCTTTCATCTTGAACTTTACTTTTTCCACCAACCTTCAGTTGGCACGTTGTTTTATCAAAGTATCCATAAAGGTGATCGACAGTAAACAAGCCTCCAGTGCTACCATAGTATAGGAAACTAAAACATTACATTTACTGAGCTCCAAGGACAGTAATGAACTACTCTACCACTTACTAGACATTTCACACAGCTTCAAAGTTTGGTTAAGCTGAAATTGGTGTTTTACTGTGTTACATGAAGTATCTCTGCAACTGTACTCACAAATACTTTGATCACAAGCTTTACTAACTAACTAACAACACTCCCATCTGCAGTACTCTGTGTTTTATGTTGGATAGTTGGCATGCCAAAGTGTTAACTCATAAATAAGGTAAATATTATTTACATATCAGCATGTTAGCATGTTAGCCTGTTAGCCTGTTAGCAATATCATTATGAGCATGATCTTTCTCAGTATTATACTGTGAGGTTTATTTTGACAACCACGGGAGTTTTGTTTTTGAAATAGTTGGTGTCATGTTTACGGGTGTGATGGAGCTCATTCATTAATGGGAGTCAAACTAGCTTTTTCCTGCTGAGCTGCACCACAACAGTAACATGGAGCCGTGGACGTAGGCGTCAAACAACAGAAACAAAAACCTGTTAGTCAGGAGCAGGTTTTGTTAACTGGGGTTGTCGGGGTAACAGCTGGCTCTCATTAACCAGACCCATGGAGCTGAACCAGAAAACTCCACGGTCAGATGGAAAATAATTATGGAAAGCAGAGCTGAAAATGTGTGATACAGCAAATCTAAACACTCGTATCTGCGGCTGGAGCATAATTAGACGTCATCTGACACGCTAACCGTTAGCAAGATGGTGGTGTGTTGCAAAGATAGAGTTATTTTTGCATGTGTATGTGCGTATCGGCACACTCTCACAGGAGCGTGTCACTAATGACCCTCTCATTTGTAGCGTCTGTTGAATTGTTTGGTTTGTAATATCTGAGACAGCCGCCACGCTGCAGAGAACTGTAGACCCATTCATGAGTTTCCCAGTGAGCTGAGCCACTTCTAATACGCATTCATGCATGTGTGTGTGTGTGTGTGTGTGTGTGTGTGTGTGTGTGTGTACATTCGTCTAATCATGCTGTTTGTGAACACACACCATTTCCACCACATGCACAACAGTTTTTTTTCCAGTCTTTATTTTTCCATTTGTCTTGCACAAGATAAATTATGTGGTACGAGCTTCCAAATCTTTGGTGGTATCTGATGGTCAACACAGTTCAAGGAGTCTGAGCGTGTTTGTGTTGATCAGTACAGATCAAATAAGACATGTGAAAATGAATGCCACTCTGTCTGTCTTCTATTTTAAGATTCTCTGTCGTCCGGTGATGATGAAGACTATGATGAAGATCCAGAAGACGCAGGTAATAGAAATGTCTGATGTAAATGTAGAGACTTTTCAGTTTAAAGTTATATATATGGTTAAATAATGTGAAATAGAGTTTCTCCATGCAGCCCTAACTGTGGCTGGAGCTCCCTTTTCACAGAGCTGTGAACTGCTGTGAACGGGTTGAAGTTAATCTGATCCAACTTTAATGTTTAATGTTGTTTACAACTTTATTTCCCCTTGACCACAAAGAGGTAAATGTTAAGCCCATAGGGTGTATAAACTAAACCACTGTCATTTCATTCAGTTAAAATCTCATTTGGGGATTTTATTGGCACCAAGCAGAAATGAAATGCGATATAAATTACAAAGGAAGAACATTCCTCCAGAAGGTGTTTACATTCACACGTACGGTTTTTATTTCTGTAATTAAATTTTAAAACATCTAAAACATAGATGGATAGTTGAAGTACTACGATGGCAAACTAAATATGATACCTGGGTCTGTGGGACTGCTGAAGAGATTACAGACCATTTATATGAGATTCCTCTTGTATCATTTAGTTTC
Source organism: Mastacembelus armatus (assembly GCF_900324485.2). Taxonomy (NCBI): domain Eukaryota; kingdom Metazoa; phylum Chordata; class Actinopteri; order Synbranchiformes; family Mastacembelidae; genus Mastacembelus; species Mastacembelus armatus. The sequence goes on along the minus strand of NC_046654.1, from coordinate 2,035,881 downwards.
TCATGTTTCCAAGCCTGAGTTATTAGCACAACATATAACGTGATAAACAGCTGAGGCGGGAGAGGTGAAACTGTATATTTATATGAGTGATATCATCAGGCTGAATGTTTGAGTTTGGGCTCATTTCAGTCGTCACTGTGATAAAGGATTTTCTCTGTAGAAAGTTACTTTAATGGGCAGTTTTGTGACTGTCATTGGATTTATGCAGCTGATTAGACTTATATGAGCACAATCTGAGTTTTATGTCAGTAATCGGAATTATATGGCTGCTCGCCGTCCTGTACTCACATTAAACTTCTCCCCATAGCGGCAGACTAAACACCTCTATTGTACGGATCAAAAGGTTGCCGGTTCTCTGGTGGTTACACCCCTCTCGGCGCTGCGTCGTGATGTGAGCTGTTTTGGCATTCGGAGACACGCGGAGTTCAGGTGCAGGTGAACAAAGGACGATGAGGGACGGCTTCCGCTCGCAGTGTACGCTTCACACACTCTGTTCTGTCAGGTAGCATGACTCTGGGGAGACGGGAAGCGGTGAGCTCCCGACCAGCCAGACGCCGCGCTGTGCTGCCTTTGTTGTACCATACAGAGACAGACAGCGGAAGGTGAGGCGCAGACAGTCAAAACCAAGAGAAATCAAATGATTGAACGGCATCGGGAAGAGAAGTTACGATGGCATAGCGAAGCAAGGAAGACAATACAAAGCCACATCAGGAAGCTGAGAATGTACGAGACAGATAACTGCAAGTGTAGATTTAAGTTTACACATTTCTCTGAGCTTTCCACTGATTTTTAAAACTGTTTGCAGACTCTGATTCTGTATGAGTCTACATCTTGACAGTGGACTCAGGCGTCACTTGAAAAACAGGCCATCATGTCTTGAACAGAATCCCAGTTCACCTTAACCGCGCAACAAAAACTGTTACCAGAAGTGAAATATGGAACTGTTTGGGTAACGGGGGGACAGGCGGACGCCCAGCTGAAATCAAAGCCTCTTTCTAAATGTTCCTACAAACCTCCAACCAAAAAAAAATGGCCATCACACTCCAGTCAAATTAAAATACCGAGACAGTGACAGGGTGAAACTGGCTGCTGTGGTCATCACTGAAGTTTAATCCAATCTAACATCATCTAACGTTCCACTGCAACACAACTGCATCTGAAAACCGTGCCAGGAGGCAAAGAAGAGACATTTACATCACCAAAATAATGAGCAGTAAATGTTACAGCACATGAAGTTTTTAGGGTTTTCAGGGAGAAGCTTTTTCTGTAAATGTTTAGCCTTTCTCAGACATATCACAGTGCATCATAGATTAAGGGTTTTCTCACTGTTTGGAGACAGGAAAGAAATCTATATGTTGTCAGAAACATGCAACAACTGTTAGTAAGCCCGAGTGGCCCGGGGAGTATCTGTTGATATCGCTTTCACTTTCTGCTTACTACAGATGACAGAGGCTTAAAAATGTAATCTTCCTTCATATTCGCATTTGCCTTTTTCTTTGAGGCCTTCAGCTGCTCTTATCCAGAGAGATTATAGAAGAAAGCAGCAAAATAAGTTGCATTGTGACGCTGCAGAAAGCTTCTTGTTGCTGTCGGTACTCGGAGTCTTTTTGACTGTAAGCCACGGTGGATAATCTCAACACCTGTGATGTAAAACCTGAATGCATTTGAAAGCTCAGCCTCACTTCTCCGTAAAAGCCTGGAGTGTTTTCTAAACAAGCTGAAGTAGCAGCAGATTACCGCACACATCCTGAATGCCAGTCAATAGCCTCAGACTGCCAGAGTTAATCTCTGGATGTAAGTCTACCTCATGACATACGAGGCTCCGATTTCCTGGCTAAAAGGAGAGGGATTAGCCCAGAAACGTTAAACCCCTATCGCTGCTTAATGTCCGCTAAGCCATCGCTAATTAGCCGGGCGTAGCAGGAAGGAGCCATATGACGAGCCGCACAGAGTCCCTGTCGGTGAGCGGAAGAACATCCACTCCTACATGCAGAGAGGACCATAATAGAGACGTGGAGCTGGTGGAAGAGTCAGGCTGTTAATGAGGGAGGAGGCGTAGAAAAGATTTGCTGATTGACGGCTGAACAGGGACAATTGTGGAGCGGGAGAAAAGAAAAGGTGGCACCGAAAGGAAAAGGGACCATCAAGCTGCTGCAGTCATGAGCTGGTCCTCAACCGACCTCCAGAGCTTTTGAGACGCATGTGGAAACGACACCGTGCACAAACAGTAATCTCGAGCAGCGTGTATAACTGACACCAGAAACATTACAGCAGCATCTGTGTGTGTTTCCTCTGTTTCATTTACAAAGTTGAAACTTAAATCTGCAGCATGTCCACTGAAGCAGCAGGCAAAGGCCTCCACACAGTGGAGACACTGTACGTAACTGACCAAACTGTAAAGTCAACATTGGCTCTTTGTACTCTGACAGGCAGCACAGAGAAACCACATGTCACGATGTTGTGTAGAAATTGCACAACATCAGTTTAAGCCCATTTAAATCTTGTCATGACAAGTGAAAATGATCACTGATAATGGCGTCAGCACACAAATGAAATCTCCCATGAAATCTGCCTCAAGGATCGAAAGAAACGCATCAAGTGTGAGAAATAAATTGTAAACCAATGTCACCATTCAGTCATGCATGATTACCAGCAAACAGTCAACAACTTGACTATCAGTGTTACACATTTTTGAAAATGTTTCCCAGTGTTAAATAGGGAATATTCTTTAACCAAGGAGCAGATATTAAATATTAAAATATTTGGAAAGAAATCGAACTGCAGGAGAAAAAGTAAAATGCTGCTCGACCAAACATGACATCAGTACTAGCATCTCTTTTAATGTGTTCAACAATAAAAGTATATGTCACCTCTTTTGACTTGTACGTCTTAGAATATGCTGAATATAAAAGTCGGATTTATCCTGTGGGTCTTTAGGAAAAACAAGTTAGGAGTCAGAGCTGGAACCATCTTCCAGCCTCACACGATGAGTATTAGTTATTAAAGTGAGCATTCTTCGCAGTGAGGAAACTGTGTACACACTCAGAGCCTGTGTGAAGTGAAAGGGCAGTGTGTGCCAGGGCAGGAATGTTAGCAGAGCCTAATCTGTGTTGTGCTGTGCTCCTGAGCTATGCAGCCTGCTTGTTTACCCTGGCAGCAGAGCAGAGAGCCGGACACCGGGCCACGCTATGCTGCTCCGTGGCCGCCATTCCTCTGACTCTGTTTGCCTTGAGTCCCTGCAGGCCATCCGGGGCAGCGTGTCTTCAAAGAGCTCCAGTGTAATCTGTAATGAAATCTTCCTGTGTGCTCGCAGGCGTCAGCGAGGGCAAATTATACAATTACACAATTAGACTCCCCCTCCTCCTGTTCCCCAGATCGGCGTCTGAACGCTGAAGGGCCTTGTGCCATGGCCATCGGCACCACGGCGTGTCCTGCTCCAGCTAATTGCTGTTGCGCTGAAGTTGGACTGACAGAAAGCCAGAGTCCTGCTCCTATGACCTGCAACACCGTGAACAGGGGCTGCACGGTGTGAAACACGTATGAAGGACCACTGACAAAGACAGTTCAACCCTCTCAACCTATTTTAATAACACAAAATATTTAGAATATAAATATAATCATGCAGTACATGTGGCAGGTTTCTGTCCTTCAACTGAATACAGTAGTTCATGAGAACATATTGAAAGAAAAACTGCTGGACCCTTAACAAAAACTAAATCATTTTTTGACCCTTGGCTCAACTTTCCACCAAATTTCATTTGAATTAGTGTGATTTCTGAGAGACCCTGCTTCTTACCCAACACACAGAAAGGAGTGAAAACTTCACCTCCATGTCAGCAGCGATAGAAGCTTCTGAACACAGATGCTTATGGTATCTTGTCAAACTTTGAAAGGAATGTGAGAAAGTCAACCAGCTGTTTAAGCAGCAGCAGGTGCTGTGGTTAGATGAAGACCTGAAATATACATCCAGACTTTTGTGTTTACTGTCAAAACCAAGAAGTCCTCTGAGATATCAGTGAGTTTGGATAACGCTTTAGACTGTGCTGCTGATTGCATCTTTGTTGAGTTGTGTGGCAGCAGTGCTACTGTGCGTGTGAGTGATACATAACCCCTCCCGCTGATGGTGTTCAGTGATTTCTGTTCGGTCGAGCTGTGGAGTTTGTTATCGAACAAAAACCAAACCAAATAAACAGAGCAGGCGGGTATTTTTAGGCTCCCGGAGAGATTCCCCTCCTCGCTTAACCTCTGCAGCTGCCAGGTGGACACGATGCTGTAACTGCAGAGCTCGTGTTATGGTAAATGCATAAGCATGTGGAGACCCCCTCCCTGTGGAGGTTTGGGGTTATCTTCTCTGGTGCCCCCCCTCCCTGCTCAGAAAATCCCACTCCCCTCCGCTGAGGAAATACCATCCGGCCAATTAGACACGGGATGGGATTGCTGAGCGTACACAGCAGGACTCCACAGTCAATCTAACACATATTAAAACCAAATGTGTTGCTTACAGAGAAAAGGCTGCAATTATTACTTTCTGTTACAGACCTGCTTGACAACTCTAACACACATTTTGGTCTTAAAGGTTTTCGTCTTACTGCTTCATGTTCACTCTGAATTGGGATGGTTGTGTTCTGCTGCACAGAGGTGATGATGTTTGTGTTGTGCACTGAGAACAGGGAAGGCAGCATGAGCAACCATCACCCACCATATCTGCTAAAATAACCAAGCGCCAACTTCAATTTCCTGCCACCTTCAGCAGTTAAAGGTTAAAGGCTCCTGAACCGATCTCAGTGTTTTGGGGACAAAACCATGGAGATGAAATCGAGACGAGCACCCCGGCTCGTGCTGAATCCGCACACTCTTCTATTTTGGGCTAAAAACCTCATCGTGGCAGAAGGATCAGCAGCAGCAGGGAGGTGTTTTCAGGCCCAGATGAGTTCAAGAGCAGCAGCAGCAGGAGGAGGAGGAGCAGGAGGACCACACATCGGGAGAGAGACTGTTTAAAAACTCAGTGTGCGTTTCTCTTTGTGTGTGTGTGTGTGTGTGTGTGTGTGTGTGGGGCTGATTGCGATGCCAAGAAAACAATGTGTTCAGACTCCTTGGAGGTTTGTCCCACACTGTGCGGCGAGTCGCTCCAAATACACAGAGAGAAGAGACATAGTGAGAGAGAAGTAATGAAATCTAACATATTTCCCTTTTAAGGTGGAAGCAGTTTTGTGTGGCTGCATGTGGACAGTGTTTGTCTTTGCAAGCTGGGGATTCTCTAACTCAGGCTGGGAACGGTGTGTTAACTCACACACACACACACACACAGACGCACCGAGGTTAAAGTCTCTTCAGTAGAATCAAGCAACATTTTGTTTGTTTGCTTTCTAAGAAGATACGTCTGTGTTTCTCATCACTGAATCTCCCCCTCGGTCTGGTTGTAATTACTCTGTGAAGTCGTAGCCAAGGTTTGATGGCGGCAGTCAAAGAAATGTGTGTCAGGAATATATCAGAGCTCCCAGGCGCTGTCCCTGCTGCAGGCACGCACACAGAGGATCAAAGATGACCACAGACTGGCGGCAGATTGATTTTTACTGTGATATCTCACCTGGGTTGGTCCTGATGAGATTAACTCCTTGAATGTGAGAAAAACTTTAAACTTAAATTATGTTTTGACTCAAATCTGATGCAAACACACACACACACACTCGACATTGAGATGGAAATAAGCTCCTCTCTCTCCTCCTGAATTTATTTAGAAAGTAAAAGAGACATCTGATGACTGGTCAGCCACCTCCCCAGCTTTTGTCCCAGGAAACACACACACACACACACACACACAGACTTATAAAGAGTGTGAGTGAGCCATGCATCAGTGCTCTCACCCTCCACACCCACACAGCAGCAACAATGGGTCGCTCTGACTCGCTCCTCTCTCTTTGTTTGTCGTCCTCTCAATACAACTCAATAAATCGCCCTGACAGGTTTCCAGGCTCTCAGGATCCGATGATTCAAACGAACTCTTTCATTGTCGTCGGGGAAGACGATGATAAGCTTTGTTTGGTCCTCATGACGCTTCACGCGCTCGTTTGTGTTCTTTCAGCATCCGTCAAACTGTGTTTTACACCGTTTGAACATAACTGTATGTCAGTGCAGCAGGGTGGGCTCTGGGGTTACAACCAAAATGTAAAAGGTTCGAACTCAGTAGTAGACAGGTGACATCCATTAGCAGCTACTCCTTTTTTCAAATTCCTGTTTTGAAAACTTGACTCAAAGTTGGACAGAGAAACGTAGATGTATGTGTGTAAATGGCCTGGGTGAGGGAACAGTGAGGGAAGACCAGTGAAACCTCAGCCTCACATCTGGTCTGACAAAGTACGTAACTCGTCCAAGATGAACCAGCTTGAAGACAGGGCAGTGGAGCAAGTTGTCCCATCTGTGCCATCTTTGAGCAATTACAGAAACATCTAACTATGAATTCCTGGAGGGTCCTACCCAAAATTTTTGTGATCTGAGCATAGACCAGAAAACTAAAGAGCTACAGTAACAGTTTGGGTAAGAATGTGGCAGATACTGGCCGAGAAAATCAGACTAGAGATGTAAAACCAAAAGCTAATTAGCATCTTAGCTTGTCTTGAATGACCTGAGTTGTAACTCTGTCCATAATAATGTGAGAACTGGTCTCAGATGATATGAAAAACGACTTTGCACTGGCCAAGACAGACTTGAGGTTTGACCTGGACTAATCTCAAATCACTTAAGACCTGACTTGTACTTACCTTAAATGACTTGAGACCTAGACTAGACTTATGGACTTGACTTGGACTTGGACTTAGACCTACCTCTGTTGTCACCACTGCATAAAACTATTCACTGAATGGTAAATGCTTTCATCTGTAGTTTTCCTCGACTGACACCCCGCTTTGTGCTTCACCCACAGAAGCTCCATACTGGACCAGGCCTGACAGGATGGACAAGAAGCTTCTGGCTATTCCTGCTGCCAACACCGTCAAGTTCCGCTGTGCCGCGTCTGGAAACCCGACGCCAAGCATCCACTGGCTGAAGAACGGCAAAGAGTTCAAGGGAGAGCAGAGGATGGGAGGCATCAAGGTGAGAGGAATTAACTTCAAACATGTTAACACTTTCAGGTCACGGGAGCAGGGGTGGGATTTTGAGATCCAAATTCTGATGCAAGCTCCAAAAGTTCATCCTGTAGGAAGTAATGCTCTTCCCTTCCTCAGCTCCAAGCCCAAAGTGCTTTTTAGCAAGGCATCTTAATCCCCTTCTAGTCCAGTGGAGCTGCTGTGTGTCCATCAGTAGATCAGCGTGACTGTTGCGATGCTCCCTGGTGTGAATTTCTAAAACTAGAGGAGCTTGATGAATCTTCTCACGGTAAATAAAGGTCAGAAAACATGCCCCAGGGCCTCGCAGGACCCAGACCACTCTTAGCCTGTGCTGACTGAAATAAATTTAGACAGTCAAACTGCCGTGCTGAAATCAGAGTGGTCCACAGATACGTGCGTGCTCGCGTGATAGCTCGGTGCTGACAGTAACGCGGTGCAGCAAACAGCTGTTGTACTCAGTTTTGTCATCAGATTCAGCCTAAACACTGGGCTCTCATGCGGAATGGCGCTGCTTAAAGTAACAGGGCTTGGTTTACTTTAGTTTTCCTTTAATGGCCCTGAGCTGTAGGGTTAAAAGACGACCTCAGCGCGGTAACAACATCGGAATTCAAACAGTCAAAATGTGTGTTTTGGTTCAGAATAAACTTAATAACATATCAATTCTACAATTATGCCCCGAGATGTAAATTCCTCCTGGATCATTCGTGCCTGTGTCTTTTTCTCTCTGCTTCAGTCTTCAGTCTGCCGTAACGAAGTTATAATGAAGGGAAATTTACCTGTTAATATTTAACCAACTTTCAAAAAGTCTTTTTGATGAACTGTTTCAAATTTCTGCATATTCTTATGTCAAACCTTTTACAGTGTAGGGATTTATCAGCTTTATTTTTGTTTTTTGTGACTTCATTTTACATTTTCAGCCAACACAAGTTCAACTATATGAAAGAAAACTCTAAGAGCCACAAAATGTCATCTGTTCCCTCTGTAGTCAAGTAGTCAAGTAACTTTAAATTTGTTTTCATTGTTTAAGGCCAATCGTTTTAGCTCTTCATGAGTGTTTTTAGGAATATTTTTCTTTCCTAAAGTTTCTACTTTACTCAAAGTTCACGCTAAAGCTATGGCTAACCTGTTAGCCTGTTTGTGTGTATTTCAAAAGCAAACTATGGAGCATGTGCAGATTTTTAGCCTAAAATGACTATTCAGTGCTAAATGTTAGTGTAATAATAGTTCATTCAGTTTAGTCTGAACAATATTTACCTAAAGTTTTGTTGGCATTATTTTACCAGCCCATATAGGAGGTGGTTTTTTTCCAAAGCAGCACAGTCTCGATTTAGTTAATAAATATCTTAAATATCTTGTTGCATAAATACATCAGATCCGTCAGGATCTGTAGTACAGTCATTTAAATAGAAAGGAGCCAGTGTATATTGCAGTCAGACTCTCAACATAGAAATTGCATATTCTAACTTCAGCACGGTCAACATGTGTCAGGCTGGTAGTGAAGCTGTAAGAGACGGCTTCTCCCCGGCTCAGGTTTGGCATTTAAAGAGTTAAATGTAATGAGATCCTGCAGCTATTAACAGTTTACAGAGATCTCCAACATCTGCTCCCAGCAGACCAACAGCAGTTGTCTGCCTCCCTCTGTCCCCACTCACACACACACACACACACACACATAGACATTCCTATACACCTGTCACCAGCCCTCAGGACTCTCTCAGACTGCAGCTCCTGGTGCACAGGAAGGTTTGTTGATGATAAAGTTTGCATGTGCACTGTTAATTAACCCCAGTCACTGTTTACCAAATCTTCTACGTCTTCTCCTAAAAAGTGTCTGGCTGTGTAGAGTAGCAGTGAGCTGAGGAGTGTAATAGAGATGTTATTGTGGTGATTAGAGCTGTCTTAACATGTTAATGTCTCCATAATCGGTGTAAATTCCTCACAGCAGACTGAACCTGTGCAGCGCTTATCGCTCGACTGATTCCCCTGTGCAGTAGTAGCCAGTTAGATCACTTCTGTACCTTGCTTCAACACATTGTCCTATGGGAGGTTGTGCATTTTCTGTTGGGCCGTGTGTCGCTCAGTGGGTCCAGATCGGTGCTGTTTGATGTTGCTGTGGATTTAGTTTGCCTGTTGGGGACAAATATGATTCTAAAGCTAGTTTAAATTCCTCTACAAAATGATTACTGAATATTTAATGATCGTGTAAAAGACAAGTGCTGTCACCTCGAGCGGTGACTTCACACGTCTGAACGCACCATTTACCACATCTTCAGTGTCTAGATCACATGTGTCAGTAATTTCCTCTGATGGAGATCTTAGCTGATTATTAAGACATCCATCTCTGTGTCTTTATCATGGCATTATCACACGCTCCACCCGTGTCTCCCTCCCAGCTCAGGGCTGTTGTAGCACCATAGTTGTCCATTCACCATGTGGCCTTGAGGGACGTGAACAGAGAGGTCAGCATCTATAGAAGCAGGGTGCTGGGTGACAGACAAGCCTGTGACCCAGCCGGGAATTCAGGCGTGACAGCTTCACCCTGTTCTAATGTCAAAACCTCTCCACACTGCAAAAAATATGCATCCCAAAAAAGTTTAACTTTAATCGCTGAGGATTATCAAGCACAATAAAAAACAATCACTTCACTCCATAGTGTCCTTTCAGAAATGTCAAGCCATGAAGATAATTTTAGTTTTAATTCTCCAGATTACAAGATATCAGTCACTGGGACTTATTCTACCTCCTTTTGGAAACACAGGGCGATCAAATATATTTAAAAACCTTAACAGCATCAGGAAACAATGTCCACGTTGTTCGAAACGGTAAAAAATGTTTTTGCTCTTTTTAGTTTGCCTGTTCCCAGTGAAAAGTGTCCACAGTGACTCATTTTACACTTAATTTTTAACATGATAGTCCTGCACGTCCCCGTTTTTTGTTCCTGCCACATGTCACTCAAACACTTTCCCTCCTTCGCCCCTTTTGTCTTTGTCTCCGTCACGGCGGCTAAAGCTGCTGATATTTTTAGAAGCCGCACAAAAAATACAACCCATCGTTTGATATGTTCTTTCACACAGCAAAATCTGGAAAAGAAACCAGAAATCCTTCACACAGTTCGGCCATTTTATTTACTCAGTAGACCATCAGCAGCAGACGTGGGATTCAATCAAATTAAGACCAGCAAGCTCTTCCAAAAGTAAAGCATCACAATTTGCATAGACCAAGAAGCCACATATCACACAGTGGAAAAAGTATGTTTTTAGTAGTTTACCAGTTGTTCCACAAACTAATCATGGAGAAAAGTATGTATGACTGTAGAAGAATGGAAATGAAAAGATATCCATGAAGATGCATTAAAGGAAAATCGAATATTCAGTCAAAACTGGCTGAGGATTGAATTGTCACCGTGCAGACAGTCACATAATAGACAGAACACATTCTGTGCAGGGCATTCAGGCTTCCCCTGTCACTGCCCTCATCACCCCATCTCACATCTGCCCGTGATGAGTTCATCCAGCAGGGTTGGGGGTAGATGGCTAGGGAGTGGGGGCACCCTGAGCCCTGACAGCCTGACAATTGGCTTCTGAAGACTCTATCCCCCCCAGAGGGGTCCTCAAGGTGAAGCCTTCTTCCTCCTGCAGCCGTATTGAAATGACAAGATCATTTTTGACTTGACAGCTGTGGTTAATTCGAGCTGAATGAAATTGAACGTGTCTGGTTTTTAAGGTTTCTGTGGCTGATGGGATGATTTTGTCACAGGAGTGTGTTACCGACTGGCTAATTGATCCGTGCTGATTAGCCCGGTGGAGTCCGCCGTCTACCAGACAGTTTGTCATTTACTCTAAGTGGCTTCGTGTCTGACTGAGCGCGCCATTAAGATCCATTATCCACCTACAAAAATACCCGGTGTCTTCACACTGAAGTAGTTGAAAGTGGCCTTTCTGGGGAGACACCATGTTCTCCTTTGTTCCTTTAAAACATCCAATTTAACAAGCAGTTTCATTGTCTGCATAAAATCCCATTTCTGTCCTGAAGTTTGAAGAGATCTATGTGGTCCATCAGGGTCACTTCCTATAAGCAAAGCTCAATGTTGTGTGACGAGTAAGGCAATGCACTTACTGTAACACTGGATAAGATGGAGTTTGTGCAGTGCTGAGAAATGAGAAAAAACCTACTGCAGTTTTCTGAATTGACACACAATCCGGAATAAATGTGCTTTATCAAGATTTTCTCTAACGTCAGGGTAGAGTTAACATCAGTCTGCAGAGAAAGCTGCACATGTTTTTTCCCTACAGAGATGCAAAATAGACGTATTGAAGAAAGGAAAAAGACTCTGGGAAGTATGTTTTACTTTGTGGATTTAATTTTTGGTTCACTTGTTAAGGATATTTTGTGTGTTTTAGGGCTGTAATGTTTCCTATAAATTGTTGTTATGCGTCACGCTGCATTTAAGAGCTGCTGAAAAGAATTTTATCAGTCAGTCTGCCTTTCAGTAGACAGCCTTAATGTTCCGTGAGGGTCTGAATGCTTTTTCACATGCTTCTCATTCCTAAAGGTTGCACATTTCTGGAGAAAAAGTATTTAAAAAGAATAACGATTCAGTTTCAAGAGTCTAAAGATCATGTGCAACAAAAGCATGTTAATACTGGAAGTATAAGTAAATCCTAGGATTATCCCATAGTCCTATAGTTGGTCCCTACTACTGTTTAGACGTCCAGTTGTATCTTACAAACACTTTGTATCTTGAATTGCAGCAGTGGAATAAAATGCTGCATTTGTCGAAGCTAAATAAAAACGTAAATAGGATGTGCGGTTTGTTTATAGTGTGGAAAGTAAAATTCCAGTTAGCTGGAGGATTGTGCGCCCCTCCAGCTAACTGTGGCGCTCTGAGTCTCCTCCTTTATGAGCGGGCAGGACCCGAAGGTTAAAGTTCACCTCTCCATTGAGCCATCGATAGAGGGCGTGTCGCCTGCCCATTGAGCCGGCCTGAGTCTTTGACAGCCAAAGCCAGCGCTCTTGTGTGCTGCCACATATGGTGGAAGGGATTTTATTGTGTTCATGCTAAACTGCGGCAGCACAAGTGAGACAAAAGTTGACAATGTAATTATTGTGTTTCATTCGGTCCAGGTCACTCAGCTCTTAACTGATTTTTCAATCCCTGTTGTGACAGGTTTCCAAGGCAGGGCTCTTAAACTGGCTCCACACTGTTACTTTTTAAGACTTTAAGCTCTTTAAATCCTTGTTTTTCCATTCTGGATTCTAATGCAGCCTGGATTGTGAGTCTCTGTAGGCCGCATTGAATTTCTATACTTTATTTTTAAATACTGGTCTTAATTTTAGAGCTGCCGCGGTCATTTGCTTTTGTCCCCTGTCGTGATGCCCAAACACACCACAGATATCAAAGGACAAATTCCCCTGTTGATTTGGTTTTCTTACCCATTTTTCTGACCCTGGAACTAGCTCCAGTTTTACAGTCCCCTTTATGTTGATGCAGTGACGTGTGGAGCCAAACTCAGTCAACACACCCACAAACTTTGCCAGCTTTAATAGCAAACCCTCAGGGCTGCCTCTATCTGTTTCCGCCTTCTCTGTGGGTCAAATTAGACGGTAGCACAGATCCGGGCCACTGGTCCGCTCTGACACAGTCATAAATTCTGCTAACTGGCCCCGCTGGTTCTGACAGGGCTATTTTGTGAGGTGAAGACGGAGGGTTTGGACTATAAAGGGAGCAGGGCTTCCAGTGTTTTCTCAGACAAATTCTACACTGCAAAAAATGTCTGTATGTTTACAAGTGTTTTAAGTGGCAGTCACGTTCTGACGTCTTGTTCTGATTAAAACAAGTGGAGGAATAAAAAAAGTGCCAATAGGGTGAAGTCACTGATTTCACTGATCAAGATGTTTCGTGCACAAAACGCTGAATTGAAAACAAACCCCGACCTGCTCCTGCGTATGTATGTCTGCTGCAGATGGACACTTTTTGCAGTGCAAAACTCCCCGTCCATTCTCATGGCTTGTGTCCTTCTGTAGGTCCATGGCCAAAGCCCTAAAAGCTTTAAAGCCTTGTATGACTCTAACATAAGCTCCTTAATAATTTAATTCTGTTTGGAATCTGGCATGATTGGAATAGATGGGATTATCACGTTTGGGGACTAATGCTGCAGGTTCAACAGGGGTTAGCCATTGTAATTTAGTAATAAAAGCAAGTGGCACGTACGAAGAAAATAATTAAACGTACAAAAGGAAAGATAGAGGAGAATTTAAATGGAAATGCCACTCAGAAATTAGAATAACCATAAACAATTTAGCGTGGGTGACACATCTGAAAATGGCTTTTATGACTGTGATTCAACTTCAACAAAAGAAACTATTTATTATTTAGTATTAAGAGAAAAGTACTTAATATCTTTCAGGCTGTCATTGCATAAAAAAATCTTTCCTTTCCTTTTTACAGACTAGATGCCATATTTTTTGATAGTAAAAAAAATACAATATTTGCCTCAGAAATGTAGACGAGAATGAGCTAATCACAATTGTAAATGAAAGTATGGAACTTAAGTCCTTGGTTATTATGAAATAAGGACTTTTTATAATATTAGACCTACATAGGACCATAATTCATAGTCTCTTTCTGTTTCTGTTGGTGGTCTTGGCCTCTACGGAGCATCGACTTTAGCTTGTATTTTACCACCTTTTAGCTTCACTCCTCGTGGTTTTTCTCCCCCCTGCTCTGGGCTCAAGCTCAGGCCTGGTGACTGCAGCACAAGGCGTCACTCATCTGCTCATGAGAGCAGCCATTGACTTGAGTTTGACTCCTCAGCTCTGAGAGGGGTAGACGGGGTGGAGCCAACCACCATGAAAAACCATTTGCCAGCACTGAGCGGGCTGCCTGGTCTATGTTACCATGCAACTGCTAAAAGCACACACAGGCATAATATTTACACTGTTACATTATTTTCCGCATGTGCCTCCAAGAGAAAGAGTCAAGTAGTGTGTACTGCTAGACAGAGGCAGAGAGTGAGGGAACAGAGTGTGATCCTCGACGTACAAATATATATACGTTCTGTGAACGGCTGGCCGGTTACCTAAACGCACGGGGTGAAACGTTTGTGAAAACACTCAGTGCGTCGGCACATATTCCTACGCAGGTGATGTTAAGTGTTCCACTGTGAAAGGCCTCCTTGTTGACATCACTCAGTCCCGTCTTTAGTGCTTCTGACCTCTTTCCTTGCAGTTCGCTCCGTGCTCGTCACGCAGCAGTAAGCACGGCGGCGATGTCTGGGCGCGTGTTTCCACTTAGGCTGCGGAGGTCATTGCTGTTGGCCCGTGGAGACTCAGCCTATCGATGCGTAGCAGGTTCTCTGTTCTCGCCTCGTCGTGACAGGCCGCTCACTCTGCCTCTGAGCAGCTTCTGAACCTGTCAAGTTAGTGTCTGTCTGCTGCTGCCATCCAGCCACACCTGATTTGAATTACTACACAGAATCTACCCTTTGACTCTCTGCAGATGGATTGGTCCTGACTGGCACAGCGGAACCACTTGCAGAGGTTGCAAAAAAAAACTCCTGAGAGAAGAAAATGCCTTTAGGAGACGATACTGAAACAATCCCATCTGAAATGTTCTTCATTATTTCAGTTAGTTTAACTGATTGCTCAAATGTTGGGGCGTTCTGGTTTCAATACTCTTACCATCATTGTTTAGCAATTTACTAAGCAGTCTTCTATCTTGAGAATTAGTAAGTATGTCCCATCCCACTCCTTCATGTCATGTTGTTCAGAGTAAAAACATTTCTCATCAAATATGACCCAAAGTCTGCATTAGACAGCTAATCAGGCTGCTCTCTGCTGCCTGCGTCAAGCAGTATGCAATTAATTAAAGGAGGTTAAAGTGGTATTACCCTTTTATTCAAAACTTCATTCAAAAGGCTGCACTTCAGTAAAGCTGCAGAGCACACAGCGCGCTCCGGCTGCTGTTTTATACCAAAGGATATCAAAAGAACTGGAGAGTTCTCTGGGCAGAGCACTTACTCTCCTCATTTGTACAAATAGAAGGAATAGCTGTTAGCGAGCAGGGAACCTTTCTGCATGCTGGCCCAGGGAATTTCTCTGTATGTGTTTATAGTCACACCTCAACTGGAATTTCTTCTTCAACACTTTTTTCTTCTTTGGTTTTGTTGTACTTCTCTTGGATTCAGAACGGATGACGTATACAGTAAAGTCCTCAGAGGGAAATGTGCGATTTGGGCTATATAAAGAAGCTTGTCATCACATATGGAAATATTCTAAATGAGTACTGTTTATCTTTGTCTATCAGGCATGTAAATATGACACAGAACTCCCCCAGAGATAGAAATAGGCTCAGGATCTACACAGAATTAGACGTCTTATAATGCCATACTGGATGCTCACTGTTCTGCCTTTCCCTCCACCTTCTCCCCTCCCTCAGCTGAGACACCAGCAGTGGAGCCTGGTGATGGAGAGTGCTGTGCCATCAGACCGGGGGAACTACACCTGCGTGGTTCAGAACAAATACGGCACCATCACCCACACCTACCAGCTGGATGTGCTAGGTAAACAGCAGGGAAACATTTACTTCCCCCTCTTTGCTGTGTGAACCATGAATACATTTACATGCACAAGTAGTTTCAAAAATCCACAAGAGTTTTTACGACTACCTTATGTCTTACGTTTCCTGCAGCACATCATTCCAATGGTGCTAATGACTCCATGCTTTCAATTTCAGAGCGCTCCCCTCACAGACCCATCCTCCAGGCAGGTCTGCCTGCCAACCAGACGGTGGTGGTGGGCAGCGATGTGGAGTTCCACTGTAAGGTCTACAGCGACGCCCAGCCACACATCCAGTGGCTGAAGCACATCGAGGTCAACGGTAGCCGTTACGGCACCGACGGCATTCCCTACGTCAACGTTCTGAAGGTGGGTGTGCAACCCGACGCTGTTTCCTATCTCTAATGAGTCCAGGTCTCACCAGGGTTTGTCTGCAGTAGGTTTCAGCTGATGATAGTTTCACTCATTGTTTAATGAATTTTTACAGTAGGTGGGTCTGCAGGGCCCACGGGCTCTTTTCACTGCAGTGAGTAATTGAAGAGCTCATTCCTTGAACACCACACCCTCATCACAGGAATGAAAAGCTTCACCTGCAGCTTCCTATGTGCTGCTGCTCATAGACAGATACACTCATCAACCTACTGATATCACAGTCTTCCTGTGTTTCTGTTCCTTTATTGAACAGTGACACCTGCACTGCTTCAGTTTTCACACAACCGGAAAATTAAGAACTTTATTCTAGAGTTGGCTTGAACAGTGATTGACACCTGGTGAGGATTAAAGGAATCATAATTAAAGGTGGTCTAATTTTCTATCATTAGAAGTGTCTATAGAATCTGATTTTACCTATTGATTACCAAAGCATGACAGCAATAATATTTGGTAAACGTCTTTCTTTTATTTTGTGACATAAAAAGGGATGGACAGTAATTAACTACAATTCGATGAACCAATCAGCCAAATGCCCAGTGGTCACACTGTAATTAAACAGGACATTTAGAAATGAGCAGGCATGAGAGATGAAGAGATGAGAAAAATGGAAAATACATGAAAGAAACAAGCCACTCGGAAACAAAAGCATAAATCCTCCTTAAAGGCTAATCCGGTTTTACAGGAACAGTCCATCCTTGATAACGCATTAATCAATTATCTTGTAGCTGATTGGCCCAAAGTGTTTACATGTTGCTGAATGAACTCTTCAAATATACCTCAGATAACATGCAGGACTGTGAAAAAGAGCCTACATCACTGATATTCCGATACATGCGTTGTGTTCAGACTGCTCAGATGCTCCTGTTGCTATCATGCTGCATCTTGTTGCTTTTTAAAAAAGCAATTTTCAGTCACACGTACTCACACGTGAAAGAGAGGTTAAATAAACGCAGTGGGGAGGGTGTCAGGCTTTAGGAGGGATTGCTCCTGGAGGGAGGCTCCTGCCACCTCCCCAGGCAGTGGTGGTGTTTAAGAATAGAGTAGAAAACATTCCTCACCAAGAGAGGACAACACCCTAAACCTGCTGTGAGGCATGTTTTTTTTTTTTTTTAATTGGGGTGTAGCGAGGTAGACTCCCATCGAAAAACCAAGAAGACCTTTTGCTTTCTCATTTGGCCTCCCCCCTTTTTGCTTTTTTCTGCCTCTATAGAGAAAGCGAGGGAATAAAACAAACATCTGGTTTGGACTAAGTTAACTGCTGTGGTGGCGGCAATGCAAGGAGAGAGACGGGCTCTGTTAACCACCGCTGCCGTCAGATGTGCTGCGTCGCGTGGTTTCAGAAAGAGGAGGAGGAAAGAGGGAAGAGGCACCCAAAAAAGCCATGGAAAAAATAAGTGGAGAAACACAAAGAAGGGCAAAGTCAGCAGGGAGAGAGAGAATATATGACAGAGTGGTGGGCAAAGATGAAGGCTGAGAAAATCAGAGAACAGGGTGATGGGAAAAGAAAAAGGGACAGAAGGAACAAGAAAGAAAGAAATACAAGATTAAACTGAGTGAAGAAAAGGGAGAGATACTGTCTAGGTGCTGGCATCTATTTCTTGAAATGATCTGCGGCTAATTTCAGTCTGCTCTATTCAGCAATGAGCTGAACAATAATCATATCAAGAAGGAGTCTCTCACCTCTGCAACAGACTGCATCAGTGATGGATTATTTTACAGCTGAAGCCTTATTAAATAACCTTTGTGATTTCCCTGGATTCTCACGGGTGGATCTTCTAACAAGTTTTCTAATTATCTTTAACGTTTTTTGGATAGGAGATAGAATACATTAGCTGGAATTCAGGAGAAACTAATGATCTGAAGATTATTTACCTTTATGAGGGTTTCTTCCTCTTTTGCCCCGGATCACTGCAGAAAAATCAATTAGAAGAATCTCCACAACTCACGAGAATAGTTTGTAATTAATGTCTTTGCTTTCTTGCCAAGAGCTGAATGAGAAGAATGATACCTCTCAGATCTGTACTGTAAACATGAAGCTACAGCCACAGCCTGTTTGCTTTAGCATTAAGACTGGAAACAGGTAGCAAAGTACACTGCTGAAAACTGCCTCATTCGCAGTAGCTTGTGATTTATTTACCTAACTGAGGTAAATAAAAGAGTTTTAATTAGGCAGAACAATGGGCCCATTTAAAATCCCATCACAATAATGTCTGAAAGCCTCATTCAAACATGTAAAATTGAACGTAAAGTCTGAAATGCAGTGAGCAAAACAGAGAGACAGAAAGATGAAGGTGGGAGAGGCAGACAGGAAGAGAAAGAAAGAGCAGGAGAACGACAGGCCAACAGAAGAAGAGAGAAAGGGGGAAAGCGAGCCCAGACCGCGGCTCCATGCTCTATTTTCGACTACCACATAATTGAAACAGTATTTACTGAGATCTGTGTGTGCCTCTCTCTCTCTGTGGCCCCACCACACTTCATTCAGACTCTGCGACATCTCATGTGTATACGTACCAGTTAAATACAGCTCAGGGTGGGAGGTTGGGGTCATGCAAGATTTTTTTATTTTTTTTTAAGAAATGCCTGAATCGCTCTTTTGATGCCTGGAAAAAGACTTAATGATGAGCGACTCACCCCAGTGTGGGGAGGGAGAGGGAGGTGTCTGGAGCCAAGCCCTGGATGTTCATTAAGGAACCATAAAACATGATATGTTTGCTCCTTTATGTGCTTTGCCTGTTTAATTATTCATCAGCAGATTCTTTGCTGCACAGCCTGTCACAAGCAATGTGTGTGTTAGCACGTGTGTGTGAGTGTTTTGTTTATACACACAGCATAGACCAGACTGACATATTCTAATGCCTTTAATCTACCAACAGACAGCATGTGTTACTGTATGTTCTGTACAGTGTGTGTGTGTAGTTATGTGTCTGTGTGAAAGTGTAAAGCAAAGTAAAGCTATGGCATTTGTTTCATATTTAACAGAATAGTCCTGCCAAGTGCTGAGGATGCCCAATAAAAGGGTAGAGAACAAATTGATAAAAGTATAAAAATATGAAAGTTGTGTGAAGTTGCAGTACCTCCACTTGCTTTTATTAGATAAGGCCGGTCATTTTCTGTATTAATGTGTAATGTATATTTGTTCTCCAGGTTTACATGATTGTTCTGTACATGTGTTCTTGTAGGAATTTGCTGCTAAGGCCTAAATGTGCGTCTCAATCTCCCCTTTACAGAGTGTTGTCAGTAAACACACTGAGGCCCACAGTAAGTTGAAACTGTCCAACGTGACAGAGAAAGATGCCGGGAAGTACTGGTGTCGTGCCTCAAACTTTGTAGGCAAGTCGGAAAACGCTTTCTGGCTTAAGGTATTCAAACCAGGTAAATCCTGAGCCCCGAGCGACAACCACCTTTATCACTTTTGATCCTCTGCTGTATCTCCTCCTCTTTGTGGGGCTCCTCTTGGTGTCTGGCTTACTAATAAGACAAATACACACTCATACACACACACACACACACTCACACACACACATATTTCCCTGCTGGGTTCACTGCCACATTCTGTTGCCTCGTAGCTATCATGTATTTTCACATCCAGTACCACTTTGCAATTAATATAAACACAGTATTCCACCTTTAATTACTGTGATGACTGCAAAAGAATCACATTCAGTCTCTCATAAACCACCTTTGCACACACAAACACACACACATATATATATATAAAATATATACATATACATACATACACATAAACCCCCCCACCCCCATACACAGAATAGTATTGATTTCCCTCGAAGTGCATTCTCCAGGTGTATTACTGTTCTTTTGTATGAAAGCATGGAGTAGGGCTCTGATTCATGACTGGGTCTGTTCATTAATGAGGCCTGGAGAACAAGAGGCCCCGCACCCTGCACCCCCACAGACAATCACAGACTATTGGCCATCACATCAACCGTTAGTCAAAGGTGAAAAAAACCCCAGTAATTTCAGTGTTTTTTATTAGAAAACCATGAATTATCATGAAGTATAAAGGTTGCTTCTGTAAAACTGAATGTAATCTAAATTCAGCTGAAACTACAGGAAAATGTGTACCAAATCTATAGTTTAATGTTGTATTAGTGAATTGAAAATTTAATGTGAATTTATTTTATTAAAAAAAAGCAATGGCTCTACAATTGATCCCTGAGGCATCCCCAGAAGAAATAGTTGTCTTTGTGTTAAACAGCAGCTGAGATCCTAAACCGTTTGAAGTTAAGAATATAAAAATAAATTGCACAAAAAGGACTTTAGAGAGATTTAAAAAGAAAGAAAATTGTTGCCCTGCAGTCATAACCATGAGGTGCCATGATTTCTGCAGACAAGCCATTGTAGTAAAGGGATTTGCTTTGCTTTGACGTCAAGTAAACTTCATGCTGGTTCAATGTAAAATCACAGGTGATATATTTAAAATGACAGAAAACTTCTCCTTGATCAAAAAAACTCACAAAATGTCCATCTTATGAAGTAGTTTTTCTCTGTTAATGAGGAATACTTCATCCCATTTCTACTAAAAATCACAACCTAGACATGATATAGATGGAAAAAAACCCGACTCACGAAAATTCTTTACACAAGCTTATTTGTGTTTTCGTTGAAGTAACCAGACTCATGTTTCAAACACTTCAAGATAAATATGACTTAAGAAGATAAATTATGCAGTGTAAAATGTTGCCTGTGGCCTTGGATTGAACCAACAAGTTCCTTTGTCGCAGCATGGTGAGGGTGCTGCTTGGTGTTTTCAGGTGTTGGTGGTGGAACTGTCAGCAGAGGAAAGCCGCACTGCTGACACCTTTAAATCCTCAGTCCTATCCTTTCCTCCAGGGTGTATGTGGTGATTCCTCTAAGAAGCTTTGGGCTCATGATATCTCCCGTCTCTCTCTTTCTCTTCTCTCTCCTCCATTTATCCCTTTCCCATCCTCCACAGACGGCTGGTATTAACACTACAGATAAGGAGCTAGAAGTTCTCTTCTTGACCAATGTGTCTTTTGAGGATGCGGGCGAGTACACTTGCCTGGCAGGGAACTCTATCGGCTATACTTACCATTCTGCTTGGCTGACAGTGCTTCCAGGTATATTCCTCTCCTCTATGTGGGTCTCTGGACTCCTGTCATCCATAAATCTCAACCTCAAATGTCAAAAACTCCATGATTGCAACTGTACTTTTGTCTGTTCAGCAGCAAAGCCTTTAATGTTCATTTTCAACCCAAATGATCATAAATTACCGTACATTGTTAGTTGTTAACATGCTTTAATTGGACAAACCAAACATACAATTCAGCCTTGACTGAGATACTTTAATCACAGCAGATTGTCTCTTTAAATGTCTCGAGGCTACAGGATAATTTCAAGACATTTCTATGTTCTTGGTTCAACACAATAATTACCTCCTAGGGGAGAAGCAAATCACAGGTGCAATTACCTGCAGCAGGATGAAACTACAAACTGATTACTTTACTATCTCAACCCAGACGGTGAACACTTTGCTTTTCAGGGCAAGGTTCTATTTTTACGTATAGTAGATGCTGTACTACAGAAAACCGCTTCAGAATCCAAATCAATTTGGGTCAAATTTAGTAATTAAGATAAACTTAATGGGATTGTGAATTCAAAATGCATATTTTGACTCGCCATGTTTTTGCCGTCTGCCCCCCCATAGCAGTGAGCCCTGGAAAGGAAGACTACTATGCTGACATCCTCATCTACGTGACAGGCTGCGTGCTCTTCATCCTTGCTGTGGTCATCGTCGTCCTCTGTCGCATGAGGATGACCACGCAGAAGACGCTGCCCACGCCCCCCGTGCAAAAACTCTCAAAGTTTCCTCTCAAAAGACAGGTAACAGAAAGTAGATACAAGATTTGCAAAATGCTTTTCCCTTTTTCTCTCTTCCTGTCTGATTAGTTTAGATTTTAGCACAACTAAACTTTGGACAAATCAGATGAAGCAGCTGAAACGATGCAGCAACGGGGTCTTTTTTGTCAAAATCTCACTGGTGAAGGTGCTGAGCTCAAAACTGTCACAGGTTTTTAAGTCAGAAGCATTTCAGCGAAGTCAGTGGGCTGCCTCAGCAGGGCTAAGAACATGACATTACCGAGATTACTGGGAGTCCTTACATTTCTATAAACCTTTGAGGTGAAGAAGACGGATAATTGCATCAGATGCTGTTCTCAGCTGTTTCTGCTTCAAAGCAAATGAAGCTGTGGCAGAATTTAGATTATTTTGAAAAACAGTAGAGGAAGGAATAACATCATTAACTCAGGAGAGAGTTAGTTATGGAGAGTCATGGAAAAATAGTGTCATTTTTCTGCACTACTGCCACAACAGTGCCATGCTAAGCTTTTGTAGAGTAATATCTGATTTTTAATTCCTAAAACATTCAAAGAATAATTACACTCACACAAGTTGGAGTGTAAATAAATTCAGGAGGTTGCTGTACAACTGTCTGTGGTGGATCTCTGCCCCGCTTTATTGGCGACATAGTGTGGACACTAGAAGGCAAACTGGTGACATGTGTTCACATTTATCTTGGAGCAGATTCAGCTCAGGGATATTTATGCCATCCTGTGACTGTCAGTGTTCGTTTTAAATTTCACTCCCTGTGTAACACACACTCGCCCCTCAACTGTTTGAAGAGAAACATAAAGTGGAGCAGCTGCATTGCCACAGCCTGCAGATCTCTCCACATCATATCACTCAGGGCTGTGTTCGAGACGAACCTACGTCAAGTCCGTCGAGTCAAATCCAACACAGACAGGACAGAATAGAGTCTCAGAACACAGGGAGGCTAGTTAGCTTAGAGGGACATAAAGACACCTCTGAAGCTAAGGTTTAGGATTTACCTTTGGTCAGCCCCTAGCCAGCAATTTGACCTGCTTGAAGTCTTTATGCTAAGCTAAGCTAAAGCTAAGCTAAACAGTTTTAGAGCGGTATCGACCTTCTCTGCTACTTCTGGGGAAGAAAATAAATTAGTCCGTTTGTATCACTTCAGGGAAGTTTTATAAATACGATCAGAAATGCAGCCTTAAGCTGGAACACTGAACATATGAAGCTTCAGATTTTCTGGTTCAATACACGAGTTTTTACACTTTAACTATCTTGCACCTTAAACATAATTACTTGGCAGACAAGCATTTCACAAATTAGTTCTAATTTTATGTAGATCAGATCTGAGGATTCTGGTAGATGATCATTAATAGACATGAATCAATATCTAAACTGTATATTTGTTGAATAAATATATTTAACTTGTACTTGGTGTGATAGAAATGATGTTTTTAGGAAAGTACTGGCTTTCCAAGTCTGCCCAGAGGGTTTCTGTTCTCCAGACAGGCAGGAAAAAGGTTTAAGTCAACATCAATCATTAGCTGCACCAGGACAAGTCTGAGTCAAAACAGGAACAAGAATCCAACATGTCCAAGAAGCAAAAAAAGCTTCTGAAGACCAGACGAGAGTACCGTTCTTTATCCAGCCTTTGTTTTACCCTCACTTTCATTTTCTGCTCACTTTACACTCATCAAAAGACTTCTGTCTGAGCTCCTGAGCTCCTATTTCTTTTCTTATTACTGCTCTCTATTCCTGTCTTATATGTTCTTCTGAAAACCACCTGGGCACTGCAGTGTGGCTGCATTCATTTCGGTTCTTGCTATATTGGTAACAGTCCTCATGATTGCAGTCTGTATGTGAAGATCTAAAATGCAGATGAGATTGTCATTGGGGTTGTTTTGTGCGAACTCCAGCTTCATAATTGAAGAACTGTCCTTCTAGAAATGCAAAAATCGATATAGAAAAGAGAACAGTTTCTAGAAAGTCAGAACTCAGATCTTGGAAAATGATCTTTTTGAAACCAATGACACGATTTAGCTGGAACACTGCATTTTTTCTGAGTAGTCATTGTTACCTAAACATAGTGCTGTAGGTTATAATTATAGCCTCCACATCATTTCTACTTCTGCTACCTTCATATACATGTTCTTATAAGGTAGTGCAGAGAAAGGTCTGCATTTTTCTGTAATCTTCCCTTGGTTTTGTAAAGCTAATCTCCTGTTCTCTCCTTTCTTTTTCATAACTCTCAGTAAATCTCCCCTAAACCTCCTGGCATGTTCTATCATATTATTTTTCATGCCTCTGAAATTGTGCTCGGGCCCGTTGTGTTTTTTTTTTTTTTTTTAGCTCCGCAGCATTTTTCTCATTGCACTCCAGTTGAGGAGGGAAGTCTGGTAAGTGGACATGTTTGTTGCAGGACCCCACCTGAAGGGGCTGAGCTGGCAGACTCTGACACAAACAGATTCATCAGATAAATGGCGGGAGGATGTCGAGCCCACGGGCTCGGCGGCAGGACCGCCGATCTGGAAATTGAGCTCGCTGATGGATCGGGACATCCATCCCACCTTGCCACTCACCCACCTCCACATCCTCTTTCATTCGTCTTTGTTAGTGGCTGCTTCCTCCTGTGCGCAGCCACAAGTCGACTGTTTATAAAAGTCTGGTGTCAGAATTCAGGCTGTTTCTCAGATAAACTCCGAGCCCCTGAAAGAGCCCTGACATCGGTCCTGAGATGTCTGATATTTGCAGTCTGCTGCTGCCAAAAAACTCTCCAGTCCTTATTCAATCATTTATTTCATCCTCAAATGTTGTTTCTAACATTAAAAAGTCCAAACTGAAGTAACCGATGGAGTTTTAACTTCGAGAAGTGAATTTATGTACAAGCCACACTTAAATATTTTCAATATCATAGAGAAAATATTTGTTCTAATAACATTTGGTGTTATATTCGCCAGCTCACTGGCCTTGTCTCTGACAAAAAATCAATTCTACTAGTTGAACAGTTGAACAAATGAAAAATTCATCTGTGAGTGACATGAGATGAATTTGGTTTCCCTGAAACGAGTTGGAAATTTTAATGAAAGACTTTTGACTTCGAAAAAGATCTTTTTTGCTCTGGTCACTCAAAGCTGGATCGCTAACACAAAGATAAAGCTCAGAGTCCCAGTCATTCTTTCTTCCTGTCTCCTTGACCCAACACACATCACCTCATCCTTTTCAGAGACTATAACAGTTTGTTTTTTGCACCCAAGCAGGTGTCCTTGGATTCCAACTCGTCCATGAACTCCAACACGCCCCTGGTCAGGATCGCCCGCCTGTCGTCCAGCGACGGACCGATGCTGGCCAACGTCTCGGAGCTGGAGTTACCGTCTGATCCCAAATGGGAGTTTCCTCGAACACGGTGAGGGAGAACAAAAACTGTTCCTGCGGCTCCACATTCATCTGTGATTTTTAGCACTTATGGTATGCTGTGGCTTTTTTCACGCTGCCAAGCAACATATTTCAGAACTGACAGATTCTGTACTGTTGTCCTTGTAACATGATGTGCTGTGAACCATCAATACATCAAGGCCACTAAGACACCTTCCCCCACAATTTCAGACATGAAAAATAATATGCATTTATTGCGTTTTGCAATCAAATCCATCTCATTCAAAGCTGTAATTTGAAGAGAAATTTAAAAAACCGCAAAAACCCAAGCTCTGAAAAGGGTTTGCTTCTGTTTCAGGCTAACTCTGGGTAAACCTCTGGGTGAGGGCTGCTTCGGTCAGGTGGTGATGGCCGAGGCTGTCGGCATCGACAAGGAGAAGCCCAACAAGCCGCTGACTGTTGCTGTAAAGATGCTGAAAGGTTAGTGATGGCCGTGGCTTTGCTCCAGGAGCTGACAGCAACAGTAATGTGCTGCAGAATCAAATCGGCAGCATTGACTATTTCTCTCGCTACATATTCATTTATCTGTTTTTCCTGATTTGATGTGTGCAATATGCTCCAACTGAAGTCGTTGCTCTCTCCTGCTTTGATTTGTGCCACTGACTGTTTAGTACAACTAAGTGACTCTGGCTTCATTCCCTTTGGTTTGTCTCAGATGACGCCACAGACAAAGACCTGTCAGACCTGGTGTCAGAGATGGAGATGATGAAGATGATTGGAAAACACAAAAACATTATCAACCTGCTGGGAGCCTGCACTCAGGACGGTGAGGCCACAGTTCCACAGAGAAGATAATTTCCTCAGTAATTAACTGAGTCAGAGTCCTGACAATGACAGGGTGTTCTGCGCTGTGTGCAGGTCCTCTGTATGTCCTGGTGGAATACGCCTCCAAAGGGAACCTGCGGGAGTACCTGCGGGCGCGGCGGCCACCGGGCATGGACTACTCCTTTGACACCTGTAAAATCCCCAATGAGCAGCTCACCTTTAAAGACCTGGTGTCCTGTGCCTACCAGGTCGCCCGAGGCATGGAGTACCTCGCCTCACAGAAGGTCAGCCACCACAACGCCGTGTTGATGATGGGTTGGGTAGGAGCAGGACTGTGTGCTGTTTGAGCTGTTTGGATAATTAAAGGCTGGACAGTGTTAGTGTGGACTTAGGTGAAGATGATGTTTTAGGGCTGGATCAAAGGTCAACACTTGACACACAGGGGTTTGTAATAAAGGTTAACAACGTTAAATGAAAGTTGTCAGCCTGCGGTGCATAATAAACCAATATATGTGTGTGCGTGTGTGTGTGTGTGTGTGTGTGTATGTGTCTTTGATGCATTTGCACTTCTTCCCTCAGTGCATCCACAGAGACCTGGCAGCCAGAAACGTCCTTGTGACAGAGGACAACGTTATGAAGATCGCAGATTTCGGTCTCGCCAGAGATGTGCACAATATAGACTACTACAAAAAGACCACAAACGTGAGTCTCTCAGTCCATCAGTACACTTTGTCAGAAAAAGACTTTAACTGGCATAAAGGGGCCGTATTGACAGGATCATTTCGCCTTACATTTAACATTGTCCAACTCTTAAAAGGAAAATGATTTTGTCTTTCAGTGTCAGTCGGGTCAAAGAAGGAAACTTAACACTTGAGACTTTACTGGGATTAAAAACAAAGATGTGATAGAACGCCTTAATACAGATGTTATAACAGTGCTTCGATAATTATGACCTCACACACATTAGTCATATGGATTTTAACCTCTCATCAGTATATTAGTATGATATCAATGAACTGCCTTTGAATATTTAGCATGTTTTCGTGGCAGTAACAAGATTTATGGCGTTTGGATCGGAGATACAGCGATGACAAACATGGCTCCTAATGAATGTGGCTGAGATTCTCACGATGAGGCGCATGAATTGAGTTTCTAGGTGCAGAACGAGGCTGAACTCCATATTTTTTTTGTCTGCTGTGTTCTGCTGACCGAGTGGTTCTGTTGCGCTCCTGTTGTTGCAGGGTCGTCTGCCCGTGAAATGGATGGCTCCAGAGGCTCTGTTCGACCGGGTCTACACGCACCAGAGCGACGTGTGAGTTTGCAGAAACTAACCGATAAATGCCAACTGTCCACTCATGTGGAGCCGCCGTCCACCGGAGGAATCCGGCTGTTGAAATATCATGACTGAGCTTGTTAGCATCAGTAGCTGAGTTTGTGCGTGTGAATATGGAATCGTGGCGTTCCCTTTCCAGATATCGCCCAGTTACTGTCGTCTGGGCTCACTTGATAATCCCGAGCTTCTTGTGTATCAGCAGCTCCACATTCCTCACTGTGTATGTTCTTTAATCTCCCAAGCACAGCATCGGAGAAAGACAAAAACACAACAGTCTGCAGCATCTTACTGTTGTTTTATCAGTGTGATTCCAACCTGGCCCAGAACAGAAGGAGATAAGAGGGGCAGTGGATTTATCACAAGGTGGCCTCAGGGCCTTTTTCCACAACAGTTTGAAGGACCCAAGCAGCAGAGACAAGCACACCTTTTACGACCTCTGATTGCTCCTGTGATGCCGTGATCAGGAGAAGAAAGGAGAGTTTAGAAGAGGGGGTCACAAAGTCAATCTGCCCGCTTAAACCCCCTGACTGCTGCAGCCAGACGCTGTGTCCCCAGCACAGCCGTCCAAGCCAAACACGGGCCTCTGTCAACACTGGCTCGCTGTGTGATTACTCTAGACTGGGAACGGGCCGAGAGGAGAATCAGTCCGCTCTGTTATTTCAGCAGGTCTGGATTACAGAGTCAGTCCTCCCGCCAAACCTTCTCCTCCCTTTATACAGTAGTCGCTCCGCAGCCTGTTTACCCTCACACACCCCGGGGGACTCTGACTTTTGACCTGTGATGGTTTTTCATGGAGTCTGTTACACTGAAACAGACAATGGACAAATAAAACACACTCAGACAATTCAGTCCCAAGCAGGCAGCTCGAAAACAAGCGAATACAACAAAGCTATTGTGTAGAGCAGCTCACCAAAGCACGACTGGCATTAGATTTACACGCACTTCATCTTCTTATACGTGTACAGCTCTGAGGCAGAAGGGACAGATAGGGGGAACTCTCAGGCAGCGTAGTTCTGTAGGATTTTTTGGGATCTTGTGCAGATAAACATGGGGAACTCCAAAGGACAAGTTCTACCAGTTAGTGTAAAAAAGGTTTTCACTATTTCAACCCAACCACCGGGGCTGATCTTGACCTTTTCATTCTTCAGTCAGTGGGTTTTTACCACTGCCAATATCATGGAGGTGAGGATTTTATTTAAAGTGTCTCAGAGGTGTCAGCCTGTAAAAGCTGCAAGAACAAACCTCAGTGCACCTTCACAGCACGAGCACGAACCCACTGAGAGCCTGGTGTGAGCCAAAACTAGCTGCTTTATGAAAATATGCAGCATAAGACAAGAACTCTTGGCACTGACTTATTCCCAGAAATATGGAATATGGATAGAGGATTTTAAAAATCCGTACTAATAAATCAGTTAATTGAACCTTGTCCAAAGGCAGAAACGAGACTACAGTAAATTCCTGCCTGCCTTTGAACCCTTGAGCATCAATGTGATGTTAGAACTCATTCTTATTCTCACACTCAGCTTTTACTGCTGTAGGTGCCAATGAGAAATTAAAGGTTTATATCTTCCTATTAGCAACTTAACAGCCTGTGAATGTTCATCTATGAAGACTGGCATTGCTGCTTTTGCAGAGCCTGTCCCTGAACCCGTTCTGACCCCAAAGACCTGATTTGTTTAAGTCCAGAACACAGTCATGATAATGAGCTAGTCTGGGCGCTCGTTCTCAGCTACAGTCCTGTCTTCACTTTCCCATGTTTCCTCTGAGTTGTGATGTCTCTCTTTCTGCCTCAGCCTCCTCTCTCTCTCTCTCTCTCTCTCTCTCCTCCTCTCTCTCTGTTCGGATCAACCAGCCGGCTCGGCCGGTAGCGGCTGTTTTCCACCCTCTGGTCCGGAGCGTGGATAATTCGATTAAGCCTGCTGTGCAGCACAGTGGGAGGAGGGGTCTGATTCTGATTCACTGGACGAACGGCTGAACAATAGCGCACTGGGTTAATAGACCGCCCATTATCTGATTACTTTCCTTCATTTTTTAGCCATTTAGGAGTAATGCAGCCGTTCACTGCTGCCACAGAGAGAGAAAGAAGGAGAGATGATGGCTTGGTTCACAGATACAAGAGTCTGGAGACTGGATGGCAGCTGGGCTGTAACTGTAGCTACTGTACTGCATAATAAGTTTTTCCATTCATGTTTTGTCATGTCATGTCAGGGCATGTAGGTGTCATCACTGTAAAGAGCATGAACACTGTAGTTTGTTTGCATTCGGTCACACATAGCATAGCATAGAAATACTGGGCAGAGCACCAAATCAGTCCGCCGCTGAAACTAGTCCCTGACTGTTTACTGCTGTTTGAGCAACATTTGCTAAAAACTAATATGCCCAGAATATTAACAAACCTCAAATGTCAAATATTTTAATTCTGCTCAACTCGTTATCACTTAATAAGGCAAACTCTGCCTGTCGTTGCTTTCTGATGAGTCTGAGTCTTTAATTTTATTTTTGCTGGCTCGGGGGAAAACATGTTGATTTCTTTACAAATATTGATTAGCTGTCCCAGCCAGTAAGAATGTCAAATTGACTTTTAAATAGAGTGCAGTTAACATTACTTAAGATCAATGTTTCCTTCAAACGGATCAATCATGTAATCTGGAGAAGGACTGCTTCAGGCCATAAGTGTTGTTTGACCTCTAATCTGTATTCATTGTGTATTGAATTTGTATTGAATAGTTTACTTTTGTGTGTCCAGTTGGTCTTATGGGGTGTTGCTGTGGGAGATCTTCACCCTGGGAGGCTCGCCATATCCAGGGATCCCAGTAGAAGAGCTCTTTAAGCTGCTAAAGGAGGGACATCGGATGGACAAACCTGCCAACTGCACCCATGAACTGTAGGTTCCTTTATCAACACCACAGCTGCAGCAGGAACTTTGGGATAGAAATAATTGTCATAACAGTTTCGAGACAATAAAGCTGCTTTTACTAAAATCAAACAGCCGATTTGACTGTTGTCTTACCATTGAATGGGCGTTATCAGCGTACGTCAGTCCTATTTATATATAGGTCAGTAGGAGCCTACTCACCTACTGAAGACAATGCGGGTCAAAGACCATTAGCATTAGCATTAACATTAGCAACATCAGTAGGTTAAACTTAAGGATGTAACTTACATAATGTACATAATGACGACAATGTATATCTATGGGATAAAACGACCTACTGCACCTACCAGTAGGTGAGTAGGGACCTACTGACCTGTATAAATAGGACTGACGTAGGCTGAAAACGCCTATTCAATAGTAAGACAACAGTCAAACCAGGTGAATCCAAAGTTACACAGTGTAGCTGGTTGGAAAATACCCCATAATATAGGAAACGTTGCCTCAGCATCTCTTGCAGGTTTTATCCATCCTGAACAAAAGGTTTACTGAATTTAAAACGCCCAAAGTTTTAACCATTAGAAATCAGTTTGTCGAGATCAATAATACACAAATCTGTGTAAAAATCAGATTTAAACATTTTGGTTTGGCTACTAATGACACTTTTTGAATTACTTGGAAAGGATCCTTTGATCACCATATACTGCTCATTTTGGTTTTCTCTTCTTTTCTGTGCTTGTCACATAGTTGATCTCTTGCACTGTAAACTCAATAGTGTCTTCTTTCAGCTGGAAACACAACAAAGAAAAGCAAAAACTGGTTAAAACCAAAAAAAGATGAAGCCACTAGTTTTGGTTTAATCCTAATTACAGGCCATTACCATCCAGCTGCAGATCAAGTAGACCAGCACAAATCACTGAGAGCATTCCACCCAACATCTGATCCAATTTACCCTGAACATATCTTTTATGGGACGATATGCAGAGCAACCAAACGTCTGTATGTGTTTCAGTTACATGATCATGAGGGAGTGCTGGCACGCTGTGCCGTCGCAGAGACCGACCTTCAGACAGCTGGTAGAAGATCACGACCGGGTTTTATCAATGACCTCCACCGATGTAAGTTTCCCTGCTGCTCACAGAACACATGAAAACACAAAGCTGCAGTGCTCACTGGTCTTCTGTAGCTTTCGGGTTTAAAAGGATTTTTAAAAAAACTTATTTGGAATTAGCAGATGTTGCAGGATTATAATGTTGAAAACATATTTGTTTTTGTTTATTATATCTTTAAAATGTTGTTTTATGAATTTATGTCCAAGGTAAAAACCAAACTAAGGTGAATGTACAGGTAAATGAAAAGATTACCCTAAACAATATAAACTAACACAATGTGAAAGCAACATGGAGGTTATGTAGGTATTAAATACAATTATTAAATACAAAGAAAACAGATGTGAAGGACTATTATAATGTTCTGTGCAGCTGGAATAATATGTGGAAAATATGTGATTTATGACCTAATTATGAATTTTATGACCTAATTTAATTATGAATTTTATGACCTAATTCTGTGACCACAGCAGAGATCTGACTGTGACACCCCAGTCTCACCTCTGACCTCTGCCTCTGACAGGAGTACCTGGACCTGTCGGTGCCCTTCGAGCAGTACTCTCCCACCTGTCAGGACTCCAACAGCACCTGCTCCTCAGGAGACGACTCGGTGTTCGCCCCCGACCCGCTGCCAGACGAGCCCTGTCTTCCCAAACAGCTTCCCAGTAACGGGGTGATTAGGACATAAAACCTGAGCTGGGGGGTGGGAGATCAGACATTAACCTCCTCTTACAGTTTGTGACTAATAATCACCTCTCAGTGACCCGAGCTCCTCAAGATATGGAAAGCAAAACTCTGCGTGCAATACTTCCACAGTGCTTCAGCGCTTCGATTCGTCTTAAACTCTTGGTCGAAAATCCTCTTTAAACGAGTTTTTCTTCCTCCTCAACCCTCCCAAGAGACTCTTTAAACATTGAAGGATTATTTTTTGCCGTCGAACCATGTTTGTGTTCTTCTTTTCATAAATGAAATTATATTTTTGTACTTGGGCCAGTCTTTTGTTACGGACAGTCTGAAGGGTGAAACCATTCTGTGCCTACTGGGATAAAACCTGCTGAGATTGAAAAAAAGACAAAAAGGATATTAAGAGGAGGGAATGAAGGGCATTGGTCGGTGATCCAGTAGGTGAAGACCTCCGATTATTTATCCTCTCGTCTGCACAGAGCCCTTAGATTGTGATAAAAGTTTGCAATCTGAAAAGAAAAATCCATTAAGATGCCAGCAAAGCCAGAATCGACTTCGTGATGAGACTTGTTCTTCCGAAGATCCCATTGACTTCATTTTTGCTAAAGATGCTCAGCTACAGAAAGAACTACAGGAGCTTATTAACGTGTTCTCATCCTCACACTTTAGCATCCGAGCTAATCATGGAACAAATTCCTTTTCCGACGTGAGGCAAAGTTTCAGGGCCCTTCAGTAATAAGTACAGCGAGGTTCGGAGGGTTTTTTATTATGTATCTATAAAATGATTTATTGTAAATATATAAATGCAAATATGTGTCATATTGCTGTCAACAGCCATGTACGCAAAAGACAAAAAACTACATTTTCTAAAGTATTGTTTTAGGATGAAAGCGTTGCAGTCTAGAAGACACTGTCATGACGTGTAAAACATTTAATCGTTTAAAGTGATACAGAAAAGGTTTATTTGAAAAATTAACGTGTATATTTGTAAAGATATTTATAGACTTAACATGTGGTTTTTAAGTTCGAGAGGCCTAGTTTAGGATTTTAGTACTGTACACAAAGATTTTTATTTCAACTTTTTGTAACTTATTTTACAACAGAACTGCAGCGTTATTTTCACAACTGGCAAACTCCTCCGGTTTTTTGATCCATCTTTTTTTGTTTGTTTGTTTACAGTTTGAACAATAAGAATGTATGACAGGTGCGAAGATGATTTTCGAGAGCGAGTGTGATTAGACCGCCAGAGGACGACTCGTGGAGCGAAGGCTCCTGCTGACGGGAGCTGGACGTTTCTGCTGAGTTCGAATTCTGGTTTGAAAAGTAACGATTAACTCTTGCTGGGCAAGAAATAGCAGCGTTTGGAGACGTGTACCAGAGAGGCCTTTTAGTGAGTACTGTTTATAAGAACAAGAACAAAAAGACGCCTTTAGAGAACCTCAGCCGCCTGTTTTAAAGAACAACATCTTCCTATTCTTACTGTTTCACTGATCAGTGAAGAGGATTGGATTAAACTAATTATCTAAAAGAAAACCATCAGACATTAGAAGAGTCAGTGAAAGCTGCACAAATATACACAAAACTTCATTTCCCAGAATGCTTGTCCCAACAGACGTGTAAGAGAAACAATGACAGCAAGAGGAAAGAAAAGTGAATGTAGCATCTTTTAGCCTAAACTTGTGCCGCTTTTAGCTGAAATGCATGCTGGGGCTTTGAGTCCTGTAAAAATGCTGGAATGACGTGATCCTGTTTAATTTTTCCTCTACGATTGTCAAATGTTGATGACACTAGTCTGGAAGAAGCTTTTCTCTGAGAGTCTTGACACAAAAATCAAAAATCTAACATTAATATTCTGACGAGAAAGGACACACACATTGGAAGTACAAACCCTGAATCTGGTGCTTTTTTTAAATGGTGTTAAAGCATTTATTCTTTTTTCTTTTTTTTGCTTCTTAAGGCCTCAAACTGTTCGATTGTAACACACACACATAAGATGGTCAATGCTAACAAGCCACGTGCAGCGACACCTTTGTGCACCATCGTGAATAGAAACATCAGCTTGAAGGCAGAAATTTAAAGCTGTTTTGCCCTTTTGTGCTTGAGTGTTACTGAAAAAACTGCCCAGACACTTGAGATTTTAACGCTGCTCTTTAGTATTAATACCGAAAATGAAGGCATGCTGTGTGATCTGTACGTTGCATGGCAAAAAGAATATATATATATATATATATATATATATATCAGTTTGTTAAAGGTGACTCTGACATCTGTGGTGGATCCTTCTTGAAGCTCCTTTGTTGTGGAAAGTGCCAAAATTAGTCTTAAATTTCTCCCAGTCTGCCCAGTCGAATGCTGGTGGATGGAGGTCATAAGATTGCCAAATAGATATCTGCCCCACCCCCTCGCCCTTTTTTTTTTTTTTTTAAATGCAGTCGTCTGTTTAGCTGAACCCAAAAGTAAAAGGGTTGAAATGTTTACAGTCTGTTTTTAGCAAAGGGTCAGGGGTTCAGAAACCCGATTCACTCACTGCTAAATGGAAACGCTGGTAACACTTTACTGTGCAACGGCCTAATTCTAGTGTATGAGATGTATTGCAGTGACCCGACAACACTGTGGCAGTACTTAATGAGAGCTCTCCTATGTTTAAAGTACTTAAAAGAGTGAAAATGATGTATTTAATTGTGCTGCTGCACTGGGAGATCTATATTATTATGATTATATTATGATTGTTATTGGCTTATACACAGAATAAAGGCCCTTGTAAAGTGAAAGGTTACACAAAGTTATTATTATTTCTATTTTCAGTACAGCGTGGGCCCAATTCTATGAAGTGCCTGGAACAATTTAACGAACAAAACTAGATTTTAATGTATAATTTAAAAAAAAAAAACACTTTTTTTAAAAAAAGCTGTTCTTACTAGAAAGATCAGACTATGAAAGTAAAAGCCTGTTTTTTTTTTTTTTTTCTTTCTAAGTGAACAAGTCAGACAAAAAGGCACTTCTGTAAAGCTTGGATGGATCTAATGAAATGGATGGTGTTTTATTCTATTTATTCTTCCATGCTGGGTAAAAGCTTTCCCTATGGTGAGAGTATTTTTATTCATCGCTATCTGCTTTTCACTGTTGTTTTCATTAAAGAGCCAGAAGAAGAAGAAGATGATGTAGAGTAGTCATTTGACTAGACTGATGCCCCCCATCAGACTCCTGATGCTCCTGGCGTAATTTATCCTGTATTTTATTTTAGTTTGTTTGCTTTAGATGCCTCTCTGGGCATTTTGTGTATCTTTGGCCTCTGTCTCTGTTAAATCACTTTCAAAATGGATGTGTTGTTTTTTTTTTTTTTAATGTGTCTTGATTATGGCAACAAAACTAAAATGCAGCAGCGAGCTAACAAACGCTGGGTATCCATTAAGAGAGGAGAAATGAATGGATCGACAGATGTGTTGCTCGACAGACAGATGTTAAAAACAACAAATCCTTTTTTTTTTTTTTTTTAAAGAATGAATCTGTTTTCTTTTGCTGTTGAATGAATGAACCCCACGGCCTCATCAGAGACGGAGTCTTACTGTATGTACAGTCACACATCAGCCTTTAACGACCTGTCAGCTCCGCTCTGACTGACTTATTTATTTTCTGTTCTGCAAAAAAAACAAAAACTAAATCAGGATTGAGGATGAAGCTGGGAGGAGAGGAATGTTATCTCTGCTGCCTTTGGTATCTGAGATATGCGCCTTTCTTCCAAAGAAATCGAGCTATAAACTATAATGATTTCTTGTGTTTTTGTTTATCGTCCAGGTTGGAATGGTTAGTTTTCACACAGCTCGACTCTGTTTTTTATCCCGTTATCATTTCATCATGCATTTCTAATCCGATGAAGAGTTAGTCCAGATTCATTTTTGAAATATGCTTTTATGTTGCTGACTAGTTTTCTGTAGCTGTGTGAGCTATTTTGTAAGAATCTTAGAGAGGAAATGATTTTCATATACAGTTTATTTTATTTTTTTTCCGTTACAACATGTTTCACTTTGCATTCCACTTCAGGTTTTTTTTACCATAGAAAGACAAAATCATGTTTGTCCTTTGATTTTTTTTTTTTTTTTCCAATCCCACATAATTTATTCTTCCTCCCTTTGTATTCATGTTTCTAACACACAAAGGTGGAACTAATCATTTGGCATTATGTGTTGTTGTTTTTTTTATTTGTAAGTCGTAGCTTGTTTGTTGCAATGTACCTCTTTTGATCATGATGAATCCTCTAACATTCCACCACAACAACCCCTCTGGGCAAACATCTCCCACTGGGAAAAAACAATTTCACAACTCTGTGTCTGTGTCTCTCTCAGTCTCTCTGTGCCTGACAAACTACGCTGTCAAAGAAGGTTTTCAATAAACATGTTATAATAGAGTTTGCTGTCAGTGGTGTGTCTGTCGCTGAGAGCCTGGATTTGCAAAACAAACTGTTCCTGTGGCAAAAACAAGTCGAACAAAAACCCAAACAGACTTTGTGATTAAGGGCGAACAAATCAGAAGTTTAGAAGTTTATGTTAATGACATGAAACCAAAATACCACACACGCACACACACGGGAGTTTGTTTCGCCCGGTGTCTTGAGTTTGTTTTGTCTGAACTGTATCAGGGCTCGTTTTCCTTCTACACAAACTTAACGCTGGGTTAAACCGAACACAAACAAGCTTCGGACATGGATGGCACACATGGTCCCAGGACTGAGCTGGAACAGCAACAGGAAAAGGAGCCATTGTTGAGTGTTGATGATTCCCAGCACTAACTGCAGATGAACGTTGACACGAACGGTCCACAGAATGTGTGGGGTAAAACGATAGCACCACCCTGACATGCTGATGTTACCGCATTATGTTCGCTAACATTTAGCTTTGTAATTACAGTAGTTTACTTTAGCCCAAACACATCCTGGTCATGTTGGGAGCCTTTAACTGGGTGAACACGTGTTACCAACTACCTTCATACAAACTGTTTCAAATGCTAACTCATAATCAGATTTCCTACTTTAATCTGATTTCTTCATCTGATATGGTTACTTGGATTCATGAGGATGTTTTAACAGCTCTTAATCTCAGGCTAGTTTTGACATGTAAGCTTTTTGAAGAACACATCGTTGGCGCGCATAAAGGATGCACTGATGGAAAAGTTAGCTGGTATTTCGTTAAAACCGGGGCAGGAAAAGCAGGCAGCAAAGATTTCTGCCGCCAGTTCCTGTTGATTCTGTCACACAGTGAACAAATTAGCCTCTTATAGCATCTTAACTGCTCTTTAATCATGGAAAGTCTTTGCCCCTCTGTCTTTGTTTGCTGAGTTCAGTTCCACGCCCTCCTTCGCCGCCTCGCTGGCTGCAGCTCAGTAAATGGTTGGTAGGAGGAGAAGCAGTGGGCAGGGGAGGACGGGGGAGTCTTTTCAGGGGAACTGAAGCCATTCGGCCTGGGTGGGAGGGCAAAGCTGGACAGTGACACAGAGAGAGAGGGAGAGAGGGGTCTATGTGTTCAGGCTTTTGGCCCTCAGCCCGTCTCAAGTGCGTCCTGAGGGGAACATCCTGCCCCTTGTTGGAACTTCCTCGGCCGGCTGAAGTGGCCCATTCACGGACGTCTTGTGAGGGGGGCTTGTTTTCGCTGCTAAATGGATGTTTCTGTTTCAGAGGTGTTTGCACTGGTGGACTCTTTCCATTCCTCTGCCCCTCCTCTTCCTCTTCCTCCTCCTCCTCCTCTCTCCTTCCCATTCCCCTTTTTTTCTCCTTCTGCTTTACCCCATTCGTCCTCCCAACCATCCCCTTGGCTGGCATTCATCAAACCCACTCTCTTTCTGAGGACTGCTGTCCAACCTTAAAACCACCACCAGGCCCACCAGAGGAGGAGCCACAGAGGAGGAGGCGTGGCTGTGCGGGAGATATAAAGCGATGTGGAGCTGGTAAATAATTTAATAGGCTGATTGCTGAGTCTCAGCATGACCCAGCGTCCTTGAAATACCAGTCAGCATTTTACAAGACGACTCACACCCTTTGCACTATGAGGTTCAGCTTCTTCTTTACTTCATTACTCAGATAAAAGATCACAAAAAAATACCTCTTCCTTCATATATTTGTTAATTAAAAACATGAGCACGTCAGGACGGATACTTTTATTTTATCTTTTTACTTTGAGCCAAATCTACAATATCGAGAAATAAAGAAAGCCGGTCAATTGAAGTGCTTGTTACCAGAATCAGTGACACCTGGTAACTGCTGTGAGATGTTGTGATGCTCAGGGTGAGTACTGCTAATTGACCACACCTGGTATTATCAAGGACCCTAGCAGATAAATGAGTTTGAGTCTTTGCAAACATTTTGAACCTACTGTGACCTGATGAAGCTCCAAGTTGGATAATATTTAAATACATTTCTAGCCAGTTCCTGTCCAGTGTTACCTGTTTAATTCATTAATTCATTTCTTGTGGTGACCTGCCAGACAGAAAACTAGATTCTGTGAATCTATTTTATTATTATTATTTATTATTAACCAGCTGCATTTCTTTGTCCTTAGGCCAAAGTCAACAATGCAAGGTCTTTTAAATATCACATGATAAGAAATAAATATAGAATCGCACAAAATAAGGTTTGCTCCAAAATGTGTCGAAGGACTAAAAACACGTAAGAGAACTGAATACAAACTTAGAAAGATAGTTGACTGTCAATCTCAGCTGAAAGTGATCCATTTTTTGAAAAGGTTGGTCCTGGGTTAGGGTTAGGGTTGGATTACGGGTAGGGGTATGTTTAGGGTTAAACAATCCTAACTCAGGGATTAGGGTTATATAAACCTAAATAGCACATTGGTGTATCAACATATAGGTTTACGGTTAGGGGTAAATTTAGGGGCAGGGCTGGATTAGGCTGAGGGGTAAATTTAGGAGGGGGGGTTAAGGGTAGGATTATGATTATGGTTAGGGGTAGAAAGGTTGGGCTTAGGGTTAGATAATCCTGGCTCAGGTATTAGGGTTATATAACCCTAAATAGAACCTTCTTGTGTCCAAATACAGTTTTAAGGTTGGTGTAGGGTTAGGGGTAGGGGTAGGTTTACATAATCCTAGCTCAGGTATCAGGGTTATATAACCCTAAATAGCACCTTCTTGGGTTCAAATACAGTTTTAAGGTTGGTGTAGGGTTAAGGGTAGGGGTAGGTTTACATAATCCTAGCTCAGGGATCAGGGTTATATAACCCTAAATAGCACCTTCTTGGGTTCAAATAAAAGTCCAATTCGGCAAAATCACTTCTCCCATATGCCCACAGTAAAAAAAACTGTTTCACTGAGTTGTTTTTCTCTAAGCAGCAGCTGGCAGCAATCACAAATATTTCACTCAGGACATTTCACTGTAGGTTTAGTTTATTGTCCTAAAATCTGTCTGTAGAAATCGACTAAAGAGGACACAGCTCCACAAAGTCGTAGTAAAAAACACAACAAAGCCATGTTAGCTCATTAGTTCACTAGTTATTGTTCTACTTTGTCATGTGAGCGTGACCTCAAAAGTTGAAACTTCAGGAATCTGCTCTTTCTAAGTAT
This sequence comes from Mastacembelus armatus, assembly GCF_900324485.2. Taxonomy (NCBI): domain Eukaryota; kingdom Metazoa; phylum Chordata; class Actinopteri; order Synbranchiformes; family Mastacembelidae; genus Mastacembelus; species Mastacembelus armatus. Next base: position 1,996,182 of record NC_046654.1, on the reverse strand, counting down.
AATGGCTGAAGTTATTCTGAATCTGCATGAGAAAGCCCAGTGAGTTACAGATGCAAGTGGTGCCAGCTGGACAGGAGCAGTTAGTTTATTTTTTCATGTCCTTTTATTATGACGTTAACATCACTGCCTGAAACTCTGACAACTCAAAACCAGGAGCAGGAATCTAGTGGTTTTCCAAAGATAGGAAAGTTACGTTGCATTTTGCAGCAGCTAAGTATGTGTTCCCAAATGTTCTCCCAAATTAAAGAGGAACGACAACAAAGAGCAGGAATTGAGTCCAAGAGTCCAGGAGAGAAGTTTTGTGGAAGATTCTCATGACTGCAGACAGGCCGAGCTCGGAGGCCTCGCCGTGCTGAAATGTGCAGCCATTTTTATCTTCGTCCGGCTTCATGTGCTGCCAAGAAGCATTTTCACTGCTTCCCATTCAGTCAAAGCCACAAAGCTTCAAACTTTCCAACATACACAAACTGTCACCCTTTTTTGCAGACAACTGAAAATAATTGCAAGTTTCAGCCTGGCTTTGAAAAGGCAGCCTTATGTGTTTTACAGTTTGAGGCCAGAAAATCAAAGATGGCTGCTGGGCGGCCAGACTGTTGGTCTCATCATGAGGTTTCACTGTCAAAGTGCACATGTGTGGTTGCATGTGTGTAGATCTATGTGGGACACAGGTCTGAAGAGATACTATATGTGTGTGAGAGTGTGTGTATAAACATGTGTTGCTATATGTGTGTGTGTGTGTGTGTGTACTAAGTTTCTGAAACTGGACCTTGGTATGTTGTCACTGTAAGTGTGCCAAATCAGCGATTAACTGCGCTCCCTCAGAGACAGGCGTGTAGCCGAGTGATGTTCAGGAACAGGTGTGTGTAAAACAATCCGGTTTTCAGCGCTCCTTGGAGAACTCCGGTCCCACAAAGCAGCAGGGATAGTTTAGGGACCAACACGGGTTTGTTTGCTGCTGTGTGTTGTAGAAGCTGTCCTGACAGTGTCAGTCAAGTGTCAGTCGCAGAAACAACGATTGGCTTTGAGCTCACGATTTTATTTCCTTTACACCAAACAAGAATAAAAGGAAGATCAGGGTACCGAGGTCTCACTGCACAGCTCAATCTAATTAGTGAAGACAATAATAAACACAAAGAGCGCCACCTATGGTACCTAAAACAACAGTGCAACGAGGGGACAGCTCAGCTCGTTTCAATTCAATTTCAATTCATCCACATTGTGTGTGTGTGTGTGTGTGTGTGTGTGTGTGTGTGTGTGTGTGTGTGTGTGTGTGTGTGTGTGTGTGTGTGTGTGCACTGTGCTGGTACAGTAGGTGCTTAGTTAATCTGATACTACATTTATAAAAGATAATTTGGTGAATTTGTTGGTATTTATGTCTTCACTTCAAATGTAATTCATCTCCACAGGGAGGACTTTGTTTACTGTAAATTAAGGGTTAACACTTTGAAAGAAGTTTATGTTTTGGTGTATTTTAGTGTTTTAACAAGTGTTTTTTTTTTTGTTGTTTTTTTTTTTTATTTCCTGTCACAAATTTAATATATAAATATCTTTTTCTTTGGCTTCACGGGGATGTACTAAGTTGTAAGTGTAAGTGATTTCACAGTATTTGTATTTTTGGACACCAGAAGCACATAAAACTCTGCAGCAATCTCACTGCCTCTGCAGCCAAAAGCAGAGCACTGTCAAACTGTTGGACACAACTTCCAGACATGAGGTTTGGACCTAACCCTGGCTGTACAAATCAGTTTCACACCATCTCAAACAGTGCTGTGCAGAAAAGCTCTTAACTGTTTAAAGCTGCATCCAGCAAAGCTATTCTTGTAAAACAGGTGGACAAGGATTCAACTGGTACTGAAAACTCTGGACAGTATTTTGTGTTTAAGCCAGGATCCCAGCCCACCAAGTAGGCAGAGTGAGTCCATAAGTACCCAACTCAACCCCCTTGGAAACCTGTGTTGCTTAAAACAAGAGCTATGAACTATCAGCAAAGCGCTGTTTGACCTCAGTCTGTGCTGCAGCAGGCTGCCTGCTCTCTTTCACTCCCCGGTCGTCCTCCTTGCAGAGATTAGGAATATCTTTGGTGGCTTGAATTCCCATTTATGGAACATCTGTTCCATCTCGCTGGCCTTTTCTCTAATTGCTGGATTAGAGGGTCCTGGTCGCTGAGAGTCGTCTCTCTGCTGTTTTGACATGTTTGTCCATGATGTGCGATCATGAAGGGAAAACGCTGGTTTAGGGTACAGTGTGTTTACGACGTCCTCTAGTCATTTTCTGCAAAGGTCATGCAAACAAATTTCAGGCCCTTTATGTAGCTTGAACTATATTAGGTGTATTACAGCCATACGTCCATCTATAGCGATTTTTGCTCAATAAAAGGGACTAAAAACTGGAATCAACAACCCAAAAACCTAAAGAAAAACTGAAAGGAGAGATGGTCTGACTGTGCGAACACAAGACACGTTTCCTCAAACAGCCTGTAAAACTAAGTCAAACAACGAGCTGAGTGCACGCACGGGTGGAGTCGTAGATAAGAAAGATGCAATAAACTGCACTTTAACTGTAAAAGAATGTGACTTTGTTTTGTACTGGTGCTTCACAAATGGAGCAGGACTCAAAGGAATCGTTGTTTAGTTTATTTGCCATGAAATTAGGCGTCATTAACCCTGAGGAAAATGGTTCCACATGTGAAAACTGTCTGCCATCTCATGTTCAAGGTAAACAACAAACTTTCTCTCATGCTCCCACATTTTCCTTTAAATAACCTTAGACCAGCTGCAGGTCCACGACTGGAACAGTAGACTGGAACAGAGCAGCATCGGTGACAAACATAACACCTACGCTACATCTTTTCACATTTTTGTTTGACCTCGTTTTCTGATTCCACACACACACACACACACACACACACACACACACAGTAAGACTCAAACACACTTTGTCCTTTTTTGTCAGACCTAAATGAACATGGCTGATGGCACCAGGGTAACACACAGGGCCAGGATGTGGAATTTAAAGTGAAACTGTGAAACTTAGCTGCTACTGTCAAGACCCACCTCATGCAGCCCGTGCACGCAGGGCCAGGATGGACAGAAGGTGTGAAGAGGAAGTTCACGGCAGATGGTGACGGGGAATTTCCACGGAGGCTGATGCCCAATGACATCAGGTTAAATCAGTTGGGTTGTTGATTGTCATGTGAGGTGGTTCCACAGTGTGCACACTAGCTGTTAGCCACATTAGCCGTTAGCCACATTAGCCTTTGGCCATATTAGCTGTTACCCACATTAGCCTTTGGCCATGTTAGCTTTTAGCCACATTAGCCTTTAGCCACATTAAACCTCAGTGATTATTTGGCTGCCCATTCAATAAAGTTCAGACAAATGAAACAAAACTTTTTGAGATATTATCCTGCAAATGCATTATTGACAGAAATGGATAAAAACTTCAGCTGCTATGAGCTAATTTCCTGTAAGTACGACGAAAGTCGATTACTTATGATGCAGAATATAAACACAGCTCATGTATTTTTCAATAGCTCATCCAGTGTGTGCGAGTTTACAAGTCATCATTTGTCTCTTCTTTTACTTCTTGACTTTAGAAAGTGTACTAGTGTATTTGGCCATACATATGAATGAAGCAGGATCCTTGACTGATGAGGTCACAGTTTGACATTTCACACATTCAAGCGATTCACATAATGAATCCAGAACAGAATGATAAGCTGAAGAATAGAAGAACATCCCACGTACCAGAGTAAAAAACGTCATTAACTCTCTGTCCTTGCTGATGGAAATATTACAAAGTCAAAAAAACAGAAACAGAGTCTGCAAAAAGAAGCGAGTCTTGAATCTGACTCTCTGTGGGGGTTTACCTCGACCTTTTTTACAGGGCATCAGTGCACTATAGGCCAGACTGTGCAGAAACATTTGTGGATATGAGTCGACTCTAGTTAACGTCATTATTAATTCTCTCTGAGGTCTAAGGAGAAACACACAAGATCCACAGTGACTAACTACATAACAAATATCCATCCTGGCATTATGAGCATGTGTACAGCAGGTCTGTACAGCAGGAGAAATACATGCACTGAGCCACCCAGCTATTGGTCATACTAAAAGTATTATTCGGGTTTATCTGCCAGACCTCGACATGAACCTCTGATACTGTGGAATTGAGTTTCCCTCTTGTCAAAAAAAGCTAATAGAATATTCCTGCGTGCTCCGAGTGTGCTGTTCTGTAAAATATATCAAAGGGTTCGGCTGCAGCTCCTCCAGGGACCCAGGCTTCCTCTAATAGCCTACAGGGGAACGAAATGAGCGCTCCCATGGCAGCGGTGACTGAAGGCACTGCTCACTTGCCAAGCCAATTTATTGACATCCAAGTCTACCTATGACCCATAATTAAATTATGAGCCTAGCAAGGTTATTCAGAGTTATGACATTTATATGCATTGATGAAAACCGGGCTGCTTCTGTGCATGTAAATGAAATATCCTGCAGATGATGCGCTTTACATTGATGATTCCTTAGGCAGCAGATCAATCTGTGATTGAGGTCAAATGTTTTTTGTGAAATTATCCTTTGCTTGTCCCCGAAGACTAAAAATTGATAGTGCACCAGTAACCTGGTTTAGAAGTGCACACCGTGTGCATGTAAACACGGCTGCTGTCTTCTCTGCTGTCAGTGTGTGATGGATGAGCTGTGGGGGAGATTAAACGCTCCTCAGTGTGCAGTGACAGCTGAGTCCGGCAGCTCTGTACGCCACGCCGCATTTCTACTGTATCTGTCTCCAAACTGCACGAGGCCCTTTGTCAAGAGCCAGACTACAGAGGCCCCTTCAGGTCTCCATTGTTCTCTGCGATCAATATGGAGCTACAGCTCTGGAAAGCGCAGCTCGCACTGTTAGGGGAGTTCCATTAAAATGTTGGGGAAATGCAACGTGTCACTGAGAAGTCCAGAAACGTGCCAAAAATATTTAGTGAAAACATTACTTACATATCCTGACTCATGTAAATAGTTGCTGTTATCGTCACAATTGGACAGACAATAAATAGAAATGTAAGTTTGTACTGTGTCTCTGACACCTGATGAAAGAGTGCGTCTGTTTCAGCAGTAACTATTTCCACATCTGTGGAATCTCTGCATTTGTACACACAAGTATATTTGCCAGTTTGTGAGCCTAAGCATGTTTTTTTTCTACATAATGTCAAACTGACAGTTTTTTTGACTTTTCCTTTGAGAGCCACAGTGTTTATGGAGCTGGCTCGGTGCACAGGGGCATTTTCATGCTAAAATGGGAACTGTTTTCCTGAAATGTTGCCACAAAGTTGGAAGAACTCTGAGACACCATTGTATGCTGCAGCATTCAGATTTCCTTTAAATGGAACATTCGATAAAAAGGAGACCCAGAGCGAAAGAAGACAGAGTTTATTAGCGCATGTTGTCCACATGAGGATGATAATGGAGGGGACAAGAGAATATCAAAAAGATCTTTACTTGTGCTTCATTAATTATCAAAAGGTGTTTGACTGTGTCAATCATGAACAATGATGGAACGCTATAAGGAAATTGGGCTGCCAGAACATCTCATAGTACTAATCCAAACCTCTACGACAGGCAGACGGCGACTGTGAACACATTGCATGGCAAAACTGATTGGTTTATTGTAGAGAAGGGGGTCAGGCAAGGTTGTGTACTGTCGCCATGCTTCTTTAGTCTTTACGCCGAATTGATAATGTGAAAAGCAGGACTGGAAGTCGACAAGGAAGGAAACTGCACTGGAGATAATGAAGCGTCTTATGTTGGGGAGACAAACGCTGCTAAGACTTGGAAGAACAATCAAGAGCAGCGACTTAAAAATGTCCAAGAAAACTTTGTTTTTGATTGTTAAAGCCACGGTGTTCCCAATAGTCATGTAGGGCTGTGAAAGATGGACCATAAAGAAGGCGGATCGTCAATGAATTGATGCCTTTGACCTGTGGTGTTAGTGGTGAATAATGGACACAAAAAGCCGATCATGTCAATACTAGAAGAAATAAAGTCAGACTATTCACTGGAAGGCCTTGTTAGGAAACAAGCCCTTAACTACTTCGGCCACATGATGAGGAAGACAGGCAGCCCAGAGAAAGACCTGATGCTTGGATCGTTTTGACCTTATAGATTTAGATTTTTCAGTGTATTCATGACCATCAGCCTTTCTATCTTTCTTTCCTTCACTTCAGTCAGAGGCTGCAGGTGCCTTCATCGTGCCTTGTTGGTTTTGTGCGTTCAAAGAGTTTAAGTAGTTTTGAAGAAAGATTTGTATTTGTATTGCATTTCAAAGTCAGTGTCTCTTCTTCACATATTGAAACATCATCAGACTGTAGGTGTCACTGTGGTTGATAGAAGCTAATTTAATGATATTTAAAGAGTTGCAGTTTGCGTGTAAAGTGATTGAACTACATTATTATTGATTTTGTCTGTTCAAAATAAAAACAGACAATAAAAGTAAAGAATGATGGTTTTAGTTTGGCTTTCCCTTTAACGACAGAGGCTACAGCTGGTTTATCATGTGGCTCATGTATGATGTAAACATACAGTGCACAGTCCATGTTCGCTAGATTTGTTTTGTCGATATTTTGCCAAAGCAGAGCAAAATAAAAGCACAGAAAATGTGACTTTAGTTGTTTGTGCAGCTGAGGTTTACTGTGTGACCTTCACATGGTGCAAATACAGTATAGTGTTACATATTTACTCCAACAGTATAAGACGTCTGAGCAAAACAAAGCCCAGAAATCTTTCCCTTTATTTGAATGAGAAACGTCGCTCCACTGTGATGTACATGATGATACAGCACATATACACATAGTCATTAGAGGATCACATTCATGCCAAAGAGCCAAGATGCTGTATGTGCACATAGTTTAATATACAAACACTGCAAGTGTGGTTTGTTTCCTGACCTACGTCTGACCTGAAGAAGTGATGCTGCACATGTGCTGGTACAGCTGGTAGGAGTTCAGAGGTGAACAGTGGCAGACGGGCTGATCAGTAACCAACTTTACCTGGAGTCCAAGTTTAGAAAGCAGCTGATGGGAGCCCAGTAACCTCTACGGTATCACCAGTAAGGTCGGGATATCCTTGTCAAAAAGTTTTGACTCACTTCTTCACGTGGTGGTGAAGTTCTCCGTCCTCCACAGCTACGTGATAAAGTAAAGCCTAGCCACTGGCTGTGGTTTATTATATATGTAGTTACATACTGTAGCATGCACATCATGTAATTATAGTATTACATACAGTCATACAATTGTAGTGTGTTTTCCTACATCACACCAAAGAACAGAGAAATTTCCTACTCTCTTGTTTAGAGAAGAAGCCACAGCTGTGGCTCAGAGCATAGTTTCTATATGGTGTAACTGCAGCCCTGCGTTCATTTTGTTTTCATAGAGCTTTTAAAAGCAGAGAAAAAAATCACATAAATCTCAGATTTCTGTCCATTTTCCCTCAGAAACATGCCGACGCATTATAGTATAAATATCCATCTGTTTATCCTGGTCAGGGATAAAGTACACATACAGACATCGACTGTGTAATTACAGTTAGAAGGCAGGAGCTTATTTTACGCCAACACACTAGATATGAACAAAGAGGACTGACAATAAAGTTCAGACTCTCAGCTTATTGTAGATCTTTCTATACAATCTATCTAAACCAAACATTGTGATTGTTGTCTGCTGCTTAACGGCGTCCACACATCAGAGTTCAGACAGTGGTGTTTAGTCTCAGAAGTGTTTGATGTGGACAGGGCTGACATCAAGACTGTCTAGTCAAGTTCTTCAACACCAGGCTGGGAAAACCATTTGTTTATGGGCCTGGGTTTGTGCACAGGGGCACAGTCATGCTTAAATAGGAACAGGCCAAACTGTTGCACACAGTTGGAGCACACCGTTATCCAAAATATCACTATATCCAGTAAAGATAAAATAACCTGGGGTTTAATTTCAAACTATGAGAAAGAGACCCCCACACAAAAGTGTCGACATCATCAGTCCTATTTATAAAGGTCCGTAGGAGCCTACTACACCTACTGGAGACAATGAGAGTCAGGGCTGATTAGGATTAGCATTAGCAACTGACATAAATGTGCATTATTTTTGTTTTATTTCCTAAATCTAACCGAGACATTTTATTCTCCGACCCTAACGAGACCTTTTTTTCCTGACCGAGATATTTTAATAAATATATAATATAATACGGTATGTATATAATATAATAAATAAAATATAACCAAGTAGTTGTCCTGCTTAAACTTAAGGACGTAACTTACATAATGTACGTAACAATGAAGATCTGTAGGATAAAAATGACCTACCGAACCTACCAGTAGGTTCCAGTAGGTGAGTAGGGCCCTTCTGACCAATAATTATAGTGTGATGGGAAGTCCACATGGGCTATTGGACAACATGACAACAGCGATGTCTGTGTGTGACTTCAGACACGCTAACTGCAGAGGATTTAACACCAAATTAAGTGACAAGCAAAATCCAAAATTTAGGGACAAAAAGAGAGGAAATATTAGTTTAATTCTGTTATATTGTTCGTTTATCCAGTCTGCTGCAGTGTTGGTGGAGAAGGTGCAGCATTTCACTGCACACTGGGTCAAATATGTTTTTTGTGTATTGAAAAGAAGATTTTTAGGTTTTGAATTCTCCAGAAATCAAAAATACAGAAATCAGAGGAATCTTGTTGCTTCCTTCCTTCAGCCAGTGGCTGACCATCCCAGCCAGAGGGTCGATTGTGCTGTGACACTGAGCTCTGCCAACTAACCAGCCCACACACACACACTCACACACACACACACACACACACACACACACACACACACACCATCCACCATCCACCAGCAGCAGTTGGCTCGAGTCCGGCTTGTTTGGGCTGGAAGCAGGCAGTCCGGCAGCTTCGGCCGGGCAGGGTCAAAGGAACGCGGCAGTAGGACGACCAGCTCTGGCGGCTACTGACTCTCTCCAAGACAACTGTTCAAGGGCCGGAGAGGCCCAACCGGGCCAGAGCCGGGCACGCTCAATAGTCCCCATTGACAAGGCACTTCCTGGTGGCAGGGGCGCACAGAGAAGACGAAGAGGACGAGAGGAAGAGGAGAAGAAGAACGAAAAGAGAGCAGAGAAAGGAGGACGAGAGGGATGTCAGAAACAACAAAAGAGGAAAGATGGAGAAGAGCAAATAGGATGAGAGGGACGAGGAGAAGATTGTAGAAGAGATGACGAACAACAAGGACAAGACAAGGATTTCAAAATTAGGTGAAGAGAAAAACGGAGAAGAAACACAAAAAGGAAAGGACGAGCGTCGATGCTGAAATATAGTATATGATAACAGACAATATGGAAGAATGTAAAACACAAACACACACTGACTACTGGGAGTTTCTTCTCGTCCTTCTTTGTTCTTCTTCTGCCCATTGGCTTTTTCTTCTTTCCCCTTTTTTCCCCCCGACTGTGAACAATTAGCACATCTGGAACATTCCTGCTGACGTCCCAGCTCCTGTATCAACAAACGCACAACCTCAACCTTTGATCTGACCAGATGACCGGGTCGTCATTATGTCTGCGTCTGGAACCTCAACCTGTTCGCTGCTGCAGATAATAATGAGCAAACCATACAAACAAATAAAAGTTTGTGTTTGTGGTTTTGTTTATCATCAGCTGATCCAACAGACTGAACAGTAAATGTTGGGCTCTGTTTTTCTGGATTGCGTCGTAGTTTGTTCCTCCTCCACTTTGTTTTTCTTTGATAATTGTACTTGGGAAGAAAACATTTTGAACATATTTCACATTTCTGAATTGTTTTTAAATCCCCTGTTACTCAAACAGTCAAACATATTTTATATCATGTGGCAAGGATTACAAAAACTGGCAGCTGCCTGTTTGGGACCTATAGACTACTTTAGACAGGAAGCACTTATTTGAATCTGCAGTTTCATTTACTCTTTGTGCAGATTCTTTGCAAAACAACTGGAAACAAACACTGACAAGAAAATTCTGAAATTTATCTTAGTCTTGGTGATTAACTGTATGTTTTATCATCTATAAACAATTTTTGACCATTTTTAATTCAAAATGATTCTTTTCTTGTAGATTCGACATCTACAAAAACCATAATTTATGCTCCTGTTTTCACCAATATTGAGACTAATTTCTCTCCAGACTCATGGCCCTTCACACCACATCAACTGACTGCAATTATCATGACCAGAGGAATCAACACTTAATGACTACCAGGATCTAAAAACAGTGATTATCTCAAATCTTTGTAGCTGACACTACACCAGGCAGCGTTTCTCTGGCTGTATCTAAAAAATATCTTCATATGCAACAAATCTGCAGCAGCAAATACATTTTGGGAAATGTCTCTGTTTGCCAGACAAAAACACTTTTATCAACGCTCAGTAACAAATGGAACAACTGGTGCAGACACGGTTTTAAACATTTGTCCTGCTGTGCCAGAGAATAAAATCGAGGTTCTAATTGCATCTTACACCAGAACATATTTGGTAAATCAAATGAGCAGTATAGAAGAATATTTTATGAAAGTCTGGGATGTTGATTTTTTTAATTGTGCTTTGATTTTTTTATTTCTTGCTCTTGTTTGTTTTTGTTTTTGGTTTGTTTTTTCTCTCTTGCCTCACCTGCCCATTTATCTGAATTATTTAACTTAAATTTAATTGAATTGTTGTAACAGACCTTGTACAATGACATGAAAGAAACCTGCACACCTGCCGTTCATCAGCTGATTGTGACTGTGACCTGCAGACCTGTCACCTGTTCCTGATCAGCTCATCAGGGTGAAGCATAAAGGCAGCTCTGCCCAGCAACTCCTGTAAGACTCACTCTGCCAGATCTGCTTGTCGTGTGTGTTGTTTTGGCTGTTTTGTCATATTGGGGTGTTTTTTTGTTTTTGTTTTTTTAACTCACAGCACATTGTCGTCATTATGCTGTTCACAGCTGCTGAAAAAAGGACAATTTGTACTGACTGAAAGTTGGACTCAAGAAAGTCCAAGAATAATGACAAAGTATCACAGGTCTTAATTAGTCTGTGATATCCCAGTCAGCTGCACAGAAACCACAGCAAACAACAACAACAACAAATCACAAACCAGCAGATAAACTTGTTTTCAATGATTCTGCACAGCAGCACTGCTTTAGTTTGGGAGCAGGATCTTTTTTTAAAGTGTCACTTCAGGCCAACATTTGTATTGAGGTTTAAATTAAAAACAGTAAAGTTTGGTTATTGACTCCAAGCATGCTCTATGTTGAGTTTGTCTTCCTGCAGAGAATTATAAGATATGAGTCTTGCATCCGAGCTTGCTGCTCCTAACGTTTAATATCTGAAATGAAAGGAGGGCTGTGGGTGTTTTGCAGTAGGTGCCCACTTCAGTGAAAGGCCTGCTCCATATCTTCCCCACTGTTTAGACTCAATTGCTTTTTGAATAATTCCATGCCTGATTTCTCATGGCTGTTAGCGCCTTGCTGTTCATCTTTCTGAAAGGATTGAGAGGAGGGGGACAAAGTACTCTGGTCCCAAACCTAGTTAGCCACAGCGCTAAACCTGTCCACACCACAGCCGCTACGGCAACTCTCTGTCTGTGGTAAAACGATACCCATCCCTGAGGTAATAAAAACCTCTTTGCTAAGCAGAACACCGGGTTAGTTTTTCATGGTGTGTGCAAAAGGAAAAAGACAGAAACTGACTGTCTGAATAAAGAGGAGAGAGGCGAGGGGTAGCTGTTGCCTAGCAACCGGCAGTCCTGACAGGTGCTTTGTGGATATGGGATGTTGAGTTCATCCAGTTGTTTCCCCCCTTTTAATCTTCACCTGGTGTTTTCCACTTGTAAAGGCATCTGCTGCTCTTACCCAACAGTCTGGCCTGCAGAATGACGCTAGATTAACGCCTACATTTTATCCATGGTTTCAAATGGCTGTAGTGGTAAACTTTGTACAAGACGCATTCATTTATTCAGTTCCTTCTTTTTTTTATTCAAATGCTGATGTTTTTTTCTTTCTGGACACTTGGGGACAGAAAATCCACCCTTATATTTATAAAAGCTGTTGAAGCAAAAATTACACCTAGCAACATGCATCTGGAGAATATACTCCTCACCTCACTTTTTGCTCTGTTTTGGTCTCCACCAGAGACTATTTGGTTTATCAGAGACTTTTCACTGCCCCCGCTGCATCTGGAAACATCAGGATCTATGAACATGAAGCAAAGTACTAAAGTTAATGGGCTCTAAAATGAAAACAGTGATCTGAAAGGTACTAAAATGCACAAAGCTGGAACACCAGGGCCATGACTCTCTGACCCAGTGTTCATTTAAAAATATGGATTAATGTTACAAGGTGCAAATAAAACAACGTAAACATGTAGCAAGCAGAAATAAAACACTAAGGGCCAATAAAACATATGCACATAAAACTGAACATTCTGAACAGAAAATGTTCTTCTTACATGTGTTAAAATCAATCAGAATAAATATTCACTGGATTTGTGATATTTTGAAACACACATCATCAGACACTAACCAGCCTCATCTCATACCAGAAACTCATTTCCATCCTTCACCTTTTACATTCACACCTGCGCTTGAGCTCATGCTTAGACAGCACGTTATCTGTTGAGGCGCGTCTAACGGCGACCACCTGAGATCAGCAAGTTTCATTCAGCCTCTTAGAACCATCAACCCCACCCCCTCATAGCCTGACCCGCTTTCTTTGTCAGCAAAAGGATAAAATAAGACTTTCATTATTACACTTTTCAATATTCCCCTGTGAAAAAAACGAAGCTTTGATGGGAGAAATTAGCAACTAATGGCAGATTTTAAGGTTCTCCCTTTGGTGTTAAAGCGAATAATGGGATGATGGACTCTTAACCACCCTCCTTCAAATTTCTCACTCCCACCAACAGATATGGTGGAGAGGTTTTGGGAGGGGGGGTGCTGTAAGAGGAGCACACAGGCATTAGCAGGGGAGAGATGGAGGGCTTTACAGGTGAATAGGAGGGAGGGTTCGGATTAAAAAACACAGGAGAGGAGAAAAGCCTGGAGGTCAACTTGACTGCCAAGACAGCCTTTCATGCTCGCTCGCTCTCCCTTTCATCTGCTGCTCCTGCCCGAGGAAAAGGGAGTTTGGGGGTGGCGGGGGGCAGCTGGATCTGGAGGGTGAGGCAGGAGGAGTGACACAATGCATGCAGGGAGAGAAAGGCAGAACGGTATTAAATCAGTGTTAATCTGTCTGATAGGGGTGCAGTTTTTTGATCTCGCAAGAACATTCACCACACATTGCATCACATTCAAAGGAACTTGGAGCAGACGGAACGTGTCCAAGTGTATTTGAATGACACCCTCACAGATTTAAAACTGATCCTCACGTCACCCTGACAGCCCTTTGCCACAGCTGTACAGTAGCAATGCTGCACACATTTCTGCTGTGATGTCAAGGCTTTGGTGAGAGCTCGGGGTGGTCAGGGGTAGCTGGGGGGTTTTGGCAGGGGCAGGCAGCTAGGGGCACAGCTGGGCAGCTGTTGGGGAAAGAGTCCCTCAGGTCCTTTTTGAAAATAGGTCTTTTCATACAACACCCACTCCAAGTACTCCAAGAAACAAAGACGAGTGAGAGGAGCCGGCCATGGAGGAGGACGGCCGCACCATGAACAAAGCTCAGCCCATCGAAGCCGATCTGTTTGTTTACACACTGCAGACAAAAACTGCAGCTCCCTCTGTTGTGGAAAAATGCACTGCTGGTCTTTTCTGTTCCAGTTGTTAATTCAGGCTGTCAACACTGTTGATCAGGTGGTTGTCTATACAATACACGGGACTGAATGGGAACAGAGAGAGCTACTCTCCACAGAGCATCTTGGATACAGCCCCTCACTGTTTTATTTTAAGTTCGCTCTGATGTTTCAGAACAAGCAAAGATTTTATATTTGTGAAATTTAACTTTGATGTTTGTATAAACCAGCTGTTTCAGACTCACTGACCTCTAGAGGCTGCAATGTTCATTACACCCACAACATCTAGGCAGTGGTCTCAGCTGCTGGATCTGCAGCGTGCAGAGCTTGATTGAGTTTCAGCTCATTGTTTCATGTGTTTATCTGAGGAAGGTTAAAGCTGTGGGTTTGGTACATCATGATTATTTGAGTTTCCACTGTTGTGTTTCAGTTGATGAACCCCTCCCACTTTAAAACCATGAGAAGTGCACGAACTAAACACAAACCCAAATATCTGAAATGATGTCTTCTGATTTTGGCAGTTCTTGCGCAGTAGGATCTCATCGCTTCTCTTAATCTCATGTAGGCACAAGAATAACCGAATATTCCAAATCACACTGGAGCATGTTGGAGATTAGGGATATTTACCGTCTCTTGGCTCAGAGCGAGCTGTTGTCAGAGGGCCTGGAACAAAAAAACACAATGTACACGCACAAAATCACAACTGCAATCAAACAGCTGTGTAAGGGCAGCTGTGGAAGTCCAAATGCATAATGTGAAATATGTAAAAGACCGTGGGAGGGGGGACGGGTCCCGTCCATGGGCAGGACATGAGAAGGTGAAACTGAGGGAAGAGGAAGTAAAAAGGAAGCGGAGATTATGTTTATAAAGCGCCCTCATTATGTAACCCTATAGGAGCCCATTACAATCCCAGCCATTCCAGAAATGTCTCATGGGTTTGCAGGGAGGAAAATGGCGTCCGTTGTTTTTCAGGCTTGGCAGCTGTCGCCCCGCTCGGCCCTGTGGTCACTGAGGATTGCAGCCCCGATGAGGCACAACATTGTTGAGGGAGCATAAGTGCAGCAAAATGCAATACCCCAAGAATGTAAACCCTGATCCCCCACCCTCCCTCAGTTTTCGTACAATTATCACACTCCATGTTTCTAACATCCACTTAGACCTGGGGGGATGGGGTCTTCAGAAAATAGCTGTGGATGGAATTAAAGATGAGTCTGAAGACATGTCTCATTTGATTATTCACATTATTCTGGTGAGACTCTTTCTTTGTTTCTCTTTCTTTGCTTTGTATATAATGAAAAAGTTCATTTTGTATGGATTTAAGAATATTTGTCACTTAATTGATCAAATGTCTAATTTTCCTCCTCAGAGTTTTGTTTAAGGAGAGAACTGACATGTTTACATTTGCAAACCTACCAAAAAGGAAACATGTTCTCAAATTTAGCAAAAAGATGCAGTTAGGGCCACAAGATTGCACATATCGCCCTGCATAACATACACACAAGTCAGCATTTCATCCCTGTGGTTTGCAGCGGAGCAACATTTCATGTTACAATGTGAAAACCATAAAATGCAGTAAATGAATCAACAGTAGAAAAACGTCTTAACTGTGGCTTGTTACGTCATTGATTTCCCCATCGACTGTACAAGCAAAGACAAACCTATAATTTTGCAGTGAGTGATCCCTGAGACATTAATGAGTGAAGCATTGAGGCTTCTGTGAGCGAGGACCCACTGCAAATGTTTACTCTGGCTCTTCATCTATCACGCTGTACTTTTAACAGCCTAATTTGTCCTCTGACTTCTCTAAACACAGTTTTGTTCCTCTCCAATAAATGAAAGGTCATTTCTGCACATACTGTGAAGACGACAGTCTAGTTTCAACAGTTGTTGGTTATTTATTTTTAAGATTTTACATCCATGATATAAATGTATTTTATAATAAATATAACCCCAGTGTAAAGTATATACTGTATTCATCATCTCAACCATCTGCACATTAAATATCAGTAATCAGTATGAAAAGGGCATTTCTACATAACTACTTTTACTTTAATGCTTTTGCATATTCATTTGTTTTTATGAATGTAGGACCCGAGTCCTGAGACCTGTTTACATTAAGGTTCCAGTCTGGTTGTATGCTTTAGCCAATCCTTGCTAATCATTTTTGCATGTTGCTCTTAGCTGGTAACGAATGAACACAAAAATGTGGACAGACTTTTCAGATCAGAGAAGGTGACGCTGACCCAACAAGGCAGACTAGATGTTCGCTGTGCATGTTGCTCATACTCTGCAGAAATGAATTGAAAAGTAATGGCTGCCTGGAGCTGCACCACACTCACCTCCTACAGACAATTACTGTTGCTTCAGCAGAAAAACATGCTACTTCTGCCATACAAGGAGGCATTAGCACAAAACACTGAAGTAACACACAACCATGTGGAGAAACAATGAGATACTGAGATGCTGCAGGACTGGCTCGAGCACTTTCTAAGGATGTTGTGATATATAGTAAGAGCCTCATTTCAAACCTGCAGAGAATTGGTAATTGGTACTTAGAGCGATACTCCGCTGAAAATCAATCTCGTAAGTATACACAGTATGAAGTCAGGGAGCTAAAACCTGCAAACACACTGCTAGAGTCGTTTTTTTAAGTATGAGCTCTGAGTGCTCTGTGGTGTATGTGAGACCCTGAAACACAGGGCATGAGATCTGAATAACCCCCACCCCTCCAAAAAGTCACAGCTAATCCTGCCCCTGCAGCCCCGCGTCAGCTGTCTGCACCCCCTTCCAGCTGTCTCCCTAATGATATAGCTAATGAGACATCTGGGGGGTCCACTCTCACACTGAGACTGTATGAGCTAACTGAAGGAGGAGGAGGAGAGTAAGGGGGGCATCAACTTTCCCATGTGTCCCAGTATAGCAGTGTGTGACTAACTCCTGGCTGCTCTTTCTTGAAATTTCATCAACTCCTCCTGGAGGTTTTTGACCTGTAGTAGCCCAATTCCACAGAGAGAGATAAAGCTGAGTGTGACGTGAAGCCTCAGCGTCGGGGGTTATCCATGAAATCAACCAATATTAGAGATTCATAAGAGCCCATGCACTTGAAAGGATAAGCCTGAGTCAATCAATCACATCTATCCCAGTTCTACATAATGTCATGGCAAATAAGTTAAGCCTCAGGCTTTAATTCGTACTGTGGCTGAAGTCTTTTGAGACTGACGTTCACCCTTGAGTATTTTTTAGTCAAGTATACAGAGAGGATGAATCGCCTGCACACTGTGCTGTCAGACCTTTCAAAGCCCAGAGTAAATCAAGTGCTCATTATTATCTGGTATATAACACAGTAAAGCATCTCTGTGCTGCTCTAAGAAAAGTGAAATGCAAATAAAGTTTATTTATTCAGCTTGTCTTCACTGTCAGTGTGCATCTATACATGTGCCAACTTTCACCAACAGGATACTCAGCACTTATGTTTGGGTTCTGTTGGTTTTCTCCTTGTATTGTCATTTCTGGGTCCGATTGAAAACCTTCAAAACATTTTTAAAGAGCTAAAGTTCATCAGCTTCAGACAAGACCAGAAAACATTTGGGCAGAAGTAATAAGTGAAATTGGGAACTGTATAATAATCTGTTCACCCATCTTATTTCATTTGTCTTTTAATACCTTTTCTTTTGTCAGTTATGGTTTCTCTCCTGAATTAATTCTGGGAACCCAGTGATAAAGGATGTCACAAAAAGCCATTCAGAAAATGAGAAAAGCTGAAAAAGCAGCATTTTTACAGGAGGATTCAAGGTTGTTAAATATTCAGGTTCTTTGTCTGAGGGAAGCTTCAGATCAGTGCGACTGAACTGGCAGCTCTCTGCAGGTTTGCTGCATTTAGATTCACTCGGCACATTCGCTCAGCTGTAATCAGGTTAGTTGGTCTTGTCCAATCTGGGCCCAGATGTTTTTCATTTTCACTCATCAAGACGCTGACGGAGCAAACTGCTGCCTCACATTCGTCCGCAGGTCGTCCTCAAACCAGCGTCGATTAGTTGATTTGCACTTTACACGGTTTCTGCAGCATCTGGAGTAAAAACTGCGGAGATGCAACACTGGACGTGCAGTATGTTAACACACTGCTCATATATAACCACATTTAGTTTTTAAACCCTGATACTTATAGCTGCCTGGTTTACCTGCACTGTTAAGAAGCTTCAAACCACCAGGACTGTGCAGCATTAAGGATTTTCTTTAACTTTATTATTGTATTGTATCAGAGATGCTTCCTGTTATTTTGAAGATTCCTGTTTATTTTTAAGGATTAGAGGGAAAACATCTACGTGTCTGATCTATTTTAAACTTTCTGACAGGACTGGCACCAAAGCTCCTCCAGGAATATTGTCCCTACATGTATCTGAAGCTTCAAAACGCCTTGTTTTCCTGCTGCAAAAATAAATCAGTCGTGGTCTGTGATATACATGTTTGTTTTTTCAGTTGTATTTAAGCGTCTGCCTTTGGATAAGAAACCCTCCCCCTGAGAGAATAACAACAAACATATTTCTGTGAGGAGAACGTGCTGCTCCTCACGTCAGCCCTCAGGAACCTCCTGTGACGGTTGGAAGATGGACTTCGGGCTGTCTGCATGTGAGGCATGCAGTGAGTCCTGCTGAAGTCTTGCTTTAACCTACACATCAGGGATTGTGGCTCAATCCTTCATTTACGTACACCTGGATGAGCTGGGCACAAAGATAGAAACTGGGGCCTGGAGCCGCATCGTGTTTCAAAAGTTTTTTGCTGCTCTTCACACTTGAACAATGACGCAGTCCACAAAATCTATACCGTGGTCATCGAGTGTTTCTCTATCCGGTGAGGTTGTTGTGGCTGTGTAATGAAAACAAATGGGGATGTAGCTGTGCTCCAGCAGCTCCACACGCAGCCTCATCCATCCCCATCTGAATGAGATCTATTGGCCATCAGGGCGAGAGGACGCTGAGCTCCTTGCAGAGCCCCCTGCAGTTCCAGCTCCTCCTAAAGCTGTTTAATTCAGCTGACCTGAGATCTCTGCACTAACCCTCAGAGCAGCAGCAGAGAAATCAAACCAAACCTAAATGTAATATGTTTGCAAATACAAGCTGAGCCAGGTTGGGAAAGTCTTTCTGGGCATTTATATGAGCTTCTCCAACGGATGAAATTGTTTTGAGTCTTCATTCACCACACTAAGCCTGTATTTAGGTTTTTATATTCCAGTCACTGAAAGTTGATTTACTGGCATAACATTAACATGAGTTGCAGGTTTTAACATCCACCAATCATCTGTACCCCCTTAGTCCTAACCAGGGTCCCAGGGATCTGCTGGAGCCTATCCCAGCTCTCTTTGGGTGAAAGGCAGGGGTCCACCCTGGACAGGTCCCCAGTCCATCACAGGGCCACATAGAGACAAACAACCTCACACACTCACACTCACTCCTATGGGCAATTTTAGAGTCACCAATCAACCTGACATACATGTTTTTGGACTGTGGGAGGAAACCAGAGTACCTGGAGAAAACCCACACAAGCACAGGGGGAACATGCAGACTCCACACAGAAAGGCCCCTGATGGGTTTCAAACCAGGAACCTTCTGGCTGTGAGGCAACAGTGCTAACCACTGAGCTGAAACTTTGGAGAGAAGCACCGACTGAAGGTCAAAAGATTTTACATTGGGCAAAATGATCCTTTTCATTAAACCTCCTCTGCTCTGCAGAATTATGTAAAGAGAGACAAGGCTGGAGAATAGAGCGACTGTAGGTTTTGTCAGAAAGGAAAACCAGAGACAAACGAGTTTACAAGAGAAAAAGCAATCCAGAGGTGAGCAGACACTTTGGTAGGAGATTGTATCAAGCAATCAGCAGATCAATACTACTGAGACTGTCTGAATCCTCTGTTAATAAGTCTGCCTGAAAACTGCCATGACCATTTACGTTTTCACCTCATTCTACTGACGCTGAAGCCGATGTTACTGTTACAGCACCACATCCTACGTTATGGCATCGCAACAAGGCTCAAAACTGCCATAATCAATATTTTTATATTAACAACAGTCTAAATTGATTATTTCTAAAGTGAAGATTCTCAGTCTCCGTGATGAATCCAGACTTTTTCTTTTTTTTTTGGGCATGGTTTTGATTTTCCAGCCTGTTAATAATGTGAGAGAGTTTGCAACATCTTAGAAACCCAGATCAGAGCGTACAGAACAGAAGAAACACTGATTAATGAAGTTCAGTCACTCCGATGTGGATTTGATATTACAGAAGAATGAGGTTCTCTGCACATATACTGTTGGTCTGAGTCCATTACAGCCTGAGGAGAGGTAGAAATTGCTTCATTTGCTGCTTATACTCACAACTTTTACCTGCTGAGGCCTTAAAATTACCAATCAACTGAGTGACGGGGGTCGGCCATGCAAAACCAAACAAATCATCCAGAAAAATCAAAGACTACGGAGAGGAGAAGAAATAAGAGACTCTGGACACAATACACAATTTACATGGATGTACTGACACACAAGTAGCATAAAATAACTTCAATAAGACACTATGCAATAGACGTAGGCCTATATGACAGTATTGTGTATTTAGACTGTGATACACCCTGTCACTGTGAATCTACCTTTTAAATAGTCTTTATATTCAGACTAAAGTACCTCGACTTATTGAATTGTTTGCTATGAGACATTCATGTTCCCCTCAGGATGAATAATAATAAGTTTCCTGATCCTCTGACTTTTCGTCTTGCACCATCAGCACGTCCACATTAAAGCTCCAGTCCCAACATGCTAACGCACTAAACCCCCACAGAGAGCCGGTCAACATGACACCTGTCAGACATCAGCATGTCTGCATGAATTAGCTCCAAAAGTCCAGACTCACTTGACAAAGTATCATCAAACACTAATGCTCTTGTTTTTATTCGCATTTAAGATGTAAAGCACATATTAGCTGCAGGCTAATCTGTGCCCTTTATCATCATATTTGCAAAATGTCACTTTTAAAAATGATGCTGCTCCAACATAAAACACATTTGACACTTTTATTCATGTATTTTTGATGTTTACCTGCATTTAACATTTATACTCATGATGATTATGATCTTTTGTGTTTTTATCTTTTGAACTGCATTTTACACTTGGTTCTCTAAGATGACAGAATGATGATAACAGCAGAGCTTCAGTTCTATTTCTACAGCACATTTCACCAAAAAGATGAACAATGCACCCGGAAAAGGCAGTGAAAAACAGTCTCTTGTTATTTGTCACCCATCTACAGTTTCAGTTTCATGTTTTCATCTTTTTATCTCGACTTCAAATCTTTCAGTTCAGCTGAAAAGTGGGTTCTTTTGTTCTCCTCCGAGTTAAAGGCAGTAGAGCGGAGCTGCTGCTGGTGTCGGTGGGTGGGGATGAAAGCTGGCTCAGGACTGCATCAGCCTCTGTAAAGGCTCCTCTCGAACTCTCAGCAGCAGCAGCAGCAACCTGGCAGCTCTCCACAGCCAAGTGTGTGTGTGTGTGTGTGTGTGTGTGTGTGTGTGTGGACGCCCTTCATACACACTGGACTTGGCCATATAAATGAAAATGCACTTGCACAGAGAAAAGGAGGGAGCTCCACCTGTCTTCCCCCACCACCGTCGCCATGTGTCTTGTTAGAACGGAGGGTGGGGGTGAGGAAGGAGTTGGGAGACGAGGTGAGCCCCACCCCTCTATGTCCTCCAATCTCTATCCTCGCTTCCCCTTACTCCTCCCTCCTTCGTCTCCTCCGTCTGAAGCTGAATGGCCGACCGAGGGGAGTGTGAAAGGGGGTGGGGTGAAGGATGGTGGGGGAGAAACCCTCTCAAACCACCCACACCAAAGCTGTTAAGGTGGTTGACTCTGGAGGAGTGAGGATCATCCTTTTGCTCACCTTGCCAGCCTGTGTGTATGTGTGTGTGGGGGGGGGAGGAAGGAGTAAGGGGAGGGGAGCTTCCTCTCCTGCCCACACTCCTCCTCCTAAATTCAGGAATCAGAAGGTCCCATCTGTTTTTATGCCAAGGTGGCGGCAGGTCGTCCAGCCCAAGCTCTGCCAAGCTTCAACACCAAAACACCGGTGTCCAAAACACTGAAACTATGAGAGAAGTGTGTGTGTGTGTGTGTGTGTGTGTGCGTGTGTGCGTGTGTGTGTGTGTCCTCTGGTTGCTGCCTGCAGGGCCAGAGCTCAGCAGCTCCTGGAAAAGGTGTTGCAACATTTGGGGAGTGTGGCATGCACACACACACACACACACACACGGGCTTGTTATAGTAATTATGACATTTATCAGGTACTGTCCCGCTGACACATTGGCTTTGAGGAAACATATTATTTTTGTATTTTATACACATGTGCAGTTAGAATCAAGAAAAAAAGGTGGTGTTGACTCCAAACATCTCTCCTCAGTGGTGCAGTCTGTGCACTGTGCACGCTGGAACCACTGTTATTACCATTACCTATAACATTAACTATCATTATCATCACTTTTATTACTCATTTCAATCACCTGTCAATGGGCAGGCTCCATTTTTATAGTTTATTTCCTTAAACGTGCATCTGTGCATGAAGAGCATTGATGCACTGATTGATTATCAGAACTGTGCCTCCATCAGATGATCCTGCAAACCTTGTAGTTTTCTCTTGTACCTAAAAGGTTTCACTGTGCTTGAAGTATCATCCAGCCATGTGCTCCAAATTACTCAGCCTCCTTTGTGCCAGTTACAGGCATCATTATGATTGAGAAAACGTTTAACTTGGGAGTAATGGAGATGGTTGAAAGATGTAATTTCATGCATAAATAGAAAACAAAACAAGGAAATGCTGATGCAGTAGAAACTAAATTAAGCATGTGTTTCATTTTATTCTGTAATTTCTCTTTCTCTCTATTTTTGTGTGTGTTTTGAAATTCGATGCTGTTTTTGGAGACAAAAGTGTTACCTAATCCTAAGAAACGAATGATGGAACAAATTCGGTTGTTGGATTTGTTGACTGCTCTTTGAAAACACCAAAAGAAAGGATTGTTTGAGGATAATCCCTTTATAAAAGAGCTGTGATTTGTTGCTTCCTCTGCCAACAAGGTTTCATTTTTCACTCTTATTAGCGTGTTTGTCCACGCGCCATGGCGGCGGCAGTGACGTGTGATGGACAACCCTGGACCAAAGAACGCTTTCTGCCGACCATCTTAAAATCTTAAATTTCCAACAAGACACAATTGTTGTTTTTCAGACATAATTATGACAATAAAGGCTTGAGTCCAAATCCTGAAGGAAGGTGTTCGTGGAGTTTCAAGTGTCTGCTGTGAAGCCTTTGGCTGTGACAGTAAGTTAATGATGTGTGTAGCATCAGCAGTTTAAGTTCTCAGGTTCTTTCTGGAGGAAGGTGCTTCAATTGTGGATTCAGACTCCAGCGTGTGTGTGTGTGTGTGTTGTCTCTGCACGTCTGTCTTCAGTCCGACTCCATCAAGGTCACTTCTTCTGTATTTTTGTGTTTAAAGTGCTGTAATGATCCTTCGTCAAGCCTCGCTGCACTAATTACATTTTCCTCATCTCAGTTTCACACCTATTTTATGTCTAATGCATTTTTAATCACAAGATTTATTTCTACTATCAAAGGAACCTCACATTCTTCTGCATCCCGCTGTTCTCCGTATAACCTCTCGCTCTCACTGCTCTCTCATTTCAAAGTGCTCTTTAGAGATGAGGATGGCCTCTCTTCGCTTTCGTCATCGCCAACATCTCATCAATCACACATTTGTTTTCCATTTAACCCAGATGCTTTTAAGAAAGATGGAAAAATGTGCTCTTCCTCTTACAAGCCATATTATTTAGCTGGTTTTATTTACAAACCTTCTCAGGGATGATGAAGCTGCGTTAGCACGGAGATAAATATGGACCATCTGATCCCCCTCTGAAACTGCTGGAGGGGGCCCAGGTCTGGTCTTTAGGGCACTGTGGTGAGGCGATCTCTGGAGGAAAGCAGGGAAAGAGAAGATATCGGATCCAGTCATGGCATGTTTCCTGTCCGGCTGGATGCCTCTTTAAAGCACCATGCTCCTGATTTTACACGTTTTCTATCATTACCAACAAATCTAATCTGGCAAACCGTGAATTTTTACATTAATTCTCTATCTGTAGACAGGTAGGGACGGAGACGTGAAAATTACCTTTGAGACAAATTAAAATCAGGAAAATGTGTATACTGTGCACACACATCATACATGGGAAGGGGGGAGATTTATTCTAAAGCCCCACACACACTCATAGTCCGACCCTGTTCAGAAAATTATGCTGATTTCTGAACAGAACACAAATTCTCTCACTCCATGTGTCAGACGGATATTTATAAACCCAGACCTTCTTTGTGTTGATTCAGGATGTAGAGCAGAACAGGGGGAGAAACATCTCACTCTGCTCAGCAGCGTGAATTAGACATAATGGTGATAAAATGCTTATGATGGCTCTTAAAAAGCCCTCAGTGAGAAAGCTGCCAATTAGAGCGAGGATGGTGATAAAATAGAAAAACACAGCAGCTCAGCTTTCTCTGCTCTGCTGCATGTGCACACACACACACACACACACACACACACACATATACATATACATATACACCACACTTATATACTGAGCACATACGCATCTCTTACACATTTACAAAGATGCACCTTTTACTACACAGGCCTGCAAAAACAGTCCCACATCTACAGAAATTTAGACTTTTGTATTAGTCAGATTCCTAATTTGCATTTTGCATTTTTAGTTCTTAACCTTAAAGATGAATCTAAGCCGTTAAACGGCTCAGTCACAGTTACCGTGTCTCATTAAACACATATTAATATGAACCTTTGGGACTACTGATAGGTGCAGTTGGCCGTGACTGATAACAGCCATTTAATGGGGTGATTATGAGAATTGGCTGCAAAATGTCGCACACGTTCCCAGAAATAACGAGAAGAGACGAGATGAGTTTAACAGAATGTCCCCACTCTCTAAAAAAACATCCTCACTTTCCAAATTTGTTCTTACTCTTAGGAACTAAATTAAACTGGTCCTCACAATGACAGACATGAACGAACAAACACCAGAACCGCATTCGCCTTTTGTTCACACTGGACAGACCCAGATTCATGTGCCCGCTGATGCACAAATTTGATTCTCAGTGTCCAGAACACACACACACACACACACACACACACACACACACACACACACACACACACACACACACACAGAGCGGTTTCCCTTCCAGGGAAGCAGCAGTCGGGTGTTTGCTTTGTTTCTCTGGTGTTTGTCAGCTGAACTCACCAGACACCAGGACCCACTGGAACTCTTAATGGGTGTGAGGAACGGCCAGCTGCTCAGCGGCCATGAGTCCTGGTTAAAGCCGATCATTTTGTCCCTGCTTCTCCACCACTTCCTCTCCAGACATGGCAGAGCTGCAACCTGCCTCAGGCCTTCACCCTCTGCCACAAAATGCTGCAGTCTCACTGCTTCCATCTCTCTGCACCAAACTGCAAACCCGACCGAGCGCTTGGCCTCTAGTCACCTTAAAACATCATCTGCATTTAAATTAAAAACTCACTTTGGTGACTCATTGCTATTCCAGAGGGTTAGGGTGTTTCATGAAGAGGATCTGTAGGAAGGAAGAGCCTTTTGTTGTTCTCGGCCCTTTTCCTGTGTATTGATGAGTGGGATTAGTGGAATAGTAATAATCAGCAGGCAGATATGGGTTTGCAGAGAATATGCAGCAGTAAGAGAAATTTGAAAAAGGCCTAAATATTCAAATTCTTCTTTATTGCACAGCAAACCAGAATTACAGCTTCATCTGTAAGAGCCTACATTGGTTATGCAGTGTATGGAGAACATGAACAGACAGCACAGGACTCTCTTTAGTAAATGTTGCAACAGGTTTGAGCAGCTCCCAGTTCAGTTATCCCACAGAGCTGAAGTCAAATCTGTGCTTCTATCCAAGCAGAGAAACTCCATCAGTGTGGGAAGTTTTATTGCCACTTTTAAAACTTCTGTATGTACTCTTGGTGACTGTGAGGCACACTGGTGAAGCTCTCCAAGACGTTCATCGTCATCCCCAGCTAATAGCGATTTCTGTGAGTGACCACAGAGGCTGGGTGGCCTCCGGTGACGAGCCAGGCTGTTTACAGACTCCAGAGTGAAGGCGAAGTTGACGCCAGATATCAGAGGTCAGTGGCAGCCTGGGAGATGGAGATGGATGAGTGTTTGGTCTGGAAGGGAGACAGGCCCAGAGACTCGCTCTCCTACAGAGAGGCCTCAGAGCAGCTCAACCCAGTAACTCACACGAAACAACTGAACTGAGCCGCAGTTCTAAAACTACTATACACTGAAGTACTGTACTTCAGAATAACTTCGCAGTACTGGTACTTTACTTGACTGGTATGTCCATGGCTGCCCAATGCTTTACATTTGTTCCAAAATCATGGGTATTGATCTTTCCTGGGAATAGTTTGCACAGGATTTTGAAGGCTGCCTGCAGGGATTTGCAGTTTGCACTTCCAGTTCATTTCAAAGGTGATGGAAGAGGCTGGAGGACGGGGCTCTCTGAGGGACGGGGCTCTGTGAGGGACGGGGCTCTGTGAGGGACGTGGCTCTGTGAGGGACGGGGCTCTGTGAGGGACGGGGCTCTGTGAGGGACGGGGCTCTGTGAGGGACGTGGCTCTGTGAGGGGCGGGGCTGTGTGAGGGACGGGGCTCTGTGAGGGACAAGCTCAGGTTCATGGTCCAGTTCCTCAAACAGGAAAGTGTCTTCGACCAACTGTTGCCCCGACGTTGGAAGTACACCGTTGTCTCTAATACTCTATAACTGAACTGGAACAAAGGGGCTGAAACCCTCAGTCCTGGATCAGGACCAGAACCAGGGTAATTAACTGCTGATCTCTGCAGTCAGTTTGGACAGAAGAAACACTTCTACTTCATGTATTTAAAGACACATAGAAAAATATGAATCTAGTCCTGAAATAAAGGATCTAAACATTTCTTGCAGATAATTCTTTGACATTTTAAACAAACAAAACAATGTGCGTTTTTCCAATTTACCCAAAAAATGAGAAGTTAATGACTCATTAAGAAGATCCACTTTGTTCTTTGGTCTTCATTCACCCCAAAGGGAAACGTAATAAGACCAGAGGGGCCCCACAATCAGAGAAACGCAGTGGACACCACAAATATGTGAAGACAAACTGTTTCTTCTGTTTTCTTTTTCACTGGCTGTGTGACTCACCTTGGTCTGCTCATTCACCACTCACGAGAACAAGAAGTCACAGTTTGCCACTGAGCCTTTACCCATCTCGACTAAACCTCGTCGCACACCGCCATCTAGTGGCCACGCTGCGAACAGCACCGAACAGAACGAGATCGAATCTGTTCTTTCAGCAGCAAAAACTGCCCCAGTGCCACTGAGCAAAGCACCGTGCTGCTGTGGAGTTAATGACAGCACTGACTGTTCTTTCACTCTCACTTTGCAGAATATATTTTTAGGTTATTTAAGTTTATTTGTGTTGTTTTTTTTATTATTTCTATAGCTTTGTCCCTGCTTCTCCACCACTTCCTCTCCAGACATGGCAGAGCTGCTTTATTTCATAGCTAATGTGCAAAAATCCAACCAATTCAAAATGTTTCCTTCCTTTTTTTTATTGTTTGATGGTGGAGAATTCTCATTTAAACTTTTGAGTAAAACCCAGAACTGTTCTTTAATAAAACTTTCATTTCTAGATGCTTTGACGTCTCCAAATAGGGAATTGATTTACTGAAGGACTAAAGGTGGGACATACAAATAAGAAGAAGTGAAGATGCATCAGTCATGGCTTAACATTTAATAACAGAAAGAAGCATTTTGGAGATTTATTGCAGTTTGTTGCCAGAGACATGAATAACAATGTGATCACAGCAGTTTCTGAGCAGTCCAGATGTGTCAGATGTGTTCAGGTGCAGGTGCATTAGATTTGTACGTCAGCAGACACACATGAGTTTTCATTTTATAAACTTCTACATTTTTACATTTAGACTCAGACTGATGTTCTTCTTTCACAATAAATTAGTATCGCAGTGTGTGAAATGACAGCTGCTGCAGCCGGATGTTCTTTCAGGATGTGCATTTTTCAGATTTCAGGTTCCTTGTTCTCATGTTTTTTCTAAAGTAAAGGGAGTCAGAAAACAACCATGTTCCTCTTATTTCATTAAATCATAATTCTATGTTTTATTCCAGAGTTTTGAACTGGCATCAGCTGCAGAATTTATCTTTAGGCCTGACAAGCATAATGTTGATGCAGGAAATCATGCAAGTTCCTTTATGGGATAAAACATCCACATTTTTTGTTATAAACTTCCATAACGACATGTCATCCTCAAAAAACAATTCTTTCTTTTTTTATATAGAAGAGAAGAAATTAAAATCTAAGTTCTTTGAAATCATAAACAAGCTGTTAACAGCAAACGGCAACATAACCATAACTTCAGAACAAAAACAGGGACGGACTTGGAACTAGAACTAAACAGAACCAAAATAATCCAAAGGCACCGATTTTACAGCGAATCACAAAGTAAACACTGAACTTCCAGAGAAAATCATATGCTTGAAAAGACCATTACAGTACGTCAGCGTGAAGCACCTGTGAGTTATCACTATACATTTAAATGTGCCAAAAGTTCTTAAACTACATTTCAGCTGCAAACGCATCATCTGTGTCACGTCTAGGAAGTTCTTCTTCTTCTTGTGTTTTAACGGTGCACGAGGACTCGGTTAGTGAAACAGCAGCGAGGAGACGCTCAAAACACAACTTATTCACCTCCTTGTTATTTTACATTTTTTACTACTGATCAGGGCCACATGCACACTAGTGTCCCAGTTCTGAGTCTGCTTATGTGCTGGGTATGTAAACATCTTCAAATTACACTTAATTCTCATCAAAAAAAAAAACAAACTTATTTCATGACGGTTTTCTATAAAATCATTAATATAGAAATCAACGAGATATGTTTATCAATTATACAGAAAATACATTGGGAGAGAAGACAAACTAAACTGGAGCAGGGAACGAGGTTCATGTAGTGTAACGTTATCAGACTTATATATGTGTGGACATTAAGAAAGCAGCTGAAAATATCTTTAATGTTATTTTGGTGATGCAGACCAACCCTCTCCCCTTAGGACTGACATTCATATGCTGCTATTTGCACCAGCAAAGGGACATGATTCATAATTACAAAACATATACATACATTTGTGCTTTTCTGAAGGTTCAAGGGCTTTTTATTGTTGTTTCAACCATGTGCAGCAGAAAGTGAAGCAAAACAACATTCCTCCAGGAAAGTGACTTGCACGTACACAGTGATTAACTATTAACCCCCGTGTTGCTCTAAAATGGGTCATTTTTTTCTGCTCAGGCGGTTCTGAGCCTCCACAACAACCTTGAAGACAGGATGCCAGAGGTCAGCTGCCACAAATGACAAGAACCACATCTTAGGGGAACCTGCTTCAGTTTGTTACACTCAGACCTGAAAACTGTTGCTGGAAAGCTCAGTCAGGTTGTGATCCAGCAGCATCCATCCTGGAGCTCAGTGGGGAGTGGCAGCAAGTGGTGGAGCTACCGAGGAACACGGGTTTGGGATGAAAGAAATAGAAAATGGCTGCGGGGAAGGATTTCGAGGTGGCACACACAACCTAAAATGGCTGTGGGGAAGTGATGGGTGATGGGAAATGTGAGATCAGTGGCATGTGATGAGAATAAAATCAAACCAAATTAAACAAAGACAAACTCAGGATCATCTGTGGTTTATTCAACACTCATGACTGACTCTGTAAGTGAGATTTCTTTACATGCTTGTCATACACTTGAAAATCCAGAATCCAATCATTTCCTGTAAATCCCCACAATTAAAAAAAAAAAGATTAAATAAATAACATGACGATTATTTCAAAACAAACTCCAGTAAGTTATGTATTAGATTTATTCAATTAGTCAGATCTTTCTTTAATGATGAGCAGCTTTTCAATCTAATTTCTCCTAATCTGTGAATATGTTTTTTAAAATTCCTATGGATTCCTTATTTTGTTTCCAGAGTAAATCGAAAACCTTTGGCTTTAAACTCTTGTTAAGCGACTGCGGCTGCTAAACGGCTGCTTTTAAATCTTTCCTCCATTATTTTGGGAAAAGAGCTTTTGCACACGCAAATGGCTCAGCGCAGCGCTCTGTGTCATGTGACCTATACACTTTCTCTTGAGTAAAAACAACAAGATAAGTGGGAGAGACTCAAGGAAATAACAGGAAGAACCAGGTTTTCTAGTCTTACACACAGAGACAACCACAGTCAGTGTCTGCTATCAGCTAATATCTGTACAGTTGATACGTTGGCTGTTTGGGTCAAATAAACACAGTCACATTTGTGTGAATGAGGTGTTGCTTTCTACCTGAACACACCTGCAGATCGTCAGGTTTCTGCGTATTATCATAGTTACTGCACAAGTTCATTAACATTCAGTGTTTGCATTGAGTTTGAAATCTTTGTGTGAACTTGAGAGATGTCAGTTTCGTCAGTTCTGTGTCTGTAGCTTTAAAAAAAAAAGTTACTGATCCTGTTCAGTCTCCAGCTGCCGTTCCACAACTAAAGTGTCCACCGCACTTCCACTGCAAGAGAAACCTCATCTTTTCTAAATATGTTCCTCTAGTGATAAAAGGGGCTGGTGTAAATACTTACAAAAATAAAAAAAGTGCGTATGTTTGTTCTCAAAAAGTTTATACATGACTTGACTACAAGCACATCAACTCCCAAATAATCAAACATCAGCCCGATACTGAGAAGCAGAATCCACATTCACTTCACTCGCTCATAACTTGTGGATTCGTGTGGATTTATTTTCTAAATGACATGTTAGAAATCATCAAACACTTGAGAAAAGCAAAAATTAAAAAGTTACATTACACTTTTATTTACTTATTGCTTCAATTATTGTTTTCCTAGTGGACAAAATCCACAGCTCAGCTCCTCAAACTCCACAGGAACCTGTTAGGACGGTTTGTACTGTACATTATAACACCCAGCTTCCCTGCTGAGCCCAGATCAGACCCAACGGCCCTGAGTCCATCTATGTGAAATGCAGTAGTGCATTTAGAGCATGGCAGATAACAGTCAAAGTTAATGAGCTAAAATCAGCCATTTTTTTCTTACTGGACAGAAACCGCAAAAAGATGCCAGTCAAAGATAAGAGCCAAGCGGAGAAAGAGTCTCGGCTGGTTACTGCACTGCCTGACAGTGATAAACGACTGATTTCAGCTCACTGTCAAAAGGCTTCGTCTCCCAACTGTATCTCTGCTTTCCTCCTCCCTTAAGTAGGTTTTTTTTTTAAAGACGGCAGCAGCTCAGACAACACAGCGCGACGCTGCTGCTGCTGCCTGCAGTGAGCCGTGACCCTCGCTCCACTCGCCACACAGCGGCCAATCAGAAACCAGCACACACCACAAGATTTCATTATTCTTTACCAGGAAGCTTTGACAGGTTGTCAAATATCATAATAATATCCTGGTAGCATGTGGCTGGAACATGAACATATGGCTGGAACATGCATTCCTTATAATAAATGAAAAAAAAAATAGTACAGGCCTTCAGTAGCACAGAACGTGTCAAAATAAGAGTTTTAATTAAAAATTTCATGATTTAGGTTTATCGTGACTATATTTATTTATTAGTGGTAACACCTTTGTGTGTTTTTAGCTTTAATATTATTGTAAATTACCTTTTTTATGGTTTTGGATTGATGATTTCTTTTTCAATCTACAGACTAAACAGACTGACCCAGAAAAATAATTTCTAGAGGTTTATCTATACAAAAACAATCAATACCTGCAGCGCTAATTAGAACATGATGATAGTGTTTAATATTTTCCACATTTTCACTTGTCTTACTGAGTATTTACAGCAAAATCAGCACCACATAAAGGCTTCAGGTTCTGGTGAGATGTATCTGGAGCTTCTGAGTTGAAAAAGTTCATTTGAAATCCTTTTGGACCTACTCTGCAATCCTGAGCCTTGCACTTTCTGGTATGTGTCACTTTTCCCCATCTGACCTTTGACCCCTTTGTGCCAGGAAACAGCAGCAGTGATGTTAATGCACACAGCGCCGCTCTGAGTCGGACCTGTCAGGTGAGGGGAAACAAACAGCACTCTCTCCTCCCCGGTGTGATCCAGAAACCATCACACTGCTGTTCTGACGTGTTTACACTGGCTGCTAATTCATGTGGCAGACAGCGTGCCACGTCCTGTCTGAGCATCTCCAACCTAAACACAGGCCTCCACTGGAGCTGGCTTTGGCCCATGTATGGGCCGAGTGTTTACCCTGCACCCATCAGTCTGACTGGTCCCAGGCGAAGCAGAGCTCTGGTCCCATCAGGCTCTGAACTGGCGCCTGATGGAAGGTGATCGAGCTCTTAGTCATCTGCACTTCTGACAGCGGATTCCGGGAACGGATTAAACAGAGCGTCGCCCACTCGGTGTTGTCTCAAGCAGCACCTAGTCACCTGCGTTTACACCTGAGCTCTTCTCTAGTTACAGTCAAGGAACGGGGGGGGGGGTCTGAGTGTGACCACAGACGTCCCAGCTCATGGAAAAACATGGAACAGTCTTTTACTGTGGCTTCACCCTGCAGGCAGCTTCAGAAAGTTTCCCCTGGGCAACTTGTCATTCCTGATTATAAACTGCAGATCTGCCTTGTCAGATCCAAATTAAGCTGAAATTGATTACAGCCACTCAAACATTTCCCACTAACCATGTGTTTGAGTATTTACTTATCAGATCATTTCATTATGTTCAGGATAATTGTCTAGACAGGTTCTTTATGAAGCTAAAACTGAACTTCCCAGGTGTTTTTCTCACTTTAATAGAAAAGAGAATCAGTGCTGGTCTGACAAAAATGATTTCAAAACACCACGTTGGGCCCTCGGTATCGTCATAGTTCTCAGTTATGTTGCAGAAGAAATGCAGCGAGTTGACTTTAACGCTGAGGAGTTAAACCAGCTACCATCTGAGGAATGCTTGTTTACAACCCACACACATGCCTGACTACAGTGCTAAGAACACAAGGAGGACCCAGTATGTACCTGATCTGAACTGAACTCAGCCCAAAGTATCAGGTGCAAATATTCACTCTCTCACTCTCTCACCTCTAAAAAAAAAACTACTCAAAAATAAATACACAACACGATGTTAGTCCTAACACCTGTATCAAGAAAAGGCCACTTCGCACTTCACCCATGGTCACGATTACTGTGATTCTCATCAAATTTGCCAGCTAACGTTCACAAAATGGCCCTTTCCTCCTCTGACCAGACACGTCCCAACAACCGACAGCTAGAAAATCAAACTCTGCTGCCATGTCAAAGAAACAAAGTGTCCCTGCACTGATTTTAGGAAGAATCCAACTCTGTTATCAAATGTGCCACAGTGCAACTTTGGCATTTTAATGAAAGCTATGCTGAACACAGGAGTAAATATGAAGAGTTCTGCTAAAACATGACAAACATTATGTAGAAACAAAGAAGAAATTACAGTACTGACATTTTTCATATTGATGTAAAACCTGTCATCAGTCTATGGCTTTTTTTAGGCGATACTTCGACACTTGTACAGCCGACTCCTCCATGTTTGGAGGTTTTAGAGGGAACAATGAACATAAAGCTAAAGGTTTGATATTGTTAGAATGGATATGTTGCATTTTTAAATGCAATTTGGTGTTTCCCAATAACTGTTTAGAATTTATTTGCTGTTATTGCTTTAACAAGCAATAAACCACCAGTCCAAGTCCAATTGAGGAAAAACAACAAGTTCTTACTTTCCAATATGAGAGTATGAAAAAAGCAGCTGCTCTTTGGTGAATAAACAAAATGTAAGAGGTAAAGAAACGAAACTCAGTGGAATGATGGATGATGTGCAAAGTCCAGAAATGATTTCTCATTTCTCTGAGATGACCACATGACAAAATAAAAAGCAAGATGCTTCACCTCAGACTTCAATCAATAAATATCCTGATATTTTCGTTTTAGATCAACTTTCTACATTAACCCAATGTTTTCATATCACTGTGATACTTCTACTAATAAATGATTGAGGAAAAATTACACACAGCCAAAAATCAACATTTAATACAACGTCAGTAGATTCTTTTTGTGCATTTTAATGGGCAACCTGCCCTTTCTATCATTTTTAAACGATGCTTAGTTAGGAGATCAATTTATGGTGAAAAGTGATATTTTGAGAAAGAAGTTGTTACCTCATGACTCTCTCACAACTTGATCATTGTGGTTTCCAGAGTTTTCTGTGTCCAGGTGTCGACATTCTTTATACAAGCACCTCCGTGTCTTTTAGGGAAATTAGCTGTTGAGTGTTGCCGCCTGCTCCTTTTCAGCCTTCTCTTTGGCCTTCTCCTTCTCGATCAGCTTCTCCTCTTTCTGCAGCATCACCATTATATCAGCCACCTGGGAGGTGGAGATGTCAATGTCCTCCTTGTCGATCAGTTCCACCACCTGGAACATCAACGATAACAGACATTACAGACACAGCAAATATTGATTTGTCATTTTAGTTGTTTTTTTATGCTTCCAGCTACTTAAAATGACATATTTTACATTTGTTCCTGGTCAAACATAATCACAGACAATAACTGGGGTTTGGGCTGTTTACCAGACCTATAAAAATAGACAACTTTGCTTTTCCACTACTGTATTTCTTTACTGGTAGCTACTGTACATAAAAATAATCAGCAGGAAGACCATCCGGCTGAACGTACTTTGATGACGTCGTCGATGTCGACCTTTCCGTCCTGGTTGTCGTCGAGCGCCTCAGCGATGCGCTGCAGCTTGTGCTCGGGAATGTTCTGGATCTGCCGCATGACGCTGATCAGCTCGTCGATGCTGATGAGGTTCTCCCTGAAGGTGTAGAACAGACTGTATACAGGAAACGGTTACCAGGCTTGACTGCACGTAAAATGTGGTGGAGAAGTCTCAGGTCAGCATGCTGCATTCAAGGTTCCCAGATCACACCAATCATATTGATTTGAGTTTCATTTTCAGATCTAATTTTAAATTTGACTCCAAAACTTAATTCATGCTGAAACGCAATGAAGCACACTTCAGTTTTAATGACGCTTCCAATAGATTTATGTTTAAAGCTGCTCCAAGTAACTTTGATCAGCAAAAACAAGAAATTTATATAATACGTGTGAATAAAAACCATCCATCCACCCATCATCTATACCCGCTCAATCCTTAACCAGGGTCACGGGGATCTGCTGGAGCCTATTTTATAAAAACCATATCATATTATATATTATGCACTGAGAAATCTTTACAAAAAGTTGCTTGGTCTTTAACTCAGAAATCCAGGTAGGTCTAAAAGGTTTAGATCTCAGTAAAAACCACACATCAGCTAAGAACACGTCTACGGTTTGACAAACCATTTTAAGTCTTTCAAATCAAGCAGTATTTGGATTTAAAGTGATTCCATTCATTAGTGGGAATAATCTGTTTAGTAAAATGGCAGCACTTTGGTGCAGGGAGCAGGAAATGGAAGCGACTGATCCTTCACACAGCACAGTTTCAGCAGCCGATCAATAACAATGATGCAGTGTTAGTATTTGGCAGCAAGCAGATGGCGATTAGTCTTACCTTGTGGTGTCACTATATTTAGTAAAGAATAATCTGTAAAATGTTACATAAATAAGGAACTGGATTTGGTTTTTACACTTAAACTAAGAGTTCTTTGAAATAATTTTTCTGGGAAACCTTTTGGCCCCTGCTCTATCTCCACCATCATTTTACAACGAAACATGATGATGACAATGATGATGATAATAAAAATGGCTGAAACAAAAACCAATAACTGCTACAAAACAAGTCAGAGAAGACAGATGTGTCATGGAGAGACAGTATGTGCAGTGGTTGCATCACAGACAACTGCTTCTTTGTTCAAATGTTTACGTTTCACTGACAATGAATCTCTTTGTCATGTAAACAATGACTCCATCAAAACGTTGCCTGTGAGCAGCTCCATGTTCTTGTTCCACCGCTTTCTTTAAAACCAGCATTTAAACCCTTATCGAGGATTTCCTGATCACCAGTCTTAGTCCTGATGAATGTGCAATATTTTCAGCATTTTACATTTAGCCCAGAATTAATGCACAGCAGCAGTTTGGGATTATGCTCTTCACACACTATTCTGAGCCTTAACAGAACATGTTTTAGTGTTTTAGTTCTTACCCAATAGGTGGAGTGGATCCACTGTCCATCTGTCCGTCCAGGATGACCTTGTCCTTCTCCAGCTCCCCGATGATCTTGTCGATGCGCCCGATCATGCGGTTTACTCTCTTAGACAGCCGCTGGCTCGCCTTCGACTCCTCTAGTGCCTTCTCCTGTCCAGTCTTAGAAAGTTCCTTCTTTATCTCCTCCAGATCCTGAAAAATGACACATCACAACTACACAAATGAAACACACCCTGCTCATGGTCAAAGCTCTCAATAAATCACTGTTTGAGTAACGCACCTCATTGTATTCTTGGACGTCATCTTTCAGTTCTTCCAGCTCTTCCTTCTCTAGAGTCAGCAGCTTCTTCTGCTCCTTCAGCTTTGAGCAGGCATCACTCAACAGGTCAATCTCTTCTTTGGTGATCTCCTCACCCTGAAATATAAACAGTGGCTGTCACAATAACTGTATGTAAACAGTATCCCACAGAAAAGGTGCATTCACTTATGTAGATTTAATATAAACCCACATTAGAGACCAACTGAAAAACACAAAATGGGGAAAAAAGGAAAGCTCTTGGAAAACAGGACACTCCCCATAACCCAACAACACTTTACCAGCTAATGGAGGGAACTACAGGCTGTTAGGAAAGGAAAGGTTCAGTCAGTGAAGCTGCCTGGAAGGATCAATGTGGGAAAGAGAAGGAAAGTCCATATTGTCTGGGTGCAGGAAAAACAGAACTTGCAAACCATATTTCATTGGTTCAACTAATTCAAAGCACCAGAGAAGTGGAATTTTTCCTAATATGCAAGGAAATGTTGACTCCGAGAATCCAACATTCTGAGGCTTCTTGTAACTCAGATTATGTTTTCAGTCTGACGTTAAAACAGATGCCATTTATATGCAAGTACTGTTTAACCCATATCTGAGTCGACTCAGAGGAAGACCAGACTGTGTGCGTGCAGGGATGTGAGGGTTATTTGGAGGAGACGTTATTAAATCCAACCTGGAAGCGCAGGAATGTGTGCCACTGTTCAGCAAGGCAGAGAAGATGCAGAAGTGATGAAATGAGAAGTAGCAACAGCTGAGTACCAAAGAAACTGCAGTCTGGGTAATAATCAGCAAAGAAACTGAAAAAGTATCTGCATAAATGATCACACATTCATGTTGTGGGCTGTTCTGGGGTTTGTAGTATCTTTTAAAGAGTTAGAAAAACTGTATCAAAAATATCTTAGCAGAGTTTTACTTGAATCCAGGAACTTTGGTGTTGACAGCAAAATCAACTGTATGTTTAGAGGCATTACCTTGACTCCCTCGATGACAGGAGCTGTATCCCTCAGTGTCTCTGAATGAGCAGCCTTGGACAATGCTGGCTCTGCCTCAGTGTGCTTCACCCTCTCTGCTTCAAGCTCCAACTCGCCCTCCTGCAGGAGACAGTCAGACATCAGTCCGCTGACCTGTAGTATGTCGCCGTCAAAAAGTTTTCAAAAATGGCATTAAAATCTTTTCACAATCTATCGTTTGTTACCCTGGCAGTTTTCTCCGCAGCGTCGGCCAACCTCTCCAGCTCCCTGTCCTTGTTGTCCTGGCGTATGGCCGCCTCCTCCTGCAGCATCGTCTCCAGCTTGGTTTTATTGTCCACTTTGGAGAGCTCCATTTCCGCCGCCATTAGCTGGGCCTCCTTTGTCTGGAGGGGACAGAATGAAACAGAGCAGAGCAGTGAAATACTCAACTGAGGACTGAAAGTAGTTCAGGGACATTTTGTTTGAGAAGCACTGGCTACACATTATTCTCATTAAAAAAAAGACATATCACAAAAATACATATCGCAGTTCTGTCTTGTTAACATACCACCATCTCAGGAAGCGTCTGCAGCGTGGTCTTCAGCTGGTCGGCAGGAGACAGGGTGTCAGGGAGGTACATGGCTCGAGACAACAGCAGCAGAGAGGTGGGGATCTGCTGGTTCAGATGCAGCTCGAGCCACTAAAACAACAAAACATGACAGGGATTATAGCAACGTGTGCTCTGGCATGAAGACCATTTACGATTCTGAAAACATTTCTGTTTCCTGTTGTTGTTACCTGACTGAGTTGCTCTCTCAGTCGTTCTTCTGTCACCCCGAGAGACCTCATCCCTCTGACGCGACAGGCTGCCTGCACCTCGTTCACGTTCAGACTGTCCACTCCCTCCTCTGCGATCAGCTGGAAGAACAGAGCAGAGTTCATCTGAATTTCATTTTGATCATGTCAAATACGTAAAGATGGTAAATTAAATTTATAGAGGGCGTTCTCTCTTTATGAAAGCACAGCTGTCTGTTTTGAAAGAGGAGCTTCATACCTTGTCGTCAGCGCGGATGGCCCTCAGCTTCATGATGAGCTGAAAGCGGAGGAAGTTGTTGGTCCCGATGGACTGAAGCTCCAGGAGACGACAGAGAGCCACCAGCTGAGGTCGGGTCAGGTTGTCCAGAGTGAGCTCATCCTCAAACAGTTTGGAGAATTTTATGATCTGCTCATTACTGGGACGCTCCCCAGAGTCTCTGATCTACAAAGATAAAGTTACAACGCATCAAGTATTTTAAATCATGGAAGTCTGTTAAAAACCTAGAGGCTAGTTAGAATTAGGGAGCTATTCCTCCGTGACCCACACATCTCCCCTTTTTGACTTGACTCTGGCATCAGCAGTGAGTGAATGCTTCAGAAAATGCTTCTGTAATATTTCAATGACTTATTTGTTCATGCTGTGAGATAAGAACACTTATGGAACCTCTTCCCTATTACTGTTTGATTCAAAGCCTGTATCTATGAAAGTACTGATTGAATGTGTACTTTATTTCCACCACCAGGGGGCAGTACTGAACAGGTTTCCTTCATTTCATACTGCACTGTCTCAGCAAACGCTTTCACCAACCTTCTGGAAGAAGGTGGAGAACTCCTCCGTCACATTTCCTTGGGCAGCTTTGTTCCTCAGAGCGATCTCCTCAATGGTGTCCTGCAAGAACTTGGCCATTTCCAGTT
The DNA here is from genome assembly GCF_900324485.2 of Mastacembelus armatus. Lineage (NCBI taxonomy): Eukaryota > Metazoa > Chordata > Actinopteri > Synbranchiformes > Mastacembelidae > Mastacembelus > Mastacembelus armatus. Next base: position 1,957,130 of record NC_046654.1, on the reverse strand, counting down.
TGACCCTGAGCTCCTTTTTCAACCTCTCCTCCTAAAACAGCAGGTTAGAAATTCACTGTAGTGTCAAAACATCCACCACAATACGCAATACCATCAGCAAAACGCATTCCACATGTAACACTAATTAAGACAACATAAAGAAATGGGAAAATAAAGAAAATATTTTCACAACAGGTCAGGCATGCTGTTATGTGGTGGATTAGAGTCTTATTAGGATTAACCCCTGTCAGGATGAGACAACAGCCTCCTCAGGCTCATGGGGGAAAGTTCATGTGATTTTATTATATTCATTGTTCACTTTCAGCACAAATAAAATGGCCACCCATGATTACCTTCTTTGACTGGGTCTCGAAGGTGGACGGCAGCATGTTGGGGAAGAGCTTCAATGCAACAGGAAGCAGGAACTCCATGAAGGGGACGATGATGAACACCAGGAAGGGAAGAAGTCTGAAGACGTCGGCACATGTCCTCAGAAACTGGGGAGAAAAATTAGGAAACCTGGTGTTAGGTTTAAATTCCATAAACTGTTGAACATCAGAGCTGGATAGTGTTAAAAAAGCATGAGGACTAGTTTCAATGTGCATCTGCTACATTCCAGTGTAGTTTTACACACCTCCAGCAGGGAGCAGCAGCGAGAGGAAAAGCTAACGGAGTTACACATAATGTTTGCTTCACCCTCTTTTGTCTCTCAGCTTCAACAGTCAGCACTTTAACACCTGTTGAGTCTGTAAACCCCCACAGCAACAGAAACCTCCTAATTCATTGGTGCAGTATTTGCATGAAGCTGTAGACCAAACATTCTGCTTCACAAGGCTCAAAAACTGTCCACTTGAGCCAACAGGAAGCACATTTGTTTGGCACAGACCTGAACAATCCTGGGAGTGTAGAGGTACCAGGCCAACACTAGTCTGCTTCATTGTAGAGCTGTCCGACTGCCGTTTACTGACCATCCCGGGACACAATCCCAAGCAGCCATCTACAGAAACAGCCCCGAGGGGAGAAAGTCAAAACACGAGTCCTTCTTTCTCCCCCATTTCCACCTGCATGTCAGTGGACCAGTAGGGTGAAGGATTTAGGCCAGCCTGAGTGAAAAGGCCTTTGTCCGCAGGCCCATTGACATGTATATCATCTCCCACAGTTCCACATCAAAGGGGGGAGGTGGGGGGTGAGAGATTAAAATAGAAGGAGCCTTAAACAGAGGCTTGAGTATTGTAAGTGAATATGAAAGGAGGAGATTAAGGAGGCAAAGCCAGTCCAGGTTGGAGGGATGGGGTGTAGATGGGTTTAGGACATGAGCTCCGAGGGACGCTGCATTTGAAAAGGTGCACATGTTGTGCTGGTGCAGGTTTAATGGGGGGAAGCGATGGTCATCAGCAGCAACTGATGTCAGGCCACAGCTACTAGCACTGTAATGGAGCTTTGCTTCTTCTCTCTTCACTCTAGCCAACTGTAAATTCTTGGACAACGGAGCTGGTTTGAATTGGTGATTGATGAATTAAACCCAAATAATACCCCATCTAATAATATAACACAATATCACTTCAAATGACTTTAATACGTTCTCATATCATTAGTTTGCTTTCTGCCTCTGAAGGTGTTGATGGTGTGACAATACACAGCTGCCAAAGCAACAATCGCAAACCTTTTCTAAGTGTAAACGCTGAGTGAAGCAAAAGTTAAATGAGGTGGGTTTTTTTTTTTTAATTAAAACTGCAACAGCTTCATCCTAAAGAGCTTTAATCAAGCAGCACAGTCTGCTGAGCGCCTGGTGAGTAAACACTCAGCATGCAGCCAATTTCTATAATTGATCCCATTAGGTCTGAGAAGCTGTGGATTAAACATTATAGAACAAGGTTTCTGAGCTGTCAGACTTGAGTCCCCAATCTCGAAAGTCACGCTTGCTATCCGCTCTGGAAACTCTGAGTCAGAGTGGAAAATGTGGCTGGAAGATTCAGGAGTTACTGAAAACCTTATTCTGTTCAATAACAGTTTCTGTAATTGAGCAGACCCATGCTTTCTTCTACATGGTTGGCCGAATACATACAGTATACTTGGTGGTGTAAATTCAAATGGTATAAATTTTCCAGGGTTGACCATTAACTAAACCGAGCCAGGTCGTTGGTGTTACACAAGCTTTCCATCCCTGCTCTGTGCACATGCAGTTTACAGTGATTACTGTGGAAGATTTGTCATTGGAAGTCATTTTTGTAACATTAACTCCATCTATCACTGGAAAATGTGATTCGATATTTTTAACTTCCTAGAGGAGAAGCTTTAAGGAATGCATGAAAATACAGCTGAAAATAAAATGAATGCTCTGGCTTCCTTCTACAGTCCAGAGACATGCAGATTAGCTTAATGGTGACTCTAAATTGAGAGTAGATGTGAATGTGAATGTCCCAGTGTCAGCAGGGAACAGTTCTAGTCCAGTCCCCCTCCCCCCACAACCATCTACAGGATAAGGGGTGTATTTGATGGATGTGTTGAAGTGCCTTATCACTTTTAGCTGGGTAAAGGGAATATAAATAGAGCAAAGGTCCTCTTATCTGGTTTGTGCTAATTGTTTCTCAATTAGAAAACACTTTTGTGTTGCTCTGCTTGTAGTATCAATTAATGTGATCTTAGTTTTTAATAATTATAAACTGCCTTACTGAGCAATTTAAACACTTGATGTGACTTTATCCTCTAAGAAAACAGAAAATCCACTACCCTCATAGAGCTGTTCATAGGCCAAGAGCAGAACTCTTTGGTTGGTACTAGAACATCACTAGAATATAAGACCAGAATAACAGCTGGTGACTGGTGCGTGACACAATCAAACCATTTACTCAGGTACAATTAACTGACATCCTCTAAGACGCTCTTTTAAACTGCAGTATTCTTCTGTCTTTCTGTGTACACTCCTCACCTGTCTTCGCTCACGGCGGGACAGGGCATGTCCGTTCAGCACCGTCCACAACATTCGTCCCGCAATGGTGGTGTCAATCCACAGCAGCCTGAAGCCATGGTAGTAGTGCTTAATTTCATCTACAACTCGCTGTCCGAGCGTCTTTTTCACAGGTTCTACGTCCAGTGTTGGGCTGTACACCGGCCCTCCTTCCTCCAGCTTCTTCTTGTCCTTTAACGAACGCAGTGACTTTTCCACCTTTGAGTCATCCCATCTCCTCCTCGAAGTGTGTATCCACCTGACACCAGAGATGACCTGCGGTCGTGCTATTGTCCACTGGGCCCCTGGTGTCATCGCAGAATATGATGGAGTGGACCCCGACACAAAGGCGCAGTAAAACCGTTGGGAGTCTGGGCTCTGGCAGGGACCCAGGCTGCTGTCCGACAAGGGGACGGACGGACTGAATGAAGAGATCTGAGCCCAAGTGCCAAGTCGGAGCCCATCAAATCTAAGGAGAGAGCAGAATGAAGACATTCAGAATACAAAGTTCAGACTGAGCTTGATTAACTATTAATATAACAAACATAAAATAACTTTAAAAGAATAAATGAGACAGAAAAAGGTAAAACCATTGATGTACAAAACAAAAACAATGTGTGGTTTTAAAAGTCACCATCTAATGCTTTAAGAAGCACCAGAAAACATAAAACATCAGATTATAAGGAAAGTCAGGCTCAATCTGGGCCTGCTCTAAACAGAAAAGCACCAACCAAGAAACAACAGCACTTCAAAAACAACAAACTGAATTTAAGTCTTAATGTAAATACATGCTGGGATTTGATGGGCTTAAGTTACTTTCAGATATTTTCGGGAACTGAATTCACTCAACATCAACGCTCAACATTTAATCTGCTTACTTTGGACTGGAAAGTCTGAGCGCTGCGCAGTTAGAACAGGTACCATCTTGTAGTTTCCCTGAAAGAAAGAATAAAAACATGAGCAGCTGTGTTCTGCTAATAGGCCATTAGACAGACAGAGTCGGGGGTTTCATCATTTGCTGCTGCAAATGTCTGCAGCTGTCTAATCCAGGACCTGGATACACAGCAAAAATGGTTGAATAAATGTGTTATCAATTTATCTAAGATTCACAAATTACTTTGAAATAAACTCTAGCACAATAATACGTGGGATTTCTAATGAGTTTCTGCTAAAATTGAATTTAAGACTTTTTAATATCTTCTAAGGCTGTTTAGGTAACTGACATCAATATTTTCAAATACTCTGAAGAACACAAATGTATTATCCTTGTGTAGCTTCACACTGATCTATTTTAGTTGCCAGAATATTCACAGTATGTGAGGCCCACAGCGCCCAAACCCACAGAGGCCATAATCATTAGTGTGACGTACATGCAAAGAGGGTGTAGTGGTCAGACACCTCAAACCAATCACCTCAGAGTAGATGGCTTAGCCACACCCTTGCTTTGGCTTTCACATGGCCGGCTGGAACAAATCCAACCAGGCCTGGCTGAACATGACAGACTGTGGCTGGTGTCCAGGAGGACACAGAGTCTACTGGAACAGTATCACCTTTGTGGCTGTGGCTGGTTATTGTGGCACACAAAGAAAACCCTGGAAATACAGTAGATTATCTAATCCCTTATTATCCACCTGGGCTGTACACAGTACCCTGCCACAAGACCAAACAGTACAATATCCTGCTCTAAATCCAGGGTCACTGTGGACCTTCTGTATATTCTATGATAAGATAAGATCATCTTTATTAATCTCCAAGGGCTAATTCCAGATGTAATTCTACATTATTACATATTTTATTCTCTAGGTAATAAGAAATTCAAAAACATCTTTTTTGTCTTGGATAAATACATTTCTGTATGTTGATCATTTGATATTCCAGGGACTGTTTGCTATTTGTGTGGGATGTCCACAACTAAGACATGATTGCAGTTATAAAGTGCTTATAATGTACAACATCTGCCATATTACAGGTACGTAACAGTAACAGCACTCATGTCATGAGACATTTATACATAAATGAAAACTTAAACCCAGTCTGTCTCTGGTGGATTTACAAGAGGGACTGACCTTTCCTCATGGAATCACTGCAATTTGTCTCATAACTGAGTCCTAAAGCCAAAAGCACAATCTCAGTCTGTCAAGTGCAGACAGACAAATCCCCTTCATGACCTGTCAACTATTTATAAGCACAGTTTTAATGTACTAACTACAGAGACAACACTTTTTTTCTTCTGAAGCACTGTCTGCTAATGTCTACAGTGCCACTCACTGACAGCACTGACAGATTAATATCCTAATACTGTATCTCCTCTTGTTATACGAATGGCTTATCAATATAACAATAAAATGATCCTGCTGATCTCGGTTTGACCAATGCCCAGTTTAAAACCAGTCAGTGAGAAGATAGTTTTGAAAAACTAAAGAGCATTCCTAATAGATGGTGGATATGAATGGAGTATGCTGAGCATTTAAGTAGCTATGGTGCCACTACAATTACTCTGATAATACATTTGTCATAAACACAGGTATGTGTAATACTGGCTTAATACCCGTGTTTAAACAAATGTTTCATGATACAAACATAAAAACTTCCAATATTCTTATAAGTCAGCTGTCAAAAAGGCCAGGAAAATCTTTGTCTTTTAACACCCAGAGATGTTACAGATGTTACTACCACAGTATAAACATTAAGGCAGACTTTCTGGTCGTTAATAAATGAATGTTATATTGTCCATCCAAAATCAGTCGGACAAAGAAAAGCAAAAACACAGCAAGAGCAAGAATGTGTAACCAAGGAAAATGAATAAAATGCTTATCCAAACTGATGTTAAACAATTTTCTATCAGCTGATTCATTGAATAATCATTACAGCTCTAGCTAATTTAAAGGTGAAATTGAGATATATAATATATATGAACCAGAAATTAAGGTCAAATGTTAGAAGTGAACCTAATATACGACAAAATATAAAAATATCCACAGTACTCATTTGCATCACCATCATCATTCCTGTGGCTCATTATTTCACAATCACCTCTGTAATACAACTGTCACAGAGGTGAAGCAACACATCTGGACTAACTTACGGGAGCCTGTGCAGTCTAGAGACAAAGCGAAACTCAATTTCTTTTTATTTTCCCATGAAACTTTCTAATTAAATAAGGATATTTTGTGGATGCTGAATAAACACCAGGTAAACAATATGTCATGGCAACAAGCATCCTCTGACCGCAGTGGACATAGGGGGCGCTCTTCAGCCAGAACTGAATCCAGGTTGCCCTCAGATAACCTGGATCTTGAATTATTCTTGAAACGCTAATCTTACAGGAAATACCAGCATAGATAGTAGCTGGTTATCGATTTGTAGCTAAAGGGAATGAAGGAATATTTCAAATTTAAGACCCAGTTGTCTCCAGGTACCTTGTCACCCTCAGTTAACCCCCGATCTTCCTGGAAATAGCCCAGGACAGTCCATGACTCGTCTGGATGCTAATATGACTAAGCTAATTGTTATCTCCGTTTCGTCATAAACAAAGTTAGGTGAAGAAACGTACCTTGTCCCTTCCTGAATTCGTTCTTGAATGATCGGGACGTTTTCATTAAAGGTGCCCTGGACCTCGTAAACAGGATTAACGCCATGTGTGGGATTTCTTCTGCCGGAACTCGCTAACGTTACGTTACCTCTCAGCCGTTACCGTGACCGTTAAGTTACACGCTAGCTAGCCGGTTAGCTAGCCACTGGTTGTTTAATCTACCGAAACGAAGCGGCCGCTAACCTGATACACATAAAGACCCAAATCGTCGTATGCTTTCAGCGAGCTATGGCACATATGGGACTGTCCACAGGAGGATTTTGCTCCATGTCATGCCCTTCCCTGCTATGCGGATGACAGCTAGCCGGGCCAGGCTACCGAGTGACGTCACCCTGGTTCTGCGCATGGCGTAGTGCGTTACGGGAAGTTTCCGGTTCGTTTATAAAATAAAAGCTCGTCCGTTTGAATTTGCGGTAGGAAAATAGCTTTTGTGGTTTATGTGAAGACATGTTTATGTGTGATTATTATTTAAGCAATGAAACTGTTAGAAGCTAACGTTCAGGTTCCCGACCCCATTAAAATAAAGGTGAGGAAGAATGGTGTTTTGCTGATGTCTGTTTCCCATCAATCTGTGTTTCCACCAGCTGGTCGTTTTCTGATTTACTAAGCCTCAACCAAACTTTAGAACTATTCTCAACCATTATCCGTGCAAAACATAAACATAAGTTTACCAAAGTACCAATAGAATGAGGACCCCACAAATTACTCAAAGTGGAAACACTTCAACACAAGACTGTTCTTTTAACTAAATCAGTTCAGTAAGTTTCACGCCACTTAGCTTCCTCTTTCAGTATTACAGGTTTATGCTTGAGTTTATTGTACAGTGTTTAGGCCCTGTGTGCAAGCCAGTGCTTGTCATTACCATGTCGGTGCAGAAAGTTATCATCTAGCCTTTAGGTTACATTTTCCTATGAGCACCTGGCTAACCCAGAGGAATACTTAATAATGAAAATCAGTGCAGTAACACCTGATATGTGCGTTTTTTGCTTTTGAGCTAATTGGCAGGACTGTATATCTAGTCATCATGTGGTTACTTCACAATGATGAAGGCTACTAATATTAGCAAGACAGCGGGCAACTGCATCAGTGGCCCCAGACCCTAAGGGAGTCCTTAAAGCCTAGGTTCTTCGACTCCAGCAGTTCTGGCGTTAGCGTGCAAAGTTATTTACACCACTAAATTACACCATCAGCTAAGGTGAATCTGACATTTACTGCATGTATGTGGAGGGGCTTTGCCAAAAATCAATCAGGTTGTAGTACTTTTACTATCTTGATTCATGTTTAGATATTTCTAAATAAAGTTGTGTTACCAAGACACATTATGTAATGTTTCAACACATAAAGACCAGTTGCACAGGATTTAATAGTAACTTGGCAGGGCACATATTCAAAGGGTTTTAGGTGGGGTGGGGGAGGTCCAGGGGAGGTCAATGGGTGCCCCTTAATTGTAGACTATTGTCACAAATTCATCTCAAACTGCTCCTATAGTCTTTTTCTTCATGTTAAAGTTTTTATTCTTAGAATTTGGTTGTAAGAAACAACACAGGGCCACGAAACCCATGCCATCCTGTGACCGAACAGAAACCCTGCTCAACCAGAGCAGATGTATTTGAAATACTGTGATGACGGGACAGCAATGATTTAACAGAAACATATGTTATTCAATTTCCAAGCATTGTTTCAGTAACGGTGTTATTAATTTCATGACATTCTACTGATTTTTGGATCATTTTTTTGTTTGGATTGCTGACTGGAGGAACTGATCAATAGCAGCAGAAATAACGAGAATGGAAAATCTGTTTAATTACTATTATTCCAATTATGCCAAATGTCACTAATCTGCATCACAGCTAAAAATGAAGTCTCAATATAGCATCTGCTTGACAGCAAAAACACAAATAATTTTTTTTATTTATAAAAATGTAAATAAATTAGGGCAGAGTTTAGTAGAGTTTAAGAGTTTAGTTCAGCCATGGACATTAGGCTGAATTAAAATATAAATGCAGGGCTAGATCTCACCTAAGGTTAGACCAATGATTCTTATAATGTATTAGGGTGCATCCCTAATAAATACGTCTAAATAATATTAAGGTGAGAAAGATTGTAATGACGTTATGCAACCTAGCGGTAGCGGTTTTGTCAAATTTAGTATCCTCCCTTTGTGGCCTGTTTAGGTGGAGATATTGTTGACAACACAGTCATATTTTATCTTTACTCATATCCTCTTTCTTTCGACATAGAGCCAAAGGGACTGCAATGGCGATGCAAAGTCTGCACCCAAACGTTAGATGACGTGGCACTTACGGTGCGTTTACATTGTTATTGCCGAGAAACAAATAAGCACGTAGCGTTACATATCGTGAGTGTGAGCACATGAGACTCCGGGGTCAGCTGCTTCCTACGGTTGGTTTTTTGAAAGCACCGGTTGCAGCCTCTCTCCGCTCCCGACCAATCGGAAGTGAGTATTTTTCGCGCTGGTTGGCCGGAGAGTTTGAGTTTCCCGCAAGCTTTTGGTTCGCCTTGAATGAAACCCTTCCTTTTACAGGATGAATACGGGCATTTTTTCCCTTTAACCACCGAGAGGAGATCAAACAGGTAACTGCAAATAAACGGTCTTTCATGGTGTTGTCAACACCGGGTATATTAGCCGGTAAGGGTTTTGGGGAGTACACTTGTTCGGGCCGACTCTCCATGCTAGCAAGAGAGGACCTGCTAACTAGCGAGCTAGCTGGCTATGCTAACGTTAAATGTGCAGTTGGCTTGACTTCAATGGTGCGGTGGTTAGCTTTGGCTAGCACGTTAGCTTCTTTTTTTTTTGAACGAGCTGTCATGGCGCCTACGAACAGAATATATCGGTGAAGCAGTAGCACAACAATATAAACAATCTACCACACTCGTCCAGCTATGTTCCTGTTTGTTTTTTCCACACGTTTTGGCGTTAAACGGGCACAATAGCTAAGCTAGTGTATTGCATTTAGCTAGCTGTTAGTTGGCGGCTTTGTCTATTTGCTGGAATGCGGCGTAATGGCTGACTGTAGCTATGACAGAGATGCGGTTGAACGCTATTGGGAAAACGATTGTCCGTGGCTGGGATCCATGAAAGTGGGAGTTCACGGTTCTGATTATAGTAAGAACCCGTTTCGTGCATGACATGATGATAAGACCACTGGCTAAAGTTTGTGATTAACGTTAACACAGGGCTTTAACGTAATAAGCTAGTTAGAGCGTCTGGTTACAAACGCTAATATTGCTGTAACATTAACTAGACGAAGCCGTCATGCTGTAATACCACAACTAATCTAATTAACGTTTCTTTCTAACGCAAACCACTAGCTTTTAACTGACGTGGGATACATTTAATTCCAGCAATTATTCGCAGTCCAATTGCGCTACGCTGGCTTGTCAGCTGCTGCCATTTCCGCGGCTTTTCTAGCCGGGGATGCGGAGGTTACGCGGCACAGCTAAGCCACCCACTCATTGGGCATTGGCTGCATGCGGTGCAGCCCGCAGACAGCCTCCTCCATCCCGCTTTTCCACGGGCTGCAGCTAGCAGCTAGCTAGTCCTTTTCCAGGAGATAGCCAAGTTAAATTTGTCGCGGTAAGAGGTTTTCTGCCCGCCCATTGTTTTTTTTTGTTTTTTGTTCGTGTGCATGGGTTTTACTTGACCCCGTTTGTGTTATTTCTTATCACCATGTAGGTGTGACTTTATTTGGTGCATTAGTATTGTTTTACTATGTCAGGGCGATGTTGGTCCAGAAAAACATAAAAAATGAGGCGTCAAGAAAATTGCACGACAGGTGCATTTTTTTTTTCATCTGAGGCCTCTAATCTCTGTTCATGCTCTGCGGGAGCAATCTAATGTAATTTTGCGAAATGTTTAACGTTATGCTCATAGGATTTATTTCCCAGAATGCCATTTTACAAATTGACAGAGTGAAGAGCACCAAAAATGGATTGCTTGTTGTTTTCCTATTGAGCCTTTGTTGAGAAGTTTCTGTGTCTGTGTGCTCCCTGTCCTGTACCTCAGCGAGCCTGGAGGGGGGTTAGATGGGATGGACAGCAAAGGTAGTTCACTGCCTTCGATGCCTGAACCAGCCAACCCGATCAGCATGAAGCAGCCCCCAGAGTCCCTCAGTGTAAGGAAAGGTCGGGGGGACATGAGCAGTGACCCTTCTCTGCTAATGGACAAAGCTGCTGCCCAGCTGGCCGCCACACTACAAGACGGTGTCCTTCAGAAAATGGCTGGCCACAGTCATAACAACCACAGCCATGAGAGGCTCAAAGACCTCACCTCTCGTATGCTGAATGAGGACCAAGACACACTGCCCAAGCTTTGTACTCCAGAGCCACCTATGCTGAAGTGTGCTGAAGCCCCTACTACAAATGGCACCCTTCAGCACAACTGCACTCCTCATGCTGAACCTGAACTGAAGGTGACGATACCCCAGGTGGTCAGTCAGCCGCTGTTTGAGCCATGCTGTGCCAATGGCACCAGTTTAGCCTCAGCTAATGGGACCAGTTTAGCCACAGCCATTGATGGTACTGGACCTGAGAAGAGACAGGACGTGAAGAAAAGGAAGGGGAAACCTCATAAACCACACCTCAGTTCCACTGCAACCCCTGTGGAGCCAAATGACCAGACAAATGCTGTAGATGGACCTGGAGCAGTTCATGAGGTTTTGCTTTTACTTCAGTTTTTTCAGAAACAATGGATGAATATTTTAATGCTATACATTTCTGCATGTGACACTATGACGCTGTGCTATAATACCATATATTGTTTAGCTATATTACTTAAATACTGGATCAAAAACAGACATTAACACAACATTGTATTAGAGTTATCCTGTCAGATGGTGTTCAGGTAAAAGCACCATACATATAAATGTGACTAAATGGTACCAAGACCACCTAGTGACAGCTGAATACACAGTGAATGTTGACTAATGTTAATATAAAGTCAGTTAGCTCTGTTGACTTTCAAATATTTGATCGTGTATTTTGGGGAAATTAATGCTAAAGTGAGAAAGTTTTCCACTTAAGCTTAGAAAATGCAGAAAATCGAAGCTTTGCAATTCTTTGAACTCAAATGGGCTGTTGCACACAGGTTGCTGTAATGTATGTGTATAGTTTTTAGGGGGTGTAAAATACTGGTGGTGATGCTTATGTAATAATTACTTTAATTGATGTTTGGAGGGTAAGGTGCTGAAACTTGATTCAGTTATTTTTATGTCTTTATAAAGTGTTTCTTCTTTCTTTTCTCCAGCCCGACCTCATTCCTGAGTTGATAGAGAAAGTTGAAGAGACCCCTTTGCTGGTCCATTTCTCTGTTGGTGATTTGGTTTGGACAAAGGTATCAGGATACCCCTGGTGGCCATGCATGGTGACCTTAGACCCGGAATTCACCAAACACTTTAAACAGAAAGGTGATACACTCACTCACAGCCTCCTGCATTTTGACTTCAAATGATAGATTATAGAGTTAGAGGTTGGAGCAACAGTGTTATTTGAATACATATAATGTCTGTGCTAATATAGGGGACAGGTTTTCACTTTTAAAATCTTTACACCTGAGTTTTTGTTTTCTTTTTTAGCAGCCAACAGCAGGTCGGGCCTCCTTTACCATGTGCAGTATTTTGGAGATGCTCCAGAGAGAGGCTATATCTCTGAGAAGAACATGGTGTCCTTCACTGGGGAGAATCAATACCAGGAGCTTAGCCAGGGCAGCAAACAGCCAGTCTCCCGCATCATACACAAAAAGGTAAATCGGCTCTTTCTCCTTTGTGATGCTTCTGTACATTTTTCCCCATCTGTATTAGTAGTTTGGTTTAACTTGTACATACCAGAATATAGAAACCAGCGACACCTTACAAGATTTTTCAGCGTTTTTCCTGTAAACCTGATGCCCATTATGAAGAGCTGCGGTTTATCCTGTTTTCTCATCACCAACAAACATTACAGGAATAATATTTACAATATATTAATTTGTGTAGTTAATTAATAGCAACATGCATTCCCTGGTTCATCATTGCTGAATGGTATTCTGTAACTTGTCATTTAACCTGACTACTTTCTCCTGTTTACCCTACAGACAACTCCTTCTGTACCCCGTAAACTGCAGGTACAGTGGAACATGGGTGTCATTCAGGCTAAGGAGGCCTACAGCATGTCGCTGGATGAGCGCCTTGCGAACTTTGCATTTATGTATGATGATGACGGGCCTCATCTGAACCCCCACATCATGGAGAAGCTGAAGCCGAAACAGAGCGATGAGATGAACAGGAAAACAGAGTTACGACTCAGCCCAGCTCCACCTTCCCTGCTGGTGGGGCATGCTGACGACCCCACAGCGACCGCCCAGTCTGAAGACAGCACTTCAACAGGGAAAAAGACAAAAGCACCTACAACAAAACTCAAAACAGCAGAGTGGCAGAAGATGGGAAAAGGCTATCTAAATAATTTCTTGAAAAAGAAATTGAACACAGTTTCTTCCAAAGAATTTCTTCATTCACAGCCAGCCTCACAGGTTAGGACTTGTCATAAAATTTAGTTCTGTTATGAGCAAATTCCCATAATAGAGAAGCCCAGGTGAACCACTTAAACTTTGATCAGACTCTTGCTAAATGTCATGTAATGTTTAGAAATTTTGCAGATAATTTTTTTTGTAATTGCAATTTTAATAATATCACGATCAAACATTTAACTTTGGGTATAATCATTAAATACAATTAATTGTTGTCTTTGCAGGGTCCCACCACTTCTTTCCTAGATATTCAAGTTGAATCAGTCATACCTCAGAAGAAAAAGAGAAGACCCAAACAGGTTCAGTCTCCCACCAAGACGGTGAGGAGAAGGAAGAAATGTGCAATGGACAACAATTCTGAGTCTGTTAAGGGAAAAAAGTCAAATCTGGTGTCCTCGACAGTTGATATTTCAGATCCAGTTTCAGTTCCAGGTTGGTTGAAAGTTGAAACCCGTGCAGCAGATCAACATTAGTTATTAGTCCAGGGTTGTTTAAATCTAGAAGTGCTGTTATGTGTGTACCACAGCTGTGGTATCTCCTGCTTTTAATTGATTTATGTGGCTTGAAAAGTAGTGAAATGGTTGGATTATTGTGGATCTTATCACTTAATGTGGCAATTCCCCCTCCTGGCTGTGGAAACTGAGCCAGTTCTCCTTAAAGCTGAGTTTGACCATTTGTATATTTATATATCTTGTATGTTTTCTTCAGCCTGGTTACAGAGGTGTCACACAGTGGGTAAAAGCTTTCTGGTCAATCCTTCTGCTTCTCATAAAGCCACCAAAAACAATTTTGGCAATCAATACCGCCATATAAAATAGTTTAATTCAAAACCAGATTAAGATGATTCATCTGTTAAACTTTTTTTTTTTGTCTTCAGTCAAAAGGGAACGAAAGAAGACCTTAAAGAGGCAGCTAACTGCGGCAGACAAGGATGAGCAGCCTAAAAAGAGACGCAAGATGAGCAAAGATGCTGAAAACCAGGTGTGTTTTCTATCGGGAGTGAAGCCACATCAGATTGTTGTAGAGTAATAATTATTAAAGATCTCACTGGAGATTTTTGCTGTTAAATGACAGAATTAATACAGTAAAAATCATCTTTAGATACTAAACATCAGAAACACTTTGATGCCCAAATTGACATTGTGCACATTTTGAATGATTTATCACTTTCACACAGAGCAAGATTTTATCTTCCCAGGCCCCGTCTACAGAAGAGACGGACAAGAAGAGGAGAAGTAAGAAAACTGACAAAGATATAAAAGAAATCAAGCGTCAACAGAAAAAGTCAAAAGAGCCTCCTAATGGTAACAACCCTATCACTTTGTAATGACCAACCTCAAATTGTGGCCTTTTTTTTTTTTTCTCCACACCTCATATTTGTTTTGTGGCTTCAGTGTCAGCTGCTTTACTGTGGCCCTGCAGTACTTGGTACTTATAGTCCAAACTGATTATTGACAGATGACCAAGATACAGAAAAACCAAAGCGCAGGAGGAAACGAAAACAGAATGGAGAGAACCAGACCACGCCTGCCAAGGCAAAGAAGAGGCGGTCCTCCCCGTGTCCTGATCCTGAGGTGAGAGGGAATAGCCCCAGGTGGTGTTCCTTTAAACTACAGATGCTTAGTCGTCTTTCAGCATCATATTTGAAACATCTCATATTTTTTCAATTAAACCATAGCAAACTGGGAAGCTTTAGTCTCTTGCGTATTTCCCACTTGATAGCAGAACTACTTTGGCACTTGTAATTACTTTCCTTCCTCACCCATGTCTGAAGGAAACAAACACCCTTCCATTGATTATTTTGCACAGATGCATGGCTGTGGAAGTGTTATTGATTCTCACAGTCTTATTCAAAGTTCATTCGCATCATTTGCTGCAGGGCTCAGGGAGTGAAGGACGTCCTGATTCTCCGAGTGACAGTTTAGATGGGATAAAGAAGGGCGAACGGAAGAAAGAGTGTGTGTGCCAGGTTGGTCTGTCTTTTCAGAGTTTGTCCTCAATTTAAAGCAACAAACTATATTTAAATGTAGGATATTTATTGCTGCTTTGTTTCTAAATACGAACATTCAGGGGTGCAGTGTTCTATGTACTCTATAGAAACATGGCAGCTGACACCAGTCTCTATTGCAGCTTTTCACATTTTGTTCTTTTTATTAGCTGCAGTTTTCCATGCCGTTGTCTGATCTTTTGTTCTTAGAGCATACACAGACTCTGCATATGTTTTGATCTGTGTGTGTGTGTGTGTGTGTGTGTTCATTCCTGCAGATGTGCGAACAGGCAGGGGAGGACCTGGTTTCCTGTGAAGGTCAGTGTTGTGGGATGTTTCACCTCCAGTGTCTTGGTCTGACCTTCAAACCTGACCACAAGCTGCTGTGTCAGGAGTGTAGTACAGGTGAGCCATCTGAGTAGTTTCTTTTATTCTCAGCTGATATTTACTTTTGTTATGAATGAATCTTATTTTTCTTTTCCACTAATCTATTTATAATTTAGCCAGTGAAATTATGTTTCATAATCTAAAATGGCTTATTTTGTTTTGGTTTATCTGCCCAGCTGTTACAGCCACAGTGTTTTTATTCACTTTACAATAATATGAATTATGTAAGATGTAGATGTATTCATTTTTTTTCCCTTCCTGTTTCTCAGGAATTCACTCCTGTTTCATATGTAAGCAGTCGGATGTCGAAGTGCGTCGCTGCCACGTCCCACACTGCGGCAAGTTTTACCACGAGTCGTGTGTCCGCCTCAACCCCCTCACTGTGTTCGATAACAAGGGCTTCCGCTGCCCGCTCCACACCTGCCTGAGTTGCCACTATGGCTGCCGCACCAAGCACAAATCCACCAAGGGTGAGGATCTGCAGCAGCTTCCCTCACTTCTTTTTAATGTTGATGTTCTTTTGGGTCAAAGTTGTTAGGTGGTGCAGTTTCAGATCTACCTTTTCTATCAGTGTGTAGGCATTACATAAAAGCTCTTTGTTTCCGGCATGCTGAACTTCAGACCAGATGATGGAAATATTTGGTGGTTTCTGTATGAGAAGGAAAAATTTTAGTCAACTAATCATTTTAATTAACTGAAATATAAAAAGTGAATTAACTGGAACACATCATCTCTATCAAACCTCATGACCTTAGGAGGATTTCACAACAGATCAGTGTTAGAATAAATAAATAAAACAGTTCTGATAAATTCCATCATTTCCGTCTGTGTAACCTGGTTTTGTTCTTTGCGCTGCAGGTAGGTTAATGCGTTGCCTACGCTGCCCAGTTGCCTACCACATGGGTGACCTGTGTGTGGCCGCAGGCAGCGAGATGATCACCAGCTCAGCCATCATCTGCACCAACCACTTCAGTGCCAAGAAGGGCTACAGCCACCACAGTCATGTCAACGTCAGCTGGTGCTTCGTCTGCTCCAAAGGTTTGCCTCTTCTCTTCTCTAACCAACAGAGTGCAGTCACTAGTAGCCACTGAGATAATTAGTCTAATTAACCAACTGGCATTATTTTCCAAATATTCTACCACAGCGACGAAGTGTAGTGGATAATTAATATCTCCTTAATTTGTGTTGAGGAAATCATTTTAGCTCAGCCTGCTGCACTGGGTCAGGTGAAGAGCTATTAATCACACTTTCCCAGGCTGCTGCTGCCATCGCTCTAGCAGTTTCTGAGAATCTGTTGTCAGCTTAAGTCACAGCCAGTTTTGTAGAGGCAGTTCAAAGTTTCTGTGGGTGTTCATTTTTCAGTTTATGTAAGATGATACTGGAACAGTGAGGAAGCTAACCTTTTCTGGATGTCTGGTAACTTTCATGTTTCTCATCTAAGAGCTTTGCTATCGTTGTAGAATCTTGCATGAACGCCTCAGAGCCACTAAACCAGCTCTGCTTAGGCATCCACTCAGCCTCACATCCACGACACAAAAACAACTGTGCTTGGGTTGCTTTTACCACAGATGACTCAACTCTCAATGTAGCGCTCGCTTTCCAGCTTTACTGCTGCTGACTCATAACTAAACATTTTAATTACCACACCCGTCTAAAATGTCTTCCAGGTTTAATTGGATTTATTTTTGTGTTGCAGGAGGACAGTTGCTGTGCTGCGAGTCGTGTCCGGCAGCTTTTCACCCCGACTGCCTGAACATTGCTATGCCTGATGGGAGCTGGTTCTGTAATGACTGCCGGGCCGGAAAAAAACCCAGATACAGGGACATCATCTGGGTCAAACTGGGGACATACAGGTGAAGGGAAACTTTTGTCAATAAGTCCATAAGGTTTTCATTTATTTTCAGATTTTACCTAAAATTTGAGACCTTTTGTCATGTCTGATACTGAATATGTATTATAACACTTGCTGCTTTTGCCGGTCCTTAGATGGTGGCCTGCAGAGATCCACCACCCGCGAAACATCCCCACCAACATCCAGCACCTTCGCCACGAGATCGGAGAGTTTCCCGTCTTCTTCTTCGGCTCCAGGGATTATTTCTGGACTCACCAGGGCCGAGTGTTTCCGTACATGGAGGGAGACAGAGGCAGCAAACACCAGAGGACTGGCATTGGCAAAGTTTTTAAGAATGGTACAGATTTGGATCCACTCATAGAACTGCACATTTTACTCATCGATTAATTTGACATTAAAACTCATGAGGATTAATTAGATAATTATAACCAAACTGCATCCAACTCCTGCATTTAATACATTTTTGAAAAAATTGGATCATCATTTTAAAGGATGCATGTTCTAATTGATCTGTTCCAGATTATAGAGCAGAATATGACATTTATTTTGCAGCGTTGTCTAACACTGTATGTTGAGATGAAATGTGATGAGCCTTGATATCGTTTCCTTTCCTCAGCTCTGCTGGAGGCTGAAGCTCGATTCAAGGAAATTAAAATGAAACGAGAGGCCAAGGAAGCGCAAGAGAACAGCCGAAAACCACCCCCATACAAATTTATCAAGGTGTGAATCTTTAAATGAATAAATGATTCATTTACCTCTTAGAACAAGTAAAAAAAAAAGTGTAATTATTTTTATTCATTTCAGGTGAACAAACCGTTTGGTAAGGTCCAAGTCTACACTGCAGACATTTCTGAGATCCCTAAGTGTAACTGTAAGCTGACGGACGAAAGGCCGTGTGGGTTTGAGTCCGAGTGTCTGAACCGCATGCTGCAGTATGAGTGCCACCCTCAGGTGTGTCCCAGCGGGGAGCGCTGCTGTAACCAGGACTTCACCAAACGTCTTTACCCAGAAACCAAGATCATCAAGACGCCGGGCAAAGGCTGGGGCCTGGTCTCCCTGCGGGACATCAAGAAGGTGAGGAGAGGGTTTCCAGCCAGACCAGATGATTTGTCCTGCTAACTATCAGGAATTTATAATGCAGTCTTTTTTCCCCCTCAGTAATTACTATTAGCACTAAAAATCCAGTATCAGTTAATAGAAAAAGTGTAGAAAATTAGATATAGGTAATATACATTGTCTATAATTATAGGCAAAGTCAATAAAACCCATGTCAAATCCAGTTTTAGTTTAATATTGTAAAAAATAAGAACTTCCAGAGGCTGTGAAGGCTTTTTATAGGCTTGACTCTGGGCATCGCTGGTCTCTGCTCTGATCACAGCTTTTTCCAACAGGGAGAGTTTGTGAACGAGTACATCGGAGAGCTGATCGACGAGGAGGAGTGCAGGGCGAGGATCAAGTACGCCCAGGAAAACAACATCACCGACTTCTACATGCTCACCATTGACAAGGTCAGCACCCTCTGCCTCCGCAGCGTGTGGTGAAAGGTTTTTGCTCTGCAGTGTGTCAGGGTGCTGGTTTCTGGGCCGCAGTGCCATTTCCACTCGGAGCTAAAGCAACAGGACGTATTGCATTGGGAATGTTGCATGACAGGCAATTGTAACATCACAGTGGTCAATACTACAAAGAGCAGACCAGTCTTCCCCTCACACTAACGATATAAATCACTTCATTGTACCAAGTAAACTAAGAAGGTATGACTGACTCAAACACCTGCTGTCGTTTTGTTGAAGGACCGGATCATTGACGCGGGGCCAAAGGGAAACTACTCTCGCTTCATGAACCACAGCTGCCAGCCCAACTGTGAGACGCAGAAGTGGACGGTGAACGGCGACACGCGGGTCGGCCTGTTCGCCGTCTGTCACATCCCAGCAGGTGAGGCGAGTTTCACACAAGGCTGAGGGCGGATTACCTTTTACATGTTTGAAGAAAACCACAGAATCCGAGAAGATGGACATTTGCCTTTTGTATTCCCCTTTCATTACTGGTTCTATATTTGGCTTCCATCACAGGGACTGAGCTGACCTTTAACTACAACCTAGACTGCCTCGGTAATGAGAAGACGGTCTGTCGCTGCGGCGCCCCCAACTGCAGCGGCTTTCTTGGTGATCGTCCTAAGGTAAGCTGCTGGTTCTTGTTCGGATTTGTCAAAATTAAAATTCCCGAGTTACCAGAATCACCGTTAAATAGACGAGAATAACTTGATGCAGCGTAAATGAATCCAGGGGTATTTTCGTTGTATCTTTCTTGATTTGGAAAGATGGACTTTCATTTTTTTTCATCCACAGAACTCAAACGGCCAAACAGCTGAGGCAAAAGGGAAGAGGTTAAAGAGGAAGTATAAGAGGAGGAAAAGTGAAGGGAAGAAGAAGTCTGAGGATGAGTGTTTCCGCTGTGGGGACGGAGGGCAGCTGGTGCTCTGTGACAAGAAAACCTGCACCAAAGCTTATCACCTGTCCTGCCTGAACCTCACCAAGAGACCCTTCGGTAAGAAACTTCTTTTCTTTCTGACTCGATCCTTTTCATGACCGCAAAGAATCACTGCCTTTAATTTCATGATGTTTTTGAGCCACCTCCTGTCTGCCCAGTGATGTTTCAAGATATCTGTGGCTGATTACACATTCATTGATCATCAGTCTTTGAATAGAGGTCCCAAACAATTACTGGTCTCAGCTTCTGAGGATTTGCAGCTTTTCTTTGTAATGCAATAGAAAATGAAATATCTCTGGCCTGGATGAAATAAGGAGCTCAACCATGACGATTTATAAACGGTAATCTGCGGCTTGATTGGAACGACACTGTGTTTTGTCCCTGCAGGCCGCTGGGACTGCCCGTGGCATCACTGTGACATCTGTGGGAAAAACTCGGAGGCTTTTTGCCAACTGTGCCCCAACTCCTTCTGTAAAGCTCACCAGGAGGGGGCGCTCCGTCCCTGGCCTCCCACTGGACAGCTGTGTTGCCTGGAGCACGACGAGCCGGATGCAATGAACGACCCGGATCAGGACGTCAGCGCAGAGACCACAGAGACCGCCACTACTGCCGCCACGGTCGGCCATCCTCCTAAAGGCTCCAGGAAGGCAGAAGGAGCCGAGTCTAAAACGAAGGGCTCCAGGAGGAAAGCAGCAGAGGCCTGAAGTGGCCTTTCACCTCACAGAGCCACAACACAGGACTAAACTGACACCCGCTTCACCGTTCTTGAACAAATAGAAACCCCACAGTCTTCAAAATCACAAGAATCACGTCACTGTACATCTTCAACATCAGGGAAAGCTGCTCATCTCTCTCATGCTTGGCAACAGCTTCCAGCTGCTCAGCCACTCAAACATTTCCTCTTTTACTTTTTGACATTTCCCATTTATTATTACTCGTCTGCACTGAGTCAAAGTGTCTGTGGTAAAGCACAAAGCACAGGTCGGGAGCTTCAGCTAGTGGATCCACCGATCCACCGCCGCCTTTTTTTTTTGTTCCATTGTTTTGTTTTTTTTTTTGTTTTTGTTTTTTTTTCTTCCTTTCTTTTCTTTTTTGGAATAACAAATTACTTGGTTTCTGCAGAAAAGAAACTGAACCATCCGGAAATAAAACCGAACGGAAGTGTCGCCGTCTGCTAACTTGAATCTTCTTCACCCCCTCACTCAACATGGATGATCTTGAGCAGAGTTTTATAGTTATATCTATATATGTGTATATCTAAGACCAAAATTATTACTGGTGTGGTGTAAGACATCGAACAGGTTGCCAAATGGATTGTTTTTATTTTTATATATAGTATATATATGTCTGATGTAATATCGAACACCAAGACACTATGGGATAGGCCTCAGATGACCTCTTTACCTTGATTTCGTAGCCAGAGGTTACATTTAACTGTAGACAGTGTTTGCTATTCTATAACCTGTAATTTTGTTTTAGCTCAGTTTTATTTTTTTTAGGTTTGAAATCACATTTGTTTTTGTGTCAGGATGCTGAACGATGTCGCTACAAATGTTTATCTACCTGCCTGTGCACAGAATTGATGGATTACATAAAGTATTAAACAGAGAGCACTCTTTAATCTTAAAACAGCCGCTTGAATTAAAAACACTACTGCGAGGTCTATAGGTCTCTGGTGCTCTCTCCTCGGTGAGGAATCCACATGTATGAAGGAACAACAGCGATTCTCAAACTTATTGCCAGGTTGAGTTTGGACTCCAAACCTTAAGGTGCTGTTTGTTTTTTGTATTTTTTTTTATTTCACTGATGTATCTAAAATTTGAGGTACAAAGATTTTCTGTGTAAATACACACATGCTGTTATAGAGTTTCATGGCCTTTGTGTCACTGGCTCTTTTTATTGGTGAGTCAAAAATCTGTAGCTGAGCTTTTTTAAAAAAAAAAAAAAATAATAATAATCAGACCTCAGGAGGTTTTTTGTCTCAGAGCTGCATCCTGCTTGTTGTTAAACACCTTGTATCTCAGATTTTGGTGACTTTCTGATTCTCACTTGACAAACCTTCACAGGAGGGGAAACTGTGGAGTATGGTGGCCCTTTTAGGACATGTTGGTCTCAGCTCTGTGCTGTTGGACTTTCACATCTCTCCTGTTTTCCAAGCTCAGCAGAAACTTGAATGTAAAGAGCTGTTTATTCTTCACACGTCTTTTGAGATATAAAAGTCAATATGTGCCTCGACTGTGTCCGCAGGGAGCCCAGGTTTATAACTGCAGAGACGTTTTAAGTCAGAGTCTGGTCAATACTCCATATTCACGCTGTATTGAATTTACTGTACTCAGATTCTGACTTAAATGTTTTTCGCATCAGTGTCCAGCTCCAACTCAGATGAAAGTCCCAGTAGAGCTGACTGGAATTTGTAAAATTAAGATTTCCATCACAACGATACAGGTCGACCTTCCCTATGCACACAGTCGGTACAGACGCTTGGTTTGCCAGTTTATTAGGAACACCAGGCTAAAACAGTGTAATCCAGCGGTGCTGTGAAAGTGACAATGTTCAGTTTGTGTTGCTTGAACTGTGGGATCATGTTGGAGGCTGTGGTTTGTGATGCTGTGTGTTATACTCAGATGTTTCTATCTTTTAGACTCACTGATGTAAGTGGGGTGGAAAAACTGAATAGGAGCATTTGTCAGTGTGACAGTTCAGCCTCCAAAATGAATCAGCAGCGTGAATATAGTCACATTCACGAAGGATGTTGTTGGATTGGACTGCGTGGCCAAAGCTCTTGATAAGTGTAAAATGTCAGAACAGAGAAAGTTAATTTGTCTTTAACAGTTTTTAGGAAAATACCAAACAGCTGGATCATGATGTTAAATGTGATATATGAGTGAGTTTCTCTGGGTTTCATTCTGCTGGTTGGACAAAACAAGCACTTTGATAACATCTGAACAGGCTGCAGGACTTTGTCCTTCTCACACTGGTGTTTAGTAGCCCAGGAATTAGCTGCAGCCCTGATGGACCTAGCGTCATATTGACAGTACAAGGTGCTTTTTTTAAAATCCTCATGGGACCAGATGTAGCTGCCTTGGGCTTTCTGTTGGTGTGAATGGTGCTCTGTTCTTATTAGTCAGGTTCATCTGTCTCACATGGCGTTTTGTTTTTTTGCACCTGTACATGAATGGGTTTTGACTGTACAATCTGCTAATGTGACCCTGGAGTCCACATCTCCCCTCACAGGGATGCATGTGCAGTTCTTTTTTTGTTTTTTTGTTTTTTTTGGATACTATGGGTTGAGGTCTGAAGAGTCGGGGCCAGACCTTATGATCTGAGCTAAATACTGAAATTTGTTGTCCCTATACAGTCACTGTGTATATGGGTCATTAGAGGTTACACCAGGAGTGTCGGTGCCAACGTGCCAAGACTGAAATGTCCTAAAACGGCCACGCCATCTAGGGTCTTTGACACCTCCTTAAATCTGCATCGACTCAGGTGAAGGTTAGACACGAACACAAAAGCTGGTTGTCTTGATTTGTGGCACAAGTTAATGATCTGGAGATGTTTGGTTTCTGATCATCTGACCATCTCTCTCAAACAGGTCAAATGTTTTGGCTGTTTTGTTTGTTTTGTTTTTTATCTTGAAGCCGCCACCTGCTTTTTTTTTTTTTTTTCTTGTGCGATGTCCTAAACGTTACCAAAAACCAGATTTGACGTGTTCAGACACAACACGAGGCTGTTTTTGCAACTGGCCCTGTATTTGTTTTTAGGTGTCATTCTCCCACAGTGTGTGTGTGTGAATGGGGCAGGTCATGAGGTGCAGCAGCCGTGAGTATTTTTGTGATATTCTCTGTAGCGATGTTCATCCTAACCCTAATTTGTGTTGAGTGAATGTAGTCCAGCCAGTTCTTTTTTTTGTAAGCACTGTAATTCCCTGTAGAGCTGAAGTGTAATGTGTGTGTAGGGGTTTCATTCTGTAACTACTGTCATAGCAAACCAGTGACTAATATGTACATAATGTATAAGTGGTAATAGTGATGCATCTATTGTAAATAGCATACAGTTTCTTGTCTTTTTTTTTTCTTGATGCAGTGCCGAAACACTTTTATGCAGGATGGAGCGTCTGTTGAATCATGCAATAAAAAGTGTTTGAAGGTGCATCCACTGTCTGCACTGCTGGAGATTCTTTATCAGACCGATTTTATTCAAACATAAGATAAACTTGTTGTTGTTGTTGCTTCGTACTGAGATTCTGTCTTTGTCTCAGCCGCGCTCCATCAAAAAACATCTTTAAAAGCACCGACCTGTCGACTTTTTAGTTCATCCAGACACTTTGACAGGTACCGGGGCGATACAAGATGTTCTCCACAGAGCCAGGAGGTCTAAAGGTTGAGTCATGGCAACTGGACTTTCAGTTTTTAAGTGGAAATGTTTCACCACCCATCCAGGCGGCTTCCTCAGTCTGAGAAAAAAGCTGGACTGGAACCTCCAGTATATCTCCCAGGTTGGTTTCACTCCACCCCTAGACCCATAGGTGAGCTATGTAAATCGGGTCAGAGCCACAGTCCTGAGTTGGTTTCACTTCACACCTGGTCTGAATGGGCTCATTAGGTGAACAACGGAGTGAGCTCAGGTGAGGGTCGTTAGGCTCTAATGGTGGACTCATGTGACTCCCTTTCACCAACTGTCTGCAGAGAGTGTCCCCTCTGGGAAACATTTGATTTGTTCCTTATTTGCCTGTGAACAGATGAAAGAGCCGCCTGGTAGATTGAAGACAGGTTATGTCTGAGCCCTCCACCCCTGTTGAGGGAGGGTTTTTCCACTTGGACAGACAGCTGCCCTGACCCTTCCCTCAAACCACCTATCTTCTGTCCAAATGAGTGTCCTGTTTACTTTAAATGGAGGTGCACAGCTGACTGTGGTCCTGAGGAGCTGATCTGAGACCAGATCCCACCACTCTACAGGTAAGTGAAATGTTTTTTCACTTTCCTTTTCTCAGCTGCTGTAAAATTTCACTCAGTTGCAGCTGGAAGATGAAACGAATCATAGAGAGGAGCTCAGTGCATGATGGGAAGTCCTCAGGCAGTCTAGGCCTATAGCAGCATAACTAAGAGATGGTTCAGGGTCTGACCCAGCCCTAAGTATAAGCTTTGTCAAAGAGTAAAGTTTTAAGTATCAATATATTGTTTTGCTGATTTTATCGGCCGATATGAGCCTGTCGCTGATATATGGGTATCAGCGAATATGCCGCCGATATTATTTTTTTTAAAATGCGTTTCTGTTTATATGTTCTGTTTATGCAGACTGTATTCTATATGCAGTACCAGTCAAAAGTTTGGACGCACAAATTGAAATGCCATTACCTGTTACCAAGTGTATCCAAACTTTTGACTGGTATTGTACCAGAATATACACATAAATAATATCAGCTGATATATTGATATTGGATTTTTTTTTTTTTTTTTTTTTTTAACTTCATAATATCGATCTGGCTCTAGTTTTGAGTCTAACCCTAAAAGTACAGAGCAGGGGTCTCCAACTCCAGTCCTCAAGGGCCACTGTCCTGCCTGTTTTCCAACTGTCCCTGCCCACTGCTGATTAACAGGTGGAGGAAAGTGTCAGGTGTGATGTGTGACAAAAGAGTGTCAGCAAGAATGAAAGGAAAGGTGGACAAGACAGTGGTGAGACCAGCAATGTTGTCTGGTTTAAAGACAGTGGCCCTGAGACAAAGACAGGAGGCAGAGCTGGAGGTAGCAGAGCTGAAGATGTTGAGGTTCTCTCTGGGAGTGACGAGGATGGATAGGATCAGGAATGAGGACATCAGAGGGACAGCTCATGGTAGATGGTTTGGAGAAGAAGCCAGATTGAGTTGGTTTGGACATGTTCAGAGGAGGGACAGTGACTACATTGGTAAAAGGATGCTGAGGTTAGAGCTGCCAGGAAGGAGGCCTAGAGGAAGACCAAAGAGGAGGTTCTTGGATGCAGTGAAGGAGGACATGAGGATAGTTGGTGTGGGTGAGGAGGATACAGAGGATAGGGTTAAATGGAGGCAGATGATTGGCTGTGGTGACCCCTGAAGGGAGCAAGAAGAAGGTGTGTCCAGTTGCCTCAGGTGTCCATTTCCAGCTGTGATGGTGGTTGCAGGTTGAGATCTGACCTGCTGAGTGGTGGTAATTCAGGTTCTAAGATCCGTCTCTGATTGTTCATTTATTATTAGTATTCCTCTTTACTTTGAGCACCAATTACAAATGTCCACTTATCTCCGTTGCATTAGGGTGAAACTGCCACTTCCTGGACAACTGCATGACCAGATCCCACCACTCTACAGGTAAATGAAATGTTTTTTCACTTTCCTGTTCTCAGCTGCTGTAAAATTTCACTCAGTTGCAGCTGGAAGATGAATCGAATCATAGAGAGGAGCTCAGTGCATGATGGGAAGTCCTCAGGCAGTCTAGGCCTATAGCAGCATAACTAAGCCCTAACTATAAGCTTTGTCAAAAAGTAAAGTTTTAAGTCTAACCTTAAAAGTATAGAGCAGGGGTCTCCAGTCCTCAAGGCCACTGTCCTGCTTGTTTTCCAACTGTCAATTCAGTTCAATTTTATTTGTGTAGCATCAAATCACAACACAAATCATCTCAAGGCACTTTACAAAAAAAAACAAAAAAACCTTGACTCACCTGCCCACCTGGATCAGGTGTGTCCAGCCAATCAGAAGCTGCAAAGGCAGGACAGTGGCCTTAGACTTAAAACTTTCCTTTCTGACAAAGCTTATATGTCTCCCATTTTACTTTTGGAGACGAGGTTTTACCTTCTGGTTTTATTTTTTTATAAAGCAGGAAAGTTTCATATTTTCTTGAAATTTGACAGACGACCAACTTCCATTTTTCAGCGACTAATAAGTTCAGCTCTGAAACGATCTCTTAGCATTTGAACGTGGACCCGAGTAAATAACAGTAAACAATAATAGTTTCAATCTGCAGTTTGAAGAAGTTCCAGAAAAACAGACAGAGACTTAAGTCTTCGAGTTTTTATTCCTCTTTAAGACAAAGACAAAATAAAGTTTGCATAACAGTAGTACAGCAGCGGCCGAGGGTACAAAAATGCTTTTTGTAATTTTTCAGTGTAAAAATAACTCTACTCATACCTCACACCTGTGCCGTCCTCTCGTAGTGCAAATGCTTCAAATAAAAGTTAGGCACATGAAGGATACGATACGATCGCAGTTCAGTTACACGCTTTTATTTCAGCCGTGTGATTCTCAGTTCATAATGTGGAGCGACCACGGCCCGAAAAGCTTCGGCTTGTAGACTGAAGACGTGATGAGGTTTAGCAGAGAAAAAGTGAAAGACGAGACTTTAGAGTCTGACGTTCCAGCTTTTTGGACAAGTGCAACTGACTCATGGCCGAGTTCAATACTACTCAAAAACAAATGACATTAGAAGCTTATGGTCCCAAGCAACAATCACAACTTGTCCATGGTTGGTGCTTTTGCTTGTAAATATCTGGAGCAAGCTTTTCAGTGGCAACTTGACATCTTTCTACTCTGAGGAAGAAAAAATAAAAACTAGCTCAAAAGTAAAATATTTCCCAGTTTTACATATGTTACAAATAAAAAATAAATATCAGCTCTGTTTTTAATCTAGGCATTTTATCATTTGTTGAGAAAAATAAAAGGTACAAAGAGCGACTCATTCTTTCCTAACACACTGTCTTAGTTCCAGAGTTTCTCCGCCATCAGGAGGCCAGCACGCCTCGCCGAATGATCTCAGACCCGTAGCGGCGCCCGAGGGACGAGTCGCCCCTCAGCTGGTGGGAGTGGCATCGCTTCAAGCAGGGTTCCACCTCGCTGTCGCCCGATTTGGAGTCGGAGGCGAAGCTGTCGTTCTCCGTCCCCGTGCGGAGTCGTGTCCTGGGGTATGACGGCTCTGGCGTGTTGGTGAGCGGTCTGAGCAGAGGTTTTCGCTGCTCCGCCTCCTCCTGCTTTACAGCCGTCACCGTTGGAGGTTTCTCGCTCCTCTTCGGGATTCGGAACTTCCCCCATCCCTTAAGATGTCCACTCACAGGTCCGCTGGGCGTGTGGGAGCTGTTCGCCTGGGGTCTCCTCAGCCACATGCTGGCTTTGGAGGCGGTGGTGGCGTCTGACACCGCACTGGTTTTGTTAGTGTTGCTCGTCACATCCAGAGAGACGGAGCTGCTTTTGGTCATTCGCTTATCTAGGAAGTACTGCTCTGTGTCCGAGTTCCTGATGTCCACCAGCCTGATGGACACGGTCTTCTCCAGATGCTTTGACCCAAACTTGTTCTTCATCTGGCTGGAGAAGCTCTCAGCCACCTCGCTCCTCCTCTTCCTCCTCTTCTCCTCCTGCTGCTGCTGCTGCTCATTCTCTCGTTTCTGTCGGGTCAGAGCCTCCTGGTCGGGCTCCGGGGTCTCTCTCCTGGGGCCTTTCCTGCTCTCAGGTTTGTGCAGCTTGACGGTGGTCGTTTCCTGGACAACCTCTGGCTTTGGAAGCTTCTGAAGCTGAACCTCTGGACTGATCTGAGAGTTCTGGATGTTGGAAGCGCCCGCGGCCTCAGCCGGTGCAGGCTCTTTGATTCGAGAGCTTTTACTCTCCTTCTCCGCTGGTTTGCTCAGATTGTCCTTCTTGTGAATGTGCAGTGAGTCGGAAAGACCTTTCCTGTCACCGCTTTTCCTTTGGTCCTGCTTTAAAGACCCTCGTTTGGTTTTCACCTCAGTCCTCCAGGAGGAGTGAGACTGGGAGCCCTGAGAGGATAACCAGCCCGGAGCAAAGAGCTTCTCCATATCCTTGGTCGAAGGGCCACCTGTTTTAAACAAAAAAACATTATACAATCAAATTCATTTCAGGCTGGAATTAAAAAGTAAGTTTGTTGACTTGATGAATCCTGATGAATTTGTCCCTTTCCCTCCAAAGGTGATCTGTTTACGAGTGAAGAATTTCTCTAAAATGAGCTGGAGATCAGTGATTATCACTGTTTCCCAACATTGTATTTTTGAAAATATCACATTGAACATCAAGTATTCGCTCGTGGGAACAGATAAAGATTTTCAGACTATTTTTTAAGATTTGGAACATCAGAAATACTGAACTGTTGCTGACTCACCTGTGAGGAGCTCGTGGTCGAGCAGTCGGACCTGGTGCTGGAAGATCTGCTCCTGGACTCTCCACAGTGAGCGCTTCATCTTCTCCCTCCGGGTCACCATGTAGGTCAAGTTACGAACCTGAGGAGCAGAAAAAATGTCACATTAATGGACAGTGAAGTAAAACCAGACTAGAGTTTTCTCCCCTGCTCATTTTAGTTTTCACAGGATCTGTATTTTCATGGTTGCGTCTGTGTTTTCCAGCTGGGGAACGATGAGAGAAAGTGAGCGCTGCTTAAACAGCTGGAGCCGAGACAAACGACAGACGACAGCTGTTCAGAGAAATCTGGTCTGAGTCCCAGTTTCCTCGACCACTGGAGCTGCAGCCAATACCAGGTCCAGTTCCTACATTTTGCTGCTTTTCTGTGTCCTGAGTTGAAAGATCACCTGCAGGTTTTGGATTGAGTTCTGGCTAAAACCACTCAGCAGACAGACATAAAACTCTAGAGACTCTGAGCTAAGTAAGATAAAGATAAAGTGTACAAGCAGTTTGGTCTTTTATATTTCTAAATTCTTCTGTTTTCATTATTTGAAAATCTGACCAGCAAAATCCTTTTTTGCATATTGCTGATTTCTACGTGATTCCTGCTCTGAGGATCAATAAAATACACTGCACTCCTGCACTCAAAACATGGTTGTATTTATTTAACCTATGCCATTTGTCATTCCTTCCTCAGGCTGACCTGGTCCTGGCCTCCTCTGCGGTGCCCTGTGCTCCTGCGAGTGTTGAAGTGGAAACCTACCCTCTCCAGGTCCTGGCGCAGGTGTGTGAAGAGCTGCAGGCGTCGCAGCAGCACCTCCTGCTCGCGGCGGGCCAGGCTCTCCTCCTCGTCCTTCTTGGGCGTGAGGAGCGGCTGGTTGAAGTTGGCTTTGCGTTTTAGTTTCCAGTACTGGTAGATAAAGTCCACCATCTCTGGCGGCAGCTTCAGGTGACCGGCCACCTCCTCCACCTCCAGAAACTGGTAGAACTCCTCCTCCATCTCCTGCAGCTTCAGCTTGCGAAGGTTGACTCTCTTCTCCTGCTGGCGGCTGCTGAGGCTCTCCAGCTCGCTAGACGCTCTGTCAACGAACGGAGGAGCCACACAGGAAGACAAAGAGGAGGACGCAGCATACTCCTCCTGTCTCACCCTGCCTCTCCTCCTGCCCTTCCTGTCTGTGACTCCTTCCTTCTCCTCCTCCTCCTCCTCGCCTCCAGAGTCTCGGTCCCTGCACTCGGCGCCCGTGAGCCCGGAGTGTTTGGGGCAGTAGGACTTGAACTTGACCTCATCGTCCTCGGTGAGGATGGTGTTCATTTCAAGGCTGGCGGTGAGGCCGCAGGTCACGTGGAAGGCAGTCCGGCAGTTTTTCGCTGAGCACTAGAACAGCAAACACATCACGTGACTTTAAAACGCAGCATCATTAACGAGTCTCTGTCTCTTTAAACATTAACAAGATTTAAACTAATTTAATCTTGTCTGATCTGAGTCATGAAGTGTTTCTGCAGGTTTAGTTAAATATAAAGAGTGCAGTTTAACACTCACCTCCATCCTGAGACACACATTTGAAAGACATAATGAAAAATCTTTCTAAGAATCACCTGCAGGTTGGAGGTTGTTTAGTTTGGCTCTGTAGCTTTTTTACACTGTGATTGACACATGATGCTGATGGAACCAGTAAAAACACAACATGGTAGAAGTACCTCAATTTAAAACAAATGCTGATCACTACATTTCAAAGGACCTGCAGGAACCCTGTCATTTGTACAAAAGAACATAGAGGTCTGTCGTCAACATCTTATTGTCAAATATGTAATAAAAAAATAAAACCAACTAATTTTTGTGTGATGACATTTAAATAGATCCTTAATTTTACATTAAGAAACGAACTGGACTCGAATTTCACATGAACTCAAAGGTGAGTGTGGCATTGAAGTGAGACGTGAGCGGTGACTCTACCTGTATACACGCCCCGGTCTTCTCCTTGCACAGGCAGCAGAGCAGGGCCCATCTGTTGCTGGGAATGTGGGACACGTTGGTGATCGGCTCCATCTTCTCTGGATTCCCAATGCTCACCTGCAGAAAACAATCAACACACATGGTCAGACCAGTGCAGGTGGTGTCGACTCATTGGGGCAGTAATGGATAGAGAGTCGGACCTGTAACCCGAAAGTTGCGGGTTCGAGTCTCAGGAAAGCCAGGAATTGTCGGTGGGGCGGAGTGAACAGCCAGCACGCTCTCCACCTTCAATACCACAACTGAGGTGAGACCCTTGAGCAAGGCACCAAACCCCGCCAAACGCTCCCCAGCAGCAATGGCTGCCCACTGCTCCGGGTGTGTGTTCACTGCTGCGTGTGCACTGGGTGATTCTGGGTGATGTAATTTTCCCCATTGTGGGACTAATAAGGGTGAATAACTTAAACACATGCAGAGAGGTGGCTGTTTGCACAAAGTCTTACATCAAAGATAAACATGTTCAACAATTGGCGCTAAATAAATAAATAAAACCTCCAACCTTCTGTGCCGACTTGTTTTAGCTTCACAACACAAACAGCTGTCAGTGATTTCTCCAATAAACTGTTAAAACACAGGTCTGAACTTCTCCAAGCTGCCACATGTTTCAGGTCCAATCACTAATCCACTAACATCCCTGTTAAATATCCTTCTAAATTATTTCCATGTGTAAATTTTTTGGCTTGTTTTTTTTTTTTTCCAAGAAAAAGAAAAAGATACTTGAACCAAAAACAGTCACAGGTTCAACAGCTGCTCACCTCTGGAATCCACAAGGCACAGCTGACGTGGACCCACTTGGTTCCACTTCGGGTCGGCTTCATGGCTCCACCCTTCTTGGGACACAGCTGGCACTTTGGCAGGATGCCGAGCGCACAGATCCGGCACAACCAGCTGCCCTTTGGGACTTTCTGGATGCCATAACACGCCTGGTGGGAAACGCAAACAAACGGAGGCTCAGCAAACAGAAATGGAGACACAAAGAGGAGGGCATGTGTGTGTGTGTGTGTGTGTGTGTGTGTCCAGTGTAACCACAGAAAGAGCCCATCTGAAACATGAGTCATCTTCATTTGGATTTTCCACAAGTAAAAACAGAGTGTAGGGATTTATTATCTGACCTGATGGACACAGATGTTGCACTTGTCGCAGAACACCATCTCGTTATTGTCCTCTCCGTCAGGTGACTGACACACGTCACACACCACGTCCTCGTCGTACTCGATGCCCAAACCCTCCTCGGTTTCCATGGCGTGCGTCATGTTTTCGTGGCAGCGCCGCTCGAACTCCTCCATCACACGCTCCATGGTGATCTCGTCCAGCAGCGGCATGGCTGGAAGAGCAGGGAGTAAAAGGTTTCCTGATCAGTTTGTCACAAAACAGCTTTTACCTCTTCTGTTGGCATTATAGCTGCTATGGGGTCATTCAACAACCCTTAGGGAGTTCAAGAAAACCTCCAAGCCCCTCCAGTAAAATCCAGCTTTCAGAGTTTTTATGTCTGACGTTTAAAAATCAACTAAAAAACATGGTGGAGAAGCTCGAAACACTAATTTCTGCTGTTTGGAGATAATGTCTTCTACCCAGCACTCAAAAATACCTAATTATAGGGTTAAGGAGGCAGCTGTACTGCATCACCTCCTCTCTGACTCACCCATCTCTGCAAACTCCTTGTTGATGATCTGCAGCCAGGCCACGTCTTCCTCGTTCAGGTCGTAGCGACACATCCCCTCTGCCAGCGTCCGGATGTCCACGTAGCCCAGAGCCTCCGTGCCCGAAGTCCGGATCAACTTCTTTGGCCTGACAAACATGACCTCCTTCCCTTTGTCTGCCAAGACCCTGCACAACACAGCCGGGACACAGAGACAATTACGTTTGCTGTAATGATGTGATTACCGTGTTTAATTTCTTATTTCAAACGTCTCCTGTGAGCAGGTGTGGAAGATCTCAAGTCTAGTTAACATATGTGTGTAATTAACCAAAGCCCAGTGTAACAGAAAAGAAACAAAGGGAAGGATATTTGCTCACAGCAGTTGGTCTACAACACTTTGTATTTTGCCTTCTTACACCACGAAATCAAATGTTAACCAGATTGTCCCAATTATGACCCAACTAATACTGGATTACAGTAAATTTACTGCCTGTTATTCCGCCTTACATAGAGCAGTGGCATTAAACCAGTCTCTCTGTTGTCCTACCTGGTGACAGGCTGTGGGATGGACTGGGGGCTGACAGGGACTTGGACACCTTTCTCCCACTCTTGCCTCCACGGGTCAGCGAGGACATAGTAGTCCTCAGGGTTCAACTGGTACGAGTCGTGCACCTTCATGGCGGTGATCAGGTCCGTCCTGAAAACCTGAAGTCGGCACAAGAGTCAACACATTTTCCTGTTTATAACTGGAATGAACAGCAGGTGGCTGATTATCACAGTGACTGTAGGGAGGAATACTTGTGTTTGCTGTTAGATATTTTATAGGTGTTGGAGAAGGGAGCTGATGTTTTTAACACAACATGGATGCATTAACACCTCTATGTCTTCACAAATCACATGCCCATTTTGGCTTCTGCAACACTGGTACATCAGAAAGTGGAATAAATTTGAAAACAACTCCCAAGTTGCAAAAAGTGCAAAGTGTTTTACAGCTTTACAATCTAATTAAAATAATTATTTAGTCATGGTGGATTTGCTGTTTCACCTTCTTTCCTGTCTTACATTTCAATTAGAGTAAATTGTTTGCAGTGTGGAGTCACTGCTGGTTCTAGAAAAATCATGTTCATTTTCACTGTCCTCTGATGTTTCATAGACCAAACGGTGAATTGATTAACTAATGAAACCAATAACAATAACTGCTACAGCCCTGCTAAATTACTTATACAATTCTGACAGTTTCTTTTTACACTGATCATCAGTGTTTACACACTATATCTAGTCAAACAGCAGACGAGCCAATCAGGATCCTGCTTAGGCCAGACTCATTGTTTTGCTTCAATTTGATTGGCCCTTGGGCAAAGGGAGGGTACAGTGGCCTGCAAGGCCCAAATTCAGTGTACAGTGTGCAAAGCAGATAACAGGAAGGTTTCTGTATCAAAGACTCCCTGTCTAGTCTGGTAAAACACACAAATAAGTGCATCAAATAAAGAAAGACTTATTTTACAGGTGTTATGTTAAATTTAGAGCTCTAAATGTACACCAGAATACAAAGGAGAACACAAGATTCTTCAAATCTTATAAATTATACACATGAACATTTAATTCCCATCACCCTTCAACATTAGGGTTTTTTGTTTGCACAGGTCACAGGCGTACCTCAGACGGTTTCTGGCCAGTCCCCCTCCTGGGCTGTGATGAATGCTGGGACCAGCAGGTAGAATTACCTGAAGAAGACAGACCACAGTGTTAAAGCTCTCAGCATTTTTTGTCTCTTTCTGCTGTTGTTTCTGTTTCACATCCTCAAACATCATCTGGATTTCCCCCTGCAGGGGAAACTCATACACGTGGGGCTCATTTGGATAGTCAAAATGAAGCAACTGAATTTTTCTGTTTTCATATTCATTTGACTTTAGGATTATTACTAAATTACTGATGGTACGCAGCACCAGTGAGTAGCCATTAATCATTTGTTTGAGATATGAAACTAACTAAACCTTTCAGATCTTTATATGTTTTACATATTGTACAATGAATTTGTGCAAATGCCTGTGCACGGCTGTTTTTTATAGGCAGCAGTTTTCCCTAAGCTATCTTGGCATAAAACCCAACATTCATCTTACCAAACCCTGCATGAGAAATGCAATTTCCAGTAAGAGTGTAGGATTTGTTTTCAGCACATCAGACAGACTTGATGATGCAAAAAGTCACAATCATAGAGAGGCATCTACAGATTTATCTAGCTTTTAACAACTTACCCCAGCATTTCGTATAATGTGGTAAAACCCCACCCGTCTGAGAATGGAGGTTGGAGGAGGATGAAACAAACACCACACAATATTTCTGAAACTCTTCACTGAGCTCAGCCTGTCTGACCTGCCAGGATGTCTTTAAAGGTCCAAATGTGCCTCCTGTTCCTACTCTGTCTCCTGTTTCTCAATCCGTAGACCTTTCTTTTCTTTTCTTTAATCTTTATCCATCTGCTGCCCTTCTTTCTTTTTCTCTCCCTTTGTTTCCTTCCTGAACATCAAGTATAGTTCATGACACTGACAGTAACAGCACAGAAGACACATCTCCAGGAGAAAACTACACTGACGAACATACTGTGAATCCTACCCCCCGGCACTTTGCTTACATAAAACCAGTCAATCAATCAAAACAACACAAAATTAAAGATATTAAAGCCTTTAAGTAATTATGTACTTTAAGCCAAAACTTGATTTTGTTGTATTCAAGGGTGAAAGTATTTCTTCTGGTCTGCTGGTCTTAAATTACTGCTTCAAACTGTCACTTATGAACCTGAGGAAACTGAGGAAGAAGGCTTGTTCAGAGCTATATACAGGCCTGGAATGAATGAGTCAGCAGAGACAATATTTTGCTTACTTCCATTGTCAGAGTCATCACTGCTGCTGGGGTGCCTGCTTCTCTTCATCGTTGTCTGTTTCCAAAGCTCCAGCGTAGTGACACTTCACAAAACAAGGCGTGAGGTTAGGTTACACACGGAAGTAACGAGAAGCTACAAGACATTCAAGAGAGAGTAAGATCAGAAGACTAAGCCTCAAAATCTAACAAAGCTGTTTGCAATAAACAATTACTCATCAACTATTTTAATCATTCATTTTTCCAACCTAAAGTTTGATAGTTCTGGGTCAGCGAATGTAACAATTTGCGGCTTTTTCCTGCCTTACATTAAAGCAATCAAATATTTTTGGCGACTGAACAGCTGCTCAGAAAAAGCACAGTATCTGAAGTCACAAGTGCGATGAAATAAAATGAAAGTGTTGGTTACAGCCTATTTTAGAAATGGAAGATGAATTAACCCTGACATTCTTGATAAGTGATAAACACCAAACACTACCAACTTTAAAAGACATTCAGAGGGTGCTTAAGATAAGATGACCTTTATTCATATTATTTTAAGCACTCTGAATGACATTCAATCACAAAGTTGGTTTCCATCATAAATAAAAGAGAAAGAACAATTAATACAGTGATTTAAAATGACATACGTGCATCAGGAATAATGTTCCCCCCAAATTATCACACTGAATAATCACATAAGCTAAAATCAGTTTACTCCTTTCTGACCAAACAACCAGGACAATGTGCTGGATAACCAGATTAACTATAAATATATCAAACTAAACTATGAGTTCTTAAAAACACAACAGCACAACACTGAAAACATTAGTTTAAGACTTGACTCTTGCATCTTGTTGGTCTGACCACACACCAACCCTGCATAGATGTGTACAGACCACAAACACAGTCCCAGCGATGACAACAACAACAACAAGTTAACACATGCAGCACAGATATAGGCAACAATGCCTTACACAGCTATGGGCTCAGCCTGCAGCGTTCAGGAACATCAGCAAGGACTCAACTCTCGACGGGTGTGAAAATATCACTAGGTCTGCTGTTGCCAGCGTGCACCAGGCTACTAACCCTGTCTTAGCTACACCAACAACAGGCCAGCTCCGGTTGGACTGCCGCCCCTTCTTCCAGCCAGCTAATTGCTAACTGACTAGCGGCTAACTTTGGCTAACGGCTGACTGAAAGCTGCACCCCAGTTCGTGTAAAAGCACAAAAACACACGCAGCAAGATTGTGTTTTTCTACGCAAAGAGCTTTATCCGTTTCAAACAAACCACACGACGTCGTGTTTTACTCAAACTGCAGATCCCACCTCGTTAACTTTAGCCAGATTGCTAATCTCCACTAGCGTTATGCAACATGCGGCCCACCCCAACCAGGAGCCCGTGGAAATGTTGTTTACGAAAAAGGAATGATTATTTTCAAAATCAGAACACGTCAGCCACAAGGCAGATCACATGAGAAGGCTGTACGTCAGGTATATGTTTCCTAAACGCACAAAAACAAACCTACACTTCACATTTAGCTCACCCTGCTGATTAGCAACATGGCTAGCCTGTTAGCTGGAAGCTAAGCTAAGACACATATGCTACTATGGCTGGTATTTAGCTTTAGCCACCGCTGCTAACATCGTGTCGCTTTCTGTGTCTCCCTCATAAAAAACATCCCAGTCACAGCCACATATCTGTCAAAGGTGAGGGGTCAGTTAGTGATTCAAACCAACTACCTGCAATCAAGGTGAGCGCACAGGTGAGAAGGGTTAGAAATCGTTTGCTATCGCTTCTGTTAGCCAGCGGGGCTAATGTGGCACACTGGCTCAGGTGAATCTTTGGCGCCATTTTAAATGACGATGTCGCGTTTTCCTAGCGGACCGCCGGGGCGAACAAACCCGCAAACTCACTCAAATATCCCGCAAAGAACATTCTGGAATTCGTGCACATGGACTAAACCCGTGTAGAGTTGAAAATGAGCTGGACGGTACATACAGAGCACGTCAGACCGATGCAAGCCGGTGTTTTGAGTTTGATGTGAAGCGCAGTTTTTGCCGTGAGTTCCGCTTGACCCGCATCCCACAAACACGGAGCGGCGGCGGCGGCGGCGGCGGCCGGGAGGAGGGTGCCCAGCCCGGGCTGCAGTCCGCTTCAGCGCCGCTGGAGGGCAGCAAGAACCTCTGGGCCCAACAGAACCCAGGACCGGTGGAAAGAAATGTTCTTGTTTATGTTTGAAGTGTCTGAGTATAAACCTCATAACGACATAACATAACGACAGAGTCTTTGTTTGGCAAATACACAGTTTTATCTGTTAAAGGCACAAACCACCAAAAACATGAATAACAAATGCATTTAGTTAGAAAATGATCTATAAGACACTTTAATTACCTTAAGAGCTGCTAACTCCATTTAGTTGTTTTTTACTTATTTAATCTTTATTTAACCAGGTAAGAAGCTCATTGAGATTAAAAATCTCTTGATCTGGCCTAGACAGCTGCAAAATGGTTGTATAACATAAACAGTAATGTCAGAAAACAAACAAAACATTAGGCTTCAAACAAATAAACACAATTTAAACAATAAAATAAAAGATGAATCTATACGGATTTAAAACAATCAGATTACCCTAGAAAGCTTTTTAAATAGACTTAAATTCCCCCAGTGTAACCAACTCTGAGGGCTTCAGATCTTTCTGAATATCATTCCAGGACAAAGGTGCTGCATATCTAAAAGCTCTTTTGCCCAGTTCAGTTCTAACATACAGCCATGTAGATTAGACTAGATTAGATTAGATCAATTTTATTGATCCGCAAGGAAAATTCCTTGGTCACAGTAGCTCAGTTTCACACATTTTAACAGGACATTTTATCTCTTGAAACTTGTCTTAATATCTTCCTTAAATTTAAACCAAAATATTGAATTTTATTGATATTTGTATGATTTAAAAAAAATAAAACAATACTAATGGTTACAGGAAGTGCTGTAATAGTTATTCTACTGTTGATTTGTGAAATTAAATGATTTTATAAAGGATTTGAGTTCACAGCAATGATGATGTTAAAATTTAATTTAATTTAGTCTGATATGTTCTACTAACATTTTTTACTGCTGCACTGACAAAGTCCACCACACTGGCGTTATTTATGTGTGCAGAGCTTTTATTAGGAATGAAACCTGAAAACGTACCATTCACTGACATTACAGAAACATGATGTATTCTGAGGGATGCCAACATGTGGAACCATCAGCAGACAGAAACAGGCTTATGGTACCATGTGGTAATACAGAAGAAACAGTTTCTATTGCTCTTCAACAATAACAAATAAAAAACAAATGATCTTAATTTATAAAGAAAAAGTCTCACTGCTCCTCTAACACTGTTCTCTACTCTGAGACACCACATCAGTGCGTCTACAAAACAAAACAGAACGTCTGGGAAACGTGAATTTTCCCCAAATAATTTCGTTAATTTTGACTGAAAACAGAACGTTAGTTCTTTGGAAAGTTGCATAAATATGTTCACAATGTTATTCACAGAGGAAAGTATTGATCACAAATATTATCCAGCAGCAGCTTTAATGTGTATTAGGATGATACCTTTTAAAATGTAAACAACATATCTGAAAATGTTACTGGGATTTACCACAACATTAACTGAGACTGAACTACAGTTTTTAGCAGAGCTTCTGGTTTTGTGCCCACCTCCTGAGTTTACCAAAGACCCTGTCCTCAGGAGTGCCCCCTGTCCGCCTGAGCTCATCTGGTGGCCAGGATGGCATCATACGACTTGCCGGTCCGGCACATCTGGATGTTCTGGAAACCAGCCGTGTTGAGCATGTGTGTGTACTCGGATGGCCGGCGCTCCCGACCCTCCGTCTGGACCAGCATGTTTAGGGAGAAGAGCTGAGCCATGACGGGGCCTCGTCTGTTCTCAAACAGCATGGCTTCGACCAGCAGGACGCCCCCACCTGCCAGGAGGATAAACACAGAAAGGGTTTTGATATTTTACTTTATGCTGCACGCTTTGGTTTGAGCAGTAAAGAAGTTTAGATGCATGTCAGGTGGAAAAGTGGCTGCAGACAACCATATCCATGTGTGCACACCTACACAACGTCTCACATTTACCTGGTTTGCAAGTGTTGTAGATCTTCTTCAGCAGTATCAGGCACTTCTCCTCGGGCCAGTCATGGATGATTCTGGCCAGAATGTACAGGTCAGCAGGAGGAACTTCACCGCTGAAGAAATCCCCTGAATATTGGACAAAACATATGTGACTGCTCCAGGCAAGGTTTTCTAAATAAACAGTGAGCTGGCTGTTTAGTGGGCACACTGAACTAAAACTAATGCAGCCTAATCCAACAGTCCTGATACAAATGTTATCTGCAGATAAAGACTAAGTGATCCAGAGTCTAAAAAAGCTCCTAAATGCACCTTGTGTTGAGAATTTTATCAAACACTACCACATTTCCAACAGACAGCTTCATACCAGGACTGATGTATTAGCCTGTATTAACTTTAGCTGCGTGTACCTGGTGCAAGAGGCTGAACGAGGCTCACCAGCCTGGAATACAACGGCATCGTTCTCCTGGGAGAAATGTTTCTGCGCCATATCTACGACCTGTGGGAGGTCAAACACCGTGACGGAAGACGACGGATACGCCTTCGCCATCTCACGGGCGAGAGCACCAGTGCAACCTGGGAGTTATTCAGACAGAGCAGTATGAGAAAATGATCAACTTTTATGCTGTGACAACAAATATTAGACATAAATTAGACATAAATCATTATCATTTAGTAGCAGCCTTTTACCTCCCAGATCTACTATGGTCTGAAAGCTGGAGAGGTTGATCGCCGTCACAATGTCCGGCCCATCGAGAACCCAGGAGGAGTTCATCAGACACATGAACTTCAGCATCTCTGGCTCCGATCTGGGCGACGATCAAACACACAATCACAAATTCAAAGACTGATTAAATTCTAATAACAGTCGAGTCGATTCTTATTTGTACAGCCCAGTATCAAAAATCACACGTTTGCTTCAAAAGGCTTTACAGGAGGTACAGCCTGCTACACTTTGTCCTAAAAAGAAACTTTTCCAGGAACATATGAACATGTGAAGCAATAAAATAAACACCAACCTGTAAATAACTTGGAAAATGTCTTCTGATGGAAGGCCGAAGGTCTTTTCGTTCTGATTCTTGCCCTCCCTGCCAGGTGAAATATTATGTTAATTCATATGAAGTTTGGGTCTGCAAACATTACTCAGCTGCTCTGGGGGAGGTGCTGACCCCCACTGACCTGACGGCGTCCACCATGTTGTTCCACAGCGGGTAGATGTTCTGGGATTGGTAGATGATCATGTCGTGAAGAGACTTGGTGCTGCCTCGGGCCAGGTAAAGGTTTGCCACGTCAGAGTTGCTGTACAAAGCTGTTTCATCAAAATAAATTCACACTAAATGACCAAGAACAGCTCATAAATGGACTCTGGACTGTTTTTAGTTTTCCATTCTTTATATGTATCTTAGAGCAAAGCTGATTCTGGGTTTTAAAGAGTTTAAAATAACCGATAACAATATGGTATATTTGCTGATATAAACACATAAGACTACCTTTGGTCATATGTACTTATATCAATGAACTGATAGAGACACAGTGTAGAGGTTGGTTCTTCCTCCTCCTCCTCACCTGCTCCATCTGTGGTCTCCACCTCCAAGATCTCGATGCCCACCAGAGCGTCCAGCAGCCTCTCCATGCCGTCCACGCTGGTGCTCAGCTCCCGGGCCACATTCTGGGCACTCAGGGGCTCCTGGGACTTCAGCAGGAGGTCAAACACTCCCAGTTCACAGGCTGAAAATATCACCTGGAGGGAGACACGTCCAGAACTGATCTCCTCGGCATAAATTACAGTAACTTTGTGGCTTTTCCTCTATTGACATTATCAAGGTCTGAATTTCAATTTTACCTGCAAAACTCTGCCTCAGTTCAACGTGTTATTAACATGGTAAACAAACAGAAACAAGCAGAGCCTACAGGGCTACTAGCATGGTTTGTTTACAGGATAATTATATACATCCATACAAACATGGGCTTTCAACTTCTTGGAGACAGTTGTTCTTATTCAGTGATTCTAACTGATCTCTGAAGCATGAAGGTTTTCATTAACACCAATCAGTCTATTAATAACAGTCTCTGAACCCTTTATAAAAAGTGGTTAGCCAGACACATTTGTTGCCGACTGACACTTGTGGATCTAAAATGCGTATATTGAAAAAAACAAGGTGTAAATTTTACCTTTGAGACTCTGAAGCCGTTGAAATATTCCAGAAGTTTGAAAGGATAATCCAGCTCACTCTGGGACAGATGCTCTGCCATCACTGCGCTCCTGGGGGGGACAGAAATAAAAACACAGCCCTTGAAACCGGAGGAATTTCTGCAACTTCACTGTGAATGTGAATGTGGACAAACGTCGTTGGACCAAAACACCCCAGGGAAACGCAGCACGATGATCCAAAGACGCACAAAGACGTGGGGTGTTATTGTGCGTAAAAAGATGTCGGCTGTGTGCGGAGGAGCTGCTGAAATGGTCGACGGATAAAACGCATCCCTGCTCCGGATCCTGTGGATTTAACACAGCGGTGATGGTGAAGGCGCAAGAACAGACACTACACACACACGGACACACACATCGTCCAGGGGGAGGGTGTAGTTCCAGGGCCCACCAGCGCTCCAGAGAGGCGCTGTTGAGCTTTTTTTTGTTTGTTTGTTTTTTTGTTTTATTTATTTATTTTTACGGGGACTCTTAAAGTCCCAACGTGGTCACACATGGACGCGGCTCCGTGATTCATTGGCCACAAACAGAAAACGAGCATTAAGTAAACGCCAGCAGGTTTTTCTAGCACCACAGTCCAGGGCGTGGTTAAATACGGAGGCTCACAAGGGTCAAACGAATAAATGAAGGATAAATAAAATAAATAATAAATATATAATATATATAAATAATAAACTTCGCTCATAATTACTAAAGCTGCATGTTTTTATTGTGATATTTACTTTTGTCTTGTGTCTTAATATGTTTTCTCAGTTCAGTTTTCCCTGCTTATTGTTTAAAACTACTATATGAATCCATTTTAAATTCTGTGTGTGTGTGTAAACTTAATTCACACATGGGCTCTTGATACATTACTGACTAATGTACATTGTGTGATTTGTTTGAACAACAGTCAGTGCAAACCAACATCATGCAGTAAGATCAAAATCAAACCGCAAACTCCAACTCAGGCTCATCTGAGCTGCCTCAGTTATCACAGCTCCTCAGAAGTGAGTGTGGCCTGTGTGCATGTACGCACTCAGATGGCAAATGGTGTCCCCATGGGATCTCTTCCCAGACCTGGATCAGGGTGAGCTC
The DNA here is from genome assembly GCF_900324485.2 of Mastacembelus armatus. NCBI lineage: Eukaryota > Metazoa > Chordata > Actinopteri > Synbranchiformes > Mastacembelidae > Mastacembelus > Mastacembelus armatus. Next base: position 1,914,331 of record NC_046654.1, on the reverse strand, counting down.
CTGTTTGCTAGAAACCACTGTAAACAACCCAGAGTTCATAAGATCTCCCTATTGCAGTGAAAATTTCAGGGAGGGAATCAGCCTGATCTCCAAATCAGTTTTAGTTTTAACTTTTTTTTTTTTTTGCTTCTCTACAGCTGCTGTCAATAACTGTTCGCCCAGATGTTTGGCATGAAGCCGTCTGCTTTTTGTTCACTTCAGTCCTGATTTTCTTCACATTCACAGCTCTGATAACATTCACACTTATTTTTTTCCTTCTTTGTTTCTACGTCTCTACCATCCATCAAAGTGTGGGGTTAATCTTTAATTGTAAATAATCAAAATAATTACTCTTCTTAAACATGCCAATGCATTACACATGGACATGTCTGTGGGCCAACAGTCCTGTAGGACACTTATTATTCAATATTATAACTGACTATAGGACATATTTCTGGTAGTGTTCCCATCGCGCTGTGTCTGAAAGCCAATAAACTACAGACGTCTTCAATTATTAACCAAATCGATTTATTATGCATGAACAAATCCCTTCCTGCCTCGGTCACACAGACACGCACACACACACACCCAACATTTAAATACATGACGTGGTGGGAATTCGGCATAGCTCACTTTGCTGTTGCACATGCTTTCATAAAATGATAGACATATTTACAGGATAAGCAACGTCTTCGAAAAAAATTTGCAAGAACAGCTCCCGGTCCCGCCCTGCAGCATTTTGCAACACTCTACTTTTTATTTTTTGAGATTCACTGATGTTTAAAAAGAAGTTCTGAACTCAAACAAATAAACATAACAAAACAAAAAGAAACACAAACCATGGGAGTTTTGGCCAATATGACATAGCATTATATGTATATGGACTTTATCAACTACATAAATATGGCAGTAACACTGAGTAATTTATACGATCTATTTACAAAGTTTGTGAAGTGGGGAAATATTACAGTCTGTGCATGGACTGACAGAACGTATGCCTTCTTTAACGTCTGGGGAATCGAGTCTAGGAAAAAACCAACACCTGTATCCCTCTGCTCACCTCCTCCGTTAGACCGATCACGACTGACGCAACAAACAAAATAAGGCACAATTAATACTTGGACCATTTTCCGGGGAATCTACAGACTTGCAGCTGGCTTGTGAGGCATGTAAACAATTGAGTCGATTGATTAGGACTGCCCTATCACCTTCCCTTTGTATTCCCGATCAGTTAGTCAGTCCGCCTGATGTGATTTCAAAACAGGTTTTATATGGCAAGAACCTCCGACCCCCCCCCTTTCCCTCTAGGCTACCCAACAAATACAATCACATGGTGACAAACAAAAATAACTAGTAGTGCATACACTACAAACACAACAGGAAAATGTGACGCCCTGTCAATCGCCTTTGGTTGGGCCACAGCACTGCCCTCTGAACAGGGGACGGAGGGGGGATGATTTTAACAAAAACAACAAAAATGATTGATTGATAAGCTGTCCGAAGCTGAAGCTGTTTCAGTTACGATGTGATTCACCCAAAGATAAAAAAGAGAGAAATCTATTTCCCCATCCTGACCCGCTGATCATCTTTGACCAGCGTGATGCTCTGACAACCTCTGACCAACCTCCACCCAGCGCTCAGCAGTGACCACGGTGACCACACGCCCACCCCTGGAGAAATGACAGAAATATTTTTTGGTTTTGGTTCAAATATGTCTAATGGCACAACCCCTAATGGCATCTAATGGCAAAAAGCCTCTCGTCAAAGTTTTCCGATCACTTTCTGTTGGTGGGAATCTTCACGGGATGAAGAGGGAGGGAAGTCTGGGCGTTGAGACTTGAGTCCTGCCCTTCCAGAACAGTCACGTCACTGGACAGATTCAGGAGGTGAAGTATTTGGGGACAGGAGCAGGAGAGGAAAGTGGCAGGACGAGGAGGAGGGCTGGGGTGGCCGGGGCGGTCTGTCGCAGCTGTTTGGGGCTCCTGGCTTTGGTGATGTGATGGAACCGCTCAGTCGTGTTTCAGGTGGTCTTTGATGTCCTCCTCGTCCGTGTACTCTGACGGCTCGTCTCCAGGCTTCAGCAACCTCCCAACGTAATCGTATTTTTCTGTAGGACAAAAACAAAACCTTGTGTTACAGATGGCAACCACAAAGAGCGGCTCGAGGAGGGACATCCTTACAGAGCTGCAGCTCGAGGCTCACTACCATCCATCGGCGAGTCGGCTGACTCATTATTCCCTTAGAAATCAGTGCAGCGCTGCAGTAGATGCCCCTGTTACAACAGAGACAACTGTGGACCCTCGGAGCGGCCGGCGTGTGGTAAACAACATGCTGTGAGTAATTTACTGACATCGCCTTACATCAGTCACCATTTGAGTCCTCCAACAAACAAAGGTACCCAGACCAGGTTTGAATGTGCCATTTGCATCAACTGTACTTCTCGCAAGTTAGTTAAATAAGCAGAGGTCTAAAGTTACCTGAACGGTTTCCATCCAAAGTTACACAGCAGAGATTCTTTGAGGTTAATTAGACTGAATATTAAGGATCAAACCTGGATTATAACATACAAAATATAAAAGCACGGTTTAATTTGCCCAGCTGCTTTGATTTCTCCTCATAATCATTCTGTTCAAACTGCTAGACAACAAACAAACAACAGAGGATGCTCTTCCATGTGAGCCGCTGTGGGACAGGTGATAAACGCGATGGATGCATCTGTGAAATCTGAGCCAACTCATTGTCTCAGGAGCATGTTCTCTAGTAACTTTCCGTTATGGGCGTTAGAAAACAAGCCTACCCATGAACTGCATCTCCCACTCCCTCACGCTCTCCATCTGTACAGCGGTGAGGTCTGACAAGTCGTCATACTCGTCCCTCAGGGCGTCTTTCTCCAGGCAGAAGGTGGCCAAGCCTCTCGAAGCATCCCGGCCCGCAAAAATGCCATAGGGACCATCTGGGGAACAAACACAAATACAAGATGAAAGGGAGCAGTTTCTTTATCATCCACTTTCACAACTCAATCATTAACCCTGACATCTGTTGTAAAAACACTATTCCAGTCAGGTAACAAGCTAACCACAGCTGCCAATAAGTAAATCACTTGGATCCAGCAAGTTCACACAGACTTCTGAATCCAGAGGAACCAGACCTGCTCTTCATTTTCTGAAAAGAGACAGTGACTAAGCAGATCTATCATGATGTTACTAGAACTGGAAGATACATTAATATGGAACTGGTGTTATTTAAATTTCCTTAAGGGGCTTTACAGTCTGCACAGCAGAAAAAACTCCCCCTAATAAAGTTTTAAAATGAAAACAGGAAGAAGCCTCAGGAAGAGCAACGGCGGAGAGTTCCCTCTTCTAGGACATACAACAGATGTCATGTGCACAGAACAAATCAACAATTTTCCAGCTTTCTGGTTAATATCACTTAATATCAAAAGCACTAGTGATAATCTGATGCTATATTTCATCATTTTCCAACAAGAGCATCATCTGAGGAGCATGTGAAACGCTGCAGGGCGTCAGCTTTTCTGCTTTTATCTGTGCAACAGACCAGTGCTGTTAAAGAGTCCGTGAAGCAAAGGCATCTTATCACCTCAAAGATTAGATGTGCACTTACCTTACACAACTAGTCAAACCATTTTACAGAGAAACATGCTAATTCTACTTTCCAGCACCACAGTAGGACAACCTTTTGACTTTCCTTTGACCATCTGTGACTGAAATCAAACTTTTTAACTCACTGACCATGACTCTCAACAAATGAATCTTTAAAACTTGAGGATGTCAGCTGTAAATGACAGCTCCTGCTGGACCCCCCCTGTTAGCAGCAGAACAAGGCTGCAGCTGACACTTTCTTTAATTACTGGTTAATAAATGGGTTTATTCATTGTCAAAATGATTGACTGATAAATGCATGTTTCAGCTGCTTGTGATAAACACTAGTTTCAGTGAAAAGCTGCGCAATCAGAAAATGTTTTTGCTTATAACTGACTTCATTCAATGACCATATAAGTCATAAAATACTATTCTCACCCAACTGTCCTGCCCAGGCTCTAAGTCCAGTGTGAACACCAAGCCTCTGCCAACTCCAACATAGCACAAATATGTGTGTGATTACTTGGTGGGCCGGACAGATTGAGGCCTAGCTGGCTCGGTGCTGGCAGAGGGGAATGGCAGACTTGACACATGACACTGCTGGAAATGTGTCTAAATAATTATAGTTTATTACAGGGTTGATGCATGAGTCAGGTCAGGGAAATGTGGAGTAGCAGGCTTTACTGAAACACAAGACATAATCGTCGTTTTATATATATATATATATATATATATATATATATATATATATATGTAGAGAGGGAGAGATAGATGGAGACTTCCTAGTCATATTTGGTCATAATATACAGATTCTCCTGTTCCTCAGCTGAAATAAACTTTAGCATTAAGAGTTTAAGTTTGCACAGCAGGCTGCTAAAAACACACCTTTTAAACTACATACATGCTTCGACAAGAACAGCTGCAGCACAAGTGTTAGGCTGTGGGGTTAAAATATTCATTTTCCCAGTGAGTCCCGTCAGTGTAAACAACCCACGGGTCCAGACCAGACAGTGCACGTCCACAAGCTAACAGGCTAACGGTAGCATGCCAGCAGGTTAAACTCCATCTGTAGCTGAACAACTTAAACTAAAAACTTTCTGTTGTTTTCGTCTGCATGAATGGAAAGTTTAAAAATGCTTCACACGCCATCACAGCAGCCCCTTTAACCAGACGTGCTAGTTAGCTAACAGCATCCCATTCAAAAACACAGACAAAGCCGAGCAGCTAGCTTGGCCAAGCTAACCATCCGCGGTTTGCGCCCAAATTTTTGGTCCGTGACAAACTCACCACAAGCGGGGAGATGTCAGCTCACTCTTCGGTAGTCGATTCCCGGTTCGCCAGCTGGTCACTCACCTTTCCCGTAAAACTTTTTGCCGCTTGTCACGTCGAAAATTTTCATGTTGACAGCCATGAGGATGCGCGGGTTCTGGAGTCCGTCGTACTCCCGCAGCTGCTCCAGAGTGAAGTCCCGTCTCCTCATCTTGGGAAGCGCCGAGGCCTCGTCGCCCTGGGCCGCGTCGGAGCAGAGCCGCCTACCCCACCGCCGGTACACCACCAGACACACCGCAACCACCAAAACTACAATACTGATATTCAACAACATCCCGCCGAGACCGAGCCCGTCCGACTCTTCCGCTGCCCCCTGCCCGCCGCTGGTGTCAACTGGTCCGCTCGAACTGTCTCCATCGTCCGCCATGCTGCACCGTTAGCGCCTACCCGCCCCTGGCAGATGCTGCGTTCACGTCCTGTCGGGGACAGCGCCACCACTAGTTGAGCTTTGGAGTCCTGCTACGTCGTGTGCAACGTAAATGTATCATCTCATTCCACAAATATGTCTGTAATTAACGATTATTTTCATTATGGACTTTCTACCGATTGTTTAATCAATTAATCAATCTGTATATAGAAAGAGAGCTTAAAAAAAAAAACAGGCCGTTTGTAGGTGGATAGCACATTTACAAATATAAATGTCGCCTATTATTTTTAGTGATTGCCAAATTAAACGACTGCAAATCGAGATCCATTTTTAATATTCCAATTATAATATCTGCTGCAGTTACAGTTTAAAATTAGAGGCACCGAGTTCTCAATTTGGAGATGAGATTCACAACTGACATTTGAAGGCAGCAAACCACACGCCCACCACTAAGTCGCGATTGTTAATAGTGTTTGTCCCTCCATCGGCACCCGTAGCGTCCAGTCAGTGTCACTCAAATAAAAATAAGGGTTTAAATGTTTATTTTTAGTCTTTACTGATGATTTAATAAAGTTTACATCTGCTCATTTTTCGATATTTAATTATAAGGCCAACATTAGAATTTCTATCACTCTCTCCACTGTTGGCCTTTTTTTCCCTGCTATTTACATGTGATTTGCACTTTTTGTATTTATTCTTTCATGTTTATTCTGTTAGAAGTGGTAAGTGGTGAAATTTACAAATGGCACTTTAGATTTATAGCTTTTTAATGTGAATGGATTATTACCTGAACTGCTGCTGGGAACAGAAACCTGCCCATCAGGCTCAGAGACCCGCCCTTAGCAACACCACAAAATATAAAAAAGGTAGAGAAGGAAGCCGTCAGAAAACAAAACAGATGAAACGAACACCAGTCCCTAGAATCAACTGTTGTTTTATAATTTTTGCATTTTACAATTCATGAACATGCATTGCTTTATTCTAAAACACTCAAAAACCACACTACCAATAAAACAAATCAGTTCTTAAAATCGAAAGAATAATTGAATAGCAAATGATTTTTATAGTATTTACATTTTTTCTTTAAATTCAGCTCTAAAACCTCTTAAGTCCATTGGTGAAGTAAAGGAAAGTTAAAGAATAAAGTGCTCTAGAGCACCAAGCCTCAAACATAATATGAAGTCAACTTCAAGCTAAAATATACTGTAGTTTTATGATGCTAGCTCACACCCATAATTCCAGCAGATGCATTTAGTTTAGCAAAAGCCATTAAGAACTGCAACGGTTTCCTAAGACTATTCCATCAAATCAAGTAAATGAAAACAAAACACAACAATAAATTAAAATACCTCTGGGTATAAAACTGGACCTAAAATAAAGCTCCCCAGGTACATTTCTCATTATTTTTGCAGGTTTTACTCAAAACCCAACATGACAGTTGAGCTGTGATGCCTGTCAGTCGGACATCGGTGATCATCTGTTGTGAAGCAGTAGCCTTGGGGATCAGTCCTTCACAAATTTATGACTGCAGCTGTCAGCTTTGATTGTCATGATCAAAATGGGAGATATTCTCGTCTCAAAAAAGGAACAAGCTGCAAGTGGTGTCAGTTTCAACAGGTTTAAACCCCAAACAATCAGTAGGGAAGAACTTAAAAAAAAAGAATTTGGACTGTTTTGTCACTGATCGCCCCCTAGTCGTCCTGCTGAATCAGAGTAAGGCACACAAGACTGTCTGCAGTATCGCTGATCTTGGCAAACTAGAATCAATCACAGTTCAATAGCTCTTTACAGACCAGAGCGGTTTACAGATTGAGGAGCTCAACAAATGTGTTGAAGAATTTGGCATCGGAGAGAAAGAAAAGGCAAAATGCAGGGAATGCATTTTTTTGGTTTTTGTAAACGTTATGAGCTGTCAGGCGCACAGATTCAAGCTCACTGCCTATGCTTGTTTGCTTTAAAATGAAATGCACTGATAAAACCAATCAAATTAAGTTCACCACGCTCAGTGTTTCTTCACACCCTAAGAGTTTGCCACTGAAAAGAGCAAACACTGAGTCCAGAGCTGCTGTTGCTGCCCCGTGTCTTTGCTATCCAAACCCACACCTACAGGAGGGAGCTTCATTTATCTGCTGTTTCCTTCTTCCCAGCTGCAGCCTCCATCTTCTTCACCTGGGCGGCTGCTCCTGCGGCTGTTTTCTGGGTGTTGTCTTTGGGCGTGGTCTGTGTGGCAGCGCTGGAGGATTTGGAGGACTGCGTGGGCTTTGAGGTAGTGTTGGAAGGATGTCGCCGACGCCTCCCTTCATCCCCGGCCGAGGACGAGTGGTTTCTCCTTCTGCCTCCCTCCTCTCCCATTGGAGGCTGCAAGCACAAAGGTCAGAGGTCACCACACAACAAGGTGGTATAAATGTTAAAAGGAGATGTTGGGTCAGTGATAGTGACCAGAGTGAAACACATAAATCAAAGGATTAAAAATGACTCAATCTGGGTCAATACAGCTACAATACCATTTCTGACCCAACGTCAGTGTGGACATTTAGCCGTGGGGCAGTTTGCCAGTGAAGTCTGTCTTTTTGTTCACACCAGGCGTGCACACTCACCACCACCCTGAAATCCTCCAGATTCTTGAACTGGTAGAGGTGTTCCTGCAGCTTTGGGTCTATGGGCTGGTTCTTAATCTTAGAGTATTTCAAGAAGGCCCAGAACTTCTCCAGTCCATACAGCTGACCTGCAGGAGAAGCAAACAGATTATTAAACTGACTTGACTTGATACTGATGAAATGTATTTATCTATAATTGCAAAATAATTACTTGTACTTAAAATTAATTTATTATCAACCTTTAGTTAACTGTTTACAGCTTGTTTTGTTTAAAGAGCTATAATAAACATGCAATAATTTTTGACACTACTTATTAAAAAGAAGTAGGGGCTATTGCAAACTATCATCATCTGAGTTTTCTTTGAAATGTGACATTCTTCATTACTAGACTTTCATGTATAAGTGACTTGTAAAAATGCTTAATGGGAAATTGTATTAAAATGTGTTTGCATATCAGTGAGAGAGGGAGATGAAGTTTTACCATCAATGCTAAATACCTTTCTCAAAGTCCTTCAGAGTCTCTTCTTGAAAGTCCTTGAACAAGTCTAACCTGAATCTCTTCTCCAAACCGTAGCTGTAGTATCTGAAAAGACACTCCAGTCCATACCTGCAGAGCAAAAAAAAAAAAAAAAAAAAAAAAAAAAAAAAAAAAAAAAAAAATCAATATTTACCTGGACTCTGGCCTGAAACAAGTAAACGTGTGACACAGCTTCAAATCTAACATTTACAGAGGCAGGTTGTTATGGGAAGCTGATGTTTAACATGTTTTGCATTTTCTCACAGGTGCCTGCAACATTTCACAGCAGCAGATGATTTCTCTTGTACATTGGTAATGTCTTTAATGAAGCTGAGAGAGAAACCAGACAGACTAGGCAACCGGTTTAGGATTTAAATCAAATGGGTGTGAGCTGCTGGGATTGTTCCAGTGTCTGCTCCCACTCCTTGCAGCCACATCCACTCTCGCTGAAACATGCAGGGCTGAGCCACTCACTTATTTAGCCATAAACGTGGGTTTGGCAGGCGTGTCAAGGCGCTGCTGGCAGATACACAACAATGCTGCAGCGCTCGGCGTTCCCTGTTAACCATGTAAACTGCTGCTGTTAACAGACAGGTTTATAAGGAGGAACAATGTGTGTCCTTTAAAACATCAACACCATCCTGTTCTTGTTAAGGGGAAGAAACAAATCTAAAAACCAAATAAACCACTCTGTGGTTTATGACTCCTAACCACTGCTCTCTTCGTACGGTTTTACAATCACTATTTGCTAAGTTTCATTTGTTTACATAACAGAAGTGGTTCTAGAAACCTATTTATTGCTCAGGAAAGTGGAAGCTCTACTCCAGCTTAAAAATATACACAAGAACAAGTTAGTAACGGGTATTTTCTTTCGGGAAAGGTTCTGTGTATACCATGTTTTAATTATTCAGCAAACCTGCAGCAAAGCTTTACTTAATAAATAATCTGATCATCAGTCTATGAGCGATATTAACAGCACCTCTGATACTGAATAAAGGTCATTTCTATTTATTAGTTTTAGCTGCAGGCCTAATAAATATTATTAAATCCCATTCATCCACAGTTATGTAATGTCATAAATAGCTACTGTACAGATGCAATTATCAATTGGTTTTAATCAATTAATCCTCCCTTTGTTATAAAATGAGCCATTGTGTTTTCTTCTGTCCGACCAACAGCCCGAAAATCAAAGATACTCATGAGAGAGAAGCTGATAGACAAGTGCAAATGTTCGGCACTTTACTGTGACTGAAACAACAAATTCGTTGCCAAGAGTAGATGAAGTTGTTTTTAACATGTGACCAGTGGCTGAAAGGCTGTGAGTAAAGAACGTGGAGGGCAGTGATTGGCTGTCAGACACAAAGGGAGAGTGTTTTCATACCAGGAATAACTAAGTCTCAGGTTTTAGTTTAAAAAAATACAGAAATAAGTGAAACAATTCATGCCTGCTGTTTGCTGTCTCCATGTTCACTACAGTTTGCTTTTTGTGAAATTTTTACAGAATATCGTGCGTTTTCAACCTTGGGCAAAGGAAACTCACGTTCGACCTCCTCACCTGTAGTTTTCTTTGGCGTCTTCCAGCGCACACTGTTTGAACTCCTCATACATCTTCCTGTTGAAGTTGTCCCTCAGGAAGAAGGACCAGAACCTGAACAGTGTGTTCATCTCCTGAGACTGGCCGATCCCCAACCGTTTTCTTTCTGAAAAACGTCACCATACAACACGTCAACATTTACAGCTGCTCGAGGTCGCAAACATCTGTACAATCTACACACAATAAGACTTTCTCGACACGATGTCGGAGCCAAATCGCACCATTAAGGCACCGTCGGCGGTACTTGTGGTATCCCTGCTGGGTGAAGCCGTTGTCCCTGAGCAGCTCGTGGGATGGATGCCAGAACTTGGGCAGAGACTGGGGGGTGCATCCGTAGGTTCCTGACGGCGGGGCTCCTTCTGATGGGGAGGCGTTGGAGCTGCTGTAGGACGATGGAGGGAAAGATGTTTGAGCGGTGAGGCGGAAAACTCACATACAGCAACTGACGCTCCAATCCATTCACCCCAAGCACAGTGTCATTTGGTCGTTTACTACACCAGCTGTCTCAACGACTTCCACAAATAACAATTTAAACAAATATTAACTGTTCAAGCCTCATAACACAAAGACCTGCTCTTTTTTATATCACTGCGATTATTTTGGGGGTTTATGCTGTTGGTCAGTGACATCATGAGCTGAAAACCTGATGAGTGGATCATAATGAATCGTGTTTGTGCCCTGTGGCATTTTGCTTTGTTGAAGAAGTGCATACTGTTACGGAGAAGTGAGTAAAGGTCAGCTGTGTCAGGCAGAACAGCTGGAACGCAAAAAGGGAAGTGACATATTTCTGGTCTCATCCAGAACTGAAACATGGTCACTACAGTCGTGAGGTTCAGTCGGACCTGATGGACGCAGAGCGTGGCCGGTGTTCACGGGAGTCCATCACCCATCCGATGTGGGCCTCGTGGGGAGGGTTCGAACTGTGGCGGGTCTTCTTCTTCCTCGGCATCTGGGACAGAAATCACATCGACATTCAGATGCTCACCTGGACGAGGCTAAAATCTGTTACCGTGTTAGAACCGGGCGTCATGGTTAATTATGGACACCATTTTCTAAGTTGACCCCAAGTCTTGGGATCTAAGACCAGGCCTTTAAACTCACTTTGACACTCACAGCAGGTAAAAACACAACAGTGAGAAACATTTGCAACTGATACTTGAAAACAGGTAAACATGCGCAGTACATGCATACCAGTTCCCAGTACTACAGTACACACACAACAGGAAAAAGCTTTGGTTTATATTAGGAACAAAACACACAGAAACAGTCAGACCTAAATTAGAAACAACCAGTGACGTCACTAGGCCTTGAACTGGGATTTGCAGTTTATCAGTGCTCACTGATTTTCTGCTGAGGGTCACCATTATGGAAATTCCACAGATACGCATCAACTACAGTCTCCACAGTGAAAATCAGACAGTTTGCATTTTTCTGGGCCAGAGAGAAAACCTCCGCTTGCAAATCATAACGGCAAAATAGGCCAGAACTAGAAAAAGGAAGAGAACAGTGAAAAACAAACCTGAACCCTGAGAGAAGATGAGTCTCTTTGTTCTCTGGATGAGTGGTTCCTGACTTTTTTTTTGGCTTGTGACCTCTTAAAATGTAATACCACAACAATTCAACCAAATAGTGTCTTTTACTTTAGGTCATTGTTAGAAACCTGCAGAGGCCAAATTAAAACAGCAAAGATTAGAGCACAGCTCCTCTGGTTTTCCAGTTCCTCTCCTGTCAATCACAGATTCATCATGTTGGGGGGTGATCTACATGTACTCTGCAACTAACAACACTTCGTTACCCATGTCATGCCTGTGGGGAGCTCGTTACAACCACAGCATCATCATCATCATCATCCTCTGGGACACGAGTGAACTGGGTCTCAGCAGGAACTTTACTGATTCTGGTCTGGTTTACCAGTCGGGGACAGACAGACAGAACTCACCTGTCCATCGATGGTGCCGCTGTCTTTCATCACGGGGTAGAAGCGTGGGGTCTTGTTGGGGTCCTGGCGTCCCGGAGTGCGAGGCGTTCTGGGGGTTCGGGGTTGATGAGCGCTGGGCGACTCTGGCACTGCTGTGGGCAGCGAACGGGCCAAGTCTGCTCCACTGTCCACTGAGAACACACACACACACACACACACACACATAACTAACTTTCACACTACTGGATTACTTTTCATGCTTGTGATTCCACCAATTTCCTGTGGTCCAACAAAGCTCTGGATTAGAAGATTTAACAGCCTGACTGAGCTGCAAATGTTCTTAATTCCCTGAATTTTCCGCATGAAATATAATAAACTGAGTAATCTATGCAGGTTCTTTCAGAGAACTAGTTAGGAAAGAGTCTCCCCACCTCATCAGAACTCAGCTTAACAAAAGGAGATGTTCAGAAATATTCAGAGGGTGTTCAGGATGATCACCTTGCATGAAAGTGACTTTTTTTTTTTACCTGGCATGGGAGGAGGTGGGACTTCCTGGTTTGGGTCAACGGGCACTTTGGGGGTGAGAGTGTCAAACTCATCTTTACTGATGACGTTCAGCTTCTTGAAGTTCTCCACCTCCTGCTGGAGAACCCAGAAACAGGCCTACAGTCAAAGAGGAGAACAGAGAACAGCAGCTGCATCCAGCTACATTTATTTTCCTGGATCAGTACCACTGAAGTCTGATCTGAGCTCACAAACAACGTAAAATAAACATTTTAAGGAGCTCACACGAGAGGAAAACAAGCTAATTTGGTGCTTTTCATTGCACATGGAGCCGAGTCTTAAATCCACTTGGCTGTGATTAGTTCTTGTATGAGTTTTACATCTTTTAAACAATTAATTTGTTTTGCTCAATTGTGCTTTTAAACCTTCCTGACTTTCAGTTTTCACCCATGATAAACTGTTTTAGTAAAAACTGACTGCTGGAAACTGTAACAGACATTTTTCACTATTTTCTTTCACTATCTGATGAAAATAATTGCATGTGCTGTAAAGACATGACTTAATTGTAATAATCATTAATATTTTACGTTTAAAAAGTGAACTGTATAATTTGAAACTATCACAGGTGATAAACGTATTTGTTTTAGTATTTCAAACTTATTTAACTGCATTGTTTCAGGTCTGTACTGCGTCTGTGTGTAGAAACACATGATCTGTGTGACAACACCATCCACATTAATAAACACAATACGGCTGCACTTCTACCCAGACATGAGAAAACATAAATCTGAGCTCACAGGCTGTAAAAACAGTCTGGTACAGTGGTAAACAGCAGATATGCCAGCGGCAGCAACCCTGCACGCCTGTGACACACTGCAGATGTGCGGCGTACTTTGAACTATACACGTCAGCATTGGAAGGAGGAGGGAAAAGGGTCCAGGTGGCCCTGGGGTGTGTGTGCTCAGGCGTGACATTTCCCACATGTGCGGACATTACTGACAACCTTTGAACCCTGAACGAGCTGAGCACTCTGAAATCAACCAGGGCTAAAGTTGGCATTCTTCAGCAGCTTAGGTGAACACATAGGGCTGTAAACCTGAGTAAATATTATTAGTTAAATGATCTTTATTCAGGCCCTGCTTAGAGTTTTACAGCACTTTAAATTAATATTTGCATTTCCCGAAACATGATGTACTGACTAAGTTTATTTCTGAGACACATTCTGTTGAAGGTTATAGTTAATGTTTACTTTTAAGGGTATGATACAGTATTGCGTAACATAACAAATTAATAAAATATATTGTTCTTATGCATTTGATATAGTAGTTTGTTTTATTATAGTTTTTATCAATGTATTTTCCTTCTATTCAACATTTCAAAATCATACTTTTATTTAATTTAAGTCACTTTGAGTCTGTTTTTAAGCAAAAATATTCTGTGATTTTCTCTGTTTTTGAACTGAAATGAAGACTTTTACAAAAAAAAGTGAAAGAAAATGTTAGTAAAAGCAAATGTTCTGGTCACAGTCTATAAAATAAGCGTGAACTCTGTGAATGGAAGACAAAACTGCTTTGGCCCTGGACAGTATCTGCATCCAGCAGCTCAGCTGCACAGAGCGACTTCGCTGACCTGCTGGCACTGACCGTAGTGGACAACCATGAAAAAAATTCAGTGGTTAACAGCAACGCCACTGATTCAATAACAGGAAGTGAGTCAAGCTTTGGAGAGCTGAACAACCAGCCTCTATATCCTACGGTTAACAAACAAGTATTGAGCTTCAGGCTGCAGTAAATGCAGAAAAAAAAAAAATCATTTAAAAACAGAGTAATCAATGATTAAGACTCCGAATTTAGAGCCACTGAACTAAATTTGTGGTGAGAAAGTGTGGTAAAAAAGAAATATGCAAAGTACTCCTTTAAGATGAGGAAGCTCATTTGTAAGTCAGCAAAAGCAAAAAAAAAAACACCGTGATGATGATGTGACATTTTAGCTGCTGCTCCCATTTCAGTGAATAGTAGCGTGATGCAAACGTTTGCGTCTTCAGATATGATTCAGTCCTTTGCGTGTCCATCACAACACTGGTCGTCCCGTCACCTCCCAGTGACAGACCTACTTCAACACTGATGCATTTCTAATCGACAGCCACCCCAAAGCAGGAGACTGAGTTCAAGTGTAAATATCTGTGTCTGGTTGTTTATAAAAAAATACCAGGTTTGTGTAAAAATGTTAAATATTTGTATTTGGTTAGTTTAAACCGGGAGAAATTGAAGAAAACCTAGAAAAACTATTTGCACCAAATTCTGCAATTCATCGGAAAGAAAAACAGTTTTTAGTTTCCTTATTTTACCTTGCTGTACTCGCTCTGTTCCTCGGTCTTCCACAGGTCCTGTTCGTAGTAGTACAGCCCGTCGTTGATGGCTTTGGCCAGGTCGGCGGTGATCTTGGCCCGTGACTCGTGGTTGCCTGTCCGGTCGCCGCCAGGATGCTTACGGAGGTACGGAGGCGTCTGTGTGACTATAAGGATCTTGTTGACGTCTTGGTCGTCCAGCTCATAGTCTGAGTCGTCCTCGTCTGACCAGTCGGTGAACTTGTTCTTCCTCGGAGCCAACTGCTCCATTTCCTCGTCGAAGAGAAAGTCCAGCTCCTCCTGGTCGGGCTCGGCCTGCGGGGGAGTCTTTTGGCTGGGAGGAGGTGTCTTACTGTCCCCCTGGACAACACAGTGAACACAGCCATCAACAAAACAACAGACAAGAACATCAACTTCAGATGGTGAAGTGTCTGAAGAACGTCTGTTGGCCATCAACATATCACTGCTGCTACTTTCTTCAAACTGCTGTGACTGCAGCATTTTAAGGCTCAGTTCAAACAAATACAGTCTGCAGTTCATTTTAAGGTCAAAGATGATGTAAGAGGTGGTAAAAACATCTTATTGTTTTCTATTCTTTTGTCTCATTTGGAGAAAATACGTTTCCATTGCTTTGGGTAATGGAATGATACACAGGCTGTAACAGATTTTAATTTCAAGGTCTAGTCACCTGAAAGTGCAAGAACAGACTGGATTTATTTCTCTTCTCATAGTGTAAAAGGCGATTTAACAGAAAGTAATTAACGTTGAAAGGCTGAAAATAAATATGCACCTGGTGTGATAAATGTGGCTGCAGATGTTAGATTTAATAAATAAATAAAAAGGAAGTGCAGGGAAAATGAGGGAGACAAAGAGCTGAGACGGGCGAGTGAGAGCAGTAAGTACTCAACTGCAGAGGGGAGGTGGTCGGGCTGAAGTGGAGAGGGAGGAGAAGAGTCGACAACAAACACATCATCACTGACGTGCTGCCGGCCCAAAGGTGGAGGACACACAAACAGAGACGGGACAGAGGGACGGAAATAACAGGTGCACACAGGAACGAAGACAGAAGAAACGTCATGAAGATGGAAGGGATCAAAATAGAAAAACTAAGCTCAGACATCTGTGTGTACTTTGTTTTGCCATTAAATTAAAGAGTCAAATAGTATTTAAGCCAAACAGATCCTGAAGTTGAAGCACATGAGTCCTGCACAGCGAGACAGCAGCTTTAGACAGATATTTTGGAAACCACAGGCATGAAAAGCTCCTGGTACTTCTTCCCTCTTTGCCTCCAGTACCTTTGCTTTCCCGTGAGGCTGCCTGTGGCGTTTCTCCACCTGGATCCAGGCGTCGGGGTCAGGTTTGGGGGTGGGGGTGTTTTTGGAGCTGGCTGTGGTTGACGGCGACTCCTGGCTGGCGGAGTCAGGATCGGCTGAGTCCAGAGGCTCGGCAGACTCGAGAGGAGTCTCCTTCACGGGCGATGAAGCTGAAAGGATCAACACTCAAGACATCAGACAAACCTTCATCACCGCTGTCAGCTCCCATTTCGGTTCTGAGCTCAACACTCGTTAAAACGCTTCAAACCTGCTCAACAGTAAAAACTGGAATTGGAAATAATTTTGATGATTGATTGTTTATGTCATGTGTAACACAAAAAAAGACAAAAGTGGATCCATGAATTCAATATTTTGGGGATTTGAACTGCTGGTTGGACAAAATTAAACATTTGCAGAAGCAAAGGTCATTCTGGGAAACTGTGATTTAATTTATTTTTAAACACTTTACTTATGAACTATTATTAAATGGCTTATTAAAGTCACCTCTAAATAACTTAAATAATGTGTTAAATAAGAGTTTATTGACATTTGCTGACCACTGATTCCTACTGAAGATCTTTGCAGTATTTGGTCACTCAAAGCATTTGTTGGGGACTATTTTCAGCAGCGGATGGATCCACAAATCTGCATTTGGTCTCAAGTGAGTGTTACCAGCAGCCGGACGGTGTGTGTGGGACTGAGCCAGAATAAACTAGTGTGTGTTGGTGCTCGTGGTGATGAAGGAACGTGTCTCCCAGTGCAGCAGAATAAGCGCTGATAAGTTTTTAATAACTTCTGCACAACAATGGAGCTCTGTGGCACAGAGGAAGGAGACATTCAGCCTCTGGAAACATGCACAATGCTTGTTAACAGGATACATTCAGTGCTGGTTTCATTCTCTCAGTGTTTAGACAGATAAGCAGTGGACTGAGCTAAATACTGACCAGAGGTGGTGGAGCTGAGGGTCTGTCGGGGAACAAACTCAGGGCAGTTGACGAGCTGGGAGAAATCGGTCCGAGGGGAACCCACGATGGGAGGGGCAGGGATGGGCCAACGCGCTGGGTCAGTTTTACAGCGAACCCTGTCGTCCACCAGCTCCACCTCGGTGCTGCTCTTCAGAGCCTGGAGGGCAGGATTTAATAACACAGAGAGAAGTTTAAGCCTCAGGTGTTCGCCTTTGCCTCACAACAAAAATAACTTCCTCAAATGGGACAAATTTTCTCATTACAGGATTAACACCTTAAGGCAAACACACACAACCGAGAGTGGAGTTCTTCATCTGCCAAAGAGAAGTGAAACACGACCTGCAGCCAAACAGCAACACCTGCGTGTCAAAATTAAACCGAAACCCACGGGCAACGGTGCAATGTAGAATTTACTGCCCCTGGCTACAGTCACAACACGGACCCCACTGATGACGTGGTCGTACCTCCATGATGAGGTTGATGTCGGTGGTGAGGGCCTGGACTCTGTGGAAGCTGGCGATGAGGGAGATGGGGAGGAAGCCCTGTGCATCCATTTTTCTCCTCAGGAAGAAATCCCGCTCCAGGTTGTGGAGGCTGAAGTAGTACTCACTAGAGGAAGACAAGGTACATTTAGCACTCACCATAATCAACAACAACAACAGCGTCTCCACCAGGAGAGCGGCTCTCCGACAGCTGCTGATCTGAAGACGTAACCTTCATCTGTGGGAAACTGTGATGGGATTTTATTCTGTTTTAGATGATAAAAATAACTGTGGTTGCTGCTGTTAAAAACAACCACCATGCTGGTATTTATCATGGGAAACAGCAACCACACAGCATCGGTACTTAAATTCTAATTATTTTGAGAAACATAAACACCTTTTTCTACAAAACCCTTGATTTTATTGTGTAAAACTGGCAGCAAATAGGGCAAAACACTCCACATGAATTTCATTTATTCATGTTAAGACAGTATTATTTTTTCTAAATGCTAAGAACGACAACAAATGTAGAATCGTCTGACTGGAGGACTGACTTTGTAGACTGGAAAATCTCTCTATTACTTGGTACAGCAACACACACACACACACACACACACACACACACACACACACACACACACACACACACACACACACACACACACACACACTTCTACATGTCCAGCTCAGCCTGCAGGCAGTGGGTAGTGGTTGCTTCATGTGCAATAAGAGCGGCTGAGTGAGCAGCCTGAATAAAGCTGAGGGAGATGAGAGAGGAGAAGACAACAACGTCTCTCCTTTTCCTTTCGCCTCATCCATCACTGCTCGCTCTCTCTCCGCTCAGCCTCCTCCCTAAAACTGCTTTTTTAAAATAACATTTCTTTGCTCAGGCCTGCATATAATTCATCCTGTCACCTCTAAGGCACACGGGCTATATTTAGGAGGCCACCTCACCCTGCACTGCTGCTGTAATGAGGCCAAAGCCGTCAGCCACACGCCGAGCGCATGGCGCCCCCTGCAGGACACAACGAACATCAGGATCTGTGTTCACTACATATCAGACTCGCACCTCTGCAGGAGCTGGTAGTTAAAACGTGACTTTGACCTGTTCCACCTTGGCCTGTTCAGTCCTAATCTTCCATCATTACTGATAAGACTGAGACCACAGCTTAGTCAGCTGTTTCACAAAGAGCTCGTTACATCCAGAGCCGGAAAATTACACAGATCCCCATGAATTTAAGTTTTAAAGACCCTGTTGTAAAGATAAACATGAATGTTTTCACGTTACCCCAAAAGATCCAATAGTGGTTTTACTTCAGATTGATACCAGAAAATATTGAGCAAAGGCCTAAAACCTAAAACAAACCAACCAAATCCAATATATATATAAAGGCTGGGTATATAAAGGCTGGTGGAAATTAGATAAACAAAAAATGTTTTCCTAAAATATGAGAAAGTGTGAACAGTATGAAACAAGATTAAAAAAAACAGATTGTCCTACACGTTTGCAGAAAAACAGCAGCCGGCTGGACTGAAGAGAAAAGTAAAAACTGTCAAATACTCACATTTGACGCTTGATGTACTCCTTGAGAAGCTTTTCATCTACTGTGTACATCTGGACCTTGTTGCCATCATCGTAATAATAAACCATGTTGGTGCCAAACTCTGTGGGGACCTGAACCAAACCGTCGGACGACTGCGAGTCCCGGAAGATCTGAGAGTATTCATAACGGCCTGGAAAGCAGGATAAACAGCAAAAGAGCAAAAATTAGAGGTGGCGAAACACATCAGGCTGCTCTCACAGGCGCTTTGCACTTTTCTGTCGAGGTCACGGAATAAAATGTTATAAAAAATTGAAGGAAAGAGCCAAACTGGATCCCAGGTTTTCCAAGAAAAGACACTATGTGCTAAGTAGACTTAAGTAAACAGTGTCAACATGATCGTAAGTTATTGGTGGTAGATCGAAGTTAAAATTTGACAAAACTAAAAAAAACAAAACCTCACCTCGTCCACGACCTCTCCCGCGCCCACGACCTTTCCCTCGACCTCGTATTCCTCCACGAATGCTCCCGCTGTCACTTCTGATGCTGGAGGACTCGTCCCCAAAGTCCCTTGGCTCTCTCCTCCAACCTGTGAACAAGAAAACACAAAGCACTCGGGCTAAATGACAACTTCATTTACAAGACAAGATAAAATACGATAAACATTATTAATCCCTCAGGGGAAATTCAGGAAATACAGGAAGAAATTTCTCATATTTGAGAAGCTGAATATGTTAAATTTTAAATTTTACTTTAATTTTTAAATTTTACCTGAGAAATGACATAAATGGGTATTATTATTATTTTTGTTTACATTTTAAGGGAAATCTGATATGTGAGAAGAGAAGCTACAGAAAAAAGACGTGCAAAGATATAAAACAGAGGCCCCAGAGCTCATGGTTTGCATCTTAAACCTGAACCACCCATTTGATTTCAGGTATTATAGTTCGAATTCTTATCAAACAGTTTCAGTAAAATGGGATTTCCCTCCTCTTTGACAGTCTGATCATTTATTTCCTTTCCTCTGCTGAGGCTCGATTCTAACGAGGTGCCTCAGAAATGAAGCTGGTGCATAAATCTTATCACGACCCACAGAAATGATAACAATGAAACCCAGGCTGTGTGGAAAGAGTTTTCCTGTTTACCCTCTTTTCCTGACACAATAGTGGAAACTTTAATGAGTAATGACTCACTGGAATTTGTGTTCAGATAAAAAAGAGCATCAAATAT
This sequence comes from Mastacembelus armatus, assembly GCF_900324485.2. Classification (NCBI taxonomy): domain Eukaryota; kingdom Metazoa; phylum Chordata; class Actinopteri; order Synbranchiformes; family Mastacembelidae; genus Mastacembelus; species Mastacembelus armatus. Next base: position 1,894,049 of record NC_046654.1, on the reverse strand, counting down.
CACAGGAGCAGTTTTAATTCGCACATCTGACCACAGCTTCAGGTTTATGCCATGCTTTCAATCTGCCATGCAGCCGCACGAAACAAGCCTGCAGAGGCTGGAAAGGTGCTAGTTGGGGGGGAAAGTGGTGAGTAAACATGCATGAAGGGACACGAGAGGGAAGGCGAGCAAACAGCGAAGCCGAACCACTGATGAAGACGCACAACAGACACTGAGGGCGTGAACAGAGAGTGAGCTGCTGGCCACTTACTCCTGCTATCATGCGCCCTGTTACTATGGAGCGTGTGATCGGGCGACGTGGGGTCGGTCAAGTCGCCGGTGGGCTCTGTGTCCGAGCGTGTCGGGCCCCCGCTGGGCGTCTTGGCGCCGTCGTCCCGGGACACTTCATCCAGCGGCAGAGAAACCCACTTACGTTTGTTACCTAGCGATGATTGCACACCGAAAACACAGCTTGAAGAGTTTCGCTCCAAAATGCTGCAAATTCATTTTGGAACAAATGAAATCATCAGCTAAACTTTGTGCGGCTTGAAAATAAGGATCCACTGACGACTAAACTTCAGCTTGAGGTTTTCTTGAATCTCTCGTTGTTCAAAGTGGTAATAAAGAATATTTTTAATGGTTTTCAGAGAGTTTTATTGTTGCATTATGATGAAAAATAAGGCCTTTTCCAGGGTTTTGCAATAATAGACATGTTTTTTCCCCTCAGAACACTAAACCACTGGTTCAATAATAACAAATTACCAATCAATCAACTTTGCTTTCAGTTTTCTGAATATAAAGAAACGTCCCACAATGAACGACAGAATTAAACCTCGATACACTGATCAATAATTATCAAACTACACCCATGAGCATCTTTAAAACCCACTAATCAAAATGAAACATCTTCGTTTTCATAAGATGCTTGTGCCACGCAAAGAATCAACTTCTAATCTAATAATGAACAAAAAGTCAACATTCAAAAACATATATTTATAAAATTAGACGACAAGTAGGATTTTCTCGTACCCCTGTTTTATTTTTTACCACAATATGCTTCACTGAATTAACTAAATCTGTTTGTATTTAATTTAAACTCTCATACCTGGAAACTTTTAATAATTTTCAAAGCCTGCATTTTGGAACAAACCTCTTCTTCTCTGGTTTATTCACTCGGGGCCTGACAAAGTGTCTTTTCTTTGATTAGCTCCCACTGACATTGGTGCTTGGTATTTCTCTCAGGACAGGAGTGAATCGGTCGAAGACAAACAGACAGTCACAGCAGAACATGCACCAATCAGCACCAACCAATAATGACCAATAGTGATCAGCAGAGTTATTGACATGCTCCCCCTGTGCATCAATCGAGGATACAGATCATCGCTGTCCAGTGAAAACACATCTCCAATTCAGAGGTTCATCAGATTATCTGAATAACTAAACCAGGCTTGTTTTTCTTGGTTTAATAAAACTTATCTCAGCGTTCTGGAGATCCGTTCACAGGACAGAGATGAATAGTGGAACAACTTATCGGGGCTGCAGCCCATGAACATACTTCACCAGTGGGAAAAAAAAACTCCTCACTCTCACCTCCTCTCTTCTTCAGGGCAGCGCTCTTGGCGTCCTGGCCCGGTTTCGACTCTCCGTCTTTGGGCAGCTCTCCCAGCGGGTCCGGCTGAGCCTCCTGGTTCTCTTTGCTCTCACCTCCGTCGTGGCTGCTCTCCGATTTCCTCTCCGGTCTCTCTCGCCTCTTCTCCTTCTCTCTGCGTGAGGAGGGAGGCTTCTTTCCGTTGTTGTTGAGAACATTTTGTTGTTGCTGGAACCAAAACAAGAGACACCAGATTAATTCAAGCCTTTAGAACATTTCTGAAGTTGTCTTTCTCCTCTGGAGCTGCCAAAACAACAAAGCAACCACAGGTCAGTGTCATAATTGTGTTTTCAATGAACAGATAACGTTCAATTTTAAATATAATTCAATCTAATGTCAGCATAAAGTGATTTTCTCTGGACATAAGATTCAAGAACATCTTAGGAACAGTAAGTATTTCTAAAAATCCTCAAACTTTTCTAAAGGTGATGAACAAGTTCTTCTATTATATTTTTTAATGTCTCTTTTTAAGGACACGTTGGCCTGTTCAGGCCTCTAAAAAATAATTCACCCTCTCATACCTTCGGCCATTTGAACCTGTTTTATTTTTGCTTTTAAAAAGGACTTTCGGGCATTTTTGCCTTTTTTAATCAAGTGGACAAGAGAAGAAAATTGACTTCAGGCAAAGGTTCCTTATATTAATGCTGTCACATGCAGGACACTGCCCTCTAAACTATGTACACAATACACTGAAACTATTATCTCACATGGTCTGCCCTCACAGGACCCTCTGTCACCACTTTAAACCATCATGCTTGATTTTAACAAAGGCATTTTCTCCCTGCTCTGCAATGCAAGACTGAGGAATGTTTGTTTTTTGTGAGATCCTCAATGGTCCCTGGACACGCAGCATGTGAAATCCATGGGTCACTTATCTTCTCCAGCTTCTATGTTCTAGAGAGGATCTGGATTCAATCAGCTTTGGCAAAGCCACCAGAAACAACATTTTTTATGCCAAATGGTGTTTTTAGTGCTCCATCTAGTGAGCAGAAAGCAGAGAAACCCCTCTGAGCTAAGCACACGGTGTTCCAGTTAACATGTTTGATTAATCATCACACACACACACACACACACTATACCTCTTTGGCCAGTTCACCAGGTGTGGGCCAGTTTGTGATGTCGCTGAAGTCACTCGACTGTAAAATGGAGAAAGAAACATTAGGAAGAGCAGCTCCTCACTGAAACATTCCCCAGTGGACCCCTGTAACCAGGGCCCTTGTCATTCCCGGTGTGGGCAGGTTAGAGACAGTTTTAGTGCCCTTCAGGTAGAAACCGGTGCCGAGGAAAAGCAGGTCAGTGCTCCGTCTGTTGAGAAACTGCAAACAACAACGATAAACAGGCCCCGTCACTTTTCACCAGAGTGAATGTAAATTTGGACAACCTGATATCGGACCAAGGTTAACCAGACAAGGGTTACTGTTACACTCAGCGCTGCGCAGAAAAGATGAATAAAAACTATAATACTCTTCCAGTCACAATCATCCAACTGCAGGATCAGTCTCCAACAGGCTCTTTGCTGATGGAAGACAGCAAAAAATCCTGCCTGGAGGTATTCTGGCTTTTAAACAACTCTTACTAATGAGCCGACCTCTGTACTACAAATATTTGAAGGCAAAAAACCTCTTTCTACTCACAATTACTGAAATAATAGAATAAAAGATGCACGATAACCTCTGATCACCATAAAGGGCAAAACAGCCGCAGGTAAAAACTTCATCTTTAATTTCTGACCATGCAAATTTGAGCTAAAGAGCTGAAAAATATGCTTCTTCTACATGTCTGGTAAAAACTAAGACCTGGGTTATAATAACTTGGATGTAGCCGTTGCAGTAATCTCAGTAATTTCTTACGCCTACCCCTCATTTTTGAGTTGAGCTTTAAAACTGAGTTAGAAAAGTCAAACAAACACAAGAAAATGTCTCTGGCACCTGGAAATGTTGGTGGTTTTGTCTTATCGACTGCAAATAAAACACTGTAGTAGCTGAACACGCACAGTGGAGAGTGGGGTTAAGTGGACGGGATCAGGCCTGTGTGGACTGAGCTGTGGTTCAGTTTGGGAGTAACAGGGGGCTCAAACCTGTTTGTACTCAGCTCACAGGACAATTAAAAGTGCCCTGAGGTGTTTTCTTGTAAACAAACAAAGGTTATGTTTACATTCACTGTCACTCACCACAAAACATTTGTGTGGATCCTGAAGCTCGAACAAACACGTTATGAATTTCCTACATCATAAAGCTGGTTTTTCTTTAAGGACTGCAAACCCTGCATTGTTTCCAACAGTCTGCAGTATTTCTGTCGCAGTTTATTTATCTGATGTTTAAAGCTCATAATGTGAAAACAGGTTTGTTGTGCTGGTAGAAATGAGCACTAACAATATGCAAACGGACGAGACAGCACTCAGCAAATATCCGGACGCTGAGGCCTCTTCTTAAAAATGCTCCCAAAACTGTGAGAAAATTATTTGGCCTTGACAAACGTCGTACAAATTAAACAAAATGCTTTTTATTAATATCCTGCGGTAAAAATAGAACCGGTGTAACTCATCCCCTGTTCACTGATCGTATTAGTCAAATGATATTTGAATTTTCACATCTGAACGACGGGCCCATTAAAAAAGAAAGACTTACCATGGAAGAACGGAGGGAAATAAAACCAAATGGGAACTTGAACCTAAACTGTAGAATTAAAGATTCACTGAGTTAATACACTGAGGAGGCGCCCAAAAATTATTCACACCCACTAGAAGTTGTGCCCTTTAATATTCAATAACCTTTTTATATATATATTTTTTATATTTCCTTCCAATTAGTCACTTTAAACAACAGCAGTGGAAAAACTGGTTGGGAAAGCAAATAAAACAAACAAACAGCATCTGAAAACAGCGAATATTCGGCTACCGGCAGGTGTTACTTTCCCATCGAGCACGTCACCACCAGGCAGCAGCTACAGTGGCAAAATATGGACATGTCATCACTGTAAAGAGCCAAACATGTAGGTGTATTTACAAATGAAAGACACGTGGCGCTCAAACCCAACTATCATTTACGACTTCGGATGAGTTGTGATTGAAATATAATTTAAAAACACCAGATCCGCTGAGATAAAATACAATAAAACAGAAAGACAACAGTCTTTTTACTACTGTGGGATTAATAAACACAACATATTAATGACATCAAACCTGTCAGGTGCATGTTTGTGACATGTTTGAGGTCTAACAGGTTTGAAAGCCTAAAAGAAAACAGACGGATAAAAACTAAAACAGTAAAAAAAAAAAAAAAACATTACCTTGCTGGATTTTCTCGTTCTGGGCTTGGTGGCACGGACGACTTTCAGAGCGTTTTGTTGATCTGCAGAGAAAGGTTCAACAACTGAAAGTGACATCTTTATATATTGACAGCACAGACCTAAACCCAAAAGTGTTTTTTCATTTCTTTTTAGTCCTTTCTCACAGACTTAACTTAATCTAACAACACCAGTGAGCAAGTTGCCGGCGTAAAAGCGTTGCTCAACACTGGAGATAAAAAGTCGAGTCATCTACTCTTGCATGCTCTGCCGTGTCTGTGCAGCATTGGGAATTTCTGTCTGTACAGACTGAATAAATATCCCCCCCAGGGGCTGAGCGACTGAACTAGTAGAAGCTGCTTTCTGCACAACCAGCAGCAGATTGTGGCTGCATCTCCGCAGCCAGCAGCAGGCAGGGAGTGGCCCGCTGCAGCCCGTTTGGCAGAGGATGGTCGGATTGATAAGAGACGTGGGTCCGAGGCTTCCACATGAATGGGTGTATGCCAGAAGACGTCCACCCACAGAGCAGGTTGTACAGTAACGCTGTAAAATGATGCCTGTGCTCTTGCCAGAGTCAAGACGCTTCAAATATAGCTCGCCGTGTTCGCTCTGTGCCCTGACACACATTCACAACTTGCATTTAGCTGAACAGTCCTGATTCAGCCGTTGAATTCAAGTCTAACGAATCATTTATTAGATCCAGCTGTAAAAAGCGTCATTTACCAGAGTCAAACGCTTCAAATATATCTCAAATGCTCTTCTAATCACAGAATCATTAAATACTGGGTTGGTCAAAAAAAGAAAAAACTAAATTGCTGGTTCCATCTTCCACCTGTCTTATCTGATACTTGACTAAATATAATTTTATTTAGTACACAGTAATGAAACTAATATTTTAGTTTTAGCCCTAATCAAGTTGGATAAGCTGCTCAATGCAAATGTTTATTTGCTTTAATTGGCTCTTTGAACTGAATATTATGTATGAAAAGGTGTCATGACGAATGTGTTGCTAACTTTACATGAATTATATCTAATTATTCCTGTCAAATGCTTGTGTGCAGCCAATACTTACTTCATTATTTGCTATTCTGAAACATTCCCTACCTGCTGCATAAACAATACAACGAACCATGCACAGTAAAAGTTATGTGTAGTTTACAACCCTAAGCTTCCTTAACCTTGTTCCCATACTTGTTCTTTCAGTTGTGACAGTGCAGAGCAGGCTCGGGGAGGGGAGGACCTGCAGGCAGCCAGGCCATTGGACATGCAAAACGTGTCTTTACAGCAGCAGGAGCAGTTAGCCTGTCTGTCTTAGCTTCTACAGGCTGAATCGACGCTGCAGCTCAAACCTGGGGCTGACTGGGGCTCAGCCTGAGCTTCTCTCTGAGCTGTATTTAACCCGCATTTCCAATAAGGGAAACCTGGGGGACAGCTCGCTGTGGGAGCTGGGGTGCAGGCTAAAGAAGTAGCAGTTGTCAGCAATCAACACGTGGTGCTCCGGAGGGGGATGGGGGCAAATATGCCACCAGCAACACCTCTCGACCCGGCTGACATTTTCAGCCTATTCACTTTAATTCGGCTCTAAAGTAAGAAAAGAGAAAGCCCAGACCGGCAGAACCGAGCCGTGCAGAATAAAGCTGTCAAATGCAGCAACAACGTGCTCAGCTGGGGGGAGCTGTGTGCAGGGCTGTGACCATATTGTCCCTGAAAGTTCAGTCACCATAGCCTGCTCCCATGTGAGGACACTGAAAACCAGCTCACCTTTCTCCTGGGAGCTGATGTTGCTGCTCGGGACCCGGCCCGTGGTCCTCTTAGTCCACGGGTTCACTTTTGGCGGAGGAGCCTCCACAACTTTGCGCTTCACCGTCTCTGCAGCCGAGTCAGCGTTGCTGCTTTGCTCGTTTTCTTTATCGTTTTCTTTGCATTTCTTGTGCATGTCCGACGGGCTCTTGGCTGCCTCGGACCCGTGTCCGTCCTGTGCCGGTTTTTCCGAGCCCTTCTGCCCCTCGGACTTGTTTTGGTTCTGGTCCTCCGCTGTCAAACCCGATTCAACCTGACTGCACTCAACCTCTGCGGACATCCTGCTAGTTTCCTCACAGCACACGGTGTTAAATCCAGTGTGAACCTCTGGTCCTTGCTGTCTTATCCCAGAGAAGAGTCACAAAAAGCTCAACTGGATCCACAACTTGAGGTAAACAACTTCTGGGCTGGACCGAGCTAGCCAGCTAGCCAAGTAGCTCCCGCAGCTAACCGTTAGCTAGCGAGCTAAATGTCGGGTGTTTGCCGCGGCGCTCGACACTTTCATATCAACACGTCGTTAGTCCTGAGTCTGGACTTAGTCACCATGTAAACGACACGAGCTGGAGCGGTTCGCCTGCGAGTTTCTGCAACTTTAAAAACAAACTACAACAGCGACCTCCTGTCTGAGGCTCAGGCTCCACGCTAAGAGCTCGTGTCCTCTGCCTCTGCGGCTGTAAACAGTGACTCTGCCGCCCCCAGCGGCCACACGGCGGTACTGCAGCACGGCGCCACCTCAGTTATTTAGAATAAAAGACTGAAATTATTTATTTACCCAGAATAAATGAATTAATATGATGCATATATGAATATATAAATTAATAATTATATATATAAATGTATTTATTTGTGTTTAAAAACTGTGACTACAGCTAATAACTACTTTCAGAGTCCAATTTAGCCGTATTGGCAAAGTGCTTATGTGCTAGTTGTCTTAGTACAGTGTATACAAACAGTTACATTTGACAATAATAAAGAATTTAAATTCTGTTCTCAGATCTCTACACTGGCTTCCTGTCGCCCAGAGAATAGACTTTAAATTTAAGGTAGCTCACTTTTTCACTTGTTATAAAATTGTATGCAATGAACTGGTATAAGCATAGCACATAAAACATTTGGAGATTTAAAAAATCACAGGATCTCAGTAGCACTGTGGATTAGTGGTTAGGACTGTTGCCTCACAGCAAGAAGGTTCCTGGTTTGAAACCCATCAGGGGCCTTTCTGTGTGGAGTTTGCATGTTCTCCCTGTGCTTGTGTGGGTTTTCTCCAGGTACTCTGGTTTCCTCCCACAGTCCAAAAACATGTATGTCAGGTTGATTGGTGACTCTAAATTGCCCATAGGAGTGAGTGTGAGTGTGTGAGGTTGTTTGTCTCTATGTGGCCCTGTGATGGACTGGGGACCTGTCCAGGGTGGACCCCTGCCTTTCACCCAAAGAGAGCTGGGATAGGCTCCAGCAGATCCAAATAATGGAAGTGTGGCTAGTGTACATATATTGCACTGTAATTTATACCGTGTTGCTAATTTATTAGGTACACCTAACTAAACGCAATAGACACTAAGTCCTGCATCAATCACTCAGAAAAGGAGACAGTGTTAACAGCACATTATAGTTTTCAATAATGTGACTTTAAAAATCTGTTTCCTGACAATTTGTGATAATGATCAACCATTTCTTTATTTTTGTTTTCGAACATCTTAACTTTAAAATACACAGTTTTTCACCCAAATCACATATAGACATTTATATTGTGTTGAATTACATAAAATTTAACACAATAAATACAGAAAGCAGAGACATCAGCATCATGGATAATTGTTTCAGCGCCGGGGCAGACGACACATCTCGGGGTCTGGTGTAGATATAAGGATGTTCCTGCAGAAACATGAGAAAAATGTGCTAAAAACAACTTTTCTCTCGAACAGAGAAAATGTTCAGCGTGCCCTTGTGTTGTACCTTCGGTGGGCAGATGAGCTCTACTGGCTCTGAAAATGACCATATCATCTCTTTCCCTCCCTCTGGCTGGAACTGCAGAAACATGATGAATAATTTAGTTTATGTCTGTGTTTTATGTCGGTGCTGTGTTGAGAAAAGATCCACTGAGCATCGCCTTTAATGACTCCTGTTTATAAAATCTCACAGTTGTCAGGATTATTACACAGCATGACAGAATTGTCTGCTTTGATATGTTAAAACCTGATTCATTCACTTTTACTAAAACTATCCAATATACAAATATCAGTATATATTTGTGGCAACCTGCTGCGCTTAATCTGCACGTTATATACTGTGAGTAGAACATTATCTAAACCAAAGTTTACCTAAATACAACCATGTTTAACAGTTATCTGAAAATGATCGTTACAACTTAAAAACTGCACCATGTTGTTCCACAGTCCCTTTGCCAGCTCCTCATGTCCCTTCACAGTGAAGTGGAAACAATCTGCCGTGAAGAAGCTCAAGTCGATTTTCCCATTCTGAAGTTAATAGAGGGAAAGTTGGACACAAACCTATTTTTAAACAGGGGCCATTTATATTTTAATGCTCTTTATAATAAGATGTGTGTGTGTGTGTGTGACCTACAGGAAGCCTTGGTGGTGTCGCAGCCTCCAGATAAGGTTGCAGAACAACAGCAAAGTCTTGTTTGAAGAAGCGATCACTGTGCAGAAGCTTCTTTAATCTTCTCTATAGGGAACCAAAGTTAATGTTATGTATAAACAGTAAAAGTGGAACATTCAGATTTCTGGTTCTTGTTCAGGACTCTCACTCACTGTGTGCATGGTTCAAAATCTGCACACCACAACTTTTCCAACCATGTGCCGACCATTGGATCAACACATTTCAACTACACAGTTTACAAAGCACATTTTTATCATAAAAACTGTTGCTCTTGTAGTTACAGCTGCAACAATTAGTCAATCTTAAGAAACATGACAACAGATTCATCTGTTTTTAAGCAAAATGCAAAGAAAATTCTGTTTTCAGCGTTTTGTGTTTTATATCACAGTAAATATCAGAATATTTTTGGCCTTGGTTGGGCAAAAGAAGATATCTGAGTATGTCACCGGACTAGTTTTTTAAACTAAATAATTAATCTAGAAAGTAATCAGCAGGTTAACTATTAATGAAAATAATCTTTAATCACAGCCCTAATTCTAATGTTTAGACTGAACCTGTTTACTAGATGAGGTTTGATTTAAATCGTCGACAACAAGGCAGTGACACAGTGTAGTTTAGGCTTGGCTGTACACACAGCACACACTTCGGTGGGTGGACACACACCTGGAATTCATAGTTGATTTCAATCAGCTCCTTAAGTTCAATGGAGTTTTCATCAGGTAGAACCAGACATGAGCAGAAACTTCTGTAAACAGATTATCACATTAGTGGATTATAATTTCATCAGGTTAACAATATAATCAGATTACAACAGTTCTGACTTTTAATAACAGTAAATTTAATCTTTTCATATAAGGTGGTGGTTATATTTGATCTGGGAGCTGTCAGAGCTTCAGATTCACAGGTAAAACAAAGAAAGCAAATGGTTTCGGTAACTTTTGAAGCTGACAGCCCAGAGTCGGTTTCTGAACTTCTCTGAGAGGCTTCATGAGAAGAAGCTGCACCACGTTCACAATGGTCCTGGGGATCTGAAACCAGACCACAACATTCATCAACTGAAATCAGTGGGACAAGGGTGGTTAAGTATTTCACATCTAAATGCAACAGCAGCGTAAATGAAATGCTGCTCAATACATGACTCGGTCAGGGCACAGAAAAGGGGGTGAATCAAAGCTCCAGGTTCATTACGACATTTATAAACAGATGATGTGTGTGTTCAATGAAACTCTACGTAGAAAGAGAGAAATGTATTTTTCTGAAATCATCAACAACAACAGTAACAACTCACATGTCGTGTTTGCTACAGTGAGTAGATGAACAAACCCTCTGTCTCCATTGCCACTGGAACTAATTTCACCATATAAATGCAATGAGTTTCCTTTATTTTTTAATGACAAGGTTCAGGGTATTAAACGACTAATAAACACAGATACCAACTCTGCAGCCATCCAGGAGACACTTGGTAGAACTGACACATTTTACACCTGTAAATGACATAACAGTTGAAGAGATTATTTCCAGTCTGAGTTCCTCCACCTGCTGCTTTGATGTTTTACCCACTAGATTTCTGAAATCAGTACTAAGCAGTTTGTTACCACAGCTCACTCAATTAGTCATTACAGTCTGGAACATTTCCAAGGGCCTTGAAAATTGCTGTCATCAAGCCTCTCCTGAAGAAGAGACATCTTGATGCCACAGTACTGAACAACTACTGGCCCATATTAAACCTGCTGTTTTTAGGCAAAATCCTTGAAAAAGTTGTTTACCAACAGTTTACTGACTTTCTCCTGCTAAACAACTTTGATGATCTTCAGTCAGGTTTTAGGCCCCATCACAGCACTGCAACTGCACTCATCAAGGTGACAAATGACATTCGTCTGAACACAGACGCTGGCAGAGTCTCTGTCTTATACTGTTGGATCTGAGTGCTGCTTTTGACACAGTGGACCACGTGAGCCTGTTACAAAGGTTAGAGGACTGGATAGGCATCTCTGGTACTGCCCTTAAATGGTTTAAGTCCTATCTTGACGACAGGAAGTACTTCATTGAAACTGGTAACTGTGCCCAGACCAAATGGAGTTGACATGTGGGGTCCCCCAGGGGTCCATCTCGGGACCCCTTTTGTTCAATTTTTCCATGTTTCCTTTAGGCCAGTTAATACGCAGTAATAATGTGTCCTACAATAACTATGTAGATGACACTCAGATTTACATTTCACTCACAGCAGGGGAATATGGACCAGTCGATTCACTGTGTCACTGCAATGAACAGACTCATCCATGCATTTATCTCCAGCAGGTTAGATTAGTGTAACAGCCTGCTCATGGGGCTCTCAAAACGAGCTGTAAGGCAGCTGCAGTATATTCAGAACGCTGCTGCTCTAGTCCTGACTAGAACCAGGAAGTACAACCACATTACTCCTGTTCTCAGATCTCTGCACTGGCTTCCTGTCGCCCAGAGAATAGACTTTAAAACAGCACTGCTTGTGTATAAGTCTCTTCAAGACTCCGCACCACAGTACATCTCTGACATGTTGATGCCATATGAACCATCTCAGACTCTGAGAACATCAGGGACAGGCCTTCGTGCCCAGAGTCAGGACTAAACATGGAGAAGCAGCGTTTCAGTTTTATGCAGCTAACATCTGGAATAGTCTTCCTGATGATGTTGGACAAGCCTCATCTCTGGTAATGTTTAAGTCCAAGCTAAAAACTTTTCTTTTTAGTGTGGCATATGACAACTGAAAGTGTTTTATCTGCACTCAGTCTCCTTTAATTTCATTTCAAGTTCATTTTCCACTGTTCTCTGGTTCTTATTCAGATTTTTGCATATGTACCTTTAACTTTAACTTATTTCTGTAAAGCACTTTGAATTACGCTGTATAATTTGTGCTATATAAATAAACTGCTTTGCATTACAGTCACAACACACCTCCCAGTCACTAATACCACAGAACATTACATGTGTTTAATAGTTATAAAATTAATTGAATGAAGAGTTTCCCAGTTATATATGAAGTAAAATAAAACTCTTCGGTTTATTTTTCAGTTTTTAGCCCCATTGGAGTGAAACACTAATAAATACTGGAGCGATTTTCATGAAATTTTGACCAAATATTCAAAGTCCCCAAAGGATGAATCCTAATTCTGGTCGACTTTTTAATTTAATGCTAAGTTTCCCTTTGTCTAATGCCCACGCTGAATGTTTTTATGTTAGCCTGCTCAGCTGCAATTATGTTCTTACACTGTTTTGAGTGGTCAAATCCTACCTCATTCATCATCATGTCCAGAGCTTCTGTCATGTAGTGGATGAAGCTGTCGGGGGAGAACAAACTCTGTGGACAGATTGAGCAAAACATTTTATTAATCTAAATATTCAGTATTTTTCAGTTGCTAGTCATAATATGTCCCATACACTTTCCACTGACACTTGAATTGACTGAGAACAGCCTGTAGAGGAAAATCCTATAATTTTACACCCTAACAAGAATAAAACTGTGGGGAGTTGGGAGTTAATGGTCGTTGTACTACTGCTCAGGTGAGGACAGATGAGCCCTTTGTTGCACATGTAACCACACCCAGCAGTAAAACTGCGGTGTACTGACACACCCTGGAGTGTACCACTAATACTACTAGTATTATTATCAGGGAGCAAAGTGAGAAGTCTAGATACTAGAGATCAGAAAATTACGTGAAAATTAACCAAAATATATTGTTTAAAAATCCAGAAAAGACAAAATACACCAAACTGTCCTGACCTTGTTTTTGCAGTAATCACAGATGTCGTTCATGCCGATCAGCATCGTCACCACCTTCCAGTCCTCCTGGAAGTTCAGACCCTGAAAGAGAAACCTTGAGTCATTGTGCTGCTCAGAGCTGCACAAAGAAAATGAGCAGTTATTATCTGATAACAAAAGGCAGAATCCTGCGACTTACTGGATAAGACTTGAACGTCTCTATCATGTGTCTTATCTGCTCTGAGACGTTGCTACAGGAGAACACACAAACTGCTGAGTCACCAGTGAACACCAATAAAACTTCATATGGCAAATCATTTGCACACGTTTTGATTTGATGTTTGAAGGCACAGCCTGAAGCTGTGGGACTGTAATTATATTTAATGGACATTTTGCAAATCTCTTGTGAACTTCCAAATATGCACCCCCTGATTTGAAATATATACGAAAAAAAAAATCTCCTCCCAGCTCAATTTTGGTGTTTGGGAATTTGACATAACCGCAGGTGAGATTCACACAAGGATCACTAGACAAAGAGAAGACAATGTAAAACACAGAGGGGACTCGGTGTGTCGGCCTCCTACAGCGTGTTGTGGCCGGTGACGGCGAAGTTGAAGCCGGTCTCGTTGATGGTTGTAGGGTAACCGTGCAGCGTCCTCATCGGTGCTGGACCAAGCAGTTTGGGATTGAAGAGTTTAAAAATATCTAGAAACAGAGATCAGTGAACAGAAGAGCAGATCAGGCTCACGGACCCTGTGGTTTCAGCTCAAACAGCTGTGATATTTACCAACATGTGGGTTTTCAGATCTCTTTATTGGCATAAATCATTAAAATAAAACCAGGTGGATTTAGAAATAAATTGAATCTCAGACAAAGAATCACAGATTTTTGCATTTGAAGGAAAAATACTGATTTTTTCTAATAAATATTCTTTGTTTTGTTCATTAGCTTGTTAGCTTAGCATCACAAAGACAGGTGTGATGTTTTAGCTTTACATATTGAAATATAAGGCAAACACTTCACTGTATGTTTGTAGCTAAACTGAAATGGTTATAGTATCAATGAACTCACTTGCCAGTGTAATGACATTTTGAAAAGTCCCATAACCTCCGATGCTACGGCGAAAGAAGAAAAAGTGACATAGAGAACATAATGGTGACACAGATAACATAATGGTGACACTGATAACATAATGGTGACACAGATAACATTAGATAAGTTTAAAAAAAAGTTTCAGCAACCTGCACAGTGTCGTAAACGAGCTGTATATCACCTGAGTGAAAAAACACAAGCTCCTCTAAAACAGCAGATTTACCTCCAGGACACCTGTCGAAATTCAAAAGGTATCGAGGCGATCGTCGAGCCGTTGGCACCAATAGCTGTCTGCAGTAAAAACACGCACAATTCTTAATAAAGAGACTCATATTTCTGTCAATAACAACAATAACACTGTGTTTATTTTATGTGATCTGAACACTGTATTGGTTTCTCATAGCTTCCAATAAAACAGAGCCAGCTCTTGTGATTTTTCATGTCAGTACAAAGTATTAAACAACATTTACACCATCATTTCACTCACAGTCAAAGAGTCTCCCAGTGCAGCAATGACCTTCACATCCGCAGCTTTGACATATTCAACTAGAAGAGAAGAAAAAGAAGGAATGAATAAAAAAGACAACAAGCACAATATCTCTGCAACGGAAAGATGCTACACTTCGTCATGTTTACCTGAACGTCGGTGCAGATAATCTCAATCAAACAAGATTTTAAAAAGACATAACTCAAAAGGTTATTAGGATGTTTTTTCAGTACAGGTGTTCTGCTCTCACATAGAGGTCATTGACCTGGATGTTGGTGAACTGACACTGACCTGATGTAGGGATGCTGGTAGACGGACTCATATCAGGACAGTGAAACGGAGGATGCAGACGACGGTCCAGAAAATCTTCAAAATCATCCTGCAGAAAAAAACACATGTAAGACGACTGTTGTATTAACCTCAGTTCAATGAATAACTACATAATTAATAGTTTAAACAATTCATTAGCTGCATAACAGTTTTTAGCCACTGCTCTCTGATTACAGATAAACCACATGCAGATG
The DNA here is from genome assembly GCF_900324485.2 of Mastacembelus armatus. Taxonomy (NCBI): domain Eukaryota; kingdom Metazoa; phylum Chordata; class Actinopteri; order Synbranchiformes; family Mastacembelidae; genus Mastacembelus; species Mastacembelus armatus. The sequence goes on along the minus strand of NC_046654.1, from coordinate 1,878,882 downwards.
TGACAGTGAAGCACCTGCTTTAAACGTTCTTCTCCACTCGATGCAAAGCCTGAGAAAAGAGAATAAAATGATTCACATTTTAGTTTCAGAGTCTGTAGAAAAGCTTGTGCTGTAAAATGAGACAGTAAATATGAGTTTCACAGAAAATACATACAGAACAAGAAAATCCAGAAAAGTGTTTTATCACCTACCGTCAACACGACATGTGGAGAATACACAGAATGCCAACAGCAGATAGTGGAGCATGTTACTTGCAGTGTGAAAAACACAGGAATAATACTAAAGAGCTTCTTCCATCTGGTTCACATCTTTATTATTTGTAATAAATACTGATAAACTTATCTTTGACCTTTGTAGTTTGTTCCAGGAAGAGTCATATACTCTAGATAATTGATTTCTAATTGTAAGCACTTCAAGATCAAATCAAAATATTGGCTGGATGGTTTAATTTAATGTCCTCCTATTTCCTTAGCACCATATATGTATAAGAGGTTTCTAATAAGGTGTGATGAGTTTGTATGAATACATATGATCATTCATGTATTTATCAGCAGACATAACTCCTCCTGTGGGCACCTATAGGTGGAGACTGCTGCACAAACAGCGCAGAAAAATTACAATGCAATGAAAGACCATCTGAATAATACAGGCATATACCTTCATAGGTGAATTTATAACTGTTACACAAAGCAAAATGTGGCTAAAGTTAAACTTAAAACAATAAAACCACAATTTTCTCTACTGAGAGGCCTCAACTATTCTCTAGTCCATAATTAAATAAACAGGCATCAGTGTGATCTTTTATTTTAAATGACATAGCAAAAGAAAATGACATGAGCCAACATACTGGGACCACACACCTACAGTATTTTGTCAACAGCAGCAAAGCAGCTTCACAACATGAACTGGATATCACATTAAAAGTCAATTAAAATATATACATTTTTTTCACTACACGTTTTAAGGATTTTTTTCACTAGTTAATCAAATCTTGGTAAACAATATGAAAAGTGTTTTTGACCGTATTTTTATGTTAACCATCCGGGGTCGTGACGTCATTACGGGGGTCACGCTGGGTGACCTCAGGTGTGTGTTTGTTCCTGCTGAAGGTAAACAAATGGACACGGCAGCGGTTTGCGGTAAAAACATGAACGATGTGACCGAACCGCGCGGATTAACGGGAGCAAAATGCCGGGCCAGAGGAGAAGATATAATGTTCGCTTCCCTCCTGTGAGTAGAAACTTGGTTCTGGTTCCTTAAAGCGGGTTAAGGTCCAATAAAAGCAGTTAGCTGCGCTTAGCGGAACGTGGGGCCGCTGCTGCATTCAGGGACTATCGGATAGTTGGGGCGTGAAACGTCTTCACCCCTGACAGGCTTGTAAATACAACTAAAATATAAGCAGGGAATTTAAATATGAGTCTTTATAATTATAAAAGTGGGACATTTATAATGAAGACAAGACCAAAGAGCATTAGTTAGAGTTATAGACAGTATTTGACTCTGTGCGTGCTTTAATGAAAGAAAAGTCCAGTTTAACCAAAAAAAATAAATGTTTTAATAATTTGGACATGCTTGTGATTAGATTATGTTTATCACTTATTGTTTATGTACTTTAGGGGCATCAGACTAAACAGTGACTGCAGATTCAGACACATCTTTATTTGTCCTGTGAACCCTAAGATCCCTTTTGTGTGAATGTAAATTTTTGCATGTGTTAATTTGCTAATTTTTCTGAAACACACACATATGGAGATCAAAACAGAAGTAGTTATTTAATGTGTTGTTATTACAGATCTTAGATTTTATTTAATGGTCGAGTTCATATTGAGTTTATTGTGTCAGTGTCATGTTTCCTGTTGTATTTCAGCTTTAGGGTCCATGACACTGCTTCAAAGATTAATGAGTAATGTCCTAAAAACAACTTCTTGTTATTTAGAATCATCTGAGGTCCAAAGACCAGGAGTGTATGAGGAGCACCTGAACGCAGCACTGAGGGTAACAGTTATGAAATGTTTTGTTTTTGCTCCCAGAATCGTATCAAGAAGATCATGCAGAAGGACACAGAGGTGGGCAGGATTGCAATGGCGGTTCCTGTGATCATCTGTATCCTTTAAAACCCTTAGAGGTTTGTTTTAGAGCAGCTAATTACGCCACATCCTGCTCAGCACTGCAGTTTCTAATTCATCTCCCATGCTTCTGTTTTGCAACAGGCCTCTCCCCTGCCTCTTCTCCTCAGGGACTCCTTAGCATGCTGGGAGTTGTAGTCCCTCTTGTCTTGATAAAATTTGAACTAATCCACCTGAACCTTTTAAACAAGTGGCATGCAATAACTCCTGAATATGACTGTAACATTTTTATGAAAGTTTTGTTTTTAGTGTTATATGTCCTGAAAAAATATTTTAGCGCTACATTTAACAGTTTTTATTCCTTCCAAAAACTCACAATCAGTGAATCAAAACATCCTTTTCATGACACCGACTATGTTTTAATTAAAGAACAGTGTTGTCAGGAGACTTTTAAATGTGTTGAGCTGTGAAATCCTGAACTGCTGAGTTTAGCGCGGGCGCTGGAGATGTTCCTGAAGTCGCTGTTGACTAAAACCTGTCTGATAACTAAGTCAAAGCCCAGCAACGTCATGTCTGTCGCTCACGTGTAAGTAGCTCAGTTATTTTGTGTAAACACTTTTTGCCTGATTAGTTTATACACAGTGACATCAAAAAGAATTTAAACCCCTTCACTGTCTGCTCATTTTATTATGTATTAGGTTGAATTTTTAATTGATCAAACTGGACAGGAAGTGTGTGTGAACTGATGCTGTTTGGAGTCTGGGCTTTGGATCAGTGTCAGAAACATGCCCAGTTACTGAGTTTGCTGGGAAGACTCACAGCTTTAGAAACAGTTTTATACCCTTCCCTGATCTGTCCCTCACCGCAGTTAAATCCCAGTGGTTTGCAAAGAGTCCTGGTGTTTGCATTTTACATCAGAAACTACATCTGTAGACCGACAGTGTTTTAGTGGGACATCCCCAAAATATTCGGTACAGTTAGGATGCAACTTACAGATAAACCAGAGGATTGTGTGTGATAAAAATGTATATCAGGAGTGTGAGGTGAATTTATTTATTATCGTATTGTTATTTAGGAAGCAGTGCATAGAGTCTGAGAAACTCTTCCACTTCCTGAAAGAACTGGTGGAGAGTGCCACGTCTACGGCAACCCAGAAGGACAAGCGAGCCCTGAACATGTGGCCGTTATACCGGTAAGGACCCGACTGAATGATTTATAAAACCACTAGATGTTTGTTGCTTGTCCTGCAATTTGGAGTTTGGTTAATTGAGACTGAAAAGGATCTTTGTCTTTTATCAGTCTGTGTATCTGTATGTTCGGTCTATAATGTCTGATTATCAGTTAATACAACAATATGTGAAAAGTCTAAATTAGTCAGAGCCCACACTGACATCTTCAGATTGCTTGTCTTAACTCAACACACAAAACCAAAAAACATTCATCAACTTCATATGTAATAAGAAGCAGAAAATCCTCCAGTTTGAGAAGCTGGAATCAGAGAATAGTTTCCATTTTCGATTGGAAAATGACAGAAGTGATGAATCATTTATCAGAATAATTAGTTAACATCCTGCTCATCAACTGTCTGATTTGTTTCACGCTGTCATTCCCAGAACTAAACGGCATGAAATTTCTACAGATGTGGGAGAAATGGCACCACGAAGGAGCCTCGACTCGCTCGACAACGACTCCAGCTCCAGCGTACGTATGCTGAGACTGAAAACCTTCACTGTAACTTCCATTTGTCCCCTGACATAACATATTTATGCCAATGCTGAAACACACTTACTTGTCCTTATCTTGAGGACCCATCATAAGAGCAGGGGAGATGTAAACAGTTGCTCACTGGAAGCTACAGTGACCCCATGAGTTCTGTAGTGTTCATTATACTGCAGAAAACAAACTTAGAGACAGAGAGTGGAGGCTCAGCTTTAGAGGTGGAGAGAAACATGTTTTGTTTCATGTGTATTAAAGTGGTTTATCTTTCGCGTAAACTGAGGTTTCATCTGCAGTTACCAACATTTTTAAAAACCTCAGTGACCACACTAAATATTGAAGGCAGAATATCATGCCTGTTTGTTTTCGTTGTTTTTCCGTCAGTGACTCACTTCCCCTCCCTCTTCCAGGAGTCGGAGCTCTACATCTGCTTCTGACAGAGTACAACCAGAGGAAACTGCTCTGAGCTCTCTGTGGTTTTTGTTTATGTCTACTTGATCATGACCTTGGTCAGAATAAAGTGATGTCATTACAACAGCTGACCTCAGTGTAGAAGTTGTGGACTACATTAGACCTTTGTTTTTTGTTGTTAGGCTCTTTTGCGTTTGGAGCACGTATGTTGTAGGAGGGTGAGGTGAGCTTGAATGCTCGGTATATTTGTGCATCAGAAAGTCCCAAACATTTTTGTTGATTAGGAAAATTGTGTTCAACTTTATTTATACAGTTTAACAGCTTTTGTTTTGTAGCTCAACTGAGAACATGATGTTATGCTGTGGTCAAATGTTACAGTTGAAGGACAGTGAGTCTCTATGCACAAATTCCTTTAGGAAATAATCCTTTTCAAACCACTTTAGATACTCAGCATTTTGTTTTAAAGGCAGACTACATTTGCATATGAAATGTGAAAATAAATAACATGTAAATAAATATGTTTGTTTCAGCTCCTCTGACAAATGTAATGTGAACTTAATGTTTTCACTTAAATAAAAACAGTTCAAGAGCATTCAGGGATTGTTTTATTCCAAGAAACTAATCTTTTTACAGTGACGAGGAGGAATTGATGCATAAATTGATGTATTTTCTTATGAATGCTTTCTTTTCCTACTGGAAATGTACATTTCTAAAGCCAAATATAGCAAAAAGTATGTTTGTTTGCTACGCTAGCCTCCTGCATAAAGACCTGAAACTCTTTATGTTCGCCACTGACACATTTGTATTGAGGTTTCTCCTGAAGGTCGGAGCTGATCCGATCACACGGACAGATACTGGGCTTGTAATGTGCGTGAATCAAGTCTGAATGAAAGAACTGCAAGTACTGCCCAGCTAAAAGTGACAGACTTCACGAGTCAAGTTTAAATCCAGTGGTCATTCGTCCGTTTAAAATGAAACATGCAGCCTGGCCAAAAGCATCTTCAATACAGTTACACTTTAAAAGAGTAAAGTAAAAAATAAACATTCATTTTCAAAGCAACATTTGTTTCAAATAAAAAGAAAAACAACATTTATTTAACTCTTGCAATAATTACATATTTATAGAAGTGGACGCCAATTTGTTTTCCATTGGTTCAATAGATTCGTCTTTACTTTTTTCGATCCATTTACCACCTTGAGTCCCAAAGGCACAGTCCATTCATACTCCTGTGAACAAATGACCCAAATACTGAAGGGGACAAATGCAGATTTAAATAAGTTTAGAAAAAAAACAAAAACAAACATTAAAACGCAGACAGGTGACACACTGGCCTCACCTATTCCACCTTGTGGTTTGTTAAATCTTGCTATGTTTTTACGGGAACAACTTGTGCCAGAGAGACCAAAGGACAAGAAGTTTAAGAATTCAGAAACAGAAAAGAAACACAGCACTACAACACACCGTCTTCAGAAGAGCCGTGCTCCATAGCCAAAAGTCTGTTTAATAGCTTCGAAGTAGTATCTCTTCCAGCCGTCTTTTGTCCGCTCCTCCTCGCTGTCCGGGACGCCTTGATACTCCACCTTCAGTTCTGTCTCGCTGCTCCGGTCCAAGAAGGTCATGGTGATTGTTGCGTAATGCTCTGTGGATGGAGGAACAATGGCAGATCAACGCCAATGTCTCAAACTGTGCAGGTAATATAAAGTACCTCCAACAGGAGAAAGGTAAATGTGTTTCTTTGTTTGTGTCAAATTGATTATCAAGTATATAAAGAGTCAACACAATTTTACCTCTAAAATAACATCAAGTGATGTGTTTAAACCGTGTGTTCTATCCAAACACAGTTCAATTATAAAATCTGGTATTTGAACAAAGACCAAAGAAAGAAAATAACATTTTCTGGCATTTTTGCCAGATAAAAGATGAAAAGGTGTGAAAATGATTTAATCATGTAGAGAGAACCAACATACCACAGGGCCAGTTGTTATACCTCCACTTCATAACTATTTTCTCATCAGGTACCTGGAGGGAAAAGAGTTGTCTTCAAAAGTCAGCACTAAACTGAATAAAGTGTAGGAAATAAAAATAACCTGAATCTACAGAGTTGATATTTACAAATTTAAATTTTACACATAATCTGAAGGTTTCAAGTGTCAAAGTTTGTCTCACCAGCTCTGTGAATTCACCAAAGACATTTCCTTCTAACAGACGAAACTTCCCGCCCCTCTCTCCATCCACTGTGGCTGGAGCATGTGTGAACGCCTGGACCATCTGCACATCAACACAAACAAACGAAATCCATTAACCCTGTTCTTTCAGCTGTGAGTGAATGAAGCAAATGCTCAGATGGTGATGATGAGCAGGGGGAGCTCACCTCCTGGTTGAGGAAGACCCTGTAGAGATCAGCCGGGCAGGTGAGGAACGTTTCTTTCATGCTGAATTTGCAGGTGGGGATCTTGACGCCGGTGTTGATTGGAGCGACCGTGCTCTTCGAGGAGGAAATCTGTTCGACAAGAACAAAGTGTGTGTTGTGAGGTAGGATCTGCGGCACCACCAAGAAAACGCTAACGTTGGATCGACACTGATCTTTCTGTTACATCCGATAATGGAAAATGCAGCTTCTTTGTGTCTACACAAACCTGAGTCACGTTCGTCTTGGCTTTGGACTGTGATGTGGACTGTGTCTTGGCCACGCCATTGGCTGTGGGCAGGATCATTCCTTGTGTGAACTCTGCATTAAAAAAAAAAGACAAGAACTTAAGTTTAAGATCAATTTTAACTTCCATATTCCTGAACTTATTGCAACATACCACTTTAAAGAAATGGTTTCATTATATTATAAATTTGTTAGAGACAACAACATTCAGTGACTTAGTTTTAATCTGACAATAAAGAACATTCTTGATTTTCATGTTACAATATGTCATGAGACATTAACATCTTCAAAATGAAGTGTATGAAATTCAATTTTTCACATGAACCTAATGTATATTCATTTCTGTTGGATTTTGTCTGGAGCCTAGTCTGCACTTCAGCTGAAATGAAGTCTGATACTCAGTATTTTTATTTAGTTTAATGTTGATTGAAAATATATTTATCACATTGAAATAACAGCTGTAGCAGCAGCAGCAGCAGCTTAATGCAAAACCAGATTTTTCTTAAGCCATTTATTCCAACCACAGAAAGACTAAACATGTAACTGGGTCTATCTGGTTTCCTTCACCTGATTTTAAGAACCCGACGTAGCTTCCCAGGGCTTCACGGACTTTGTCAACTCCTTTTGTTTTCATCAAGTTCATCAGTGGCGTATCAGGTTCGTCTTTGTTCAGCGAAACAGAAATCTGGTCAAAGATAACATGACAAGTATCACCACACAGTCCCTACACCTACAGTCAGAGTCACTATATCCATTCTTTGCTGAAACTTACATCAAGATCCTCCATGTCGTTTTCATCAGACAGGTTTGGAACTTCAATTGTTCCTTTATATTTGACTCCCGATTTGGATTTTCCTGGTAAAACAAAAGAAAATATGTGTGTCAGCAAAGATTCAACGCATCTTCAAGCATGTTTCTGTTCTTGAATACTGACACTGACAAAAATGCCAAGACATGTTTTTGATCAGTTCCTCTCCTGCACTCATTCACTTTAGTCAAGTGAATGCCCACCCCATCCAGAACTTAATAACCAGTAACCTCAGTCTTTTACTTACCGGTCCAAGTAGCTTTAAGGTTCCATTCATAAAAGAAAATAAGTTTCCCCTTGCGGTTGTTAATCGAGGCCTCTCCTTCCAACTTGCTGACTTCTGTCACCTCGCAATTCCCCTCTTCACTTTCCACGGTCAAGCCCTGGAGGAGGGATTTTAATTTGTCCGACGACCAGTTTGTTGCATCTCGTTCAGTCCTGAAAAGTCCCACAGAGGCCACAGTGATGAGAGAGCAGCTCCACACAGGTATTCAACAGCTTCTAACAGACATCAGTATAATATTGACCAATATTAAATATTAAAGATGGATCCAGAGTTTAGGGCTTAACAACAGAAATACCCTGGTAGCTGTTAATTCATTCTGCCTAAAAACAGCAGTTTCAAAACGCTTCATTCCAGGTCTCTCAGGGGGGGACTGATGCTGAGCGGTCTGTCCAGTAGGTCTGTGTTATGACAGTAACTAATAATACACTAGTGGTTATTGTCAAAACCATTCCCTTTATAATATCTCCTGTTTGTAGTTTATATTAATTTTCAATGTTATATAAGAATCGTTGACCTGAAATTTGCCTGAATCATCATGTTCAAGCAACCGTCAAGCATTCATGTTTCAGGTCAACTTTATTTATAGCACCACAAAGGGGCTTTGCAGTCCATCCAGCGCATGACACCCCGTCCTTACACCCCTGGTACAGATAAGGAAAAAAGAAGAACCTCATAAAGACCGACAGCTGATTGGTGTTTCATCTTCTCCTTGGTGGGGGGTCAAGGGCTGCAGCCAATCATAGCAGGGTAAGAGGCGGGGTTCAGTCTGGACAGGTCGCCAGACTTATCACATGGCTCACAAATAGGGACAAATTCACATTCACACTTACAGGGGCACCTAAATCGATCTAACCTGGATGTGTCTGGACTGTGGAAGGAAGCTGGAGTACCTGGAGAAAACACGGACTCCACACTGAAAGACCACGGGTCAACAGGGGGTTCGACATACCCTTCAGCTCCCGATATGTAACACACCTGAGATCTCCTCACTATAAACCAGAGCACCAAAATCTGGATCCATGTCCAACGAGTTATCACCTATATACTGTTAAAAGTCACGTTGTACCGGGGCTCCCTCACGTGTCTAAGACATGTGGGACAGGAGCTGAAAACTTACTAACAACAACACCGGGTTAGTTAGCATGTTCTTACACCGAAACACCACGTGTACTAAAACAAAAACCCTGATGATGTTAATCACAATCTCTGCACATGCACTCACGCTACGGCAGCTAGCTACAGGCGAAGCTAAAAGGGTTAGCTCGGCTAATTGTTTCAAATGTGACACTTTTCTTTAGTAACGTTAACACTCCTCATCTAACATTCACAGCTGCCTGATAACAATAACCGGTCTGGACGCAGGTAAAACACAAGATATAGCAGCTGCAGCTTGACGTTAATACAAAACCAACGAGTGATGTTAGCATTAGCGAGCTAGCTCAAAGACAAATGTCCTTCTATCACGACTCACCAGTGCCAGTTGTTGACATTAGTGGCGTCGGCTCTCTCCTCTACGATCCAGCGAGGGTCTCCTTCTCCCCACTTAGCCATTTATCCAGCCGAGCGATAATGAGAGCCAGAAAGTGTGACGCTGTGTGCGGAGAGCAGGGATGCTACCCGGTCAATGCTGCTTCTAGAAAACTCCGGGTAGCGGTGTTCCTGCGTTTATTCTCCGTGCGCAGAAATTGCTGGAAACGGAACTTTGTAGAACAAAGAAAAAAAGTTCCTCCTTCCGGAAGTGCGTTTGTGAAGAATAGTTCCGCATCGAGTAATGAACGCTCCTGAGGATGAAATAAACTTTGGGCAAATCTGTAAGGTCCAAAAATATCTGCCCTACAAATAATAAGATAAACATGAATGCTCAGGTAATATGTCTATTGCGAATTATAATTATAATTCTGAATTTCCCCTATGGGGGACGAATAAACTATCTATCTATCTATCTATCTATCTATCTATCTATCTATCTATCTATCTATCTATCTATCTATCTATCTATCCATCTAATCTAATCTAGTTTGTGCAAATCTTTCTCCCCTGGGAATTATCCATGCCATACCTAAATTAGTGGAAACACAGCACTAGTGTAGGAGTGAAATGTTTAATACATTTCCTGATGTGCAATACTTTTTTTCTCACTGCGTATTTACTATGTCTGTTATGTATTTTTAAATTATACTACCTACCTTTTTTAACTTACCCTTATATTTAAGTTTTTCTCTTTTTTTCATTTAATACCTGTTCAACGTTGTATACCTGTGTAATTTCACTTTACTGGTACAATTGACAATAAAGTCTATTTTGATTGATGTTTTGGGAAAGAAACAAAATGAAAATTGTGCTTTGCATTGTTATTTGAGATATCACTAAAGATGTAGGTATGGGCTGTCCCCATATTATCCCTTCATTCATTATTTAATTCAAAAGGATGAAGCATGTTTTACTTATCTACAGAAAAGGAACCTATTTTGATAATAAATAATAAAAAATCTATCTATCTATCTAATCTAAAAATTCCCAAAATGTTGTTGTCCAATTATTACTGGCTGTTTTCTTCATTTTATATTATTAGATAATGTTTGAGTTTTTACAGCTGAAATAAACTAATGAATGACTATTATGTCAGACAGTACACTTACTGTTGAACCATCCTGTTACCTGACATAGCAAGTACTGTATTTACAGTATATGAGACCAAAGAACGGGGTGGGCAGTGGTTAGAATTGTTACCTCACAGCAACAAGGTCCTGGATTTGAATCCATTTAAACCTGGGGCCTTTCTGTGTGGAGTTTGCATGTTCTCCCCATATCTGTGTTGGTTTTCTCCTCCCGCAGTCCAAAAACATGCAGCCTGGGGTTAGGTAAATTGATGAATTTATATTGCTCATAGGTGTGAATGTCAGTGTGATTGTTTGTCTGTCTATGTGTCACAGCTTTGTGATAGACTGGTGATCTGTCCAGGATGGAAACTGTCTCTTGCCCAGTGTCAGCTGGGATCAGCTCCAGCCCACAATGACCCTGAATAGGACTAAGTAAGGTATAGAGGATGGCTGGAGACCAGAAGTAATGAGGCAGTTTTGTAGCTGGATCTTATAGAAGATGAGGTTCTAATGCAAAAATGCTAACATAATTGGAAGCTATACCTATGCACACAAGGCTGGCATGTACAGAAAACTGTAGATTGGAGTCAGAAGACAGAAAAGAATATGCTCCAGTCAGCTGCAGGTTTGAACACAGAACCTTCTTGCTGTAAATTAACCACAGGTGTCTTGGTGTGGAAACCACTGCACCACTGCATTTGCCACAGATAGTCAATAATGACAGTAACAGTTAGTTAAACCTCTATAACAACATGACCTAAACATTTACATTGCTGGCAGAATACACATTCCTCCATTAACCAGGATTTCCATACTGGACAGTAAGCAGGAAAATGAAGGGACAGCTGTTTTATATTATGTCCAGTTTCAAACAGCCAGTCCCCTTTGTGCTGCAGTCCATGTCACTGCTATAACTCCACTGCCCACATAAAGAAAAACATATTACCATCTGTACTGTACTGACCGTGTTCACAGGTGCAAAGTCAGTGAGGGATCATGGCTGTGCTGCTGCATTAGTGCCTCCCACAGGTCAGGGTTTCTGGAAGGGAAAAAAAGAAAATGGCTCATGAAGGAGGAAACACGTCACATGATTCCTGGTATTCAAATTAAGTGAAATCCATTGACCAACACATCTTCTATGTTTGATTTCAAACATAATTACTGTCTTTTTCAGATCCCAGACCAGCTGTCTTTCGTCTTAACCCCTGTCAACCAAAAACTGTTAAAATCAGTAGGGTTCTGAAAGACCTAATCATTAATAGGAAGACAGTTTAAACTAATTACAAAGAGCAAAAACAAAAAACTTCAATGGCAGAGTAATAAGTCTCAGCAGCAATGATAATTACTTATAATTACACTAATCAGCTTCAGAGGTTGGTACGTGGCAGCCTCAGCAGCAGAAAAATATACTGGTAAAATGGCTAAAGGTGGACGCAACAGAAGACTGCGTTTAAATCAGGAAAATTCAATGCAGACACTTTAAACACAACTGTAAAGGAGAATACAGATGTATTAACATATGCCTCAACTTCTCATTTGAAGTACTTAATATACTGCGGGGTAGCTGATGTTAACTACCTTATATACTTCTCATTTGAAGTACATAATATACTGCGGGGTAGCTGATGTTAACTACCTTATATACTTCTCATTTGAAGTACTTTCCATACAGCTGGGTAGCTCACGTTAACTACCTTATATACTTCTAATTTGCAGTACTTTCCATACTGCTGGGTAGCTGACGTTAACTACCTTATATACTTCTAATTTGAAGTACTTTCCATACTGCTGGGTAGCTGACATTAACTACCTTATATACTTCTAATTTGAAGTACTTTCCATACTGCTGGGTAGCTGACATTAACTACCTTATATACTTCTAATTTGAAGTACTTTATATACCGCTGGGTAGCTCACGTTAACTACCTTATATACTTCTAATTTGAAGTACTTTCCATACTGCTGGGTAGCTGACATTAACTACCTTATATACTTCTAATTTGAAGTACTTTCCATACTACTAGGTATCTTGAGAATTTCCCATCAGGGATCAATAAAGTTTGATGATCAGACTGTATTTTGTTGGATCCATCTGATTCTGCTCAGATAAATGTAGAGCAGGAAAAGGTACAAGGTTTGGCTCTGACATGTAGTGAAGTCCAAGAAGAAGAGTACTACTTTAAAATTGTACTTAAGTACAGTATTAAGTGACCTCACATCAATATTACTACCTTTACTTAAGTAAAAATCAGCATATTTCTTCCACCACTGGTTTAATGAAAATGTTAAGGGACTGCTCCACCACTCGTTTCGCTTTGTGGTTTTTCTTCGATTAAACAAACATAAGTGGTGTAAAATGTAATAATACTATATCAAACCTCTCCTGGACTCTGGGTCCCGTTAGGCGTCAGCAGGAGAGCGGAGCAGGGGGAGCTCATTAGAGAGGAGTCCCAGCATATGGCCTGCTCCGTCGGCTCCCCTCCCCCTCCCTCAGTCCGCTCCGCAGCAGCAGCAGGACAGAGGTGGTTCAGTTTCTGAAGCCGTGGCATGAATGATCTCATCTGAACCTGATCTCCGCTTTCCCTGCCGTCGATCCTATGACCGAGACGGGAATAAAATAACACAAACACGAGGTGAGTACGGCTGCTCGGCCGCCCGGAGATAGTCGTTTTAACCCGGTGATCGTTTGCTGTTTTTAGGAACTTAACAGCCCGGCCGCGGCGAAAACTCTTGTTTTCGGCTGGGAAGGAGGAAGGACCGCGGAGGATGGGTGGTGGTGGGTGGGCGCTCCTGGCTACTTAGGGTGCTAGTATTCTCTTTTTTTGTGATCAGGAGGAAATCGCCAAAAGTGAGAGCAAAGCCGAGCGTTTGTATCTCCGTCGTTGTGACCTACATGCTCGGCCCAGTTAGCGGCAGCTGTAAGGAAGCGAGCCGGCTAGCTGTTAGCTACTGGCGCAAAATGGCCTCATTGTCGCGGCTGAAAAGACAAAGCATGCGGCAGTCACGGCCAGCAGCCCCGGGCCGCTCTCTACCCCGGCCCCGATGGCTCCGATTCGGCGCCGGACGGTGTTTAAACCGTTTTATTTATGGGGGAAAAATGTGCGGATTAAAAGTCACCGTGTTTTAGGTGAATGTATTGATTTAAGCACGGAGAGCTGTGAAAGCCTCGGTGTGCAGTGGGGGATGGGTCATGCTAGGAGCCATTGACGTAAAGCGAGGCTGCATTTTGTTTGGCTTCTGGCTCCTAGCATAGCTTTATGTTTCACACCGAACATCTGTGTGTTTTACTGTGTTACACTCGTATCTGACCCAAATACTCATTTTAACGCGGTGCCTCTGTTTTGCTCACTGATTTGCTGGTATCTGCTAAACAGGCGTTTCGAGCACCGTATATGTCAGCATTTTCTGGGTCTATCTTGTCAAAACACTGTCGCTAAATTTAACTCTTAACTGCTTCTTATGATAAGAGACAACAATACTGATGATTTCGACTGGGATGGAAATGATTTCCATAGCAACCGCTACAAATTTGCATCTATAGCAGACAAAATGTGTTAAAGCAGTACTAGTACTGCAAATACAGGTACATGAAATTGGTTTATTTTCCTGTTTTTTTGTGTGTGTGTGTGTGTGTGTTGAAGTGTGATGTGTTTTGTCATTGCAAAGTGTGTGTCCATCATTTTTGATTTTTGGAAAGTTGATGGGGATTGATTGATTGATTGATTGACTGCAAGTATTAATTATTTCCATTATCAGTTAATGTGTTGGTTGTTTTTTAGGTTAATCATCTTCTCATTGTCCAACAATAGTGAATTAAAGCCTATTGCAACATCTCAGAGACCAAGGTGACTTCCTCAAATGTCTTGTGACAGACCACGATGCAAAAATATAAATTTTACAATTATATAAAAAAAATAGAGACGTAATGAGACTAAAAGTAGAGAGCATATTTTTCAGTATCTTTGCTTGTTAGAAATTTTAATATTGGTAAAAGTATTAGCGTTTTTTTTGTTTTTTTTTAAATTGTTGGTTTGTATTATTTTCTGTGAATTGATCGACTGATTCTTAGTCATTGAAAAATATACTTATTAGCTTAATTAAAATATAACATACTTAGAATTGGACATCACTATTCTGATACTCCTACAGATTGTGAAAACCGAAGTACACAGCATTGTCTGTAAGATGTGATATTTGTCTGCTACAGGTGCCTGATTAAATGGTTGGTTTTTTTTAAAATAATAAAGTATATCCATTTGTAAAATTCTGGTATTTATGATTAGATAAGTTTCCACGTAGAACCTTTTGAGATTGAATCCCAAAATGCTGGACTATAGGGTGTTCAAAAACCAGATGTATGTCTGTACCTGTAATAGAAAAGAATGCTGTCATGTCCAAAACTGTTTTTTCTTGTGCAGTGTGCTTTCTCTCAGTTTGTAGGTCTTCCTGTTTGTATTTAATTTTCATTTTAAAGTTTTTACACATTGATGTTGTTTTTCCTTCAGGGAGATAGTGCCTCTCTAGTGTCTCTTGTTTGACAGGGGCCAGCACAAATGCACTATACAAGAAGACAAACCATGTCCATAATTGTTTTCTCACCCTTTGTATTTTAGATCTCCGGGCACCTTCATAAATGACTTTTTTCCTATTCTGTCCACTGTCAGGAAATGTTATTCTATGCAAGCGAGGACTCAAAACACCTCCAGGCTCCCAAACCTTTCAGTGTACATTAGACCCACACTGGTATGGACTGTAACTTTCTAACACATGGTGCTGATTTAGTTCACTTATCTGATCAATCAGCTGAAGAAAGTAGCTGTAATTTCATCTTTGTTTCATGTTTTATGTGTGAAAACAAGCACAGTAACTCCCTCTATTGATGGTAGAAGTGAGTTTACAGTCAGTTCCTATTTAATTAGAAATCACAAATTTCATATTTGTTTATATGTTGATTGAATAATAAATGTGGTGTTTTGTCATCCCATTTGTAGGCTATAAAACTCTGTGTTTATTGTAAAATGGTATATAATTTGCAGATATAGATTATAGGGCCTCAGAGTTGTTTGGCATCGTACGATGGATTTTTAACGAAAAACAAATTCAGATTTGTTGGTGCGAAGATGAACTGTGACAATAACAGCAGTGTTCACTGGGCAGTTTTTCTAAAATTGTTAACTCTTTGTTGTTTGATTTCTGCTATGTAAACCCAACATGTGTAAATATTTTCATTGTACTGTTGGTTTTACTCTTTGTGATTATGTTTTTTTAAAAAAAAAAGTGTCACAAATAGAAATTTGAAGCCAGTGGAATCATTCACCCAAATGCCCTGCCCACAGGTTTTACACAGTGGAGACACGGTCGGACACTGCATACTGTTTTTCTGTCATGGAAAATGAAATGCCGCAGGCTGCTCTTCAGAGCTCAGTCTCCTGTTTTCTTGCATCCCATTTTTTGGGAGTCAGAGGGCCTTTACTGTTGGCAGGAGTGTTGTTTTGTTCCTGTAAGACATCTGTGTGTTCGAAGTGGTGTGTAATAAGGAAGTTGACTCTACTTTTCTTCCCCTCCTCAGTGAAGAGAAAGCGAAAATCTTGTTCTACTAGTTGTTTTTTTTTTTTTTTTTTTTTTTTTTTTTAAACCGTGTTGTGTGTAGACCTGGAAACCTGATATCCCTTGTAAATATTAGCGGTTCATGGTAGTATATTGTATTGTGAATACTGCAAATGCTATTACTGTTTATATTCTTATCACTTTCACTTCTTAAAAGCACCTTATTGATTAGGATACCTTTCTGATTTTCTTGATCACAGGTGGCTGTGGGAAAGAATATAAGCGCACTGATCATGTAACTTGAGTGCTGTTTTTGTTTTCTGACGAAGGTCTTTCTAGTCTCTGCTTACTTTGATGTAGCGTCCGCATTTAGTTGGTAACCATGCTATTTTCGGTGGCTCCGTGGTCTGTTAAAAGTGTGGTTGTTCCGCCCAGCAGGAGTCTTGCCTCAGACTGGCCTAAAATGGGCAGAAATGGTGCTGAACAAAAGCTGCTTGTCGCTCGTACAAAAGTACTTGAAGCGTTGCAGCCGGGACCAAGCTGCATTGCTATTGCCTGTGCCTCTCAACAGGAAAGGTATAGCAAACTTTAAGAAAAAAACAACTACAACAATTTACTGTTTACTGTAGTTCACAAAGAGTTTAAACTTGTAGAGTTTATTTATAAAGTCACAGCTGCTGTTCAGCAGCTTGTAGCCTAGCTCCCTCATGTCTATACACAAATCTTACACCACATAGCCTCATTACATCACACATTTACATCATTACATTACACTAATATTTTTCACTATAATCTTAGCTAGCGAAATTCAGAACAGTAGGCTTTTTGTGTTTGTCAGTGTGGTAAATATGTTGATGCTCAGATAGGTTTTGCTGTTGGGTGTCTGACTGTGTCTTTGTCTCCTCACCATCACCACAGAGACACAACATGTTCCCGAAGGGCACCAAGCGTAAGTTCTCAGACTCCGGGGAGGAGCCGGTCTCCGGCGGTGACCAGGCAGCTTCGCCTGTGGCAGCTCAGACGCTGTCATCCTCTTATAGCCTGCAGCGGCAGTCACTACTTGACATGTCGCTGATCAAGCTGCAGCTCTGCCACATGCTGGTGGAGCCCAACCTGTGCCGCTCAGTGCTCATTGCTAACACAGTGCGGCAGATCCAGGAGGAGATGACCCAGGACGGCACCTGGCAGATAATGACCCAGGCACTGGCGGCCGCTCAGTGTCCCGGTGACCGGCTAGTGGCCACTGAGGTGCTGTGCCGGCAAACAGATGCAGCATCTCAGGCTGGGCAGAGTCCAAAACCCTTCTCAGTCGTT
Organism: Mastacembelus armatus; assembly: GCF_900324485.2. Lineage (NCBI taxonomy): Eukaryota > Metazoa > Chordata > Actinopteri > Synbranchiformes > Mastacembelidae > Mastacembelus > Mastacembelus armatus. The sequence continues at coordinate 1,861,480 of NC_046654.1, read as the reverse complement.
GGTCTGGAGGAAGGCTACCACTCTGAGGAGGTGGTGATGGAGGGGGATGTAGGGACAGAGGTCACCATGTCCACTTTGTCACCCGTCTCCCCCCAGCTGTCCTCTTCTTACCTAGCAGGTCCATTTGGCATGGGGCCCTGCTGGGAGGATGAAGAGGAAGAGGGTGAGTGTGAAGAGGATGAAGAGGAGGACAGCGAGGAATGTGTGTCAGAGGGAGAGGACGGAGACCGGGATCACCTGAGTGCAGACTCCAGAACAGGGGAGCAGGTTTTTGGGACTTTTGAGATCAAGCACCCGGCGCCGCCCCCTGACCCTGCACTCGAAGAATTGTTTTCAGATGTGGACCCGTCCTACTACGACCTGGATACAGTGCTGACAGGCATGCAGAGTGCCCCAAAGATGGGGCCATATGATCTCCTGGAGAGCCTTTCCACTCACGGGCCAACGGCCTTAAGTTCCAGCTCGAGCTGCAGGTCAGACCTGAACGAACTGGACCACATCATGGAGATCATAGTGGGATCCTGAAACATAGAACATTCCTCTGGCCTGTACTGATCCCACAGACTCTTTCCAGACTATGCACAGTTTATGTGCATGTCCTGTATGTGGTATTGTTACACAAAAAGATTGTTGGTTTTGGGACAAGGTGGGAAATTAACAGCAAGCCAAGCAGATTTTGAGATTGTCTGTTAGAGATGTTCATCTGCACTAACAGACACTTAGGCAGCTGCTGTTGGGACCTTCATTCTTTATTCAAAAACATAATTGGCATTTAAAGTAGTGAGGGAGAAATCAATATATATTTAGATTCACAAGCGACCTTGGCTTGTGGGTTAGTTTCCTGTTTTGCTGATAAAACCCAGAACTCGACAATATCTGTGAGAAGGCAAAGATAATTACCTATACCATGACGCATTCTTATTTACGTACTTTCCATGTTTACGTCTGTCATACATTCTGTCATACTAGCTCCCTCTGATCGTATTCTGCTATTTTGTCCATTTCTATTTATTGTTACATGGACTGAGGAACAATTCTTCACACTACATGCATCAGAAACCAGAACAAATTGTAAATCCAAATCTATGAATCAATGCATATTTTCCTAAAGATTTGAGCAATTATGAATGGAATATATGTATATGTACGTATGTGTATATAGAAATATATTTTTTGCATTATACAGCTGGGGGATTTTGCAAGTATCATTTGATATTATTATTATTATTATTTTCCCTCCCAAGCAGTTTTTAAGATTTTAATGTAGCCAGACTCGAGACAGTGTCTTCCCATGGTTTGGTATAACAGGTCGACTATAACAGGTGTTAGAACTGACATCTTCACACTTTTCTAGGCGCTGTTCTTTCATCTTCTCTAAAGCTTTACACTGGGCAGGGAAATTCCCGCAGCCACCAACCAAACACTGAGTGTGGTTTGTGAGCTCTGCTATGTTTACAGTATCCAGTGGATAAATGTAAGTAAATTTCCTGCCCTGCTTCACCGATCTAATAACAATAATGATAGCAGCTTTTTCCTGACGCATTTGGAGAAACCCCGGGATGATAACTGCATCAAGAAGCCATATTTCTTTCTCTCATTTGTTAGAACTGCAAATGAAGAATTCTGTGTGTAAACCCACCTAATTTATTATTGTTTTATTTATTGTATTTATTATATCTAGGTACAGACATGCCATACTTATCAAATCAACCATGGGGCCTGATGATACAATATTTGTCCAAATTTTGCCCTCTTTTTTGAATGCAGTACCTATTTATTCTTCACACTTTTATTAGTAATAATAATAACCGGGTTACTATTCAAATCACTATGCAGCTCTGTCATACATGTTTCAAAATGATTGTATATGACTCAAATGTCCTTTAATTCCTTTATGCAAACAGTTGCCTTTCTCCTAAAGATGTGGAAAATCAAATGCATTTTTCAAAATTATTACTTATGATGAAGAGATTAACTCAGGCAAACAAAATGTATTGACTAAAAATACAGTATTACGACACGCTTATTACCTTACCACAACACTCCTGAAGGATGTCACTCTGGCCTGAATGGGAGCTAGAACTTCAAAGACTAATTACCGTTGTAAAATGTATGCATTTTTTTATATTAATAAAAAACATTGTAGCATCTTTGTAAATATTTTTTATAATAAAAGGTGCAACTATTGATTGTGTGGTGTGGGTTGAGTCAGTTATTTTAGAAAAGTTTCCTTTTCCACAAGGAATTTTACGTTTTTGTGTTTTACTGATTTTTATCATGGACCAGTATTGACCTTTAGATCTGCCTGAGTTCCTCTTGGGCCTCCTGTTAAGTTCAAAGTCACATGACATCTTGACACAACCCGTGGAATTTGGCACCGCAAAACTGAATTATAAACTAGAACATTGTAAAATAAGGTTTTACATAACAGGGAAACACTGAAGTACCTTAAAATTGTGCTTAAGTACAATATTAGGATAAAGGTACTTCTACTACTGAGTCTAATAGTGCTGTATCTTACATTCAATGATAAACAGTATTTCTTTTTGTCAAGAATACCCATGAACAGACCAACACAGTTCACATACTTCACAGCCTACCCAGCAAGTCTGAGGTAGGCTACTTAAGAAAAATCCTCAAAAACAATAAGGGGACAAACATACTGTACTTCACTGAGCCCCTTTTTAGCCCCCTTATTTATTGCAAATGAATAAATTTGTGGCACAGAGTACAAATACTAGTTCACAGACAGAAACTGTTCAGAAGTGACTTTGGGCTTTGGCTAGGCCTCTCCAGTCACATCTAGTCCCTTAGAAATGGTTTTATGCCCTTGACCTGGTCTATGGCTCACTACAGTTTTAACATTGAGGTACAGAGTGTTTTGGTTTTTGTCCTAAAGGTGTAAACTGTTGAGACTATATAAACTATGTCCAGTCAATTCTGTTTGCCACAGGAAGACTCCAGTGAGGTTTCAGACACAACACAAGGTTTGGGTTTCTCATTCTTAGTAATTTTGCAGACTTGATGAGTAAATAGTGAGTGAATACTTCCTGAAAGTAAGTAAGTAAGTTTTCCCAAAATGCTAGTTTCATGTGACCTGGCTGCAGTGGGACCTTTGTCCTCACATGGTCTCACATGATGATGTTGGACTGTGAGATTCTGCATTAGATACACAGTGACAACGTATTTAACAGAACAGGACTATTGTCTGTTAGCATAGAGCTAATCTGCTCAGAGGAGAGCCCATTTTATATCGTCTACTAATAATGAATATGCTACTGTTTAGCTGACTTTAGAGCGACTGCATATTCTTAAACATGCAGGAGCTGAAAAAGATTCTCATAAAGTCATGTCTGAAACTGTCAAAAGGTAGCTCTTCCTAAAATTCTTGCTTACTCTGCATGTTGGCCTCCCTCCTAGTCTCAGTTAGCCTATAGTTAAAGATTAATGGGCTCTCAGTGACTCAGCACAAAGGCAGCCTGAGGAAAAATCGAGTCATCAGCGAAAGAAACTACAGCGTCTGAAAAGCTGCAACAGAGAAAACACAATAAACGTTATGCAGAATATCTGTGCAGTGTTTCTGAGGTGCACTAAATTAACAGAGTTTAAGGCATGTGTTGTTTAGAGGCCTTGTTCCTTCACGTCTGGTGTGCCTGGGACTGATTAGACTGGCCTTCAATATTAAATATTAAATACTGTACATGTGAAGTCTGCTGTCCCGAGGACTACAACACCTTTAAAAACGTGAGTAAGTTCAAGGTTAATAAGTACTAACACCCTTTAGGCCACACATGCTGCCTTCAGGTGCCTCTCAGAAACGTGAGTTCTGGAGTGAAGACAATTTCTCACAATTTCAAGTAGAAATGTTAGTGGAAATAAAAACAAATGGGACCCATAATTCATTTCAGTGTTTGCCTAACAGACATTAACGGCTTCAAGTAAATTGCTATAAATAAAATCATTAACAACCAAAAATGTTATTTATCTTAACCCCTAACCATATTTGCTGAGTAAAGTCATGGTTTAATTGCTAGAGCTTGCCGTTTTGTTTTGTTTTGTTTTGTTTTTTTACACAGAAGTGGAATATAAACAGCTCATAGGCACAGAAGACTTTGGGTTTTTACGTTGTATTTCAGTGGCTGTGTGATCTGTCACCAAAACACCACAAAATGTAGGTCAGCAGACAATGATTGCAGTTATTCTGTAATACTGAATGTTTGCTTTCAGTTCAGAAAAAAGGGGAATGAAGAAGTAAAAATGTGGCTGTGAGAGCTTCAGGAGGAAGAGGCGGAAAAACGTGAATGTAGAGTTTCCTTATTTGGTATTTGTCTTCCCCGTCTTTCCTGTCACGTCCTCCTGCTTCGCTTCTGAGTCATCTGTCCCTTTAAAATGCTGCATTCAGGTGCTCACTGCAACTTTATAAGCCTTCTAGATATTTCTAAAACTGAACTTTGAATATTTACTTGATATTGTTTTAGCACCTTAGGTTTAACACATCTGATAAAACATAAGAATGTCTAAATATTCCTCTTGGGCCTCCTGTTATGTTCAAAGTCACATGACATTTTTACACAACACGTGGAATTTGGCACCGCAAAACTGAATTATAATCTAGAACATTGTAAAATCAGGTTTTACATAACAGGGAAACACTGAAGTACCTTAAAATTGTGCTTAAGTACAATATTAGGATAAAGGTACTTCTACTACTGAGTCTAATAGTGCTGTATGCTACACTCAGTAATGACGATGTCAATTTTATTCTGTGTGTCATACATATTTCACACTATCGGATTTTAAATATGCTTCACCTATTGCAACACTATCGTCGTGGTTGGGGGCTCCTACTGACCCCAACTATAGATGGCACTATAGAGCTGGAATGCCACTTGCCATAAAATTGAATTAGAAATTTAGTTTGACAGCTGATTATTAATAACACAAACTCACTTGTGACAACTCAAATCTGAATATTTGCTAGTTTCTCCAGTTTTCTATGACAGTGAACCTAATGTCTGTGTGTGTCTGATTCTTTGTCAGTCAAAAGAAGAAATATAAATATATGAGATTTAGGGAATTATTCTCTTGAAACAATACAAGAGCCTTACAATACTCCTGCCATGAATGTGTAAAACCTGACAGAAAAATGAAGTCAATCCCAAGGACCCAGGACTAAAAGAAGCCCACGAGATGCATATACAGCATTTTGTAGAGAGCCCAGGATAATATTCTATCATGGGGCCCAATATCTCTAGCGCTGGGTAAACATTGGGCCCGGACCTCATCTTTGCCCACTCGGTAAACAACACAAAACAAATGTACCCGGTCATATCGACGGCTGTCCCCGATCACGTGTGCACCGAGATAGTCTCTGATGTTTCCGAGCCGCACCTGAACGCAGCGGTAGCCCGCCGTCGGAACAAGCGGCCGCACATTCGCTGCCCCGTGAGAGGCGGGGGTGGAGGCGAGACCAGCGGGGAACGGGCCTATCACAGGCGGCCGGGAGCTCCGGTGCTCCCCTGCTCTCCTCCCCCAGCTGCTGTGGATGGACCGACGGTACATTCCTCATATTCCTGGGCTCGACAGCGGAGGAACGCGACGACGAAACGAAACCAGTCGAACACACGACGGATTCACGCACCTCATGACACTTTCCAAGGGCACGTAAGGTTGGTTTAACATATTTTTATTATTCGCGTAAGTTTTCCTTCTGAACTTGGTTTAAAGGGAGCTCGTCTCTTTAAAGGGGCTGTTAGGGCTGAGTTTAAAGGGACAAAACAAGAAATTGGTCCTTAAATTATAAAGTCTACTGTGTTAAATCTAACGGAGCAGCTTTAATCTCCTCAGGTGAGAGTCAAACTCTCATCAAATGGGGCTTCATGTGTGCCAGTTTATTAGGGACAGCCTCGGAGTGCCCGATCTATAGGTACAAACCCTGTTTCTGTGTGGATGAGTAAAGTCTTCCAGCCTGCAGGGGTGTCTTCCCAGTGAGTCACAACAGTTCACTTTGCAAATGTCTTAGACGGAATATCCCACACGCCCACCCTGTAAACTTGTGCATTTTACTCAATATTTGTCTGCAGTTGCATTTTTTTTAGGTTAGTACTAGTTTTTTGAAGCTGCTGAAGTGAAAGCGAATAGGAAACTAGTCAGGGCTGCTGGGCTGCTGCTCTTATATAAACTGGATGCGAGGCTTGTTACAGTGCAGTCCGACGTGATCCAGCTCGTGTCTGTGTTCCCAAACACAATCAGCTGGTCTCAGCTCCTGTTGCCAGACTTGGTTTCTCATGTACTCTGGATTGAACGGACAGAAAGTTCCTACCAGCGACGTTTCTTGTGACTCTCGTCTGATTAACCGACCTATGGAAACTGAACCTGCATCATTTGTTTCTAAATAGTTTTTCAGCAAAACAGACTTTTGTTTATTACGAGCTCTGACCAGCAAATGTTGTGCTGAAAATGACAGTAAATGATAGTAACAGATTATCAAGATAACTGTACATTCATATTCTGGATTAACTGACTAATATAATCATATGAGCTCATATAAGCACATGTCATACAATATTACAATTAAAGTTCAGGTCTGTCTGAGAGAGGTGATAATACCACTTCAGATAATGTTTCATGTTAAGAAATTGCAATTGTCTGAAACATATTGCGAGTGGTGACCTCTGACCTTGATCTAGGTCGATGTTGGGTCGTGGCGTGAAGCGGAAGTGGAGCTGCATGGAGGACCTGGAGGCTGAGGAGGTCCCCGCTGCTGTGACGGAGGAGAAGGAGCAGAATGGGGAGGTGGACAGGGAGGATGAGGGTGGGCTCCTCGTGGGTCCGTCCACATCGGACATGAGCCACCTGCAGCAGCGTCAGCTGGTGCTCGGCCTCTGCTTGGAGAAGCTGCAGCGCTACCAGGCCGGGATGGAGCTCAGCCTTCGTCGCTCGGTGCTGCTCATCAACACACTCAGGCAGATCCAGGAGGACATGCGGAGCGACGGGGCGGGAACCTTCACAACAGATGTGCTGCGGACCAGTGTCCACCCGGACTCCTGCCTTCTCAGTGACGACTTCAGGGAGGACATGCCAGTTACATGCCCCGGGTGTGCAGAAGGTGATGGGGACAACCTGGCCCTGTCTCCACCACTGTCCCCTGAATTCCCCTCACAGGAGGCAAATGCTTTGCCCGACCAGCAGAAATCGCTGCCCGCTGCGACGATCAGTGCTTTCAGTGATGCAGTTAACGCCATGGGCTACCTCAGCGACCTCACCCTGGATGACATCTTCGAGGACATTGACACTTCGATGTACGAGACTTCAGACCTTCCTTCTGCCTGGGCGTCAGGCTCTTTGTGGCCCGTCAGCGTGTCGCTCTGGGCGGATGAGGATGTGAAAATGCGCCCTCCCGGCCACGGCTCACCTGGAACTCTGCAGTCGTGTCTAATAGATCTGACTGAACTGGACCACATCATGGAGGTTCTGGTAAAGTCCTGATTGTCAAGACAAACTCGTGAACATTTACTACACTTGGTTATTCAAGGATTTTGAGTCGGATCCCAGCTGCTTGGGCTGACAACGCTGAGAGATGGGAACAAAGAATGATTTGAGGGTCAACGAACTTTAACGTGACCTTGGGCATATTTTAACACACACATTTTGGTTAAAAATCTGTTTTGAGATATAAATGTTTTATTATAAGAAGAATCCAGTTTAAAATGTTTAATATCTACTTTAAAACTCACCCCAGTGGATACCTAAACTAACATTCTGTGGGGGATACAAAGGCACGTCAAGCTGTTTCTTTTAACTATTTAGTGACTATTATAGGCCCAATTATTCAGGTATTTGGGGAAATACGATTAGTGAGATTAATCTATGAAAATATTCGCTAAGTAGTCGTGTAAGACAGTGGATGTTGAACAAGCAGAAATGCACTTTATAATAGACAGAAAGACTAATTTCTACACTCTGGAAACAGATCAGGCAGATTTCCACCTTAAACTGGTTGTTCTTTGAGTAATCTGTGAATAATCTGTAGTAAAAGTAGAGGTCGGCATGTGTAAACAAAGACTGTTGCAACGCTTGGAAGGGAAGTGTGGCAACAGACCTGACTGGACATCACAAATTCATGCCATGTATCGGTGTTAAGAATGCCTACGGTTGTTCTCCCCTAATTTAGGAAAATTGTAGACGTAACCTTACATTTCCAGTCTCAAGCATTCATACCAGTTTTCTCCCCTGTTAAAGAAAATTTTAGGAAAAGCAGCTGCAGCAGCAACATCCACAGCTGGGGAATGAGGAACCTGAGCTGTCATGTGCGTCACTCAGGCTGGCAGATCAGACCTGGGTTGATTATTAATTGAAATCTCTTCAATTACTTAAGAGATAGTGCTTCAGCCAGCCAGGAGGGCAAAGGCCCGGGGTTTCCTTTCAGGATTTGGACTGCATGGTTCCTATCACACCATTTAGGATGTTTAAATTAGAAACTCTTGACACCAGACAAACATTTGTGTGGCTGATCAGAGGACTGCCTACATCTCTGTTCGGCTGGTGAGCCAGAGATTGTGGCCACTGAATTTGGGACTTTACTAGTCAAAGAAGTAAACGTCCAATCCTGTGAGATGTTCATGTCACTGTAACAAGTGGGAAAATGGGATGACATCTTGTTTGACTCGTTGGAATGCCTTTAACTAATTTTATTCTTATTTATAAATGAAAAAATGAACCTGCAGATATTATTTGTGCTTTGTACGTAGAGTCTATTATTTGTGTGTGCGTGTAACTTATAATTTAGATTCTTTATGGACATGTCTGCTGCTTTCGTTGACCCTCTCGTGACACCAAATGGGATAAATGATCAGAGCCTGTACAACAATTATCCATCCTATCACCATGAGGATGAAATGAACAGCTTTTCCTCTTCGGCAGCTTGTATTTATGGTCAATTTAACATGTCATGAATGCACCATAAAACATGTATTTTAATAGTAATGTAATCCCAGTCTGGTTCTGACTGAGGAGCTGATCGCCTCAGGTCAAAAATCAGCGCAACTTTGCCATGTCTCAGAATTGTAAATGACAACAGAAACCTATGTATTTTTATGGCCTTGATCGTGTGGATTTTTATCATTTTTAACAGTTTTATATGTTATATAAGTTATATATATGTGTTTCTATCTGAAAACTCCAATCTCCTGTCCAGTAGAAGAGATACAGTGAGTGAAAGGTTGTGCTAAATCAGATGCTCGACCTTTACTCGCTATGGTTTACTCCTGTTCTACCTCCTGATGTCTGTTTGTTGTTGGTTTACCTGGACACTCCTGTTGTACACCGTGAGCCATGGACTGTCAGTGAGCTAGTGTTGTTTATTTCATTGTTTGATATTGGCTGTAAACCCAACGCTTCTCTGTCCTCATCTCCATCTCATGTCGACAATGTGCCTTACTATCGAACCAAATTTTCAGTCATGCTAAGGTTTTTGTGACTGTCTGAGCTTTATTGATAACAACCTTACGATTGTGGTGGGGTGTTATATAAAGCACTACAAGTCAGAGCCATCATTGTTTCCTCTTCTTGGCCTTTTTCTGCGCTTGCTGAACACGACTGGCTTAATGTTTCCTGACAGGCTGACAGTGACCTAGCTGACAGAGGAGGTGGCAGTGAGGGCCAGTGGGGAAAAATAAGAGGAGGAGGATGTGGGGGGGGAGGATGGGTGGGAGGAAGCAGCCTGCGTCACTTGTTCAGTAGGAGGGGTTTAGAGCTTGTTTTGGCCAGACTCAGACTGTCGACCAATCACATGAGATGCATGAGGAGCGCACTGCTGCTTCAACAACTTGTTTTTGCTCCATGGCTTTGCAGAAACATACAGTACAGTGCAGTTGGATTTTATTCAGTGAAATAAAACCACTTCTTTGCTTTTTTTTTTCCATTTGCATAATCTATCTGACAGGACTGAATATAATAAACAGAGAGGGTGCGGTGTTATTTATAACTGAATGAAAGTACAGGGTGTCCACAGGGTCTGTGAAGCACATGCTGTATGTTGATGATGCTAATGATGATGTAAAAGTAACTGAAGGATGAGTTTTCTGGGTAATAAGATGATAATTAATAATAATGTATTGTATTTTTTGTGGAATATTTTATAGTTTATTCAGTAAAACAGTAAAAGTACTTTGACTGCATTGTGTGAGTTCTTTTGACAAACTATAAAGCAGCCTTATTACGCAACATCACGCAGGCCTGTTTGGGTTGTTTTTTGGGTCAAAGACTCAGGTGGTAAATACAGACTACAAATACTGATCATGAAACAAATAATTACTGTAATTTCTACCAATTTCCCTAAAATGTGCTTTGCTGCCTGCCAACCATGCATTCACAATGGGGTTTTAGTCAATACATGACTGACTGCATGGGGTTTATTGTCAGCCTCTGTTCTTTTTCTCTATTAACAGACTTTTTGCCCCGAGTGATACCTTGCAGGGAAATGTGCTTCTCTGATTTTACCAAAATCCGATCCTCTTTGAGTGCTTAACCCCAACATGAATTTTAAACATGAATAACACACAATATTTCAATGGTATAAGTTGTTAAAGGTAACATAAAAACCTGGGAGCCTCCGCTCAGGGCAGCAAAGTCGTTTTAATATTTTTCCACACAGGACTGAAGCACAAAGAGTGGCCAAGACTGCTCCCTGGTGGCTGTTTGTCAGAAAAGCAGGTGTGTGCTGATGTTGACCATGACTACGCAAATTCAAACATTCAGTGGTGTTTACTGATTTTCTTCATCACTGACAGCTGGTGTCATATGCAGGGAACCTGATCCAAGTACAAAGCTAGCTTCTGTGCACATATTGTGTGACAAGCCCAAGCTCATGTTTCACATTCACCTCTGCAGTGCGATAGGTGAATAAAAGCATTCAAATCCTAATTTACCAGTACTCATAAGGAAGGTAGTGTTATCAGTCAAATGTACATGTACATTATTAATTTATTTTTATAAGTAGTTGGATAAGAAGTGCCTCACATACTGTTTGTTAGTTTAAAGTATTTGAAAATTAATTCAAAGAAAAAGCTCAGACTTGCGAGCAAAAGCTTACTTGTATTTAAGTCAAAATCAGTCTCACAAATTGAAATAAACTTAGACTTGAGTAATGTCAATTCTACTTAATCAAAAATGAAAAGCTTTCCATACGCCTGCCTGAGATGAAATGTAATTCAATAAGGCTCCATGGAGCCTAAACTGTGTTGGTGGCTTGTTATTTATTATCTGTCTTCTGTTGACGTGAATGCAAGAGCTCTCAGATTTTGTTATTGTGGAGCCATTTTTACTGCATTTCTGTGAGTCTGACTTCACTGCAGAGAAGGACACAGAAGCAGAGTTGCAGTAGATGTTGGTGAAAGGAATCTGGTGCTGGAATTCAGGGAGTGGCCGCACGAGGAGGAGCAACATGTGAACTATTGCATGCAAACACTTCTAATGCTACCACTTTAACACATGTCAAAGGAGCCTGTCTGAATATACAGCCACGCCAAGCTATCAACTTAGAGTACAATCTATCTGTCTATCTATCCATCCATCCATCCATCTATCTGTCTATCTCTCTGATGGACTGTGATAACGCTGCACATGCAGTATAGATGTACAGTATAGATGTCTGTATGCGGCCCAGCTGTGGCGTGTCAGTCTGGGTTTAATGTTTCTCTGCAGGCAGACACCAGTCTGCTGTGGCGCAGTAAAGCTGGGCTTTGGCTCGGAAAGCCTGCGTCTACCAGGCTGACTCAGCACCCAGTCACAGAACAAACAACTTCTGCTGCTGCAAAACAATGGGATGGAACCACTGGACTGGTGGGTCGATAAATAAAGAGATCCAGCAGCAATTGGTCCGGTGTTAATGTGAAAGAAACGTGTCTGCAATGTAAAGAAAAACACGTTTTATCAGTGTAAATGATCTGTGAAGGGTAACAGTCAAAACCAGCCCTGATGCTGGACGTGGTCCCTCGAAGGGTAGGTTCATCTACAAACACAGTCAGGAACCATTTGAACATCGATGTTGGCTTCCTGTGAACACTGGCCATTAAAAGAGCCTAAAATCCTTCCAGTGTAAGTGAAGGGGACAAAACCCAGTCTGAGTCTGAGACAAATCTTTGGAGAGCGAGAGTCTCCAAACCAGCCTTGTCATGAACAGCAGGGGGTTTTAACACTGCTAAAAAAAAGCTAAAAATTGAACATACATTTCTGATGCTCTCATTTCTGTGGTTTTAAATAATTTACAGTTGTCAGGTCGGCAAACATGAGACGTTAAGAAGTGACAGTTGCAGTACCTGCTACTGCCATTTGGGGCCGCCAGTCTGCAAAGTAGTCTGAAGTAGCCCGTACTGCTGTGCTGTTGTTTATTTCATTTTGTTGATCTTATGTGATTTTATGTGATTTTTCTAATTAACTACAGCCTCTCTTTTAAATGAAATGTTGAAAAGTGTAAGAAGCTGCTCTCTAGAAGGATTTTACTGGTCTGGTTTTAGGGAAGAGTTCTAGCGCCCCATGCTGGTCTGAAAATACTGCTTCAGATCTACAGTAAAAAAAAACTACATAACGTGTAAATACTTTCTAATTTCTGAGCATCAAAATATTCTTTCATGAAAATACTAAACAACAGCACAAAATATCTCAATCAGTCATATAGGCCGTATAAAAAGACCATAATTTAAATAAGTTCTAGTCTAATGAGTTAATATTCTTCATGCAGATAGCAATTATACTATTCATCAGTTAACCTGACAAACAATCAATCAGTCAACTGTTTGGCTATAAGATAGTAGAAAATGGTGACTTATCCTTAGAAGGTGGATATTTTCAAATAGTTCAAAAACACCCAAATCATTTATTTACTATAACATGCCAAATTAAATGGTTTAAAAGGAAAAAAGAGAAATCAGCATGTCAAAACGTAGGATAAAGCTGAAAGTTCAAGCAGAGTGGGAATGTGTCTGACAAGCTACATGACCCCGAGGGTCAGATTCCTTTTTGTCTGATTATCTGTAAGTGATTTACATGGTCCTCACACACACTGAGCAGCTTCAAGTGCAGGTCTGACCTGAACACCCACGCTCATGTAGAAATGGATTTGAACCAGCATCTTCTGACAAACAGGCTGCCATTCATTTTTCTGAGGGAAACAAATTAGCTGTTGGTATGTTGTTTTTCTTAACCAGACCCACTGACTGACTGTAGGACTGAGACAGACCACAGGCCACATTGATTTGTAGCACAGTGTTCTTGGAAAAGATGTGACTTTAGACCACGTGGACTCACTAAACTCAAACAGAAAATGAGGGGAAGTGAGTGACCGGGTCATTTCCACCCACTGCCAAAACTACTATTTTGGCACGTCTGCTATTTTTTAAAAACGTTATAATGAAAAATACAGAACGACAAATTTCTAAGCATGTTTTCAACATTACCCCGAAAATCCCCAAAGGTTTAGTTTTCAGTTTTTCATCAGTTTAGAACAAAGTAGTGTTAATGCCAGTGAAAGAAATATGTTTAAGTAGGTTTTATTCTTGTACTTTACCAAGTGAGTTAAAGGTGTCCATAGTTTTTACTACTCTACACTTCAAAGGAAAAACCTGTTTGCAATTTTTAAAAAACATGATGCATTATTTGGATTAAACCAATGGTATGTAGAGTCACTGAAATTAGCCTTTCTTTTTTCTGAAATACAATGTAGAACTCTTATATGTACTATATTTTTCCTTTGTTGTACTTATACAAGTAAAGTACTAGAGTCCAAAATCTAAAGATACTCAGGTGAAAATGACAGAAAACTAAACCATCTGAATGGTTAATCAATCAACTGAGTGTTCAGTTTATTAAAAGACAACTAGTTATTTGGTTTTCTCATGAAGAGACTGCTGATGATGATGGTGATGATGATGATGGTTAAGTCTTGGTCAGAAACAAACTGAAATCCTCAAACAACAGTGTCATTGTGCCACATGGGTGTAATCTAATTTTCTCCAACCTAATTACAAATGTGGGTAATTAAAGGCAGAGTAGAAGCTATTACTCACGTCTGCCACTGGTCGCAGGTAGAAGACACACGAGGCATGAACGAAGGCTCATCAACACACAACAGTCCGCCACATATCTGTACTTGTTTACTCTGAGTACATTGATTACTAGATTATTAGTTATATGCTTTTCAATCAAGCATGTTATGCTTGGTTAAATTATAAAATCTCTTACATTTCTTTGTACCCATCTCACAGATATTTGTGTATAATTTGATCTTTTACTTTACTTTAGCGCTGATGCCTTGTTTTATCTCCACAATCTATACAGGTCTTTATTGGAATTTCATGTTTTATTGATCTTTCATTAAATTATTTTCAATTTTTCATCAGAAAGTGCCATAAAAATAAAGACAATTACTTTATCATGTAGTCAAACTGTTGATAAAGGTCTCGTCCTCCCAAAACAATGAATCATTAGAAAGTATTTGATTAAATGCATTGAAAGTCTACTCTTTTCTTGATGGCAGTTTCATTTAGGTCATCTTCTCATAGATTAGCAGGTACAAAAGGTCTTAGTCACTGTCAGAGTGGCTGAGCGTTTCACGTTTATCCAACAAAGGCAATAACGCCCCACCCACTACATCAGCCGCTCTGAGTACAGCTCTGTTTTCAGTGGTCAGTGCAGGTTCTGGGAATCATTCTGCCTGCAACCAACACATAATGTGTTTAGGTGCAGTAAAACATTCAACTCCTGACTCATTATCAGTTTCTGGATTCAATGAAGTTCGTCGGTATAAAACATTTCTAGATATTTCATGTACCCAGGGGAAACCCTTGCCCAGTTTCACATCCCACCAATCCAAGCTGCTGGGTTCATAAACACTGAAACAACAGCTGCTGAAGGAGCCTGAAGGCTGAAGGAATAACGTCTCCTCTTACCTGTGTCCCGGTTTTATAACCAGTAACTTCCGGCCTCAAGTCCACTTCTCCAATATGACAAATCTGAAAACGATATGAAGGTAAAACAGTCACTATACATACACATACACACATATTCCCTATTTGAATGCATTTATGTATTTGTAGTGTTTCTGTACTGAAAGTACATTTCTCTTAATGTTTGTGGGGCCATCGACAGACATATCGTTTTTTTAATATCTGACGATTTTCATGTTTATGCATCAACGTTGCACAGTGCACCACAATTTGTCAGCTTCCTGCAGCTCCTTTGCAACTTTTGCAGGCTTTTAGTTTTGCCTTTCTGTCCCTTTGCTCACATTTTGTTGGTCCAGATCTCCTGCTTCAATATCTTTTCACATCCTCCCCTGCTTTGTGGACTCCAGTTAACTTCATCAGTCAGTTAAGCCCATGGTTGTTCATTGTTACCACAGAAGCCGAAGAGTCAGAAGCCTTATCAGCACTGGATTTATCATCGCCTGACAGTTCCTAATGACAGTTCTTGACCTGCTTTACAAGCCCTGACAGGTCATTTGATCCCTAATGAGTTAATTAAATTCTGAGACAGTTTCCAACTCTTCTTCACATGCCACAATTAGTTTTTCATTTTTTTGTAATAAATAATAATGTAATAAAACCTAACATTACATTAGCGACTGATGAAAGCTTGTTTTTTGTTTGTTTACTTCCTTCACAACAATCAGCTCTGGTGAAGGATGCTGCCTGACATGTTACCTGAGTAAAACCCCAGGGAGCTTTTTCTAACATTGTCTTTTAGCAGTCTCCTGTAACATGCTTCTGATAAATAATAATAATAATCAAATTTAAGACATATATAAGAAAATTAAGAGAGGGCTCATGTTCGGCACAAATGACAAAAAAGAAAGCAGCAATTCAACTTATGGTGGATCGTTTTCCCTCTTGCTGACCAGAAATTGATTTAGGCTTGAAAATGTTTTTTGAATTTGAGCCAAAACTAAATGCTGTGTCACTTTGTCTGCTCAGAGCCAAGAAGGAACAAAGAAAAGATGTAAAAAGATGATCTCATCTGTCTGGATTTGCTCTGACATGCATACAGATTTACTGTATGAAATACATAAGCAGAGGTGGTTTAACCAACCAACCAAAGAGAAAATGAAGCTGGAACAGAGGTTATATTATTAGTTTAACAGAACTGTGACTCAGTGTATAATACGATGAAATAACTGTAATTATTCCCTCACAAATTAAATGCTGCACAACTAGAAAGTAACCATATACCAGCTGAGCAGAGTTCGGGAATGTGCCTAAAAATATCTGCCCTGATACCTGATAATATCATTTTTGTCCTGCTGTGGTAGACACACCCATCTGTTGTGCCCCTTTAGTTGTTTTACAGACGGAAAGAAAGCATTGCACACATCGAGGCAGGTCAGGACAATATAAACTACCCGATACCTGTGCTTCCTGTCACCATAGTACAGCTTTGCAGTTCTGCAGTATTGATCTGAAAGCTGGTGCCAACATGGCTAATGCACCACTAGCTTCTCTCTCAGGTCCTACCATCACTTAGCACTGATGCTCTGATTTAGTCCGGTGTTTGGTATATTGGTCAGCAGGCAGGTAAAACGTCCAAATAGATTTTCAAATAAAACCTGATGCTGACGCAGGGGATGTGTGCAAAATATCATCCTGTGCAGCACCTCTTGGCTAACTATATGGTCAGCATTAATAACCTCCTCCTGTGGGAGCTGGCGTCTCTATTTTGGACAGCGGCCATGTCTTAATTGTCCACTTTTAAAAAGCTCTTAACCTGTGTCTTCTCCTCCAGATGTAACAGCTACATCGCTAAAACAGTCACATGTTCAGTCTGATTCAGGGAAAGACCCGGTGCTCAAACTGACTCTAATGAGTCTGTTGTTTCAGGATTTATGGAGTAAGAAGCCACACACAGTAGAAAGAGCTACCATGGTAACAGGCGAGAGTATCACTGTGGGGCTGCAAATATCAGTTTTTTATCACTGATGTCAAATTTTAATACATTGTCTATAATAGGTTCTAGAGAGAAAAGAAATCTTGAAAATAAATACCAAGAACCCTAAAGTATCTGTAACTGCTTATTTTACACAACCAACAGTCTCAAATCAACATCTTCAGATTTACAACATAAAACAGAGAAACCCAGCAAATCCTGCCATTTTAGGAGCTGGATCTTAAGAAGGTTTGACAAATGATTTTTAATCAACTATAAATTATTATAAAAATGTAATCACATTATTTCCTATGGTTAGAAACTGATTAATGAATTGTTACAGTAGATCCTTTATACAAACCAAAGTGGATTTTTCTTTTCTCTCAGAGGTAACTTCAGGTTTAATCTATGTTTCCACATTTGCATCTATAATTCATTAATGTACTGTTTTTCAAATCTACTGCCATTTCAATTTATATTCGGAGTCTCTATTGGCGGCACTGGATGAGTCAAACATAAGTTATTGAGCTGCTTGTTTACTGTATCAGTGACAGTGTAACTGTGACCGGAGTGGATGTTGTCAGAGCCCAGAATGAAGCATCACTTGCTGTACTTGGATTTCTCATTACAAAAGTCTTTTAACTAACTTTTCTGTTTCCCTGTCTGCTTGTTCTGCCTCAAAACTAAACCTTATCAGCCCAAAGCCTCACAGGTCGACGTGAAACGACAGCTGCTGCTTTATTTTGGTTCACCTCAATTTCCTCCTCAATCTACATCATCTTACCTGCCTGTTCACAGCATATGATTTTAAACTAACTATACACAGCTTCAAATTGAAGTACTGCCCCACATCAAAAAACTATCACCCCCTCATCCCTGTTGGAGTCAGACATTGTGACTGACCTTGTCGGATTAGTGCGGTCAACGAGACAGAGAGGAAGAAGAGGAGGAGGAGTAGAAGGAGAACTGAGGGATGTGTCTGTGTGTGCTGGGGGGGGGGGGGCAGCTCCTCCCATAATTAACTTAGTATGCTGCACTGGAGGTCCATGTTTACCGGGCTGACGAGGGAGTTTCCTTCACTCAGTGGAGAAGGCAGCACAGAGCTCTAACTCTCTTCTTTCTTCTGTTATTTCTGCAACTCATCCCTCGCTGCGACTGGCCGACCTGCAAACACAGCTGATCCAGCAAGAGAAGGGGGAAGCAGAAGCAGCAGCTGCCTAACCCTCCACCACCACCATCTCTCCCCTCCTGCCTGCCCTGCCCAGGACTTTGTCTCTGCTGCTGCTGCCGCCACCACCACCGCTGCCATCATGTGCGACTGTTTTCACCTGGCCTTTCCCAACTGGCACGCTGCCTCCTCAGGGACTGGTGGGCATCGCTCTCTGTGCTCTCTTTGTTCTGTATTTCCTCTCTCCATGACTTTGTCTGTGCTGTTTTCCCCTGAGCAATGCACCGAATCAGCAGCAGGGTTCAGTAGTGCAGTGGTGTGTGTGTTTGAGATGAAGACCGACAGTGAGCGAGTTTAAGGCAGCTGGTGCTGGTGCTGATGCTGAGTTGTGCTGCTGACCTGCAGTGAGTGCTGGGTGTGTCTGCAGAGAGCAGAGGAGTGTGAAGATGTCATCATAGAGGATGTCAGCCAGCTGTGTTTCCCTCCTGTGGTGTGTGTGAGAACAGGCTGAAAGGCAAACAGACTTGGTTACTGTGGCAGTTCAGCAAAGTAGAAATAAGGACTGCAGACATAGTAATAGAGGACAACTTCCTGGGGTAAAGATGAAACAAGCTACTGAAGTGTGGGGAAAAAAATTAGCAATAACTTCACGGGCAAATCCCTTGAATCAGTTTCACTGCAAGTTCTGAAAATGTAAGATGTTGAAAGCTATCAAACTCAACACGGTGCATACCCTACTGGTTCAAAACATCCCATTATGGATTTTCACAAATGTAAATGCAGGTTTTAAGAGAGGAAGACAGAAATTAGTTACAGCAAATCGATTCTCTGTGTTTACATTGAATGGATGTCGACACTGTATGCATACAGTTTAATATACTGCAATATGCTGTGTACACCGTGTAAGTAAACTATACCTGACCGCATTTGTGACCACGGAACATAGCTACGCAGTTTGTGTTGAACTTGATTACATTTACACAACATTTATGATGAAGCTTGAAATTATTCTGAGAAAACCAGATGTGCTAACATGTTTATTATGTTGTGCAAAGACACTAGGCTGAAACCAGGTCTTTGTGTGCAGTTTATTTGATTTCAGTGGATGTTTTCTGGTGCATGCGCAGCAGTTTTAAACTATTACTATTATTTTGATTAAGAAATTAGTAAGTCAAACAGTAAAATAGGCTTGAAAACTTGCTGCATCACCAACATGACATGTAGCTTGAATTTCCAGTGTCTCAATTAACTGCTTAGTTATACAAAATACAAGCCTTGGGAATAACACTGTGTTTGTTATTAGGGTTATCATAGTGTCATATGTCATATATACTGTGTTGGCTGATGTCTGGGCTAGGCAAGGAGGTCAATATGTGTTGTGTAGTAAATTATTAATTTAAAAATGGCAATGTTATTATGTCTCCACATTCCATTTAGCACAATTCTCATTTACCTCTGCTGCTACTATGACTTAACTCTGCCTCAAGATGTGGAAAGGCTTTGGGCCACACTCAAGGTCAGAGGAAAAGAGCATGATAAGGAGAGAGAGTGAGTGAGGAAGTAAGGCAGACAGGGTGGCTGATCTGTTCAACAGTGAAACGTAAAGCAGCTTTTCAATCAATATTACACTACTTGAAGAGTTTGCCTGCTATCACTCAGTGCTGGGCAGCTTTAGTAAAAACAGTCAGAGCATCAGCTGGGTGGGCGTAACTTTATTTTACAGTTTTACAACGGTTTGAGCAATTGGTATCCTAGAAACTTGGTACTGCTGTCACAAATTTCTCATGAACTTGCTCACTTTATTTAGTGTTTTCATATTTATTCAGTTTCCATACAGATGTCTGTTGTTTAGTGTATTACAGAATAGTTCAAATGCTGAGAATTAATTGTCATCAAACAGGTGAATTTAATTTTAAAACATGCTATTTCTCCAGACTGTTCTTACCCAGTTGTGGTCGATAAGTTACTGTCAGGGGACAAGTTTGCCTGTAATTTACATTTACTATCAGGCAATCAAGTTTTGCAACTAAATGATCACAGTGAAATCAGAGTCACTTGATGCTCCATGCACATCAGGTAAAACAAACACTGTGTTCAAGCATTAAACCCAGGTGTGGCTGCTGACCTCGTATAACTTAGCATCTGTGTGTTTTGCTGTAATTCCAGAGCTGTGACGAAACTCAGTGTAATTTAGCATCAGGTTCATAGATTGAAGGCATGTGCTTTTGCAGGCTCATGTTCATATAATCCATGCAGAAAATCAAATTCTGTTTTTTTCCTCTTCACTTAAATCCTATTATAATTTGGATCCAAACAAACTTCCTTCCAGTGAAAGGAGTTTGTGTCTGTCAAACAAAAAATAAGCAGAATCCAAATCCAAGAGCACAAATAATAAGATGTTTTACTGAGTTGAGTGAAGAGGGTGGCTTCAGGAAGCCTTCCAGGTGTTTTTCAACAGGGAACACAAACTGCAGCAGGTGGTTACACAAGAGATGAGCTGAGGGCAAACCACTAATAGGATTTTTATTTGTGAGTCAATAAACAAACTTATTTATATTTTAGGACTGCAGTTTTTGTTTTTGTAAGACCTTATGATTTATAGTGATGCCACCACAAGAAAGCGCCTACAGAGGTTCACTGTCACAGCATTGTGTTAGCACAGAGGACTTTACGTGTCCACATCAGTGTTGTCTGAGGCAGTCACTGCAGTTTGTAAACCTCATTCTTTGTCACATGAGCACCAACCCTCAGCCACACCCAAACCCAGAGTTGCACTTGCACTCAACTATGAATCATGCAGGATCTGCATCACAAAAGGCTTCAGCATCTACTGCTTGTGTTCATCTACTGCACCTGCAGAATATTGCTATTAAAACTAAATTGGTAGATTAGGCAGCAGCTTCTTGAACATTTATGATATCTAATCTATGATAAGTCAAACAGATAACAGCGTCCGAGTGATTTTATTTTGACAATTTTAGCCAGCAGTGAGTGTTGTTATCAAGGCCTCTGCAGCACCCACATGACAAATATTTGAGAAAGGAGGTTCTGTATGTGTGGTGCTAGTAGTTGGGGCAGGAATAATGGACATTCGTCTGTATGAAGTTCTCAATGGGACATGTCAAGCAGGGCTTAAAGCCTCCATAAACTCACTGTACACATGGATATCATGATTCACATATACAGCCGCTGTACTTCACATGGCATATGTCATTTTCAGCCCTGAGGGACCCAAGCACTCTGGTTACTTAATGAGTCAATGTAATTCTGTGCAGCTTAACTTCCTAAAGACAAACTGAACCATCAGTAGCTCCACTTTACTCCTCTGGACAAACACGATGATCAGTGAACCAGGTGTCTGAAACATGAACATCTATACAATTATTGATAATATACCAGATCATGATGCAGCTATAAACTGCTTCAAAACAAGATGGAAATTTTCTAATGACTTGGACCACAGCTGTTAGGCTTCAATGCTCATATCTCTGCAAGACCTTACCTTAATGCTGCACTTTTCAGTGTCTGTCTACCAATTTACTGTATCTAAGTGTGTTTGTTGTGGCTGAAATATTTAGAAACTGTGCTTCACTTTCTGCACAGGAGATTTTGACCTGTTAGCATTTCGAAGAACACATTTAACATTTGCAAGTTTGATCTGCAAGCAGATTGATGTTAAAAGTGTGTATGTCTACATGACCTGGACCAAGTAGCTAATTAATGAATTGACTCACAGAAAATAATTTGCAACTATTTTTTTAACCTTGAAAAATACTGAAAAATACTCAGGTTCCAATGGAACCGTTTTCAATGGAAAAATCTGCAGATTGTCTTTGTAATAGATCACAGTGACCTGAATATCAGACAAAACCTCTGACATCACCTTTAGTTCTAGGAAGTTGTGATTGGTATTTTCCCACCATTTTCTGACAGTTTAAAGTCCTATTGATTCATTCATTAATCAGTAATGAAAATAATAGTTGCAGCTATGTAGTCCTCCTTGTGTGTAATATTCAGATGTGAAGGTCAAATTGAAAATAGACTTTACATGACCAATCAAAACAAATTCATCACTCCTGAAATTCTCAATGGTTTTCATTACAACAACTATATGTAGAGAGAGCCTGCAGCCATGCTAGTGGCTCTCTGAGTACCTTCAACACTTTCTTGCTAACATGCTCACAGTGCATTGACAACATGATGATGTGAAGCAAGTTTACCATGTTCACCATCACAGTTTAGCCTGTTAGCAACACTAACATTTATCTGGACTAACAACAAAATATAGCTGAGGTTTTACCAAGACGTTTATGTCCTAAACAATTTTCATTACATTAGAAAATAGACTGTTAATAATTAAGATCTTGTTAAGGTATCCTCGAAAAGTAAATGATTTGTGTAATTAACAAATACACCCTGTTTAAGGAATCTTATATCAATAGAGCGATCAGATATGATCTGTTTATTTTCAAAACTAAGGAAGTGCAAACAGTTACATCTCTAAAGCAGGTTCGCCATGAGGCCCTTTTGAAAACACTTTAAACATTTTGGGAGTGACAAGTCCAGCCAAGGTATACAGAAACTGCAACCTCAAAGTGCCCCACCTCCTTTGGCCATCTGTGACTGAACCAATCTTTTTAGCCACTTTAACAGTCACACTCACACCAGGAATGTCTAAGTGCTTTTTTTAACGACGTGTTATTAACACCTTGGTTTATTTCCAGGAGCTAAACAAACAGCAGCAGCAGGTAGGTGAGCTGTTCGATTCCACAAAATGAGCAAAAATTACTAAATTCCTGGCATGTTTTTGTTCATCAAACCTGGGCTGAAGAAGAAGGCTGGTGGTGACTCTATGAAAAAGATCCATACAACACAGGAGTAAGCATAGGCAGAAGTAAAGGCTTTTGATTATTATGTTTCTCAACATGTCTAGACTGTGGTGTGTTTACTCAGGCAGCGTCTGCAGTGTGAATCTTCTTGTCTGTCAGATATTTCTAATCAGAGTAATATGAATCTTTGATGGCATTTCAGGTTTTTTTTATTTTAGAGCTATAATTTTATTTTATCTTTAATGCTCAACCTTGGGGCAGTAAGCGCCCTGATATAGTGGGAGGTTTTATACCATCAGTCTCTTGCCTTAACTGTCTTATAATGCACTTAAGAGCTCTTCACATGATATACGCTAATGTAAGGCAGTGGGTGGGTTGTCAATATTAGTTGAGACAGTACAGTCCTTCAGTATATAATTTTGAATTATATCATTTTAAATTGCTTTAATGTTTTTAAATCCAAAAATCCAAAAAGTTTTGCATCAGGTATTTTCCACTAAAAGGACAGAACAAAGTTTGTTTGCTTGGTTGTGGTACATTGTGGTAGCTCATTTGATACAGAGCTAGATTTTAACAACAGCCAAAACAGAATCATTCCACTTGTGGAGCGGATTATATCCTGTCTGATGCATTAGCTCAGTAAACCACTTCACACCACAAAATCTTTTATCACACAGGCTACAGAAGAGATTCATCAACTGCTCAAAAGCCAGAAACCTTTTCTTTCTCAGTGTTGAGTACAACTGCATTCATTTAGAATCACTTTACACTTTTAACTTTTGATAAATGCCCCCTTGATGATATGAATTTTTTAACTGAGGATCTAAAACCACAGAAAAGGTTTAAATTTAGATCATGCAACAATATTTCTACACCGTCAAGCCTTATTTGATGCTAATCTACATTATAAATTTGAATTTCTAGTGTTTATCCCAAATGTTACTGCTAACAAATAGACTAAACCCCTAAATATGGATGGTGATCTAATCGAACTTTCAAAACAACCTGAATACAGGGGTATTTTAAAATTGAGTCAAATTAAATAGAAATCAGAGTGAGTAATAATCTGACTAAGATTGATTTGGAGTCACACTTTTCCATTACAACAGCCTTGAAGAGCTGAGAGGAGAGGCTGCAGAGTCTAATCTGTGGGTCGATACAGTGGATCACTTAATAGACGAAGGAGCAGCAGGTCCCTGGGGGAATTTATTGCCAGGAAAAATCCGAAATAGTCTCATCATCGGCTCCAGTGTCTCCCTGAGCCTCAAAACAAGTTCCAGGAGTCAGACAGGGTGGAAACTTCACCTTACTACTGCAGATAAACAGCAGCGTCTAACCTGTGTTTAAATTTGTGCAGTTTCATTGCATTCATTTATTCATGCAATAAAAATTTAGGAATCATCTGACTGAAGCTACAGAGTGTTCTTATCACACTAGTATAATACAGTAAAAGAATTTTAGTGATTTGGTACTTAACTGTGTTAAAAGCAGTTTATTTGCTGTGTTTGTAAATGTATAGAAGTGGTTATTTTATAGATGCCTTTCTACAAACCTATGGTTTGAATTTATGATTACAGTATAGGACTTTGATTAGAAGTCTGTCACTATTACTATTAAAATGACCAAATGCATTTCCCTTTTAGCTACGTGTCATGGGGCAACATATTTCTGACATGTTGCTCACTTTCATATGCAGAATGTGGAGCAATGAAGATCTGCTTGTGACAATATTTAACAGCATGTCATATCAGACGTTAACAATGATTATTTTTTTTATTTTTTTTTTTGTAAGTAGGACCTGGTCGAAGACTGAGAGCACCAGAGCCTGGTACAGAGGACGATTCGGTGAGTGACTCCCCCGTGACGGAAAATGAAAATAAATTTATAGTTTCCTTTTTTAATTTCTAATAAATCACTAAAGGTTTTGGGTTTGTCTGTTAACATTTTAGCATATTAACTGTTTTATCAATTTATTATGTGTAATATTTAACTTTTTCCTGTTTTCCATAATTTCCCCAAACATTAATTGAGCATATCAAACTACAATTTGTTGGATGGTACCTTCTCAAAGTTCTGTAACATTTTTAGGACTTTCTCTTTTATATACTGATTTATTCATATTTGAAACTGATTATAAAAATGTGTGAAAAAATCTGAAATGACATTCTTCATGCATGTATTGTAACAGAGGCCCAGAGTTAGTATCCTAATATGTGTAATTAGCTTCTTAAAAACTCCACTGCATATTGGCATGCCATATTAGCATTAATCACAGCAAGACGGGGGTGAACACAAATTCATTAGCATTGGCACTAGATGAAAATTGAAGGATCACAAAAGTTATTAGGATTTGTCTTCTAGAGATTATTAAAGTCTGTATCACATTATATGATGGCACAGATAATTATTTTTGCTAATTAACTCTAGTTCACTCTTGTGTTAGGCTGAAAGATGTGCCAACATTGTCATCCATGTCCAATAATGTGATAATAGTTAATGGTTAACAGTTACACAGCCAGTCTGTGCTGCCTTTGGCACAGCAAGGTGTTATCACACTATCTGTGAGCCAGTTTTCTCCAAACCTTTGTTGTCCATGGATGAGTTTTAGAATTAAAGAGTGTTTCAGGTGGCTAAGGAAGAGGAGATGTTGTTCAGACAGATAAAACTGCCGTCATGTCGTTTCAGAATGATAACAACAACTGTGTTGGGAATAAACTGCGTAACTTTTTGTGTTAACTGACCTCATGTCCACGCAGGTATGTGACGAGCCATCTCAGTTCACAGAGGGAGAGAGGCCACGCCCTCAAGGATCGTCCCCCATCGAGGAATATCCTGAAAGTGAAAAATACACAGAAAGTGACCAAGAGGTGAAAAATTATTAAATTATCCCCCTCCATTAATTTGTTCTTCTCCCAGTGACACTCTCATTATGGGCAGCTTGGCTTTAATAGAGATTTATCTTGATCTTGGACTGACATGTGGATATCAATACTTTGGGTTTTTGGCTCTTAAACACAGTGTTATCCTTGATATCCATTGACAAATGTGTGTTGCTGAGTGAAAGAAAAAATTAAATGCATTAAAAGCACAACATTGCATAGACAAAAAAAACTGCCCAGTCCACAGTGTGTGATTTGTCTCTGTTTTTCTTTTAGTGTGACACAGAGCATGACCCACACCTCAAAAGTGGAAGTGGAAAGAAAACAAAAAAGTCTGGTCTTGGGTCCATGTTTGAAAAGCGCTCGACTCCAAAAATGAGTAAACTGAAGGTGAGACATTCCCACCTTGTCTTCTCTGTACTCTGAGAATACCAAGCTAAAGGTAAATTGATAATAATTTGTATTTGAATGTGATGGCAGGAGGTTCACAGCCCTGAGTCTGGGGTAATAGTGAAAACAGCCAAAGATGGAAATGCAGAGGGACTAATTTATGGAGGAGGAGGGAAAGACGGGATCTTCATTAAGGAAGTGGTGCCAGAGTCACCCGCCTCAAAAAATCTGAAAGTAAAAGAAGGTAAGCCAGTAGGTGGAAATAAAAAACAAAAAGTGACAAGGAAAGCTAAAATGCTCTAACCAGGAGATGGTATACTTCAAAATTTCAGAATTTTACAAATATCAACAGCCAGTGAAAAATAAAGATGCTAAAGACTAAGTACTAACACTGTCTGTACTGTCTGTCCGTACTGTACAAATATCACTATCTTCACTAAAGAAACTTCAAGAGCAAAGGCTAATGACTAATCACTAATGACTAAGTCCCTCTAAAATATTTTGCTTTTGTTCCTGCAGGTGATCAGATTCTGAGCGCCACTGTATATTTTGACAATGTGTCTTACGAAGATGCCATTCAGATTCTGGAGCATGCTCAGGCTTACAAAGTGAAGCTCTGCTTGAAACGCAAGCCGCACATCACGGAGGCTGAATCTGCCATTGAATCTGATATTATCCCTGTAACTATTTTTAAATTTTCTGCAATTTCTGGTGTAAGGACTTTTGGAGTCAAAACTGACGTTTTGTATTTCTGTTGCTCAACAGGAGGAGGAGCGCTACGTTCCAGAGATGAGGGAGCAAGGAAAAACCAAAAGGCGTGGGGATGCCCGTATTTCATGGCCCAAGTTCCCTTCCTTTGCAAAAGGACGAAAGTCCCATTTTTCAAGGTCCCATAGTTCCTCAGAGGCTGATGAACAGAGAAAGTTAGAGCTTAGCCCAACCACAAGTGACACAGAGTCACCAATAAAATCCCAGGATGCTCTCAAAGGCAAAAAGAGGCACAAAACAAAGCTTTCTGTTTTAACAAAGAGAGGCCGCATTAGCTCATCTGAAGACCAGGACACAGATGCACCGACAACTGGACAGATCAGTGATGACATTCACGAAACAGCAGACATGCTTTCACCTGAATATCCAGAAAGCCAGTTGGAAGAAACACCAGAAGTCTATGTGACAGAGGACCGAAAAGACTTAAGACTTCAGCAAGATGATCAAAAACTAACTGAACCTCAAACTGTTCAACACAAAGTGGAACTTATCAGTATAGCCAGCACCTTGAAAACAGAAGATCTAACTGTGACTCTGGGAGATCAGGGAAGCTCCTCTGGTATCATGTCCTCTAATGAGAATAAAAAGAAAAAAGAACGATCTGAACTGAAAGTAAAAATTCTGGGAAAGGATAAATCACACAAGAAAGATGGCAAACCGAAATCCTCACCAAAAAGGTTAAAAACGCTAGGGGCAAGTATTGAAATAGCAGCTCAACCTGATAATGAAAAATCAGATGTCATCCCAAGTTTGGAGTCACACATAGAACTAAAGGGTGACGAACTAGTACGTGATGTTAATACTCAACTAATTAGCAGTGAGACTTCAAGGTTACCACAGGTGGAACTTATATCTGACGTCAAATTCATGCAAGGTGAAGAAAAAGGAAAGAAAGGCATGGACATTAAATATAAAAAAGAAGTAAAGTCAGGTCCAACATTCAAACTGCCTAAAACAGGTTTGAGTGACATTTCCACTGAGGAAATTATACAAAAAATGAACATAAATGGCGATGAAGAATGCACGACTAAAAATGAGCAGCTTACAAGTGAGGGTGTAGAGGTGAAAGAAGATCCTTATGATAGACTGTCAAAGCGCAGCCTGACCAGAATGAAACTTCCCAAACGTGAAGACATTGAGATTCCAGGCATGGAAGACACATCTAAGAGGACGAAAGCCAAAAGAATTAAAGAACCTAAAGGTGTTTTTACAGGACATTATGAAGAAATTCAACCAGAAACTGTACAACTGTCAATTGATGTTGACAGTGTGAAAGAGGCAGTGTCAAAATTGCCTGGATTTAGACTGCCTAAGGTTGACACATCTGGTGTGCCTATTCCTGATGAAATTACTGTGATAGATGCAAATGCACAAAGAATATCAGTGAAGACGCCTACTAAAGTTGTAGATACTAAAACAAAACATGACTCACTTCTCACAAAGTTTGACATAACTGCATCTCCTGAAAGCTCCAAGACTACAATCAAGCTACCAAAGATCACACCTGCTGATTTGACCTCAGACGAAACTCTAATGGAAACCAAGGTAGATTTACGAAAAACCAAAAAGGCATACAAAAGTAAACCTAAACAAAGTGACAAAGAGATCAAAACTGAGGTCTATAAAAAAGATATTACAATACCTGGTAAAGAAGGTGCAGAAGAAGTAGCTATTCTTAAGGCACAAGAAAATGAGAATACACAAGGTCCAATGGACATTGCATCTGGATATGAATCAGTAACTACACTGAGACAAAAAGAATCAGATAAAAAATCCAGGAAGGCAACAATTATAATGCCTAGCTTTGAAATTGCAAAACCAGACATAAGAATCCCTGACATTGGAATTGACTTGCCAAAACAAACTGAACAAAAAGGACATGCACTGGAAGGAGAAAGGGCCGCATTGCTCCAAGAAGTAAAAACATCAAAAACTGAATCAAGGAAAAGCAAACAGCAGATTGGAGTGACATCTGACATCAAAATGCCTGAAATTGACAGTATTGAATACATTGATTCAGAAGGTGATACATCAGCCAAAACAGTTTTTGACATTAATTTTGATGCTGCAAAACCAAAGTCTGACATCTTCTTTCCAGGGTTCAGAAGTGAAGTCATAGATACTGGAACTCAGGAGCACAGAGACAAAGTACCAAAATTTGAAAGAGTTTCACCAGGTATCAATATGAATGCACTTGATGCAGAAACAATCACTGCTGGGACTGACACGATAGCACTTGAAAGAGACAGAAAGGCAAGTAAATTTAAAACGACAAGTCTTGATATTTCCATTCCAAAGGTTAAAGGACCTAAAACTGATTTAAGCTGTTCAAAGAAAGATATATATATCACTATTCCAGACAGTAAAGCAAACATAAATCTCCCATATGTCCCTGATGTAGACATTAATCTGGAAAACATATATGGTAAAGCTGCAGTCACTCTCCCAGATGCCCCTAAGGTTGACGTTAGTCTTGGAAGTGTGGATGTTTCTGTTCCAGACCATGGCATAGAAGTTGAAAAGCATGAATTGGAAATCAAACCTCTAAAGGCTGAAGGGGAACTTGATGTTCAAGGAAGCAAGTTCAAAATGCCAAGGTTTGGTATCAAAATGCCAAAAATAAAAGGGCCTGAATTTGATTTCAGCTCGTCCAAGAAAGATGTAGATGTCACACTACCAGAGGCTAAAGCTGAAGTCACACTCCCAGATGCCCCTAAGGTTGACATTAGTCTTGGAAGTGTGGATGTTTCTATTCCAGACCATGGCATAGAAGTTGAAAAGTCCGAATTGGAAATCAAACCTCTAAAGGCTGAGGGGGAACTTGATGTTCAAGGAAGCAAATTCAAAATGCCAAGGTTTGGTATAAAAATGCCAAAAATGAAAGGGCCTGAATTTGATTTAAGTTTGTCCAAGAAAGATGTAGATGTCACACTACCAGAGGCTAAAGCTGAAGTCACACTTCCAGATGCCCCTAAGGTTGACGTCAGTCTTGGAAAAGTGGATGTTTCTGTTCCAGATTATGAGGTGGAAGTTGAAAAGCCCAAATTGGAAATCAAACCTCTGAAGGCTGAGGGTGAACTTGATGTTCAAGGAAGCAGGTTCAAAATGCCAAAGTTTGGAATCTCCATGCCAAAAATAAAAGGGCCTGAATTTGATTTAAGTTTACCCAAGAAAGATGTAGATGTCACACTACCAGAGGCTAAAGCTGAAGTCACACTTCCAGATGCCCCTAAGGTTGACGTCAGTCTTGGAAAAGTGGATGTTTCAATTCCAGATTATGAGGTGGAAGTTGAAAAGCCCAAATTGGAAATCAAACCTCTGAAGGCTGAGGGTGAACTTGATGTTCAAGGAAGCAGGTTCAAAATGCCAAAGTTTGGTATCAAAATGCCAAAAATGAAAGGGCCTGAATTTGATTTAAGTTTGTCCAAGAAAGATGTAGATGTCACACTACCAGAGGCTAAAGCTGAAGTCACACTCCCAGATGCCCCTAAGGTTGACGTCAGTCTTGGAAAAGTGGATGTTTCTATTCCAGATTATGAGGTGGAAGTTGAAAAGCCTGAATTGGACATCAAATCTTTGAAGGCTGAAGGGGAACTTGATGTTCAAGGAAGCAGGTTCAAAATGCCAAAGTTTGGTATCAAAATGCCAAAAATGAAAGGGCCTGAATTTGATTTAAGCTTGTCCAAGAAAGATGTAGATGTCACACTACCAGAGACTAAAGCTGAAGTCACACTCCCAGAAGCCCCTAAGGTTGACGTCAGTCTTGGAAAAGTGGATGTTTCTATTCCAGATTATGAGGTGGAAGTTGAAAAATCCGAATTGGAACTCAAACCTCTAAAGGCTGAGGGGGAACTTGATGTTCAAGGAAGCAGGTTCAAAATGCCAAAGTTTGGTATCAAAATGCCAAAAATGAAAGGGCCTGAATTTGATTTAAGCTTGTCCAAGAAAGATGTAGATGTCACACTACCAGAGGCTAAAGCTGAAGTCACACTCCCAGATGCCCCTAAAGTTGACATTAGTCTTGGAAAAGTGGATGTTTCTATTCCAGAGTATGAGACAGAAGTTGAAAAGCCCAAATTGGAAATCAAACCTCTGAAGGCTGAGGGTGAACTTGATGTTCAAGGAAGCAGGTTCAAAATGCCAAAGTTTGGAATCTCCATGCCAAAAATAAAAGGGCCTGAATTTGATTTAAGTTTACCCAAGAAAGATGTAGATGTCACACTACCAGAGGCTAAAGCTGAAGTCACACTCCCACATGCCTCTAAGGTTGATGTTAGTCTTGGAAGTGTGGATGTTTCTATTCCAGATTATGAGGTGGAAGTTGAAAAGCCTGAATTGGACATCAAACCTCTGAAGGCTGAGGGGGAACTTGATGTTCAAGGAAGTAAGTTCAAAATGCCAAAGTTCGGTATCAAAATGCCAAAAATGAAAGGGCCTGAATTTGATTTAAGCTTGTCCAAGAAAGATGTAGATGTCACACTACCAGAGGCTAAAGCTGAAGTCACACTCCCAGATGCCCCTAAAGTTGACATTAGTCTTGGAAAAGTGGATGTTTCTATTCCAGAGTATGAGACAGAAGTTGAAAATCCCAAATTGGAAATCAAACCTCTGAAGGCTGAGGGGGAACTTGATGTTCAAGGAAGTAGGTTCAAAATGCCAAAGTTTGGAATCTCCATGCCAAAAATAAAAGGGCCTGAATTTGATTTAAGTTTACCCAAGAAAGATGTAGATGTCACACTACCAGAGGCTAAAGCTGAAGTCACACTTCCAGATGCCCCTAAGGTTGATGTCAGTCTTGGAAAAGTGGCTGTTTCTGTTCCAGATTATGAGGTGGAAGTTGAAAAGTCCGAATTGGAACTCAAACCTCTGAAGACTGAGGGTGAACTTGATGTTCAAGGAAGCAGGTTCAAAATGCCAAAGTTTGGTATCAAAATGCCAAAAATAAAAGGGCCTGAATTTGATTTAAGTTTGTCCAAGAAAGATGTAGATGTCACACTACCAGAGGCTAAAGCTGAAGTCACACTCCCAGATGCCCCTAAGGTTGACGTCAGTCTTGGAAAAGTGGATGTTTCTGTTCCAGATTATGAGGTGGAAGTTGAAAAGCCCAAATTGGAAATCAAACCTCTAAAGGCTGAGGGGGAACTTGATGTTCAAGGAAGCAAATTCAAAATGCCAAGGTTTGGTATCAAAATGCCAAAAATGAAAGGGCCTGAATTTGATTTAAGCTTGTCCAAGAAAGATGTAGATGTCACACTACCAGAGGCTAAAGCTGAAGTCACACTCCCAGATGCCCCTAAAGTTGACATTAGTCTTGGAA
Source organism: Mastacembelus armatus (assembly GCF_900324485.2). Taxonomy (NCBI): domain Eukaryota; kingdom Metazoa; phylum Chordata; class Actinopteri; order Synbranchiformes; family Mastacembelidae; genus Mastacembelus; species Mastacembelus armatus. The sequence goes on along the minus strand of NC_046654.1, from coordinate 1,829,215 downwards.
AAGTGGATGTTTCTGTTCCAGAGTATGAGACAGAAGTTGAAAAGCCCAAATTGGAAATCAAACCTCTGAAGGCTGAGGGTGAACTTGATGTTCAAGGAAGCAGGTTCAAAATGCCAAAGTTTGGAATCTCCATGCCAAAAATAAAAGGGCCTGAATTTGATTTAAGTTTACCCAAGAAAGATGTAGATGTCACACTACCAGAGGCTAAAGCTGAAGTCACACTCCCAGATGCCCCTAAGGTATACGTCAGTCTTGGAAAAGTAGATGTTTCTATACCAGATTATGAGGTGGAAGTTGAAAAGCCCAAATTGGAAATCAAACCTCTGAAGGCTGAAGGGGAACTTGATGTTCAAGGAAGCAGGTTCAAAATGCCAAAGTTTGGAATCTCCATGCCAAAAATAAAAGGCCCTGAATTTGATTTAAGTTTGTCCAAGAAAGATGTAGATGTCACACTACCAGAGGCTAAAGCTGAAGTCACACTCCCAGATGCCCCTAAAGTTGACATTAGTCTTGGAAGTGTGGATGTTTCTATTCCAGAGTATGAGACAGAAGTTGAAAAGCCCAAATTGGACATCAAACCTCTGAAGGCTGAGGGTGAACTTGATGTTCAAGGAAGCAGGTTCAAAATGCCAAAGTTTGGAATCTCCATGCCAAAAATAAAAGGGCCTGAATTTGATTTAAGTTTACCCAAGAAAGATGTAGATGTCACACTACCAGAGGCTAAAGCTGAAGTCACACTCCCAGATGCCCCTAAGGTTGACGTCAGTCTTGGAAAAGTGGATGTTTCTATTCCAGATTATGAGGTGGAAGTTGAAAAGTCCGAATTGGAACTCAAACCTCTAAAGGCTGAGGGGGAACTTGATGTTCAAGGACGCAAGTTCAAAATGCCAAAGTTTGGTATCAAAATGCCAAAAATGAAAGGGCCTGAATTTGATTTAAGCTTGTCCAAGAAAGATGTAGATGTCACACTACCAGAGGCTAAAGCTGAAGTCACACTCCCAGATGCCCCTAAGGTTGACATTAGTCTTGGAAAAGTGGATGTTTCTGTTCCAGATTATGAGGTGGAAGTTGAAAAGCCCAAATTGGAAATCAAACCTCTGAAGGCTGAGGGTGAACTTGATGTTCAAGGAAGTAAGTTCAAAATGCCAAAGTTTGGTATCAAAATGCCAAAAATGAAAGGGCCTGAATTTGATTTAAGTTTGTCCAAGAAAGATGTAGATGTCACACTACCAGAGGCTAAAGCTGAAGTCACACTCCCAGATGCCCCTAAGGTTGATGTCAGTCTTGGAAAAGTGGATGTTTCTGTTCCAGATTATGAGGTGGAAGTTGAAAAGCCCAAATTGGAAATCAAACCTCTGAAGGCTGAGGGTGAACTTGATGTTCAAGGAAGTAAGTTCAAAATGCCAAAGTTTGGTATCAAAATGCCAAAAATGAAAGGGCCTGAATTTGATTTAAGTTTGTCCAAGAAAGATGTAGATGTCACACTACCAGAGGCTAAAGCTGAAGTCACACTCCCAGATGCCCCTAAGGTTGACATTAGTCTTGGAAAAGTGGATGTTTCTGTTCCAGATTATGAGGTGGAAGTTGAAAAGCCCAAATTGGAAATCAAACCTCTGAAGGCTGAGGGTGAACTTGATGTTCAAGGAAGCAGGTTCAAAATGCCAAAGTTTGGAATATCCATGCCAAAAATAAAAGGGCCTGAATTTGATTTAAGCTTGTCCAAGAAAGATGTAGATGTCACACTACCAGAGGCTAAAGCTGAAGTCACACTCCCAGATGCCCCTAAGGTTGACGTCAGTCTTGGAAAAGTGGATGTTTCTGTTCCAGATTATGAGGTGGAAGTTGAAAAGCCCAAATTGGAAATCAAACCTCTGAAGGCTGAGGGGGAACTTGATGTTCAAGGAAGTAAGTTCAAAATGCCAAAGTTTGGTATCAAAATGCCAAAAATGAAAGGGCCTGAATTTGATTTAAGTTTGTCCAAGAAAGATGTAGATGTCACACTACCAGAGGCTAAAGCTGAAGTCACACTCCCAGATGCCCCTAAAGTTGACATTAGTCTTGGAAAAGTGGATGTTTCTATTCCAGAGTATGAGACAGAAGTTGAAAAGCCCAAATTGGAAATCAAACCTCTGAAGGCTGAGGGTGAACTTGATGTTCAAGGAAGCAGGTTCAAAATGCCAAAGTTTGGAATCTCCATGCCAAAAATAAAAGGGCCTGAATTTGATTTAAGTTTACCCAAGAAAGATGTAGATGTCACACTACCAGAGGCTAAAGCTGAAGTCACACTTCCAGATGCCCCTAAGGTTGATGTCAGTCTTGGAAAAGTGGATGTTTCTGTTCCAGATTATGAGGTGGAAGTTGAAAAGCCCAAATTGGAAATCAAACCTCTGAAGGCTGAGGGTGAACTTGATGTTCAAGGAAGTAAGTTCAAAATGCCAAAGTTTGGTATCAAAATGCCAAAAATGAAAGGGCCTGAATTTGATTTAAGTTTGTCCAAGAAAGATGTAGATGTCACACTACCAGAGGCTAAAGCTGAAGTCACACTCCCAGATGCCCCTAAAGTTGACATTAGTCTTGGAAAAGTGGATGTTTCTATTCCAGAGTATGAGACAGAAGTTGAAAAGCCCAAATTGGAAATCAAACCTCTGAAGGCTGAGGGTGAACTTGATGTTCAAGGAAGCAGGTTCAAAATGCCAAAGTTTGGAATCTCCATGCCAAAAATAAAAGGGCCTGAATTTGATTTAAGTTTACCCAAGAAAGATGTAGATGTCACACTACCAGAGGCTAAAGCTGAAGTCACACTCCCAGATGCCCCTAAGGTTGATGTCAGTCTTGGAAAAGTGGATGTTTCTGTTCCAGATTATGAGGTGGAAGTTGAAAAGCCCAAATTGGAAATCAAACCTCTGAAGGCTGAGGGTGAACTTGATGTTCAAGGAAGTAAGTTCAAAATGCCAAAGTTTGGTATCAAAATGCCAAAAATGAAAGGGCCTGAATTTGATTTAAGTTTGTCCAAGAAAGATGTAGATGTCACACTACCAGAGGCTAAAGCTGAAGTCACACTCCCAGATGCCCCTAAAGTTGACATTAGTCTTGGAAAAGTGGATGTTTCTATTCCAGAGTATGAGACAGAAGTTGAAAAGCCCAAATTGGAAATCAAACCTCTGAAGGCTGAGGGTGAACTTGATGTTCAAGGAAGCAGGTTCAAAATGCCAAAGTTTGGAATCTCCATGCCAAAAATAAAAGGGCCTGAATTTGATTTAAGTTTACCCAAGAAAGATGTAGATGTCACACTACCAGAGGCTAAAGCTGAAGTCACACTCCCAGATGCCCCTAAGGTTGATGTCAGTCTTGGAAAAGTGGATGTTTCTGTTCCAGATTATGAGGTGGAAGTTGAAAAGCCCAAATTGGAAATCAAACCTCTGAAGGCTGAGGGTGAACTTGATGTTCAAGGAAGCAGGTTCAAAATGCCAAAGTTTGGAATATCCATGCCAAAAATAAAAGGGCCTGAATTTGATTTAAGTTTACCCAAGAAAGATGTAGATGTCACACTACCAGAGGCTAAAGCTGAAGTCACACTCCCAGATGCCCCTAAGGTTGACGTCAGTCTTGGAAAAGTGGATGTTTCTATTCCAGATTATGAGGTGGAAGTTGAAAAGTCCGAATTGGAACTCAAACCTCTAAAGGCTGAGGGGGAACTTGATGTTCAAGGACGCAAGTTCAAAATGCCAAAGTTTGGTATCAAAATGCCAAAAATGAAAGGGCCTGAATTTGATTTAAGCTTGTCCAAGAAAGATGTAGATGTCACACTACCAGAGGCTAAAGCTGAAGTCACACTCCCAGATGCCCCTAAGGTTGACATTAGTCTTGGAAAAGTGGATGTTTCTGTTCCAGATTATGAGGTGGAAGTTGAAAAGCCCAAATTGGAAATCAAACCTCTGAAGGCTGAGGGTGAACTTGATGTTCAAGGAAGTAAGTTCAAAATGCCAAAGTTTGGTATCAAAATGCCAAAAATGAAAGGGCCTGAATTTGATTTAAGCTTGTCCAAGAAAGATGTAGATGTCACACTACCAGAGGCTAAAGCTGAAGTCACACTCCCAGATGCCCCTAAAGTTGACATTAGTCTTGGAAAAGTGGATGTTTCTATTCCAGAGTATGAGACAGAAGTTGAAAAGCCCAAATTGGAAATCAAACCTCTGAAGGCTGAGGGTGAACTTGATGTTCAAGGAAGCAGGTTCAAAATGCCAAAGTTTGGAATCTCCATGCCAAAAATAAAAGGGCCTGAATTTGATTTAAGTTTACCCAAGAAAGATGTAGATGTCACACTACCAGAGGCTAAAGCTGAAGTCACACTCCCAGATGCCCCTAAGGTTGATGTCAGTCTTGGAAAAGTGGATGTTTCTGTTCCAGATTATGAGGTGGAAGTTGAAAAGCCCAAATTGGAAATCAAACCTCTGAAGGCTGAGGGGGAACTTGATGTTCAAGGAAGTAAGTTCAAAATGCCAAAGTTTGGTATCAAAATGCCAAAAATGAAAGGGCCTGAATTTGATTTAAGTTTGTCCAAGAAAGATGTAGATGTCACACTACCAGAGGCTAAAGCTGAAGTCACACTCCCAGATGCCCCTAAAGTTGACATTAGTCTTGGAAAAGTGGATGTTTCTATTCCAGAGTATGAGACAGAAGTTGAAAAGCCCAAATTGGAAATCAAACCTCTGAAGGCTGAGGGTGAACTTGATGTTCAAGGAAGCAGGTTCAAAATGCCAAAGTTTGGAATCTCCATGCCAAAAATAAAAGGGCCTGAATTTGATTTAAGCTTGTCCAAGAAAGATGTAGATGTCACACTACCAGAGGCTAAAGCTGAAGTCACACTCCCAGATGCCCCTAAGGTTGATGTCAGTCTTGGAAAAGTGGATGTTTCTGTTCCAGATTATGAGGTGGAAGTTGAAAAGCCCAAATTGGAAATCAAACCTCTGAAGGCTGAGGGTGAACTTGATGTTCAAGGAAGTAAGTTCAAAATGCCAAAGTTTGGTATCAAAATGCCAAAAATGAAAGGGCCTGAATTTGATTTAAGTTTGTCCAAGAAAGATGTAGATGTCACACTACCAGAGGCTAAAGCTGAAGTCACACTCCCAGATGCCCCTAAAGTTGACATTAGTCTTGGAAAAGTGGATGTTTCTATTCCAGAGTATGAGACAGAAGTTGAAAAGCCCAAATTGGAAATCAAACCTCTGAAGGCTGAGGGTGAACTTGATGTTCAAGGAAGCAGGTTCAAAATGCCAAAGTTTGGAATCTCCATGCCAAAAATAAAAGGGCCTGAATTTGATTTAAGTTTACCCAAGAAAGATGTAGATGTCACACTACCAGAGGCTAAAGCTGAAGTCACACTCCCAGATGCCCCTAAGGTTGATGTCAGTCTTGGAAAAGTGGATGTTTCTGTTCCAGATTATGAGGTGGAAGTTGAAAAGCCCAAATTGGAAATCAAACCTCTGAAGGCTGAGGGGGAACTTGATGTTCAAGGAAGTAAGTTCAAAATGCCAAAGTTTGGTATCAAAATGCCAAAAATGAAAGGGCCTGAATTTGATTTAAGTTTGTCCAAGAAAGATGTAGATGTCACACTACCAGAGGCTAAAGCTGAAGTCACACTCCCAGATGCCCCTAAAGTTGACATTAGTCTTGGAAAAGTGGATGTTTCTATTCCAGAGTATGAGACAGAAGTTGAAAAGCCCAAATTGGAAATCAAACCTCTGAAGGCTGAGGGTGAACTTGATGTTCAAGGAAGCAGGTTCAAAATGCCAAAGTTTGGAATCTCCATGCCAAAAATAAAAGGGCCTGAATTTGATTTAAGTTTACCCAAGAAAGATGTAGATGTCACACTACCAGAGGCTAAAGCTGAAGTCACACTCCCAGATGCCCCTAAGGTTGATGTCAGTCTTGGAAAAGTGGATGTTTCTGTTCCAGATTATGAGGTGGAAGTTGAAAAGCCCAAATTGGAAATCAAACCTCTGAAGGCTGAGGGTGAACTTGATGTTCAAGGAAGTAAGTTCAAAATGCCAAAGTTTGGTATCAAAATGCCAAAAATGAAAGGGCCTGAATTTGATTTAAGCTTGTCCAAGAAAGATGTAGATGTCACACTACCAGAGGCTAAAGCTGAAGTCACACTCCCAGATGCCCCTAAGGTTGACGTCAGTCTTGGAAAAGTGGATGTTTCTGTTCCAGATTATGAGGTGGAAGTTGAAAAGCCCAAATTGGAAATCAAACCTCTGAAGGCTGAAGGGGAACTTTATGTTCAAGGAAGTAAATTTAAAATGCCAAAGTTTGGTATCAAAATGCCAAAAATGAAAGGGCCTGAATTTGATTTAAGCTTGTCCAAGAAAGATGTAGATGTCACACTACCAGAGGCTAAAGCTGAAGTCACACTCCCAGATGCCCCTAAAGTTGACATTAGTCTTGGAAAAGTGGATGTTTCTATTCCAGAGTATGAGACAGAAGTTGAAAAGCCCAAATTGGAAATCAAACCTCTGAAGGCTGAGGGTGAACTTGATGTTCAAGGAAGCAGGTTCAAAATGCCAAAGTTTGGGATCTCCATGCCAAAAATAAAAGGGCCTGAATTTGATTTAAGTTTACCCAAGAAAGATGTAGATGTCACACTACCAGAGGCTAAAGCTGAAGTCACACTCCCAGATGCCCCTAAGGTTGATGTCAGTCTTGGAAAAGTGGATGTTTCTGTTCCAGATTATGAGGTGGAAGTTGAAAAGCCCAAATTGGAAATCAAACCTCTGAAGGCTGAGGGTGAACTTGATGTTCAAGGAAGTAAGTTTAAAATGCCAAAGTTTGAAATCAAAATTCCTAAAGCAAAAGGGCCAGAAACTGACATGAGCTTACCAAATAAAGACATAGATGTCACATTACCAAAGACAAAAGTTGAGAGCAAACTCCCAGAAGCCCCTAAAATTGATGTCAGTCTTGGAAAAGCAGAAGTTTTGAGAGAGGCAAAAATGGAAGCTAAAAAGCCTGAAGTGCAAATCAAACCTTTCCAGGCTGAAACTGAACATGAACGACAAGGAGGAAAGTTCAAAATGCCAAAGTTTGGAATCTCCATGCCGAAAGTAAAAGGTCCTGATATTGATTTGAGCTTATCGAAGAAAGATATAGATGTGACTCTACCAGAAGCAAAAGCTGAGGTTAAGTTCCCAGAAGCACCTGAATCTACTGTGGATATGAAACCACCTGAGTGTGAAGCAGAAACAAATGTGCAAGGAAGCAAGTTTAAAATGTCAAAATTTGGAATCACAATGCCAAAAGTAAAAGGACCTGAAATTGATGTAAACATTTCAAAGAAAGATGTTGATGTGATAGTTCCAGAAGCCAAAGCTGAAGTTAAACTCCCAGATGCTAAAGTGGAGATTCAAGCTCATGAGACTGAAGCTCAGTTGGGGCATGGTAAAGGTTCACCTTCAAAATATAAACTGCCAACATTCAAATTACCTAAATTTGGAGTTGCCTCTCCAAATGTCAGTGTGGAGGTACCTGATAAGGACAAAACCATAAAAGCTGAAGGAGCTGGGTTGAAAATACCTAAGGAGAGCACTACAATTGCTATTTCAGCACAGAATACTGACATTGAGGGTCCGCCTCTGGATATGAAAATTACAGGAACTGAAGGTGAGGGAAAAGGAAGCAAGTTTAAAATGCCAAAGTTTGGAATTTCAGTGCCAAAAGTACAAGGGCCTGAAACTGATTTGAGCTTATCAAAGAAGGATCACAAAGCAGATGTCAACCTTCCTGATGTTGAACTAAACGAACCTTCTGCTAAACTGGAAATGAAAGCTCCTGAGATTGAATCTCAATTAAAAAGTAGTAAAGGATCACCATCCAAATTGAAATTGCCAACATTCAAATTTCCCAAATTTGGAGCTGCAACTGTCAGTGCAGAAGTACCTGAAATACACAAAGAAATCAAAGTTGACGGAACAGACATACACATATCTCTACCACACACAGATGTTGATGTACCAGAAGGTAAAGCAGAGGTCCATGCGCCAGAGGTTAAGGTCAAAGAGCTTTCGAGTGGTGCTGTGATAGAACAGCCAGGCGTTGAGATAGATGCAAAACTGAAAAAGCCAAAATTTTCATTGCCCAGGTTTTCTTTTTCAAAACCAGGTGTTAAGACCCCAGAAGTTGATGTCAGTCTTCAGGATGTGAATGTTGTAGCTCTCAAAGCAACAACTGAAGTAAAAACAGAAGAAGAAGAAATGAAATTGCCAGAGTTTGAAGCAAAAGTTGATGGGCAAGGAAGCAAGTTTAAAGTGCCAAAGTTTGGAATCATAATGCCAGGGTTCACTGTGCCTGAAACTGATTTAAGCTTGCCAAAGAAAGATGTGGATCTGACACTACCAGAAGCCAAAGATGAGGTCAAACTCAGTGCTGAAGTAGAAATAAAATCTCCTGAGATCAAAGATGTGACAAAGGATACAGGAGGATCACCATCAAAATTTAAAATGCCAACATTCAAGTTACCAAAATTTGGGGTTGGCACTCCAAGTGTCACTGATGAAATACCTGATATGGAAAAAGATGTGGAAATTGACAGAGCTGACATTAAAATCCCTGAAGAAGTTCTTGCACTTAACATTGCAACACCCAGAAGTGAAGGCCCATTAATAGATATAAAATCTGCAGGTACTGATCATGAAAGGAAAGGGAGCAAGTTTAAACTGCCAAGTCTTAGTTTTTCTGTGCCTCAAGTCAAAGGGCATGGCACTGATGTAACGTTATCTGAAGTCAAATTCCCTGATGTTGAACTTAAAGAACCTCCTTCTGAAGTGGAAATCAAAGCACCTGAGAGCAAAGTTATGACAAAGGATACAGAAGGATCACCATCAAAATTTAAAATGCCAACATTCAAATTGCCCAAATTTGGAGCTGCTACTCCACAGGTCAGTGTTGAAGGACCTAATGTGGACAAAGACATTACAGTGGAGGGAACAGATTTAAAAATACCAGATGCAAAAGCTGAAGTGAAACTTCCTGAGTTTGAAATCAAAGAGCCTGCAGGTTTGATTTTAGTATCACAGCCACCAATGACAGAGACTGATGCAAAGTTGAGAAAGACAAGTTGGACAATGCCAAAATTGTCATTTTCAAAGCCAAGCATTAAGGCCTCTGAGGCTGATGTTAACATTGACGACACAAAAGCAGACATTACACTACCAGAGGTCAAAACTGAAGTACATGGTCCAGGTATTGATATCACTGATTCTTCAAGTATTGTAGTCGAGGGGGCACCTACTACACTTGATGCCAAATTTAAAAAGACAAAGTTTTCATTACCCAAATTTTCATTTTCAAAGCAAAGTACGAAAGAGCACGAAGTTGAGGCCAGTTTTCCAGATACTGATGTTTCTATTCCAGGAGGAAGTGTGGAGGGTAAACAACCTGAAGTGGAACTTAAGCCACCAGAAGGTGATGTGGAATTAGATGCGCAGGAAAGCAAGTTTAAAATGCCGAGGTTTGGCATCTCAATGGCCAAAGTTAAAGGCCCTGAAATTGACATAACCTTACCAAAAACAGACGTAGATGTCACAGTATCAGAAGCAAAAGCTGAGGTCACACTGCCAGGTGTTGAAGTCAAAGAATCTGAAGGTGCCATTTCAGGAGCCAAAGAATCAACTAGTGAAGAAATTAAAGTTTCTGAGGTGGAAACTAAGTCAAAAGCTGTTAAAGGATCACCTTTAAAATTTCAAGTGCCAACACTGAAAATGCCCAAATTTGGAAGCTATGATGTCAACACAAATGCACCAGACACAGACAAAACTGAAGCTGAAACTGATGAAGCTAAACATACAGAATGTGTTGCTGTCAACATCAAAGTTCCAAGTGTTGATATTACAACAGATGTGTCTAAAGTAGCAATATCAGATTCGGAAACAGGAAAAACTGAGACTGAGACTGTGGGCCATGGATCTCCGAGTAAATTCAAACTACCATCATTTAAAATGCCAAAGCTGAGTTTCTCAAGATCCAAACCTGAAGATGAATATATCCCTGTTGGCACTGAAAGCAAAGAAGATCAGATAGATATGGATGCTGAAACTAAAGGAGAGAGTTCATCAGCAAAATTGCCTCTGGCATCATTTGGTGATATCCTCAAGAATATTGATGTTGAATTTGATGTTCCAAAAGTAGACAAAGTGGAAGAAAATCTAGACCCTGTCGACACTGAAAGAAAAGTTGATCAGCTAGATACAGACACTGAACTTAAAGCAGAGAGTAATTCAGCAAAATCAACTCTTGCATCATTTGGTGAGATTCTCAAGAATTTTGATGTTGAATTTGATGTTCCAAAGACAGACAAGATGGAAGAAAATCTTCAAACCTCAAACCAAGTCCATGAAACTGATGGCCCCAGTGAAAAGAAGCTAGAGGTGGAAGAAAAGGAAACAAAAACCAAGCAAGATATTACCAAAAGTCCTGAGAGGACAGGTTGGTTTAAATTCCCAAACTTTGGACTGTCCTCTCCATCAAAAACTACCGGAGCTTCTGAAAAAGAGAAGGATGAAAAGAGTCCAGGAGAGGAAACAAGAGATGAGGAAATAAGCCCCACCTGTTCTGTTCAATCATCAGAAGCCTTTGCTGATATTAGCTCCACGATGACAAGTGAGCATGGTGGCTTGTCCTTAGCTTCTCCTACTAAGGTAACTGTCAAATACTCTGATCCTAATGCTGCTACAGGACTTGGAGAGATGCACAGTAACATTATTACTTCAACCACAAGGACCGAGATGATCTCGGTTGAGCCCAACTTGCCTGAGAAAATCACTATTTTGTCATCTGGAATTTCATCTTCATCGGAAGAAACACTAAGGCTGCAATCTGGAAAAATACACGTCGTCACATCAAACATACAAGCAACCCCAGAAGCACATCATGCCAAGATACTAACTGCTGTCCAGGTCCAACCATCTGGAGGACTCCCCATAAAATCTGTGGATAACAAGGTGGGGTCATGGACTGTCGAAGACTCACAGAGCAGCAGGACCACTATCTTTGAGAAGCAGTTAGTTACGGAAACATCAAGTGAAAGAAGTGAAACAGTTGTTATAACAAAACAAATTACACATGTTTTTGACTCTTCTGAGCCCATCTCAGGTGAAACAGCCTCATCCATACAAAGGCTGAGAGACTCTGTGCACTCTGAGAAAATGAGGTTCTTTGATGGAGCTGAGAAGTGACCTAACATGATATAACCTATGTCTAAAGTACAATTATGTCTAAAGTAAAGTACTAACAGTGCAATCCCTGGCTGGTGGATTGTGAAATTCACTACTCAGTAATATGAGAGGAGACAGAAGCAACATGTTGGTAACTGGAAAAGGTTGTTTACATATAACTTACCAATCACAGGGAAGAATTTGTCAGTGCCCAGGAGTTAACTTCAGTCTCTGGTTGCATGTTCCTGACCTGTACAGAGATGGATTCATGAAATTCAAACTGAGAAGGTGATAACGCTGTTAATAAGCTGTTTAACTGAGTAGGCTTACTACAAAATATAACAGGTTTTCACCAAATATTTTCGCTTATTGTGATACTGAACTAAACGTAAACTATGTCAACTCTGTAATTTCATGGTTTTAATGTACAATATTAAGTTAGTTGTGCTCTTGCTTTACAAAATGATAATCAGCAGTGATTTGATGTAAAAATAGTTGAACCAGACTGTTGGGAAAAACCTATCCATATTACTGACATTCCAAAATATGTTTACAATAATTTCACTGTAAAGTTGACAATAGTAATAGTGCAGTATATGACAGAAAAATTAACATGAACATGTATCATCAAGATATTCCTGTTGCTGTAGCTAAAATGTAAAAAAAAAATGGCAATGCAAAGCTGAAATGAAATGCTTATGATAAAACACAGCAAATGTACTGCTGCAACTATATTTTTATTAATATTTTGCTACTTTAAACCTAGTTTGCTATGGTAAAAAAATATCAATAACGTGTTTTTTTCAGCATCTCTGTACAAAGTGGGGAATATTGAACTGGCTGTGTAAATAGCTTTTAATGACCTCTGGAGTTTTACTTGATTACTGCTCCTGTTTGTATTCTGATACGCTTTAACTCAACATGTTTGCAAAGTTATACACAATAAATAATACTACTGTACATGCAAAACTGTGTCTGAAGCTGATTATGTATTTTAAGTCATTAGTCTTTAAGCGTTTTGGCTTGTAAGCATTACTGATTAGTGGCATCTGATTTATGGAAACAGGTCAAAATGAAGACATTTTTTTAAGCTTTTTAATGCCATCAGGGTTAGTCAAAGTATTACTGGAAAACTCCACCATTACCTGCTGAAAAGCTGAACACTGTTGTGTAACTAAACAAGTAAACAAAGAAAAACCCAACAGATTTTTTAAATAGAATTAAAAGATATGGCAATATTGAAAAACACATGAAAATACACTGTACACTGTTAATTTGGACACTAGAGGGAGACACAGCTCATAAGTACATTAGTACTATCCCTGAGTATTACTATAAATGATAAAATAAAGGTTTAAAATGTGAATTATCTGTAAAACACACAATAAATCATCTATGTGCTAGCTTAATGACACACAGGGAGCATATTACTGGATAGGCAGTGGTGGAAAGTAACTAAAAATATTTACTTCAATGAAATTTTAAGGTTTATTGTACTTTATGCCACCAACGTTGTACTTTCTCTCATATATTACTTAAATAACGTTACTCATTTTTCTAGTTATTGGTACTTTTACTTCAGTAAATTCCCCGAATACGTATTCCATTACTGCTCTCAGGCTTTCTTTGCTAGTTTTATGGTTGACACTACTTAACTGTTCACTAATTTCACTTTAAAGTTATAACCTGACATGTAAAAAGTCTTCGCGTGTCTAAACTTTTAAAGTTTTATGGTTTTAAATGCGAGAAATTACCTGAAACCTTTAGCTAACCGCTGCTAACAATGTTGGCAAATTTAAAATTAGCATCAACGGCTGCGCTTCTGATTAGCTGCTGCCTTCAGGTGCTGCTCGTAAATTCCACAAACCCATAACAGCTTCAGGTTTTTGACGGCTTGTGTTTTATCAGTAGTGAAGACAAAGACACGGAAAATGAGATGTGAAGAGATGTAGAACGACCAGGAGACACAAAATGACCACAGAGATCAGTGATAAAAGTACTATTACTCAGATTAAATGTATTTTTATTTCACTGTGGTTCTTCAATTTTATGCTTGACGTTTTAGGCTTTGTTCCTCTTTATACTTCTACTTCTCTACTTCAAATACTTCAAATACTTTTTACTCTACTACATTTTCTGATAACTGTATTAACTTTGCAGCTTCAGCATAAAGAATATAATTAATACATTCTGATGGTCTATTAGTTTGATGATGGGATAAGACTTTACAGCATGTTATTAATATGAACTCCAACTTAACCTGCTGCAATATTAAAGTGAGAACATTGATGCATCAATAATCATATTTAATTATTGTGAAATGGGTTATTATGTGTAATGGACTTTTACTACTACTTTTACTTTTTGTACTTTGAATATGTTTCACACTAATACTTTTGTAGTTTTTCCTTTAGTAACATGCCAAATACAGGACTGCTCTGTACTGTAACAAACTAATTTAATTTTCAGTCATTTTTACTGGAAATTGTGTATTGTTTTAGTAAGATTAAAACAGATACTATCCTTGTAGTGTATATACTATATATATTTTGTATCTATATGCAAAGACTATATTAAATGTTACTATGCCTTGGTGGAATGTCAATAAAACAAATACAAAACACAAAACTAACGAGAAGACAAAGAAAAGAATGATAAAGTGACACAAAATGAGCACAACCTGAAGCAGAACTAGAAAGAGAAACAAAATGACCACAAATAAACAAGAAAGTAAAATTACATTTAAACCAACTTAAGGAGAAAAAAATTTATGAACCTAATTGCGGATCACTGGTGCGCACACCTCCCTTCTTCGTAATTCCCGACAGTCCTCGAAGGCAGCACTAGTGGCTCTACTGCGCAGACTCTGAGCACTTTGATGCGAGCGGCAACTTCACCGGCAGCCCAGCGCGCCCCGCTGCCTGTCGCCCACAACAGCCCGCATCATCATCATCATCATCATCATCATCATCATCATCACCATCATCAGCAACAGCATCATCATCATCATCAGCATCAGCATCATCCTCATCCTCCTCAGCAGCAGCAGCATCAGTGTGATGAAGCAGCGGAGGACGGAGACCTTCCTGCTCTGAGACACTGGATCAGCCCGCAGACAGGTAGATACGGAGCTTTTATTATTTTTTTTAACCACTCTGGAAACACTCAGACAAGCATTTCTTTATTTCAAACACTGGACCAGAAGCTGTTTTACCTCATTTTTCTAGAAGTAACTCAATAACAGGTGAGTTTAATATTAAAAACTGCACCTTAGAGGTTCAGGGACGTGCAGAAAACCTGTTTGAGCTGCTGGTGGTTTTCTGCTCTGGTGGAGCCCTCTCCCTGTGTGGGATTGTGGGCAGAAAGCACGGATCGTCCAGAACAGATGTGTAGGTGTAGCTGTAGCAGAAGCTGTGTTATTCATACCTGCAGTAAAGTGGCTACCTGTTGTGTGCCATGCAGGTAAACCTGTTTTCCAAACCTTCACACTGCAATCATGCACATATTTAAAGTACATAAGATCAGTTTTATTCAGGATACATGCAAATAATCTGCACATTAATAAAAATTAATAAAACATAGAGCAGCACTAGAGAGAGAAGTGGGACATTTTTACAAGGATTAGTACAGTAAGTAAGGAAGAATATCACTTTATTTGACTACCGACTGAATTTTACTTTCATGTCCTCGGGCTGTGAAAACTTATTGGATCTGTGCAGAGATCCTGTGTTTGAGGAGGTGGTGCTGCTGCTGGGTGTGATTTTAGTAGCAGAAATGGGAAAAGTGTTTGAAGTGCAGCTGAGGGGATAGGAGGGGAGCGATCATTCCTGCAGTTCAATATCCTTTATCTGCAAAAATGAAATTAAACTGATTGTCTGGAGGTGCCAGAGGATGCTAATTTTGGGAACCGCTTCCCCTTTAACTGGATGATGCATCTCATGATGGACAGAAGAGAGAGGAGGAATTTTAATCCGCCGGGTCATAGCAGATGCACATCTTTCATCCAAAAAGCAAACAGCAAGGACTGTGAGGGGAGGCAGTGGCTGTGAGCCGGTTTTCTGGAGGTTTGGCCGTGCTTCAGATTTTTAAAAACCTCAAGTATCTGGCTCCCAACTCCAGCCTGTAATTCAGCATCGGCAGAGTGATGCTGCCTCACATTAGTGTGCTCCTGTGTGCTTTATCTTGTACAGTTTATTTTAGGGGCTGCAACTAATGATCAATTAATCTATTGGTTATTTATTAATCTAAAGAAAATAAGATTCATGGGGATTCCTTTAGGTAGAATAAATGAATATATCTATTGTTGTCAAATGACAAGAATCACTCATAGTGATAAACCTATAGAGGATTATCAGCTGAATCTGCGGATCCTCTTGGCTTTGTGGAGCTTTACAGTGAGTTTCAGCTCCTTGGTTAGTGTCCGGACCAGAACTTTACTGTTCTGGTTCACTTTCACTGCTCCCATAACTCTGTTTTTAATAGGAAGCAGCTGTTTTAAGAGAACAAGCTCTAAGGAACCAATGTCCACAGACAGAGACAGTCAGAGACGAGCATTTAGCAGCTAAAGAGCCAGAGATTTCCCTCAGGAGGAGGTGGAGACCAAACCCAGAGCCAAAACAGAGGGAACCCTGGACACAGACACTGGTCCACATAAACGATCATGTTTCCCTGTGACAGCTGGATGTGCTAAACACCAGCTACCTGGTTCATCATATTGACCTAAAATATGATGATCTGTATGTGGGCTACTGACTTGTTGCTGCTGTTCTCACAGGTTTAAAATGCATAAAGTCTAATTAAGACTAATTTTCATCAATTAATTAAAAACAATATTTCTTAGTTGTAGCCCTAATAAAATGCTTAGGATTGATTTTTATTTTCATGTTTCACTGCTTTAATCAAGTAACGTCTGAGTCAAAGAAACACCCAATCACCTGTTAAAATACTTGCTGCTTCATCTTCCACCAGCTAAAAATGTAAAGATGAAAATCTTAACACTTCGTTTCTCTGCTGAGGCAGAGTCTTCCTGTAAACACACATTAACACATGGGTAACCTTGTTCAGGCGTTTTTATTCAGCTGAAGAAAAAAGTGCGTCATGCTTGGCATCAACATTTAAATTCTCGTGTCTGTTACGCTTCACATCATCGCAGGGTGAGTGCACTTCTCAGAAACAAGATTAGACTGAAATCATGTGCAGAACTCTGCAGGCATCCGTTCCTGTTTCTACCTTCAGAAAAACCCGGACATGAGACCGGTCAGCGTGACCGCACAGATTCCCTCCAGAGGAACAATACGAGCCTCTGATAAGGAATAAAGGCCGTATTGTCTCTTTGCTGATGATGAAGGGCAGAAGCGATTTCAGGTTTCATAGAGAAGTATCACAACAGAACGGCCCCGTTCTGACGGTGGTAATTGCTGCGTAACAGCACACATGAATACCCCCAAATCAGCTCTCGGCCTGGTTCGCTCGGGCAAAGTGCACTATTCAGACAATCAGAGGCATTAAAACTCAACCGGTTGTCCCCATGGCAACAGCAACTGCTGGTCTGATTGTATGGGAAGTGGTGTTTCTGAAAACTTGCCACGTGTAATGGCTGCCTTTCACTAATGTGCAGAGAACTGATCCTGACCAGTGAGGAGTTTTGTCCCTTTACGAGTGGAACCGGTCCAGTGTTATTCTGCATGCAGGACTATTTAAAGTACATGATGATGCACAGCCAAGTGTTTCAGGATGAGACGATAACGGAGGAGGTGCAGGTGAGGGATGCCATGATGTTGCACATCTCTCTCCTCTTAAAGAAGAAAGCCTGATTTGGGTTGATTGAACTGATGGCAGGTTGAATGCAGGTACAGCTGTTCCCTGTTTGCCTTTATTTGACAGTGACTGTGGAGCTGCAGACAGAAAACATGGGGAGAATGAGAGGGAGGCATGACATGAAACAGATGACCCCAGCTACAGCTGAACTGTGGACTCTGTAGATATGTACACAGCCTGTGCACAGACCACAGGACGCCCAAAACCTCCAGAAACTACTATTGTCATCGTGGTTATTCTTCGATCACAGTTATAATGGATAATTAACAATCTTTAGTGGGTTTTAATGGGAGTCTACGTGAAGTGTGAGGAATTAAACATGATATTTTTAAGCACAACACATGACTCATTTGTTTGCTAATTGTTTGTGCACACAAAACAGCAAATATTTGTGTTTATTAATTCACATATTTCACATAGTTCAGGTGATAAAAAAATAGATATTTTGATAGATATAATGACTGTGGTACAAATAAATAAAAATACAGATGAATAAAAACAAGGTCGTTGGCCTGAATCAGTACAGTCATTTTGGTCCACTGAGGTAGAAGAACCATGAAGATTAAGTTTGTCACTTGAGTCATGTCCAAACAGAAAACCCTCTCAAAGGTAATGGAAGTAGAGGAGTAAACGCTGCACAGACACTGTGTTGATGGTTTCCTCCAGGATGACCGAGGTGATGAACTCTCTGGAGCCGGGGACGGAGGACTTCAGCGGGGGCGGAGCAGCAGGAGATCAAGGTGCAGTATCCTTCCGGGTGTGGTGGGAACGTGAGCGTTCAGTTTATTTTAAACCAGTCCTGTCTTACTCGAGTAGCAGGCGTGCAGCGGTGAGTCACACAGCCGATGAGCACGAGTAAAATGTGGGTTGACACTACTAAGGTCATTAGTTGGATTCAGTCCTGCTGGGAGTAAACGGTCTGATTCAGCTGAGCCAGAAAGGCGAGCGAGCTATCATCTACTACTGAACATCACTCACCTTGTTTTATTGTACCAGTCAGATGTCTTCTTTGATCAGTTCTCCCAGTTTCTCTCCCAGTTATTTTTTTATGGTTTCACTTCAATATCTAAGTGACTTAGCTTGGACTCAAAGAGATTTGGACTGGGCCTTTTTAGACGTCTATGCCACATATGGTATAATCATTGCGGTCTAGCTCTGTTTCTCATCCAAATATAGTCAGTTAATTGCTGTTGAAACAATGATTATAAGAAACTCAGAGGCCAAAAAATGTCCACTAATTGTAGTGCAGTAGAGCTTGTTTTTGTTCAGTGAGTGTCAGTATGTATAAAGCTGCTCAGAGCAACATCCATCCATCCATCATCTATACCCTCTTAGTCCTAACCTGGATCCCAGGGACCTGCTGGACCCTATCCCAGCTCTCTTTGGGTGAAAGGCAGGGGTCCACCCTGGACAGGTCTCCAGTCCAGAGCAACATGTTGCTCAAAATTCAGTTTTTTTCTTGGGTATTTAATACGTTGATAAAAACCCCACACTGCTGTACAACAACAGGGACCCAGCATGAATACTGCACTATCAAATGTTTAGTGTGATCCCTCCTAGTGTGGATGTTAACCATGTTTATATTAGCTATCAAACGCAATTCATTTTATATCATCTGAGCTCTGACAGTCAATAGATACAACAAAGTGGCAAATTAATGTGATTTTAACAGACAAACCTGAAAACCTTTAATGGAAACTGTGTTTTAACAGAAGGAAGGTGTAGCTCACTGTTCACTAGAACATCTATGAATATCACTTACTGTGTCATCACTTGTAACATAAGTGTTCCTAAGCTTTTTTCTTCAGAAATCACTGTGCAGTGTTGGAGAAGCTAAAAGTTGATTCTTTTAAAAATCATGACAGTATTTGCATGAAGCTGTATTGATCGAGGTAACGCAGCTCCGACCTGTCACATGTGGAGGCGTGCTATTGGCTGATTCAGAGCTGGGTGTTCTGGGCAGACATAATTGTACTCTTTATTTTACAAGAGTAACACAGAAGAACCAGACTTCATGATGCAGAAAAATGACTCAGAGATCAGTGCGTACAACAACGTGGAATAACAGTTTCACATACGATTTCTTTAGAAATAGAAGAGATAGCATCACCATCACATGCACGTTTTAATTTGGAGATCAAAGTAAAACATCACGTTGGAGTGCAGCTGTTAATCTTTCAGCTGATCGACACAGTTTGCAGTTTAATCCAATTTGTACTGCACTGTTGTTCGTTCACATGAGTAATGATGTTTCCATCCCTGCAGACATGATAACCCTTCAGTTAACCTTACATAAGCTTTCACCAGATCTTCCCAGATACCCATGAAAGGAATCCAAAGCTGTCCAAAAGGCTTCCCTCCATCGTGGTGGAGCCGACAGATGCGGCCGAGGTGGAGAGCGGGGAGCTCCGCTGGCCGCCGGACGAGCCGAGCTCCCCGGACGCCCAAACGGAGAGACAGCGTGTAGAGGAGCAAACCGCAGGTGAGGAGGAGGCTGCAGAGTGTTTGAGTGGAAAATCATGTTTCCCTTAAACCAACCTGTCACACATGAAGCAGGACTGGAAACACGAGGCAAATGTAGGAGTTCATAGGGATTCATACAGGTGACATTCGTCTCTATAAAGAGCTTCTTCCTGTAGGTCGGGCTGTAAACTAGTGGAACACTGTGCAGTCACTGTCCCCTGACATTCCCCTGAATGAGCTGAGCCCGAGACGTCAACAGTCAAGAGCAGAGATACTGTGGCATAATATTCTACAATGCAGAAATGTGATGATATGCATCACTGAGTCGAAAAATGAAATTTAATATCTAGTCCATATAATCAGTTGGTTCCGACAGGGTGGAGTGATACAGCTCAGGGTAACTGTAATTTTCCACTTATCATTTGACAGAACACATTTTCACCTGAATTCATGGATCTGAATCTAATGGGTTCTTTCCGTGGACTTTATTAGTATTCATGCTGCTTCCAAGTACCACTTCATGTTGAACTGAACAGCAGGGTTCAGAGTGTTTAGAGAATATCTGAGAATATTAGTCATGTGCTCATTCTGTGTCTATAGTTTTTATTTTAGCTTCTGTTTAGTTTTATCTGCAACCTCTTTGATCAGAGTTGCAACATCCAAGCTGCGATTTGTCTTCTGTTGACTTGGACTAGTTAACTAAAGAACACATACCTGCAGCCCATGCATGGGCCTGGGACAGGAAATGTATTTGCATTGTGCAAATGAACGTTTGTGAAATGTGCTCTCTGTGCTTTTCTGCTGAACAAGAGGATCTAAATCTTATCAGGTGAACGACTGAAAGTCAAGAATGTTGACGGGAGGAAACACCTGTGTATTTAAAAAGAATAAATAGGGAACCTCACAGTGTAGGTAAAGCAGTAAAGAGCTGAGTGCAGCAGTGTGTCTGCTGACACCTTATTTAAAGTACATAAAAATAACCAGAACACTATGTTTCTTCACACACAGATACGAGTTGAAAGCATTTGGGCTGTAGTGGGTTCAGAATAGAGCCTGAGCCGGACTGGATTAAAAAACTTTGATACTGATATGGGCCAATTTTATTTTGTTACCATTCACACGTAATGCACGATCCCATATGATAAGCATTCCTCATGTTTTAAAAAAACATATATTTACACATGGTTAAAGAAATAGTCCTCTAAATATGCTTATTTGGTTTAATTGCTGAGACTTAGCTCAGTGCTGCCAGTAAATAAGGTGGAGCCAGCAGGCGATTAGATTAGCTTAGCATAAAGACTGGAACCAGGGGGAAACATCTGGCCCAGTTTGTCTGAAGTAAACAAAATCCTTGTGCCAGCACCTCTGCAGCTCAGTAATTCATATTTTTCATCTGTTCATGAAACATGTAGAAACAACAGTTCGTGGTTTTACAGGAAGTTCTGTCTTTTGCCTGGGAGCCTCCTGTTGGCCTCCAGGACTGGTCTCTCCTGTGCTAACAGAGGATCACTTCATATTTATCCCACAGGAGTAAAATCAATCTTCTCAATTCTGAGCAAGAAGGCAAATATGTGTAGACTTGTGCTTTATATGCAGTTCACTCTCTAACAGCACACAGGAGGAACAAAACACCAGTTTTTACCTGCCACGAGCCATTTGAAAGGTTGGTGAATAATGCAGCTCCTCTGTTCCTCCAGACAAGGAGCAGTCGGACGTCGGTGTGGATGAAGAGGCTTCAGGGGCAGAGATGCAGGACTGCAACTGAACTAACTCTCCTCCTGAGAAATCCACTGTTACTGTGAGTGTGTCCAGAATGAAAAAGAAAGTAATAGCGGTGCACGTTGTGTGGATAGAAAGATCAGGGAGACAGAGAAGCAAGGGTAGAAAAACAGATTCCCAAACCCCAGCTCATGGGCTTGGAGCCAGAATTATGTCGGCACCTTCAGAATAAATTTACAGAAGGTGTCGTTCTTTCCATGTACACATCTGCACTGATGAAGGAGCGTGTTCCGACATATGTGAAGCCAGTAAAGATGACTGACCGAGTTGCCATCTCGAAATTTTTAGTTTGTATTTACTTCTTGACAAAATGTTCTCTTCATCAGAGACTTCCCCCATGTTTTACGACTGTTAGGATTTTGATACAAATACATGCTTTTAATTTGATAAGTTAAACGAATTTCCTCTCTCTGGCTCCAAGCCCTTCGTTGATATCATGTGCACATCTAACCTGACAGATGTTTCAAAATGCTGTCTTAAATACTTAGCTCATGTGTGCCATACTACTACTAGTACTACTACTACTACTACTACTGAGGGTAGCTACTGTACTGTGTGCACAGTTTTTACATTAACTTTAGATGTAAATTACATCACTGTTTGTTAAGTGGTGACTGTTGTAGTTTGGTGATCTTGCTCTTACTATTCACTTTGTAATAATGTTTTAACAATCAGTATTTGAACAAAATCATCAGTTTAATTAAGAACTCGATGTTATTCCATTCTTTTAATATATTAGAATGTGTGAGCTTTGTCTTCATACAGTAGATGTTAAAGGGAGTATAATCCTGCTCTGTTTTCCTACAGACCACAGAAGTAAAAAGAAGCGGTATATTTTAGATGCGTGTCGCTTGTCACAAAACCTGATATTTTTTAAAATACTGGAAGTCTAAATTATTGCACAAGTAATAAACCTTTTCAAAATTCTTAAAACATTTGTCCCAGTGGTTCATAGTGATTGAAATGGGAGGCTAGTGCTGGTTTTTTACTGATCCTTAGACATATCTGGGTCCAACAGTGTCATCACTCAAAACATTGAGTTAAGTGCATTTTTCAGACATTTCTAAATTACTGAATGGCCCCAGTCAACAGCAGAGCACAGAAAAGGTCAGTTTCCTAGTTTAACTTTTAATTGCAACTTAGATTTTGACATGAACAGTATTTACAACTTTGGAACTGGTAATTACGGTCGCTCCCACATGACACAAGTGCAGCAAAAGTCCAGTATTCAGCATAATTCTGCCTGCCTGATGTGTGAGCTCCCACTGGATTTGTCTCATATACACATTTTTTCAGGGTTCTTTGCTTCCTGAACTGTGCTTCCCTCTGCACGACCAAACACTAGTCCTCACACCTGTAATGCTGCTTTGAGACAGAACAGAAGCTCAGTGTCAGTCCAGTCAGAGCATTTTTGCACTGACTGGAAAGTGAGACCTGAGAGCCTGAATCCAGCAGCTGGTGAAGAAATCACTGTTTTTGATAAACAACAAACATCTGCAGGTTTGTTTTTCTTCAGGATATGAGATCATTTTTAACCTTAGTTTGAAAAATTATTATCAATAGCCCCGTCACCTCATATAGAACGCTGTGGGTTCGGATCCTGCTAGACCCCGGGGCCTTTCTGTGTGGAGCCTGCATGTTGTCTCCTCCCACAGTCCAAACACATGCAGGTCAGGATTAGGGTCTGAACCCAGGTGTACCCGGGGGCCTTTCTGTGTGGAGTCTGCATGTTGTCCCCGTGTCTGTGTGGGTTTTCTCCTCCCACAGTCCAGACACATGCAGGTCAGGATTAGGGTCTGAACCCAGGTGGACCCGGGGCCTTTCTGTGTGGAGTCTGCATGTTGTCCCCGTGTCTGTGTGGGTTTTCTCCTCCCACAGTCCAGACACATGCAGGTCAGGATTAGGGTCTGAACCCAGGTGGACCCGGGGCCTTTCTGTGTGGAGTCTGCATGTTGTCCCCGTGTCTGTGTGGGTTTTCTCCTCCCACAGTCCAAACACATGCAGGTCAGGATTAGGGTCTGAACCCAGGTGGACCCGGGGCCTTTCTGTGTGGAGTCTGCATGTTGTCCCTGTGTCTGTGTGGGTTTTCTCCTCCCACAGTCCAAACACATGCAGGTCAGGATTAGGGTCTGAACCCAGGTGGACCCGGGGCCTTTCTGTGTGGAGTCTGGATGTTGTCCCTGTGTCTGTGTGGTTTTTCTCCTCCCACAGTCCAAACACATGCAGGTCAGGATTAGGGTCTGAACCCAGGTGGACCCGGGGCCTTTCTGTGTGGAGTCTGGATGTTGTCCCTGTGTCTGTGTGGGTTTTCTCCTCCCACAGTCCAAACACATGCAGGTCTGGTTGGTTGGTGACTCTAAATTGCCCGTCGGTGTGAATGTGAGTGTTTGTCTCCATGTGTCAGTCCTGTGATAGACCGCTGATCTGTCCAGGGGGGACCCACCTCTCACCCACTCACCCCATCCTGGTTAAAAGGTCCTGAGGGAGTGCAGCCTGCAGTGTTTCTCTTCCTCTGCCTCTCCAGTGAGGAAGCTCAGGTGTGTTTCTGCTCCTCCGAGCTGGAGGCTGCACCAGGAATCTTAAACTCTTCTTATTTTAGGCTCCAGTTTATGTTTCTTGCCTCAAAGTTATTCAAGGAAAATAAACCCGACATCTGCTGCACTTCACGTCATAGGCAGAGAATAATATGACATCTCAGTGCTGCAGCTTGACAGAGGCAGGAACAAACGTCAACAGGCGTTCGTCGCCTTTGACTCTTAGTGTAATTTAAAGCTTCTTTTTTTTTATAGCTGCTAACATCATGATATCAAGCAGTGAATTTAACTGAGATCATGAAAATTTTCACCTGCTCTGCTTGTAATTCCCACCTGGAGGCTGATGAGAGGACAAGTGGATGTGGGCTTTTTCTCAGCAGGTTGTACTTCCAGCAAAATCTGCCGTGACAAAAACACAGCAGAGACTTTGGCAACACTTTCTTGTGACCAACTGAGTCCAAGTCTGTTTTTTTTTTTTTGGTTTGTTTTATTTGTTCCCTGTTCATGTTCTTCTTTATTTTTCTTTCCCTGTAGAGATGAAACTATGGCTAAAACTCTACTGACTGAGAAGTTATTAAAGTGAAAATGTTTGATTTTGGATTTTTTTCTATTAAAACTTCAGCTGTTGCAGAGAACTGACTCTTCAGTGAGTTTGCTTGTGGTGCAGATTTTATGCCTGGATGCACCACAACATTATAAATATGTCACGCAGCATTTGCTTAGTGAGTTTTAAGGAAGTTAACGCTCTGTTTACTCTGTGTTTTAATGAAATACATCTATATATTGTTGCACATATTGTTTGTTAATTTTTTCAAGCTGACAAGACGAAAGACAAAATAAAAAAAAGCAATTCCACCACAAAAGCTTTGATATTTTCCCATTTTTCTAAAAACAAAATGCTAATATTGACTTGTCCCAGCTTCATGACTTGTTGCTTTTCTCTGTTTATTTATCTGTAACTGTGGCAAAACAAGACTTTGGGGAAATGTTTTGTAATAATCATACAAAATCACCAATTCATCAACTGTGGAAAAATCCTTCTGTCTTTGTTTTCGTTAGGAGGATGAATTGCTGTTGTGCCATCATCTGTATGTTTGAGACTTTAAACAGTTAAACTCTAATGAGACCAAACTCAGGTGGTTGCAGGTGGATGTTAGAAGTGTTGATATTTTAAAGGCTTTTCTGTCCCAGTTTTCGCTGCCTCCTCCTTTCCATCGTGCATACACTCAGCGCTCCCACGTACACTTTGATAGCTTGTTGAGGCTGATATACTGTTAAAGGTCAGATTAGCGTCTTGATCCAGGCAGCGAGATGGATCCATCTTATTTCTTTCATGCCTCGTTCGCTCTCTGCATCTGACCTTTCAGATGACAACCTCGTGAAGAGCACTTCATCGGAGCAAGCGGGGTCACTCCTGGGAAAATGAAGGGCTGCGGGGAGCGAAGCTGCAAGGGGGGAAAAAATGCAGTGTCAATTATCTCTCAAATGTCACAAGCTGTTTTTCAGAGGAAGGAAGACACACACACACACACACACACACACACACTTGTCGCTCCTCTTAAGGACAGCTCACACACACTTATATTTTACACAGAATTCTCACAAAGGTGGAAGCTTTTAGCATTTGCTGCTGCTCAGTTAAACACGGTTCAGTGATGCAGCTCATGCATATCAACACACTACTGGCTGTGCATGACAAATGTATGATAAATGCATCTGCTTGTTAACAGATGTCAGAAATGCCACTGTCGATCAGTCAGTCCAACACTTATCCTGGATGGATTTCCATGAAATTTTCCGTAGGCATCTGTGGTGCCCAGATCATTATCCTCTATGGGCTCCTGACTTTTCCCTCCAGCGCCACCATGAGGTGGATTCGATACAGGTCAATACATTCATGGCCCCTCAGGTTGACTTTATGATGGCTCCAACATCAACTGCAACATTTCAGCTTGTCAGTGATTTAGTTTAGGACCAGAAACCTGCAACACAGCTGCAGCCTCTTCTGTGCTTTGTGTTTAGCGCTAACTGTCAGGATGCTCAACAAGCTAAACATCACACCTGTGAAATATGTTAGCACTGTGAGCCCGTTAGCATGCTGGTGTTAGCATTTAGCCTCTGCAGAGTCTTTCTCCATCAGAGGTGGAAAATACCATTTACTGAGTTTTACTGCAGATGCTTTTCATTGTTAGTGATTTTGCAAATTCAGCATGAGATAAAATACAACTAAAAACTTAGTATCTCATTTTTATTTTCTTATTTGCTTATTTGCATTTTTATTTTTTGTCAGTGTTTTTATATTTTACAGCTGTGAAGGACTAAAAAACTTTCCAAGTGAGAATCCTCAGTTTGTCTCAATCAGAGTAAATTGTCTTTGTTATTTCTCCTCCGGCCTCTCTGCTGTTTCATTATGTAGAATTCATTCATGTTCAGTTTGGAGCAGAGACCGTACAGACATCGCCAGCAGCCACTTGTAGATCTGTGCTTCTAAAGTACCTTTTAACACAGCCGTTATAGCCGCTGAGTGTTGTGAGGGAGTTGTGTTTTGAGGATGTCAAAGTGTGCCGTGCCAGGACTTTCATCTCCCACTCCTGCTGGCTTCAAACGAGTCTTTCAAACGCGTCCGTGATCGGCTGAGGTAACACGCACCCGCCCTCCACCTGCAGCATAAACACTGTCCTCTCACACATACACACTAGAAAAAAACACAATACAGATGTGTGCATATAGTGATCATCGAGAAAACAATGCTTCATCTTCTGACCCTTATTATACAGCACAGCAGTGAGAGTTATGGGCATAGTGGTCATAGATTTGGACATCAGCACATACTGGAAGCCACAGGTTACCCCCTTTCTGCCTCAAAACATATAAAGTATCAGTAATAGGGGACAAATGAACAATCCTGGGCTCTAAGGATAAGCATCATGTGGGAGAATTCAGATAAACAACACCCTGTTTCCATCAGCAGGCCAGACTGACATCTGAAGAACTTCTGCAAAACTTTAATACACACTTTTTCTTCTCATCCAAACTAGAATTAGAGTGAAATAATGAGTCAGTGACACTGAACCTGTTCTGCAGCTCTGTTAAATTTGATCCCATGTAAAAAAAACAACAACATTTTAGCCATTTTAATAACAGCAGCCTGGACCCAGGTACCAGGGACATTATGGAACAACTTAACCTCTGCCCTTCCCTATAGGAGACACTGTATGACTGCAGGCTGAAAGTGTGGGTCTGAATTGTGACAAAAGGTTGTTTATGTCAATGTTTATTTGCTTTCTAATCCAGAAGTTAGATGAGAACACTGACATCGCTCATGTTTGTACAGTTAAACATGGAGCTTAGCTTGCACTGAGCTCAGGATGTGACCTGACAGTCAGTGAGCTTCAGTGCTGCAGGGAGGTGGGTTCTCTTTTCTTTGGACAGAACCGTGTTTCCTCATTTCCATCCTTTATGCTAAGCTAACTGGCTGCTGGCTGTAGCTTCATATGTGTAAATCAGAGAATCAGGATTCAAACAAACATGAGGTTAGAAGTGATTCTTCTAGTGATGGTGGAATGAGCCTGATGTTTTTACACCTTCTGTGGAGCTGCCTAACTTTTTTATGGTTAAGTAAATAAACACATGTAAAACAGATGTAAAACACATGTAAAATACATGTAAAAACACAGCATAAACAGAGGAGCTTTCTTGAAAGGCCAAACTAATGAAACTGCATGGGTTAGATGAAACACTCGAATGTGCAGCGACTAAATTAAAGAGCAGTGAGATGCACTGTGTTTGATTGTATGAAGAGCACTTCACTGTATGGACGGCAGCCAGCGAGGAGCTCCGTCTCCTCTGAGGCCTCTCAGCCTTCTAGTTGGTCGCCCACACAGTGTGAAAACACCTCCATGTTGGACTCATTGTGGCTGCAGAGCACAGCACGGTGACTGGAAATGTTCAGCAGAAAGCTAACATAAACCCACATCTGCCACCTCGAAGCCGCTGCAGTAATCACGACTTCAGCAGACGCAGATATTGTTTATTGGTGGGCGATTCCTGTCTTAATTAAGGAGAACCTTTTCATAATAAGTGTGTTATTTACTGTAGATAGGCCCAAAAACCCCAATAGGTTCGTGCAATAAAGTCATCTTCTATTTTTTCATTTTGTTTTTAATGTTTCACTTTACAAAAAAACATCCCGATGCACTGTGCCAGGATTCAAACCTGTGACATTTTTCTCCAACATCCCTGGGAACATTTCTGATTCCCTCCTGAAAGAGCAGGGGTTTTTTTTATTTCACATACAAAATGGTAAATTAGATGGTTGAGTTCAAAGTTAATGAATCAGTGAACAACAGTTCAAAGAGAACATCAGCCAGTAGATTATTCATATGCTTGTGTCCCAGAGTGATGCAGTATTGAAGCTGGGCCCATTACAATACACGTCTTTGTAGCCACTTTTAACCATTTGTTAGAGATGAGACTTACCTGAAGGCACAGGTTGAAACTGAAGGACCGTTGCCATAGTTACTTGGAGGTTAATAAGCCCCCCCCCACCACAAAAATGTATTAAAAGCATCGTTTAAACTGTTGATTGAGACCGATATGTTTTCTGACAGCCAATCAGATGCCTGATTCTCTCAGTATGATCCATATAACAGACTGTTTTCTGCATTTTAAGCAAGAAAACTGGTTTCAAAGGCTAAGCCATGCGCCCACAAAGAGGAGAATGTATGAAAAAGTTCAACTGAAGGTAAATATTGTATGTTCAGTGTGGAAAAATATCCGTCAAAATAGTGCAATATTTATCGAACAGTAATAATTTACACTCACAGGCCATCGCTCTGTATGAAAATATAACGTGAGCGGGGAAAACATCATGACACCGACCAAACACATGTTGATTTGCATATTATTCATAATCACACAACCGGTTTGTCATTCAGCTCTGGTACACAGTTGTTCAGTGGAGAGCGCCTCTTCATTTGTTCAGGAATAATGTTCCACTCAAACATGCGGCACAACACAGGGTTACTCTAGTAACCTTTTTCTATGAATAGTAAATGTCACAGTAATCAATTTTAGATGGGGCGGCTCTGCAGGTGGAGCCTGGAGCGGGTCGGGAGGAGGAAAGGAGGTTGATGTGAGCTGCAGCAGGAGTGAGTGTGCCCCCGCCTACTCTACCAGATGGTTTCTAAAGCCTTCATGATGTAAACAGCCCTGAGACTTAAAGAGCCCAGATATTTCTGCTCTGGGAAGGGAGGGATCCACTTTAGCAGGTATTTTAATTATTGTAATTTCATCATATGTAAAAGCTTTGACCACTGTGGCAAAGTGAAATTAATAACAATTATTTCCATAGTCATCATTTTCCTGTGCAAAACACCCAGACACCACCAAGTATGTTTTCCTTATCCTGACATATAGACCCTGTGTCACTGAGTCTTAAAAGTTCCAGCTCTGCAGCAACAGAATTAAACTTAGAAACTGCTAAAAAATAGTGTGAACAACACAGAAAAAATCTGATCTATGAGCTAATGCATTCGACACCAAATGTAAACAGACACTTCGTTTACGGGAAAACTCCACATGCAGTTGTAATATACAAAACAACAATGTGAATGAGTGAAATGGAAAATAATTTCCATTCTGACACGTCCCTGCAACAACACAGAGGAGAGATATGGACCAGTAATATTTCCTTCCACATGCCTCCTTTCATTTTTTCTAATAAAGCAGCAACACTTCACCCAGCAGTTTCACCCTGAACACAACAGGGAGGCTGCAATCAGGGAACAGACTCTATTATTTCCTCTGCTGGAATTCGCAGCAAGTGCACACAAAACAAAAGAAACTCCTGCAGTCGCAGCTTCTCTCGCTGTTCTGCGTGAGGGTGACCCAGATCTCGAACTGAAGCTCCTGTGTACCAGTTTAACTCATGACATCAGTTAAATCCAAACTGGGAGAGTAGAGCAAATGAAGTCGTCCTCAAAAGAGATTATAGAGGCAAATTTACTGTAAAGACTGAGGCCTGTGTACATGTAGGAACAAAGATCTGATGCAGCTTTTGTTTTTTAAAAAATGTAAATACTATAAACGTTCCCAGGTAAACTTAGTGATCTCTTACTGATTTCAGAAACATGGCTGTGGGCAAAAGGATTTAAAAAGCAGGTAAAATGGTTAAAATTGTAATTACGTGGTAAATAAAAGTTTATAGTCCAGTGTACAACATGGAGCTTATTCCTTAAACACAGTACACAGTACACAAGTAATTTTATTTATTTACATCCCACCTGTGTTTACCTGTAAAAGCTGTTTCAGATGTAAAGAGACACACAGTCATTTACAAATCTACTCCCTGGATGCAACCTGTCATTTAGCTGCAGAGTAAATATCACCCAGTTGAAACTGTTCATCATTTTGCCTGTTGATCTGCTCAAACCCTCAGAGATCTGCAGGTCACAAAGAGCCTCAGGGCCTCTCAGGCTGGACCGGGTCTCTGCATCTTCGGCCCACGTGACGCTGAGCTAATGACACCGCATGTATTATTTACAGTCTGTCCAAGTCCCAGTGTCACAGCATTTAATCTGCAACCTCTCATAACCCCCTGTGGATGGTCTGTGTTACAGTCAGAGGACAGACCAAGATTTTACCTTTTTACCATCAACCTGGATAAACCAAAACCTGCAACAACTGTCACAAGTGTAGCTGCTTCAGATTCACCATTTTAGTCCATGTAGCTCTGTGAGTAATTTTCTACACAGCAATAAGTCCAGTGATTTAGTGGTGTGGTGATGAAATTAAAGATAACCAATATTAATTCTGCAGCTCTGTGAGGTTTTATTTAGCTCATAAAATGCCAACAGATGCAGCTTTTTCACCATAATTACTATCAACCAACCACCTGCTAACAGGACAACCTGCTGTTTCTGGAGGAGGATAGTTAGTAAAGTGTGTTAGTTAGAGCTGCGGTCCCAGGGCGGTTTCATGATGTAGGGTGCTGCTGTGTGACCTGCTGCTTCACCATTAATCTCCGGTGCTCCACGAGGATTGTTTGGTGTAAACTGGTGAGTTTGAAGCGAAGACGTTTGTCTTCATTTCTGCACGATATCTGACATTTGCCACTGATGCTGACATATTTTTCCTCGTTATAACTCTGGACATACTGACAAAACACCCTGTCTCCTCTTAAACGCACGTGAACATGAAACCAAACAACAAAATGGATGCAGGACCACAGATTACATCACCGATACCTCTCTTTACCTATTAAAATGAGTCAGTGTAGGAAGTAAAATGCAAATTTGTGCAGCGCTTTGAAAATATGCAAAATAGGCTGCAGACATAAGGCAGATTCATGTGGTCTTCTCTCACCTTTACTGAAGATCTTGTGTTTCTCTGCTGCCTCAAACCTTCATGTAATGAGCAGCAAACGTCACATTCAGAGCCGACGTTAAGGGTAAAACTGGCCCAGTGCTGATAAGAGCTGGGCACAGAGCACATTTCCATAGGCCTCATATTCTCTGATGTTACATCAGTTAAGCCCAGTGGTGGAAGACGTGCTCAGATCCTTTACTGGAGTAGAAGTAGAAAGATCACAGTGCAGGTCAGGTGTGTTACTGGGTGTCACCTGCAGCAGCTGACCCCGCGAGTGGAGCATGACTTTCACCCTGCAGTCGCTCACAAAGCTCTGGGTCACGAGACATTACTGAGATAAAAATAAAAGCTCACATCTTATCTACATCCTGGGGAGAATTTCAGAACATACAGCCTTTTTCTTTTTTCTTTTACGCTGCATTTCTCAGATTCAATTAGGTTGTCATAGTTCACTGGCTGCACTGCGCTGGAAGGCATCTAAAGGAAGCATTGTTCTCTGTCCCAGGTTGTTCCTGACTTTTATTACAATCCAGCCTCTTTGTCATTTTAGCCTGCGGTGGACATTGCACTCAGATTTTCCTGTTTGAACTCATGCGTTCTCCATTTTGAATTTTATATAATGTTTCAAGTTTTGTGAGAATAACTCACCCAGATCTCTATGACAGTATCTCCCCCACTCTCACCAACCAGCCTGTCCTCCAATATTACAACCAAGTTTTATAAATCAATGCACATAAAACACATGATAACACTTTTCTGCCTAATCTGAAATTGGTGCTACAGCCACCAAATATCTGGCATTTTCTGCAGAACCTCATCCAGACATGAAAAATAAGATAATTAAAATCCTTTATTTTCTGTCTTGCATTTCATCTCTGTCTCACAGACAGACAGTTTGTTGTGACTGAACAAAGAAGCTCTGAAGCTCTTCCAGGTCCTCAGCTGCTCATTGTGCCTTCTGCATGCAGTAGTGGTGCCAACTCCATTTTCACAACACAGGACAGAAGGAAGTGAGTTGTCTGAGAGCAATAAATCATTTGTATGTGGTTTGTGTGATTAAAAGAAATATTTAAACCCATTTCACACGGCTCTACTCATCTCCATCCTGTGGTCTGCACCAGAATCAGAACATATGTTACAAGGCAGTGAGTTGATTCAACCTTTGAACACCAAACACCACTTTTACTGAATACATTGAACCACAGGGGGTAAAGTGTGGTGAGCTTTGGCTCTTTAATTTGCAGGAGTGCAGGAGTGATAGAGCTCCTTACGTTTAATTAAAATGTTGAAAAGAGGACAAACACAAGTGAGGAGCAGCTTTAAGGTTCAGCAAGTCTGAACCACCTGTTCTATCAGCCTGTGCATGGTGTCACAGTTCCATGTCCAATTACCTATATCATGAGTGGAGTTCATGTGTCTCCATATTTTTGTCCACGTAGCGTAGAGATATTGTTGTCGGCAGCATAATAAAAGTTTGGAAAGTAATAACATAAAATTGAAAGCAATAAATAAGCCCTCAAGTTATGTGTGTGTGTGTGTGTGTGTGTGTGTGTGTGTGTGTGTGGGTCTTGATATTGTTTTGTCCATACAACAGAGAAGGAGTGACATGTCTGTGTGTGTGACTCTGACAACACGTCTCACAGCTGGGATACCCGGCCCTCTGGAGTGGGGCGATCAAGCCACGGGGGCGCAGGTTATTTTGGGAACCACTGTGGGGGAAGCGCTTATTTTCACCACCGTCCAACCCCCCCCCCCCCCCCCCCCCAACACTGTCAGAACTCCTCACCCTCCTCCTCCAGCCTCCTGCCGCCTGACAGCTCCCTCTATTAATTTGCACAACCTCAATTAGCCTTCAGCAGGGAGAATAAAGGAAGTGGCCAGACAAAATCCTTTAAAAGGCTCCATTCAGTATAGACACGTGTGTGTGTGTGTGTGTGTGTGTGTGTGTGTGAGGGGATAAAAATACATCTGAGACTGACCATGTGTTTGATGTTTGCACTGAGCAGCAACGAGGCAGTTCAACCCCTAAACAGGGAGCAGGTCTTTGAAAGCAGACCTGTGATGTCAAACACCACTTTCACCGAATAAACCGAACATACAACAGGATGTTTGTTTATATGTGACTGAAGCTTGGAGATATTTACTGCATGGTACTTTTTTTAACAGGGGTCTGTCAGTGGAAAAGTCCCCTGCTGATTTCACCTATTAAAGAGAAGAGGGGAGTCCGGTTAAAGTAGGATTTTCATTATCACATAAATATCGACATAAATATTGTGCAAATTGGAGCGAGACAGAGTTGATGTGCATGATCATCTAGTAACAAAGATCTTAAAGCCTTATCTTAAATAGACAATATCTCTTCCATCTGACTGAACTTACATGTTTACATAAATCCCGAACACATTCCCATTGAAAATCCATTCGGATCGACCCAGTCTGTTGCCACGGATCCATCCAGACCCCAATAACAACTCTGGGCTGTGAAAAAACAACTTCTGCATTTCATTAACGTAACAAACACCGGCCCAAATGTAAAAATAAGTCAAATACATTTCGTAATCCGCTGCTTGTTATGTGCTACAGGAAGAAAAGAAAAATAAAGAAAAGCTTCTTCTATTTCTCTGTGATTTCAAACAAAACATTTTAAGGAACAATTTGCCTTAACTTCTCCCTGCAGTGAGCTCCCTGCTTCACACTGGATGAACACACACAAAATACACGACATTACACACCGAATGACTGACAACTTGCTGAACTATTACATAATTCATGTTTTGCCTCTTCCCCACATAAATCTGTTTTTACTGACAACACTTTATGCTGCAACAGGGAAGCAACACAGGCCAGGGAGCAGGCTCCTGTTAAGGTTTATTCTCAGAAAATGGCAGCATGGAGGATGGTGCAGGAGTGAAGGTGCGTTTCTACCCGTCCACCATGGTCCTCTGACTGCAGGGCACCAACACTTTGCAAGCATGAACAAACCTACGATGCCCCAGACTGGTTGTAGAGATAGAATACACATTGAATAAATCTCTCCCCCTTAGTTTTCTTGTTTTGAGTAAAGTGAAGTCTGACACTGTTGAAGTATTTCATGTGTATGTTTTACTAAATTCACTGAACGTCACAGCATCCTCCAGTCCTCTCACACCTGGAGCTTCTCGGTCAGGCAGCTTCCCCCTGGTGGTGAACTTCAGAAATTACTGTAGAGGCTCAAACCAAAAACCTTAAAAGAATAAGTCCTCTTACTAACCCTGAGATATTTGAGCATTATTTATCCTAGTTTTCCTTTGGACACGGGACTTTCTGTGATCACCATGCTCTGACTTTTTAACATTGTCAAGATCTTCAGTATCTTGATGTAGTTGTTTAATTTTAATGAGACTATCATATCATTCAGTGTAATCAAAGCAAGTTTTCATGTTTTACACGTGTTCAGGTAGTGTCAGAGTACCGGGCCTCACAGTTTTAGCCTCCCCTCATCCTCTCACCTCGTCCATTATTAGTCATGCCCATGCATTATGTATTTTCCATTCAGATTCAGTGTAAGTGCACTGCCCAATTACCTGTCTCCATCAGATCTCTATCTGCTTTTCGTCTGATCTAAAGCTTAAAGCTTAAATCAGACTTTTTATGGATTCACTAATTAAAACACAGGAAACATTTTTGTGTTGGTGATGGGAAAATAACAAGACCAATGTCCACAACTGTTGGCATCACAGTAAGAAGACAAAGCTCAGGTTAACATTGATGCCACTTTTATTTCTGGTGTATCTTTATCAGATTTGGTGCATATAATACATTTTTCAAACACCAGCATAACCTAGTTTTCTAAATCCCAAACCACTATTCACTATATCTCCTCTCCATGTTTCACTTATACCTTCACTTTTCTGTTCATCTCTGTCAGTCTCCTTTTCTCTGAAGCTTATCTCCTCCAGATATCTGTCTTTACCACTTGTCTTCTTTCCCCAAAACTCATTTTCATAAAACCATCTCTGACAGCACAAATGTATAAAAACCTCTGTACCTGGTTCTCTTATTATTATTCTCTTTGTTTCCTCTGCTCTCCCCAGAGCAGAGAAATCTGAAAGCAGAATGAGTCACAGAGTAGAAATCCAACCAGAAAGATAAAGCAACAAAGAAAAATCACTCAGCTTTCACTTTGCATGTGTGCTGTAGCTGACACTCTCCTGCCATCTGCCTGTTGACTCTTCCTCTTTTTCACTCTCGGATATATATTTTGTTCTGTTGTTTGACACGCTGGTTCCCAAATGCTTTTAATGTCAACTCCCCCTCAACACAGAAAAGGAGCCTTTTTCATTTTAGCTTTTGGATTTGTAAAATAAGATGTAAATTAAAATATCGTATATTTGCATTTACAAGTAGAGTCTCGGTGTGGCTCAAACAAGTTCATAATGTTTCAAAAATGACTAATGTTTGACGTGCAAGTCTGCTTGCATGACTTGCACGCAGCCACTGGGACAGATGATAAAAGGATAAACTGGCTCTGCAGGAGAAACACTGATAGACCGACAACTTGAACAGAAGTGAAATACACCCGGGGCAAGTTGGCAGGGTTTGTTTTCTTTACCGCATTCTGTGAAAAGAGAAGAAAGATTATAAACAATAGTGTTAGTTAGCCAAAGAATATCCACAGACACATTCTGTGAAAACACCAGGCTGACCCGGATGAACTGTGGTGGAAAGTCTTTACTTACAGTACATTCAAGGCAGTGCAGACATGAAAACACTCATGGGAACCAAATAAAAGAGAAAAGATGCAAAGAAACATTAGACTTACACTCCATGTCATAATTTTGGGATTACTGTAAAGGACGGACACACTAGAGACAGTGTTCAGCTTCGTTCAGTTGTCTCTGAAGAGCAGAGTTCACACCTGATGTGTCATATCTGCAGAAGCCAGAGCTCCATCTGCAGCGATGAATCTTGAGCACGCTGAGTAACAATAGACTTGCCGCTCCGTCCAGTGATTTCCTGTCTGGTGTCACTATGTGAAGGACAGAAAGAAATCCTCCGAGCTGTGTGGTTCACTCTGAGAACCGGACGGCTGACAAACATGAATGGATCTCATTTCCATATGTGGACGCTGTAATTATCACACAGATGAATGTAATATTTTCTCAAAATAACTAGACTGTGTGATTTCAGCCGTGCCAGCTATCACAGTCAGTGTATTCAAATGAGCACATTTCAGCATCAGGATCCCTTTTTACTCCAGGGCTGCTCATGGGTGCGAGGTGACACTACATATTAATATGGGTGGCATTTGTATGTGCATGAAACTAGGATTCTAACAGTGAGTCCAAGAATTAAAGAAAACCTGTGATCATAAACATATTTTATTCAAACTAACATGTCATATTTTATCTTAGCACACACAAACAGTAGCCCTGAAATAGGCCACAGCCTGACTAATAACAATTAATTAACATAAGAGTTTGCAAACAGCTTCAAATTGATTTATTCTGGCTTTATTATCGGTTTAATAGCCACCACTCTTCATAAGGCCGTGATCCAAGCAGCAAAGAAGAAGACGACGACGACGACGAGAAATGAAGGCGAAGAAGAAGACAGTAACGTTAACGGTAACTTTCATATTAAAATGAAAAAGTTGAAGGTTAATAAAATGTTTTGTCAAGCAAAGTGAGGTCAAATCAAACTGGTTTTTATTGTGACTTATGTCCAATAATTTCATGGTGTGAATCTTGTTAAACAATGTTAGCTGCCGTAGTTAGATAGTTTAGCGGCTAATGTTAGCGCTCTTAGCTTAGCATGTTAGCTTACTTATAGCAGTAGCATAACGTTACATTATAAAGCGCTGCAGTTTTATACATTATTCCTTGTTAACAAGTGAGAGACAAATAAATGTTATGTTTACACTAAAGAGAAATATAACATCATTTCAAATGGCCAACTTACATCAAGTTACATCAGCATCAGAACATGGCTAATGCTGCTAACGTTAGCTAACTAGCTCTAGGGTTACACTAAAAACAATATTCAATTAATTCATTTGCCATGTAAACATTTTTATAATAACCGGTCCTAAAGCAAACATTCCCTGTAATTACCTACTAGCGTTATTTATTTTTTCAGAAAGCACAAACTAGAAGAGAGACCAAATTGGAGTCAGCAGCAAGAGAGAACCAGCAAGAACCAGGTGAGAACACAGACAGGTAGTCAGGACCACATAACAATAATTAATGCCAAGGCAGCATTCATTTGTTTGGTAAAGATCAATGTATTCCTGTCACTTGCCACTAGTTGTATTATTGACCTTAATGTAGGACACTTGAGTTTACCTATAATAAAATGTGCTATATAATTTGTCTTGAAAAGTGGCATTGGAAATATGGTAGCAAGAAATAGGGTTTTAGTCTTAGTGGTTAGCACTGTTGCCTCACAGCAAGAAGGTTTCTGGTTTGAAACCCAGCAGGGGCCTTTCTATGTGGAGTTTGCATGTTCTCTCCGTGCTTGCGTGGGTTTACTCCAGGTACTGGTGACTCTGAATTGGCCATAGGAGAAATAAAAGGACGAGGAATTGCTGGATGGATGAGACCATGTTATGACTTCTATTAAATTCATGCTGACACTGCATATTAGATCAGAAACAGTTTTATTCTTGTATATTTATAATCTGCTCACTGCGTGTCACACACACACACACACACATGTATTTATCTCCTCTTTCTCTCTCTCACACACACACAGCAGTTTATTGTGATGAAATTCATCTGGACTAGAAATGTTCAGTGCTAAGCTCCTCTCTGTGTATCATGCAGTAGATGACAGATCTAAACAGATGCAAACACGTCAGTCTTTCTGTCCACATACTTAAAGCTGAATTTAACTCATGTCTCCTGCAATTAAAACCAAGGTGAGGACTGTGTTTTCACAGAGGAACAAGAATAACTTGGGGGCAGGAGCAAATGTAGAACATATCAGCCTCTAGTGGACATCGATAACATGACAGTCTGGGACAACCTTGGACATAAAAGTAGACCAGCACC
The DNA here is from genome assembly GCF_900324485.2 of Mastacembelus armatus. Taxonomy (NCBI): domain Eukaryota; kingdom Metazoa; phylum Chordata; class Actinopteri; order Synbranchiformes; family Mastacembelidae; genus Mastacembelus; species Mastacembelus armatus. Next base: position 1,791,016 of record NC_046654.1, on the reverse strand, counting down.
ACTGGGACATGAACACATTGTCTCGCAGTCTCTCTTCTTTATTGTGATGTTGATTGTCCTACATGTTTGTGACACAGACATGACACAGCTTTTGCTTATTAACGTAACAGTTCATAGCTGTGATGAGTGATAAATGAACTTTAAATTTAGTAAATCATTTAACTTTTCCTTTCACCCCTTATTGTTATACTGATTAAACTGTGACTTTAGGAGCTCAAAACAATAGTTTACAGAGGCTCTTAAATGCAGCATTGTTACACACCATAACACCTCAATCCAGATAATAGATAACAAAATAAAGAAAAAGATCAATCTGCCTGTAAACTGATCCGGGTGTGTAAAAAAAAAATCTCAAATTGCGTCATGAACACAGCTTGTAAATAATTGTTTCAGTTCTCTACCTGCTGACTGAGCTGCAGTCCTTCGCTTTATAACTTTCTAATCATTAACTCATCCCAGCACTGCTCACAGCAGAGGAGGGAAGCTGAGCCTTGCCATGTCCTTGTCTTAAGAAACAAAGATTTTTTTGCACTTATATCTGCCTGCTTTGTCACCACGTGACTTATTGTAATTCCCCTATTTTTTTCCTTTCCCAGCTGGTTTACCTTATAGGCTTGTGAAAGTGAAACTGGAGCGCAGAGTGGAAGGTGATCTACTTTCTACCTGAGCTACGCAGGTGAGTCAACACCTTTTCTCTCTATAAATCTTTAGTGAATAGTTCGTATGGTTGGTCAGATATTTTGTCTTTGTATCCCAATAGGGAGATGCATAGACAGGGGTTTGATTTAGACATGGTGATCATTTTTGCTCAGTGATAGTCTGGTAAAACGACGGTGCTCTGTAGGTTTAGCACTATTATTTAGGTTCATAGTGAGATCATGTGGCATTACTGTAATCTGACAGGTTTCCAAAGGAAACTAAGGGACTCTCTGGAGTCATTAGGTTTCAGTATTTCTCAAAACTTCATTTGATGTCAGTTCTATTGTGTGGTTTATTTGATATCTTCTAATGTTGAGTATATTGGGTAAAGACACCAATAGGCTTCGTTGTTTGCTTTATTTCAAAGAGACATGTTTACTTTCACTTTTACATGTTTTGTTGCATCCAGTAATAATAATACTAGTGTGGCTTTAGTGTAGGTGTATACTGCTGTACAGGATAGGGTCAGGTTATGTTTTTATGGCAACCATGCAAGAAATGGAAGCATTTTTTCTTCCATGTAAGTATTAATATGTCAATATATACCTAGAACACCTATAAGCTTCAACTCTCCTGTTTAAAGAGACGCATGTAAAACAATCTACCCTACTAAACCATCAGTAAAATATTCAAAGTTCAGGTGGCGACCTGTGCATTTGCATCAGCAGACTGTGTTTTTTTTTTGTTGTTTATTTTGAACAAAAAGACTTATTTTATTGATTTTTTTCATTTCCGCCTGTGAAAATGCTTTGGTACTATTTCCCGCCTCTGTTTATAGGGTCAGAAAAATGATCGACTTTTGTTGGATGCTAAATTAATGGATCCCAGTGTAGTTAAATGGAAGTTGTAGCGTAAACTGATGTGTTGGAACATACTGAAAGTAAAGAACTGCTTGTTTACTTTCGCTGAACGGATCGCCCACACACTTACGTTGGACAGACTTGACAAACATGAAACTAATGACTTGATAAAAAAAATCAACTGGATGAAACCTTTATATATGCAGGTGACCTCGAATTTCTTTTTGTTCGCATGTGATGTTTATATGAATGTAGAAATACCACCAGGCACTATATCAAGTACGGCAGGTGTAATAGCCAGAAGCGCTTTTATTTCGAATCTGGTGGAAATTCCAAAGATAACAAATATATACGTGCTCTTGCTACATGTTAGAAAGTCTGTGGTTTGAATATTTCATGCATCACACAGAATATACTTGACATAAATATTTGAAATTATATTTTGGTTATTTGAGACTGACAGGGTGTCAAGAGAGTTTGTAAAAAAATAAAATAGAAACTGTAAAAGTGTGGGGGACATGTTCCTCTATCCCTTGTGGGAACTGTCCCCAAAGATTTATTTTGAGATTCATTTTCATTTCTCACCAAACTGCACTGGCAGGTAGTCATGTTATCTGTAAACACACCTGCTGACTACAATAGCTGCTGTTTCCTTTTTGAGCAGAGGGCAGGCTGACATCTCCTCCTCTGGCTTTAAACTTTTATTTTGTGTTTTTTCTTCACAGCGGGATTTTATATTTGGGATGATTTCAGAAGTAATTGATAAGTCTAATGAAAAAACAGACGAGGACACATTGTCTCTGAAGAGCAACAAGACACCTACCAACAGCTCTGTGAAAAAGAAGATGAAGTCGTTGAAAGACAGCTTCCGAGATGCAATGAAGAAAATCCAGCTCTCACCTGGAACCACGGAGCCTAAAGCAGACGCAAATGGCAACGATGTGGCGTCACCACCAGTACTGTCACCCAGTGAGTACCATCATGATATTTACTGAGACAGAATTTGCAGTCAGGTAATGTTAGCTGTCAGAGGAAGTGGAAACAAGGAAGATTTGTGGTGTGTGTGGCCTAAAAGACAAATTTATCTTTTTAGCATGAATGGTGAAGTGAGAAGTATTCACCCTCTGACTGGAAGTATGAGCTACAGCAAGACAAAATGTCTTGTCAGATCTCTGTAATTTTCCATGTTGAATTTCCTGATTTCTTTAAACTCACCTTGCCTCAACCTGCCTCCTTTTATTATCTTTAAATCGGTGATCGTCTTGATTGTCGATAGAGCCCTCTGATACAGTACAGCAGAAAACACGTGTGAACTTGTTCTACTCAGCTGTAGTGATGCTGAATGTGTAGGCACAAAGAGCAAATGTGTGGGAATATAGTTCAGAAAGAGCAAGAAAGCAAGTTTTTCTGTTTGAGAAAGAAGACACTTTAGTAAAAAACAAAACCTGACTTCTGCTTCTCCATCTCTGTGCTGCCTATAGAGAGAGAGACTCACACAAACGAGATATTCACAATGCAAACTTTTCTAAAAGAAGTTGAAAAATGCACAAAAGAAGGAAACATTATCAACAATTCTTTTTTAAACTGTCTTTGGGGGAGTATTTTATTTTTAGAGCAGTGGTGTGAGGCAGTACATGACAAGCACACGTTGCACAGTTTTTATCTGCAAACTCTTAACATTTTTAAATTTCTACAGAATTCAGGACGGTCACAGGAGTGCGTTTTAGTCACAGGTCATTTCATTTACTGTAAATCTGCCGTTTGCTTTAAATCACTGTCTCTCTCAGCAGAAATGAAGACAGGTTGCTCTCTGTTTCAAAACACTGCTGGTGACCTTTGCATTCTGCAGCTGAACCAGACTAGTGTGTGTTTCATCATAACTTAATCTTTGCATTCCTCGGTAGGTTTAGTGCTAGGTCAGAGTAAGGACAAACCACTGCTAGGTCATGCACACGACCACAGACATACACCTTAAGAAACTGAGTCCACGTCAGTTTCCAGCACTAACACTGATTGAGAAATCAATATTAGTTGATTCCCACTGACGTGGCAAAGATGTGATTGTGAAACAAGGAACTATAGAGGCAGTTAACAAAGAGACAAAAGTGTTATTCTGCTGCTATCAGCTGCCTCTCTCTGCCTGAACAGTCCAGTCACTCCTCCTCTTTAAAACTGACAAACTGAAAAAATTTTTTCTTCCTTCACCACATTTACTACATGGACAAAATAACTAGTCTCCTCCTCTTCACCAGCTCAGGTAGTTTCCACTGCTGTAACGCCTGTTTTTCTTGTACTATTACGGTCACATTAGCCTAACATTCAATTAAACTGGTTTGAATTCAACTGTGAAAACAGATGTAAGGTCATGGCAGGACTTTAGGTAGTGAATACATGTTAATGTTGAGAGATTTATATTCATAAATGTCAGTTGTTTTCAGCACCAGTTAATCAGGTGGCCATTTTCATGTTGTTGACAGCAAAGTTTAGCTTTACCACGTAGCATTAAAAACTCACAATCCTGAAGCATCTACAGTCAATTAGAGTAAAAGTAGCACAGTTACCAGGTAAAAAAATGACTTAAGCCAATTCTAATCATTGGCCAGAATATAAATGGATGTTTTCCACAGCAGATGTTTTGACAGGTCAAAGTAAAATGAATAATATTGATAACGTTCAAATATTAACATTAATTATGACTTGGTTGGTTTGGCTTTGGCTTTAACTCTGATTTTGCTGTGTTGGCTATGAAATGGCTAATCTTTGTATATTGGATTTTGTCTTTGAGTTCCCGACATAAAGTACTGTGCCCTGTTGGCCTGGACACATTCCCCGAAAACAGCATTCTAAGAAGTATTATAGTTCTTAGTTCCTGCAGTAAGGACACACAAAAAAAGGGGAACTTCCTCCAATGATAGAACTACAAAAAGGTTCCTGCATATAAAGTAATGTGCCCTTTTGGCTTGGACACATTATTTCTGCTGTAATATGAACTTTCCATCCTCGGCTCCCACTATGCCCGGTTCAGGTGACTCCACAAAACGAGGAGTGTCCTCTCGTCGAAGCCTGCCATTCAGCACTAAGTCCAGACACCCTCCACTCGAATCTGTCTCATCAGAGGAGAAGAATGAGGAGAAACTGGAGGAGACATGGGAGGAGGTGGTGCACGAGGAGGTCGAGGAGACATACACACTGCCAGAATTACCCCACACACCGCTGTCAGGTACAGTCTTTGCCCTGTGTTTTTATATTGTATTTATCTGCTGATTGATGAATGGATTACTGAACTGGCCTACCAGTCACACACTGGAGGCCCCCAGACACCCCGGGCCCCTGGGCTCATTTTGCTTGTGACTGTAAATCTGTTGTAAAGTCAATCAAATGACCACAAATAGACACAAAATGACCATTAAAAGAAACTTTAATCCTTTCCTGATTTCCCTCTAAGAAGCAGCGTTAAATAATTTGATTTGTTCTTTGATTTGTTCTTCAGTTTGAATCACGCATGTGTGTGTTTGCAGACATTTGTAGCTGCCTACAAAAATGTTCTCAGACACCTGTCTGTACATTCAGCTGTTATGTCTTTATCCTCCACTGTTTTGGCAACAGAAGCAGCTAATGATTGGGATCTTATTCCTGGTATAAATACAGTTTGTCTCCTTTCACTGACAAATCAGGTCTCAAAATTAGTTTTTGATCAAGTGTTAGTCAGCAATTAGAAGAGTTCTTCCTCTTTTGAATACTAAGTTAATGTGGAGTTAATGTAAAATGTATTGATATATTTATCCTGTGTAACTTTTGGAGACTTCAACTATATATTATAAAGTTGTATACTGCTGGTACACTTAGAGATATCTTGGTACACTTATTAAATCATTCCCCATTTTCTCTGCTTGTTCTCAGTGATGCAGATCAACAACCTGATAGAGAAGGATTTGCTGGAAGACGCTCACCTGAACCTGCTGGCCCTGCGGCAGGAGTTCCAGCAGGAGCAGGAGCGCTGTGGCGACAACTCACCCATGGAGCTGACCAAGAAGGAAAAAGACCTCAGCCTCCTCTACGGAAACTTGAGGAACAAGCTCAAGGCTCTAGTGCGCGACTCCAACTCCCTTCCCTCCAGAAACAAGGAACTGCTGCTCACTGTGGCCCGCATCATCCAGGAGGAGGAGAAAAGAGCTGAGGAACCTGGGGCCCTAGGGGGAAGCTGGATGGAGTCCTGGAAGGAGGCGGTGGGTGAGGCGGTGCAGGGGAAGGTGGAGAGTGTTCCCCTGGAGCAGAGGCAGCAGAACTCATCCTGGCTGGCGGTTCACCTGGGTCTGCTGGGTAAGGCCATCCTGGAGGACTTGCAGAATGTGAAGAGAGTGCTGCGCTCGTCCTACCCACCTAGCTTCAACATCTTCAGCACTTACGTGAAGAGTTATCACAGAGTTGTGGGACAACACCTGAAGAGTCTGAAGGAGGAGGTGACGGAGCTGAAGGATCTGTACCATCTGCTGGACTGGATCATCAATAAATACAACAGGTCAGTGGATTAAATGGATTTTCTGTCCCACTGATAGAAGGATCTAACTAACACCCATCCAGGATGATGTTTGTCTCTCTTAGGCAGTGTCAGCATAGATTAGATTATGTAGATGACAGTTTTATCAAAATTAAATAATATCAACATGAAACCAATCATTACATTCTTAAAATTTAGTACATATATTATATCTGCTTTTAAATCAGGCAATAAGGAACGACTGCACTGTTGTGTCCTAACTAACACACAGGGTGTCTCACTGTGTTCTGGTTATTGCTACTCCTACTACTCTCCTCTTTTCAGTTTGTAGAGTCCAACACCCTAGGAGACTTACTAGGGATTATGTTACCAGAAAGTAGGAAGGAGCAATGGTTATAAGCTCAAACCTGCAGGAAAGATCACACACACACGTGGAATGTCCACATAACAGTGTGTTCACAGATGGTCTCGACAGAGATGTTTATTCTATACATCCACAGCACCAGAACAAGCTCTGAACAGGCAGCTAAGAACAGGCAGCAGTGCAACAGCAACATATAGTTGTTGAACAAGGTCAGAAACCAAAAAAACTGTGCTCAAAACAACATTTGGGGGGCCCAAAAATAAACAGATGATCTGATAAAAAAAGAATCATAACACTCCCCTGAGGCCAAGTGGAAAAACATAATCAGGCCACGTCCACATCTCTCACAGTTTAAGCAAAAAAGCAGCCTAAAAAATTCTTATCATAGAATATGTCACTGATTTTCCTCTTCATAAATATCCTGCTAAAATGAACTTAGTCATTATTGTAGGCACTAAATTCTGGGTGTTATTAATTAGATTTTTTTCTAACTTTAAGTTAATTTAAATAAATGATGCATCTATTTTTACCAGGCTATGTGATGATAGTGTTGTGCTTTATCCGCTATAACCAGAAATAGGCATCTTTCATATATATTTTCTTTTTTTCTGTTGAAAATCATTAAGTAAAGTTCTTGTTTGTTTGTTTGTTGTCTTCAACAACATCCCAGATATCTGCTAAAGTCTGAAGTCTGAATTCTCCCCCTGGCATGATGTGACATGTCCCTCCCAGTCCTTAGCGCCCACAGTGCCATGAATACTTGTAAAATTATCATATTTCACCCAACAGTGAGAAAATCATGGGAAGCCCCTCTCTGGAGCCACTCATGAAGAATGAAAACACTGCCCTGCAGCTGGACGAAGACTTCCTGAAGCAGCTGAAAGAGAAATACTGCTGTAGAGTGAGCGTGAGTCACACCAAGATGGTCTATATAGATTAGATGGTGCCCATTTCATCTTGTTGTTGAGACGATAGTTATCTCCAGTGGAGGATCAGATATGACAGACCAGAGGCATGTGACTGGGTTTTAGATACAATCTTAAGTTAAGATAGAGAGCACACATACAATTTGTTCAATGTGAAATCAACTACATACATCTTGTGTTTTCCAGTAACGCTCTGCTTCACATTGATGCCACAAAAGATATTTCCCAGTCTGTGCAGGTTCAGTGCTAAACAGCTTTATCCAAATACCTGTTATCTACTGCTTATCCTGGCACAACCAAGGTCATAGTGGGCTGGAGCCAATCCCAGAATGCAATGGTTGAGAGGCAGGTCCACCTTGGACAGATCAGCAGCCTATCACAGTGCTGACACATAGAGAAACACTCACATTCATACCATCCATCCATCATCTATACCCCCTTATTCCTAACCAGGGTCCCAGGGATCTGCTGGAGCCTATCCCAGCTCTCTTTGGGTGAAAGGCAGGGGTCCACCCTGGACAGGTCCCCAGTCCATCACAGGGCCACATAGAGACAAACAACCTCACACACTCACACTCACTCCTATGGGCAATTTAGAGTCACCAATCAACCTGACATACATGTTTTTGGACTGTGGGAGGAAACCAGAGTACCTGGAGAAAACCCACACAAGCACAGGGAGAACATGCAGACTCCACACAGAAAGGCCCCTGATGGGTTTCAAACCCAGAACCTTTTTTCTGGGAGGTGAAAGTGTTAAGCGCCACCTACAGCTTCATACTAAACATTAAACCTGCATTAAGTAATAATTTGGCCACTCGGGGGCAGAAGAAACATGTATTTACCTTTTAAGCTGATATATTGGACTTTTTCTATATCTCAGTAACATCTTTAGGTACTGAACAGTATCACCACACTCATCAGCTCTGGTGCTTGGTGCTGAGCAGGTAGTGGACAGTGAAGAGTGAAGTGAGTTGTTATTTTACAACCTTTAACAAACGTTCACTTGACATGTGCTTCTCTCTGTGTTTGCTTCTGCAGGAGGACCTGAGGTATTCGCTGGACAAAGTCACTGAGCTTGAATATGACAGTGTTTGGAAGAACAGCGAGACTCCAACAAAGGAGGAGGACTTCCTCGACTCCCCACTTCACATGGACATTTGGACGGTACAACATTTCATAATAAAATAGGATGAGCACATGAAGCACAGAAAGAAATGTACTTGTTCAGCTTAGTTTTAATTGCTCAAAATATTTGAACATATACAATGATAAATTCTGACCAACATTTATTTATATATTTAAACATTTAATAATTTAATAATTAAATGATTATTATATATCGTTTAAATTAAACATTTAACATTTTCTAATTTAATTGCTAATACTGGTGCTGTCATTTATTCACTTATTGTTTATTTCTGTGATTGTTACTGTTTGTGTTAAATCATTTTACAGGTAAAGTCTAAATGACACAGATTCAGCACACGTCCATGTGGAGGCAGCAGAGAGCTGCAGGTTTAGTCCAGTGTTTCACTCTCACTGTGTTTTGTCTGCAGAATGTGAAGGGAATAGTGAGGAACTCTCAGAAAATCGACGCTCAGCTGGAAAAGAGAGTGATCTCTTCCTGCCTCGAGGAACTGAAACAGTTTCCCAAGAGGTTTGTCTTCCCATAAACATATCTGCTGTATGTTTACATCTCCAGCATTTTCCAGTTTTTTATACTTTTCTTTATAGCCTTGAAATGAACTTCAGAGTAAAATGTTTACATGTGTACAAGATTTATTCTTTGAAAATATCTTCTGCAGATGGTTTTTGTGACTGAACCCAGAGAGCATCACAAAGATATAAACATTTATTTTACTGAATGTTTTCCCACTGACACATATTTTCCAGCGTTGTGGCTTCTTGTACACAGTCATTGAAATAATAACAGGCTACACATGTTTATCTCCAACTTCATCTCCAAAATTTTTAGGTTCTTTTCCCTTATTGTTGCAAAATGAAAGCCAAACTTATTCAGTAGTCTCAGTGAAGAAGTAAAAGAGGAAGGGAGAAGCGTTAGGGGGACCCAGCAACACCGAAGAACCAGGCAGCCACAAACAGTATTTCCCCTGTCTGAATTATGAACACTACTCTTTCTTTGCAACCCCACCCCGCAGTTTTATAGTCAGAAATCATCTGAAAGTCTTGTGCTCGCCTTCCCCTGCTTCAGCCTAAGGCTTAAAAATAGAAAGGCCAGATGTGGCTTTTTTCGGGAGAGTTTTTATCTTTGCAGCAGAAAACAACAGGAAAGAGGAAACATAAACACATTCCCGATTTAACAAAAAAAACAAACACTATCTGTAAAACAACACAAATCACCAGGTAATAATAAAACTGACAAAACAGTATTGGGCACTAGAATAAACATTTCCTGACAGTCAGTCAGACAGATTTATGGATGTATAATCATATCACAGATGTCACCACTCACTGAAATACTAATTACTAAATATTTGCTCATGCACAACACAAGGCCAAAAGTATGTGGACAGATAACAGTACACAGATGAATAAAACTGCTTAACATTTTTCATATCTTCTATCTTATGAACCCACTTCAAAACAGTGGAGCCCAAAAATGAATCTTACTCTTCTTAATTCACCCCATTAAGGGTGTTTTTGGGTGAACATTTCTGAATCAGACAGGAAGTAATATTGAAGAGTGTTTTTGTTCTACTCACTGCAGAGCCCTTAATCTTTTCAAAATCATTTCCTTATTGGACTGAGTTTGTGCATGAGATCACGTTGAAACAGAAATGCTATTGTCTAAAGTAACATACTAGACTGCAGCAATATATTGTTAGAACTAATGGGACCAGGCCATGAAAAACAAACCCAACAACGTGATATATACTTTTGGCCATGTTTGGTGCTATATCTTGATCAAATGCAGCCGCTTTCCTTTTTCATTTTCATTGTATTCTTTTTCATCACTTTATATTTTATGGCATCAGTTCTATCAATAGAGCAGCTATTTAGTCCCTCCTCTAACCGAAGCCTCTTCTTGCTTCTGCAGATTTGAGATGGAGTTCAGGAATCACTGCAGTGCTCTCAGGCCTCAGCCTCTTTGGACGCTGTATAACATCACCTACATCAACAGCTTCACTGCTTTACAGTAAGTCACGTGACTTCCTGAAATTACCCATTAGACTCTGCGACACACTAACTGCCTCTGCTGAAACCACAAACCTGGCAACCTGCCACCTGCCTCCAAAATAAATATTTATGTCAGGGAGCGCACATGTGTGGCCTTTAACTGTTTGACAGGATTTAATGATGATCCCAATCAAGAAATCGGATTTAAAATAGAATACTAGTTTTTGCCCCCCCCCAGAATGGATTTTCTGTGTGTTTCCAGAACAGTGATTTTGTTATGCCGAGGAAGATGGGGAGATGGTTGAAATTTCCAGAAACAGCTCATAATGGGACCTGGAGTTTTCAGGTTCATAATTAACTTTCATGCTCTACATCTAACATGCTTGTGCTTTTATTTTAAAAGCTGCCAACAACAGTGTTTTATTGATCCTCCCTGTTGAAACTCAAATACTCCAGCTATCTCTTTAGCTTAATGACATCTAGTCTTGTTTCTAGGTCAGAATCTGATGCAGAAAACAAACAGCACTGATCGTTTGTCTGCTGGGCTTTTAGCCTTTGCTGGGAGAGTCCCAGCGTTCGTGCCAACATCCACAAGTGAAGAGGGCCAAATTACTTTCACTCACCAGCCTGGTCTTGTTAGAGAGTTTGTATTTAATGGAGGGAAAGCACAGCTTGGGCGAGCAAGCGCCTCACGTGATTTCTGAGAAATCGGGGCTATAAGTGAGAAGTGTGGGGGTGCAAGTGAAAGTGAAAGTGAGCACACATGCCTGCTGAACCTCTGGAAACACTCCAGGCACAAAAGAACCTGTGGTATGTGGCACGATTCAGGCTGGAACAGTCATCATTAATGGCTGCAGAACAAACCTCTCCGTTCTATATTTGATGCTCTGTGACTTTAGAACCTCTCCAATAGAAACACAGGGTTGTGCTGGGTCATATTGTTAACTTAGCTTTAAAATCTGAAGTTTACAGAAACATCATACTTTCTATTCAAAAACATGAATATAAGTGTTTTGAATAGTCAGTATAAGCATAATTTTATTAACAGGTGCATAAAATGTACAAAGTATATGTAGGCTGGAAAAAGACAAATGTCTTACTGATGACAAATATATGGAAATGATTAGAGATTAGAAAGTTAAAACAAGTAGGTTTCTCTTATGAAACATTTCACTGCATTTATTATGTTTTAGTTTGAGCTTCAGGAAAAGTCACAGCCCATTCGCTTCCTGTGTGAAGCTCTTTTGAAGCCTAAATAATCAGGCCTTTCTTCTTCCAGTGTTAATGCACAAAGCCTCAGCTCATCTGTAGTCGTCTCAATGCGTACATCAGTTTGTGTGTCTGACAGAGTTGTCTCAAAAGAGTGTGTGTGAAAGAATTCACCCGGAGGTCTTGATTTATCTGAGGAAACTGGGATACTGTGGAGTGTCTCGGAAAAACAGTTCCCAGACTGAAATATGTCTCAACACTAGTGGATGGAAATCATTGCTTCAATATCAGATTTAAAAAACTTAGCCACTGCTTTGAATGTGTAATGTTACTGGTGACTCCAGCTGTCAGGAAAATGCAGTGGAAATAAATTATAAATAACATAAAAGGGAAATTCCTGAGCAAAGTGTTTTTGTCCCTGCAGGCAGCACATGGATGAGTACCAGGATGTCTGTCCCAATGAGGTGGAAGGTTTCAGGAAAGAGGTGAAGTGGCTGATTGTCAGGCTTGTGCAGGATCCGGAGGACCAGTTCAAAGAAGATGTTGCGGTACAGTACGCCGATGACTAGATGCTTATCCAATGCAAGATGTAGGGCACTGCAGTAAATTCCTAATCAGAGGCGAGTTGTGCAAACTATAAGACTGAAACTGGGAACAGTATCCTATTTGAGTGTGTCCTGATCTGCTGACACTGATGGTAAATGTTTGATTGAGCTTTGGATGTAAAACTGTGTGTTTAAGGTTAAGATTAGGGAAACACAGTGGTCACGTTTCAGAAAACAGGATGCAAACAGCTGTTTCAGTCAAGTTTTACATCCACTTGTTGCTTTAGCCACATCAAACTGCTTCCACCTGTAATTCTGAGCATCACATGACCACATGACCATGTTAGCCACATGACCAGAACAGGTCAGCTGCAAAGAACATATAAATATCAGCTAATTTAAATGATTTTATTCCTTTTGTTTTTTTGTGATCGATCAATGAATCGATTGGTCTTCAGAACAATGAGAAATTGTCACTTTATCTATAGCCACTAGAGGGCGCAGTCATTCGAACGCTAAGATTTTGAGGTTTTTGCTGTCGCAACTGGTGCTGCCATTTTTAATGGGAGGAAAATACCAAAGCAATCAATGTGGAATGGTTGGTTTACACAGTTCAGCTTGTGAGAGAAAGCAAAAATATATTCATAATTATATTGTATAATTATATATTTTCACCTTTAAGCTACTTGATGGAGAATTAAAATCCAGTCTGTCACTTCAGGCTTAGTCTAAATAAACAACTCTCAGGATTTCTCCCAGATCTATGCAGAGCAGATTAGAAAACACATTGTGTGGTACATTTTTTAGAAAATATGTTTGGCGTTTCTCACTTTGGACCATCTGTCTCGCTGCTTTCCAGCCGTACCTGCAGAGGATGATGACGAGAAAGTGGCTCATAAACGATGGCGACTTTGATCAGCTTTACAGTCGGACAAAGCTGCTTTCCGAGCACTACGCCATGATGAGGCCTCCACATGTGCAGGTGAGGGGGAGACGAGCAAAACCATGTTGTTCCGATTCCAACACTTTCCCGACACCACTGGATCATTTCACAAGAAAACCTCCCGTGTCTCCTGCTGACTGGTGACCTGCCAAAGTGTTGAAAAGGAGACTGCTAAACATTTGACCTGCTCTAATTAGACAAATCCCGAATTATTTTTAGCGAAGGGCTTTCATAATGCTCCGTAATCACTTTAGGGATCTGCAGAGGAAATCTCTATTTATTTACTTTAGTCTCGTCTATATTTCAGGGAATTGTTGTCATTGTTTGAGAGCGGATGGTGAGGTGAGAAAAAGCTGTGGGACGAGTGAATAGGTGGAAATGGTGGTGTCAGCTCAGATGACTCCTGTTGTTCTGCCACTTCACTTTCTTTGTGTGTGTGTGTGTGTGTGTGTGTGTGTGTGTGTTTCCCACTGACAGGAGTCTGCGAACCGACTGCACTACTATGTGGTAAAGGAATACATCGGCCAGCTGATGACCAACAGCTACTCCTGCAGGAACCGGAAACACGAGAAGGCAGCGGCCAAGATCCATCAGCAGTGGGGTAAACTGGGGGAACTGTTTGAGAACATGGTAATTAGCTCTTCATCGCACATCTTGTTTGTTTAGCCTGCACATGAAATATCATGAATATTGTGACACATTCTTCATTCACTGTCCAGTTAGGATGTTTATGAGTTGTTTCCCCATAGAGACATTTCCCCTTTAAATATTTCATATAAGTAATTGTTTCCACACCAAAGAGCTCAAAGTATCATATTTTTCACATAGAAGAGAAGAAAAGTCGGAGGAAAAGTCCAAAAATACACATATTTTCTTCCCTCATCTCCCGTAAATCATTTCACAACTCCTCAGATTTACCTAATGACCCTTTGGATGGAAGAGAGTCCCAGTGTGGGGACAAGTGAACTACTAAAACCAGCTCAAACAGTAGAACAGTGATAGCATCAGTATTTATAATCTAATAATGTCCTGTATCAGTCACATACAGTAGGAATAAAAACTTTTATTTTGCTTATAAAATGTCTGTATTCTGATTTTTATTACAGGACCTTTAGTGGGTTTTTTTGTTTGTTTGTTTTTTTATTTTGTTGATCTGCAACCACTCCTCCCTCCCCTGTTTAAAGGTATTTAGGTCATGTGGTGTCACGTCACAAGATAAGGTTCAATATTCATTCATCAGTCACCAAGATATTGTGGCTTTTACCTGCTGGTTTGGGTCAATGCTGAATCACACATTTCTTATAATGCAACTCAAGAAACATGTAGTCTCCCTAACCACGTCAGTAACTCATAACGGAACATAACTCTTTATGCTAAAAATTGGTCGGATTCTTTCTTGAAGTTGTATTTTAAGGACGTTTTTTGGTACATTTTAGTTCAGTAGCGTGTCAGAGAGTGTCACTGACAAATGGTTTTCATTATTTACACCGTTGTTCTTCTCTCCAAGGTAAAACTTTCTAATAATCTAAATGAATATATGCATCTCACATCAGCCAAATGCTTGTGTCTTGTAAATACAGCCACATACAACACCTACTCTGCAATAACATCAGATCAATAACATTGTCTCTGTGAAAAACCAAAGCTCATATCTGTCGAGAGAATTCATAATGTATTCAAACTCATTTTTTTCTCTCGTAGAAGTCGACTCACGAGTGGCTCTACCCAGTAGGAGACGAGCTCAGCGACATCATTGGACAGAAAAACAAGAGAGACATAAAGGACCATCTTGAACCTTTAGTGGAGCATTACCCAGATTTTAGGTACTAAGCTTTTCCTTCATTCTGTGGGAGTAAAACTAATTAAATCCAAGACATATCTATCTTCAACCAGATGTGAGTCACTGGGAAAGTAATTAGGCAGGAAAAGGTGGATGTAAACATAAGAGGCCTTGGGATGTTGGTTTTGATCCAGCAGTTATTGTGCCATGTGCCTCAGGGTCACCAAGGTCACAGAGAGGGGATTTCACAGACTGCAGCAGCTTTGTTGAAGGGAAACATACATGGGGGTTACTACAGTGCTGCAATGTGATTTGGTTGAGCTACATGCAAAAAAAAACCACAAGCAAAATCCAAAGTGAAGACATTTAACCAACATCCTGATTTTAATTTCTATTTTAAAAACTTTTAAAGCTTCCCCTTCGTGCCTGTGGAAGGAGAACAAGTTGAACTCAACACAAAATACCATGGCCAGGAGAATTAGGAAATGGACAGTCTTAGTAAATGACTGACCAAAGAAACACAGAGCACTGATCAAACAGAATTAGGTTTTGACACAGAGCTCAAACATGTTCAAGCAAAATAAGCTCAAGGTCTCTGAAATCAAACAGATCAAACTGCAGCCGTGCAGGAAAGTTGGTTAGTTAAAGAAGCAACTTAACAATATGATGCAGTGGTAAAACATAAACATAAACTGATGTCCATGAGTTTCACTCCCATGATTTCAACAGTAAGACTTCACCACTTACATTATCGTTTAGACTGAAACTCATGAGGCACGTTAATCATATAATAAACAGTTAAAACCAGCGAAACCTCTAATTCTGGTTTTTGAAAAAACTCATCACCTAGTTCAACAATAAAAAAAAGCTCCACTCAGAACATGTTTCCTCCTCCAGTCTTCAACAGTGGAGAAGAACCAAAGTCTTTCCACCAGTTTCCTGCTCTGAAGGAAACATCTTCACTCTTCATCGTGGGCAGCGAGACCAAACTCTTTACAAACACATTTCTCAAGTCAGAGCTTTGAAAAAGTTTATTTCACAACTTACACATCCACAATACAGTCGGTACATAAACCACTCTCCTCAGTGCCCTCCCAACCTTCCCTCAACCATCTCCCCCTCACCCCTCTGCTCCCCGCAGTAATGCCATACCCCCCTTCCACCTCTCCCTCGCCCCCGTGATATCCCCACCTCACCTTGACCACACTGATGCAGTACCACAGCACCCACCCTGTACGTTTCTCCTCCCTTTCCAACCCCTCACCTTTCTCCACCATGCCCCACGTCACCCTTATCCCTGGCGTCACCTTACGCACCAGCTTGTCCACCCCTGCCCACACCGCACCCGCAAAGTTGCACCCCCAGAACTTCCTCCACCAGTTTCTCGTCATCTTCCTCCACCAGTTCCTTGAAACCACCTCCCCCTCCCCCCTTGCCCTTGTCCCAATTAAAATCCCCCCCGAATATTATGTCCCTATCTGTCGCGAAATGTGGCAGCAATGCGCTGATTAGTTTCCCCCTTTCACCCCTGTTCTGCGGCCCGTGTACCGCAATTACCCATAACTTAAGTCCCCAAACGTCTACGTCCACCCCTATCGCTCTCCCCTGTTCAATCTGGCACACCCTCTTAATCTCCACCCCTTTATCCCCAAACAGTATTCCCACCCCCGTTGCCTGCACCGATCCTACACCCCAAACAGAAGCCCCTTTCGTCCATTCCCTCGTGAACCTGTCCACATCTCTATCATCCTTTAAGTGCACTTCCTGTAGGAAATATATGAGGCACCCGCAATCGCCCAAAAACTCAAATACCCCCTCCCTCTTCCTCTTACCCCTCAACCCCCTTACATTGAATGTGCCCACCCAGTGCTCCCCCATTCTCCTTGTGATACCAACCCCCTACAGCCCTCCCCGCCCCTCCTCCTCCACCATCTGCTCTGCCCATTCCAAGCCCCCACCCCCTCCCCCTCCCCCCAAGCCCGTCCCCTGCCCCCCCGAGAGCACCAAGTCCTCTCCCAAACCCAACTGCACCGCCAAATCCAAACTCTCACTGAAGCTCCCTTCCCCACTCCACACTCCCTCCCCCCTCCTCTTCCCTTACCACATCCCCGTCCCCTCCCCCTTGCTCTCCCCAAGTGCCCCCCCCCCCTTTTTCCCCTCCTTCCCCCTTTTGCGCCCCTTCTCGCATGTCAGTCCTCCTCCGTTTTTTCTTTTTCTTCTTCCCTTCCCCTCTTTCTCCCCTGGAGCTCCCGCTATCCACCTCGGATTCCACCCGGGGCTCTGACCCTCCTCCACCTGAATTCGTTCCCCTCTGCCCCCCCCCCGCAGTTTTCCCCGCGTCCCCTTTTTGTCCCGCTGCCGTCCCCGTCTTCTTCTCCTCCTCGTCCGCCGCTGCTCCACTTTTCCACCTCTTCTCCTCCCGTCGCCCCCCCATATCTATCTTCTGTATCCCCGCCACCACTTCTGCAAACATCGGCCTCCGACTCCCGCACTCCCTGTAGAGATGACCCGGCTCCCCGCAGCCATGGCAGGTTCTGCGCACGTGGCAATCTCTCATCTCGTGCCCGTCCTCCCCGCACAGAGGGCATCCCGCGAAGACACAAGAGGTCTCCAGATGCCCATGCCTGCGGCACCTCTTGCAAAAGTCCGGCTGTCCCGCGTAGTACAGGTACCCTCTATCGGCGCCCAGACTGAAGATGGCCGGGGGGTGCGCCCATCCGTCCGGACTCCCGTTCTCCCTCCGCAGCAACACCTGGTATTGCCTCCTCCCCGTCCAGTAGGTTCTGGAGTCCGTCATGTGCCTCGCACCTGACACCACTTCTACGTACTCCTCCAGAAAGCTGGCTATTTGCTGATCAGTCACAAACGGGTTAAAAGTCTGCACTGTCACCACCCGGAAGTTGGGCTTATCTAAGTTCAGTATCTTCCAGTCCCTCAACTCCCCCCGTCCTATGCTCCGTTCCACCTCTTCTAAGGCCGCCCCGTAGCTCTCCGCAGTCCTCCAAGTCACTTCATATGCCCTCGCCCTCTGGTTCGTCTGCACCCATAGGACGTTCTCCGCTATCACCTTGAGTCTCTCCTCCAGGATCACCCTGGAAAACAAATCCCTCGGCAGCAAACCCTCCTCGTCTCTTCTCCACACGAATTGCAGGGTCCATCTAATCCCTGCTCTAGGAATACTTCCTTGGTCCTCCATCACTCTGCTCTCGTGTCGCTCAGTCTCTGTCCTCTCCTGCAGAACGCCTTCTTCCGCCAGTGTCTCAGTGCTCCTTACACCGCACAGCCCCTGAGACCTTGAAAAACCTCCAACGCACGTGCTCTTCAGCAAGACCAAACTCTGTAGAAACACATTTCTCAAGTCAGAGACTAAAGAAACAATCCCTGAAAGTATAGTCTTGGTTTGATCTGGATGGTTCTCAAGGTTTTATGTGCAGAGACCAGCACTTTTAGTTCTGGTGGACTCCTGAGGTTCAGACACACCTGCTGCTGTCACAGCGTCACCACTGACAGGTTCTTATGCTGTTATTCATTAGAGGTTTGTCTTTGTGGCCCACAAGGGCTGACCATGAGTAAAAGAGCTTGTCCCTAGATACAAAACCCAGATGCAAACTGGTCTAAAACCAGGACTATACTTTAGGGATTGTTTCTTCCGTCTCTGACTTGAGAAATGTGTTTCTAAAGAGTTTGGTCTCGCTGCCCACGATGAAGAGTGAAGATGTTTCCTTCAGAGCAGGAAACTGGTGGAAAAACTTTGGTTCTTCTCCACTGTTGAAGACTGGTCAGTGTTTCTGACTGAGACACTGGAGAAGGAAACATGTTCTGAGTGGAGCTTTTTTTTACTAAAGAATAAAAAGAACAGGTCTTTAAGTGTTTAACTTTGTAGTTCCATGTTTTTACTTTCACTGACCTGTGACCAGAGACTTGAAACCTGATGTGAACTTTCAAAGTTTCCAGAGTTGTCCAACAATGAACCAGACAGAGGTTTAGAAAACTGGCTCTTACACTCATGGATGTTTTGTTCAAACCAGGTTTTCTGGTTGATGTTTGCTGTTTCTGTATCAACACACTGACTCCAGAGCAGCTGCTCACTGGTTTTCACCGGAAGAGTCAGTTTGTAGCTGGTGACACCAGCAGGTGAACTTACCTGAAAGAACTTCTGCTTTAAAAAGAAACTCAACAGATGATAAACACTCAAACTGTTTCTTTTAACCAAACAAAAAAGCTCCACTCAGAACATGTTTTCTTCTCCAGTGTCTCAGTCAGAAACACTGACCAGTCTTCAACAGTGGAGAAGAACCAAAGTCTTTCCACCAGTTTCCTGCTCTGAAGGAAACATCTTCACTCTTCATCGTGGGCAGCGAGACCAAACACTTTAGAAACACATTTCTCAAGTCAGAGCTTTGAAAAAGTTTATTACAAAAAACTTACACATCCTCAATACAGTCTGTACAGAAACCCACACCTCTCAGTACCATTCCAACCTCCCCTCAGACATGTCCTCCTCGCCCCTCTGCTTTCTCAAGTCAGAGCTTTGAAAAAGTTTATTACAAAAAACTTACACATCCTCAATACAGTCTGTACAGAAACCCACACCTCTCAGTACCATTCCAATCTCCCCTCAGACATGTCCTCCTCGCCCCTCTGCTTTCTCAAGTCAGAGACTAAAGAAATGATCCCTGGAAGTATAGTTTGGGTTTGATCTGGATGGTTCTCAGGGTTTTATGTGTGGAGACCAGCACTTTTAGTCCTGGTGGACTCCTGAGGTTCAGACAGACGCACCTTCTCTAATCAGTCACAAATTAACTTTTTATTTCTTGAACTCATTGCTGCCATGACATTGAGGAAATGCTCTTTAGGTTCCCAGTAATCAGCAGAAGTGCATGTTCAGGTGAACTAGTTTGGAGTAATGATGTGGATTTTCCTCTTGTAGCAGGAAGCACCTGGTTGCCGTCCTGACCTTCAGAGGCCTGCTGAGAGGTCGCGAGTACCGGCTGATCCTCCAGAGACTCGCTGAGCTGAAGAAGAACCTGGGCAGCGTCGGCGGCGACAAGAGCCGAATTTTATTTGACAATATGCAAGTCGCCGTCCGCACAGACTGTCTGTCCATCCTGCCTTTTTCCTGCCTCGACGTCCTGCTGCCACACAACTAGAGAAAACGCTGACTGGGCAAAGAATAAGAGCTCAAGTTCTGGATTTACTGCACTAAAGGTCAGCAGGTTCAGTTCTGCTCAGGTGCTGTGACAGAAAGTAGGGCCCTTGTTGTCCAACACCACATTTAAACCGTAGCCTTCTAAGAAACTCAGCAGGAGCACTTGATTGGTCAACATGTTGAACTTCTCAAAGCAGAAATGAGTTCAGCATCTTTTCTGACGCTCAAATGTACGAACGCCTCATGATTTAATTTACTAAACCTAATTAAATGTGAGCCCCGTTTTGTGTTCTGTATTGTGTGATGGTTTATAGTGTTTCCAGATTCGTGAGGAATTAAAGATTTGCTTTCAGGCACAGAAAAGTCAGCGTGTGGTGGGAGGGGAGTTTTGTGCAACCACCAGTCGGTAAATGTGAAGTTCTCAGCCGATGCATCACCCAAACACCAAGTTTTAGTGCCAGTGTATTTGCTGTGATTTTAGATGGTTCTGTTAAATGTGTCCACGTTAGTGTCCTCAGTCTGAGATAAAGCCAAACAAAGTGAAAGTGCCTCCATCCAGACTCTGTCATGTGTCCTGGATGAAGGAACTGATCCTGACAAATGGTACTTGCGTGAACATGTGTGGGGATTTTCTGAAGCTTAAGTTAAAGTGCTGTCAGTGTAAATATCATGGGGTTTTGTAAAATGTATATTTGTGGTTTTATTGTTAGAGTTCCTCTTTCTAATGTTCTTCTATCATTCACACTGCAGGAAAACATTTTGTACATATTGAACCATGTCTTTGTTTATTGCTTGTGTATTTATGGACTAACTGGGAGAAGTAAAGATTTTAGTATCTCGGGGGTTTTAAATCAGGGGGTTTCTCACCTATGAGCTGTTTTATTATATGAAATCTTTTGAAATCCTACTGTGGACGTGATAGTTTCAACCCTATTTAATCATTTTCAAATAAAACATCTGACAAATATCAAGATCGTGTCTCTTGGACTCCATGTGCAAACTGATGGATGACATGGTTGGCGTATCTGCTTTCATACAGACGATGCAGCTTCAAATTGTAGATATATACAATAAACATTTAAACAGCTGCTTTGCTTTGTGTTTCTCTTCGATAGAAACCTCCAGGATAGAGACTTAAAAATCACCTGGTATCTTCTTTACAGCAGGTCGGTCAGAATTCACAGCTGCGTATCACAACATGCACAACAAGCACACAGCTGTGCACAAAGTGATGAATGAAGGATTTGGCAACACAACAACACGTGATTCTTAAGGCTTTAAATAAAGAATTTCAGGATTTGCAATTTCATGATGTGGCATGATTTGTGAGTGTCATTGCAGCTTTTTCAGAAATAAGGGATTATCATAACTGGCACTTCATATAATAGGAAAATGGGAAGCAAAGAACTTCTTTAATCCACAGAGAGAAAACACTTCAGTGCTAAATCATCCTGACAGTAAAGTCCCAAAGGCTGAAAGTTGGAGCAACAGTTTGAGGAGAAACTCACATGGTGGAATTGGGAAAGTTAGAATTTATTGTTTTGTTGTTGAAGTAACAAAACCTAAGTGGTGACACTGTGACTGCAGCAGGTGTGTCTGAACCTCAGGAGTCCACCAGGACTAAAAGTGCTGGTCTCCACACATAAAACCCTGAGAACCATCCAGATCAAACCAAGACTATACTTTCAGGGATCATTTCTTTAGTCGCTGACTTGAGAAATGTGTTTCTAAAGAGTTTGGTCTTGCTGAAGAGCACGTGCATTGGAGGTTTTTCAAGGTCTCAGGGGCTGTGCGGTGTAAGGAGCACTGAGACACTGGCGGAAGAAGGCGTTCCGCGGGAGAGGACAGAGATTGAGCGACGCGAGAGCAGAGTGATGGCGCACCGAGGAAACATTCCTAGAGCGGGGATCAGGTGGACCCTGCAATTCGTGTGGAGAAGAGATGAGGAGGGTTTGCTGCCGAGGGATCTGTTTACCAGGGTGACCCTGGAGGAGAGACTCAAGGTGAAAGCGGCGGATGTACTGTGTGTGCAGACGAACCAGAAGGCGAGGGCGTACGACGTGACGTGGAAGACGGCGGAGATCTACGGGGCGGCCTTAGAAGAGGTGGAACGGAGCATAGGTCGGGGGGAGCTGAGGGACTGGAAGATACTGAACTTAGATAAGCCCAACTTCCGGGTGGTGACAGTGCAGACTTTTAACCCGTTTGTGACTGATCAGCAAATAGCCAGCTTTCTGGAGGAGTACGTAGAAGTGGTGTCAGGTGCGAGGCACATGACGGACTCCAGAACCTACTGGACGGGGAGGAGGCAATACCAGGTGTTGCTGCGGAGGGAGAACGGGAGTCCGGACGGATGGGCGCACCCCCCGGCCATCTTCAGTCTGGGCGCCGATAGAGGGTACCTGTACTACGCGGGGCAGCCGGACTTTTGTAAGAGGTGCCGTAGGCATGGGCATCTGGAGGCCTCCTGCACCTTCGCAGGATGCCCCCTGTGCGGGGAGGACGGGCACGAGATGAGAGACTGTCACGTGCGCAGAACCTGCCACAGCTGCGGGGAGCCGGGGCATCTCTACAGGGAGTGCGGGAGTCGGAGGCCGACGTTCACAGAAGTGGTGGTGGGGTCGCAGAAGACGGAGATGAGGGGACGACGGGAGGAGAAGAGGTGGAACGGCGGAGCAGCGGCGGACGAGGAGGAGAAGAAGACGGGGACGGCAGCGGGACAAACAGGGGATGCGGGGAAAACTGAGGGGGGGGAGACTGAGGGGGGGGGTGCAGAGGGGAACGAGTTCGGGTGGAGGAGGGTCAGAGCCCCGGGTGGAATCCGAGGTGGATAGCGGGAGCTCCAGGGGAGAAAGAGGGGAAGGGAAGAAGAAAAAGAAAAAAACGGAGGAGGACTGACATGGGAGAAGGGGCGCAGAAGGGGGAAGGAGGGGAAAAAGGGGGGGGGGTTGGGACAATCGGGGAAGGCAAAGGGGAGGGGACGGGGATGTGGGAAGGGAAGAGGAGGGGGGAGGGAGTGTGGAGTGGGGAAGGGAGTTTCAGTGAGAGTTTGAATTTGGCGGTGCAGTTGGGTTTGGGAGAGGACTTGGTGCTCTCGGGGGGGCAGGGGACGGGCCTGGAGGGGGGGGGGGGCTGGAGTGGGCAGAGCAGATGGTGGAGGAGGAGGGGCGGAGAGGGCTGTAGGGGTTTGGTAACACAAGGAGAATGGAGGAGCACAGGGTAGGCACATTTAATGTAAGGGGGCTGAGAAATAAGAGGAAGAGGGAGGGGGTATTTGAGTTTTTGGGAGACTGTGGGTGCCTCATATATTTTCTACAGGAAGTGCACTTGAAGGATGATAGAGATGTGGACAGGTTCACGAGTGAATGGACGAAAGGGGCTTCTGTCTGGGGGGTGGGGTCGGTGCAGGCAACGGGGGTGGGAATACTGTTTGGGGACAAAGGGGTGGAGATTAGGAAGGTGTACCAGATTGAGCAGGGGAGAGCGATAGGGGTGGATGTGGACGTTTGGGGACTCAAGCTAAGGGTAATTGGGGTATACGGGCCACAGAACAGAGACGAGAGGGGGAAACTAATCAGCGCATTGCTGCCACATTTCGTGACGGATAGGGACATAATATTCGGGGGGGATTTCAACTGGGACAAGGGCAAGGGGGGAAGGGGAGGCGGTTTCAAGGAACTGGTGGAGGGGAGTTTGTTGAGGGATGGAGGGGACATGGTGACGCCTGCCCTGCATGGCCCTACGTGGGGAAACACGAGGGGGATGCAGAGCAGGCTTGATTACATATTCTTTTCTAAGTCCTTTGAGGTGGTGGAGGGGGCATTACGCCCCTTGTTTTTTTCCGATCATATGGGGGTGTTATATCGGTGGAGAATAGCAAAGGGGCAGTGGGGCAAGGGGTATTGGAAATTAAACTGTGCAGTACTCGAGGAGAAAGACTACAGGAAGGGGGTAAGACGGGTACTGCAACGAATGGAGGGGCTGCGGGGTTTTCGGGGCGGAGTGGTCGAATGGTGGGGGCTGGTGAAAGAGAGGGTGAAAGGATATAGCATCACCTATTGTGTTAGGAGAGAGAGGAGAAAGAGAAGAAAGGTGAGAGATTGGCAGAGGGTCTTGGAGAGGGAGTTCGCGGTGGGGAATCATGGAGGGAAGATGGATGAAGACGCGTGTAGGAGAGCGAGGGAGGAATTGATGAAGGAATATGAGGGGAGAGCAAGACAGAAGGTGGAAAGTAGGAAAAGAGTGTGGGTGGAGGGGAGGGGAGGGTGCACCGCCGCCTTTTTCGGGGATGTGAGGGAACGCCGGGGGAGGCTGTGGATGGGGGAAGTGATAGGGGAAGGAGGTGAGGTGGTCTGTGAAGGGGAAGGGATAGTGAAGGAAGTGACGAGGTATTATGAGCGGTTGTTCGAGAGCAGGGCGGGGGACAGGGAGAAGGGAGAGAGGTTTTTGAAGGTGGTGGAAGGAAGAGTCGGACGAGGGGAGCGGGAGGGCCTCGAGAAGCCGATAAGGGGGGAGGAGTTGAAGAAAGCGGTGGGGGGGATGAGGAAAGGGAGGGTGCCGGGGATAGACGGGTTGCCGGTGGAGTTCTATCTGGCGTTTTGGGACATTTTGGGGCCGTGGCTGCAGGAGGTGTTTGAGGAGATCCTGAGGAGGGGGACACTGGGGACGTCAATGAGGGAGGGGGTAATAAAACTGTTATACAAGAAGGGGGAAGCGAAGGACTTGGGGAATTGGCGACCGTTGACGATGCTGTGTGTGGATTATAAAATCTTGGCTAGGGTAATCACAGGGAGGTTGCGGGGGGTCATGCCTAAGGTGGTGGACAAGGACCAGACATGCGGTGTCGAAGGTAGGGCGGCGGGGTTGAACCTGCAGTTGATTAGAGATTATATAGCGTGGGCGGAGGAAAAGCGGCTGAGGTTGTGGGTGGCGAGCCTAGACCTGGAAAAGGCCTTCGACAGGGTGAATTGGGCCTTTCTGTTTGAGGTGCTGGGAAGAATGGGGTTTGGGGAGCGTTTCGGGGGGTGGGTGAGGACGCTGTATAGGGGGGCGCAGAGCAGGGTGATGGTCAACGGGAGGATGGGCGAGCCCTTCCCAGTCCAGGCAGGAGTACGGCAGGGATGCCCTTTGTCCCCTTTGTTATTCGTTTTATATATGGAAACGGTAGCGGGAGCGATTAGGGAAGACGGCAGAATTGGGGGAGTAGGGGTTCCGGGGGGGGGGGGGGTCAAGATAACGCAGTACGCAGACGACACGACGTTATTGTTGGATTCGGAGGAGAGTTTGAGGCATGCATTGCAGACATTCGAGGATTTCGGGGAAGCGGCCGGGGCGAGGCTGAATAGAAAGAAGAGTCAGGTGAAGTGTTTTGGGAAGGAGATGGAAAAGAGGGAGGCGGAGGTGGAGGGTATTAGCTACTGTGCGGGGCCGCTGAGGGTGTTGGGGGTATGGTTGGAGGAAGGGAACAGAGGGGGAAAGAATTGGGAGGAGAGACTTGCGAAGTTGGGGGGGGTGCTAGGGAGGTGGAGGAAGAGAAGGTTGACGTTGACGGGGAAAATATTGGTGGTGAAGGGGGAGGTACTGCCCGGACTTGTGTACCTGGCCGGGGTCTATCCTCTGCCTGTCGGTAGGAGGTCGCAGGTGCAGAGAATGATCTTTGAGTTCTTGTGGGGGGGGGGGTATGAGTGGGTGGGTAGGAGGCGTATGATGGCGGGAATAGAGAAGGGGGGGAGGGACGTACCGGGAGTACAGTTGAGGCTGGACGCGGTGTTCGTGAGAGAATGTTTGAGAAGTGTGGTGGAGGGGGAGCGGGCAGGGGCGGGGCTCGCGAAGTTTTACTTCTCCTACCCAGCGAGGAGAGTGATTGACTGGACAAACTTGAGACCCCGGTCTGAGCAATTGCCGTGGTACTACGAACACGGGGCGAGGTG
This sequence comes from Mastacembelus armatus, assembly GCF_900324485.2. Taxonomy (NCBI): domain Eukaryota; kingdom Metazoa; phylum Chordata; class Actinopteri; order Synbranchiformes; family Mastacembelidae; genus Mastacembelus; species Mastacembelus armatus. The sequence goes on along the minus strand of NC_046654.1, from coordinate 1,765,032 downwards.
GTTGAGGGAGAATCCGGAGGTGTTGGAAGGAGGAGTGTGGAGAAGTGTGAGGGGGATGTACGAGTTGGTGAAAGACAAGCGGGAGGAGCCGGGAGTGGTGGGCATGACGGCAGAAAGGTGGATGAGGATGCAGCCCAAGGGGATGGAAAACGGGCTAAAGGACTTGAACTGGTTGGTGGCACTCGGGCGACTGCCGGTGAGGGAGAGAACACACAGGCATGGGCTAAGCAGCACGGCACTTTGCCCCAGGACGGCGTGTAGGGGGGAGGAGGACGTGAGGCACGTGTTCTGGGGGTGCAACTTTGCGGGTGCGGTGTGGGCAGGGGTAGATAAGCTGGTGCGTAAGGTGAAGTCGGGGATAAGGGTGACGTGGGACATGGCGAGGACAGGGGAGGGGTTGGAAAGGGAGGAGAAATGTACGGGGTGGGTGCTGTGGTACTGCATCAGCGTAGTCAAGAGGATGTTGTGGGCAGCTAGGCAGGAGTTGGTTAGGGAGGGAAGGGAATGGACGGTGGGGGAGGCGGTGAGGAGAGCAGAGTGGGGAATGCAGGGGAGGGTTGGGAGGGACGTGAAGAGGTGGGGATACCACGGGGCGAGGGAGAGGTGGAAGGGGGGCATGGCATTACTGAGGGGAGCAGAGGGGTGAGGGGGAGATGGTTGAGGGAAGGTTGGGAGGGCACTGTGAGGTGGGGTTTTCTGTACAGATTGTATTGAGGATGTGTAAGCTGGTGTAATAAAATTTTCAGAGTTCCGGCGTGAGAAAGCAGAGGGACGAGAGGGACATGTCTGAGGGGAGGTTGGAACGGAACTGAGAGGGGTGGGTCTCTGTACAGACTGTATTGAGGATGTGTAAGTTTTTTGTAATAAACTTTTTCAAAGTTCTGACTTGAGAAAGCAGAGGGACGAGAGGGACATGTCTGAGGGGAGGTTGGAACGGTACTGAGAGGGGTGGGTCTCTGTACAGACTGTATTGAGGATGTGTAAGTTTTTTGTAATAAACTTTTTCAAAGCGCTGACTTGAGAAATGTGTTTCTAAAGAGTTTGGTCTCGCTGCCCACGATGAAGAGTGAAGATGTTTCCTTCAGAGCAGGAAACTGGTGGAAAGACTTTGGTTCTTCTCCACTGTTGAAGACTGGTCAGTGTTTCTGACTGAGACACTGGAGGAGGAAACATGTTCTGAGTGGAGCCTTTTGATTTGGTTAAAAGAAACAGTTTGAGTGTTTATCATCTGTTGAGTTTCTTTTTTTAAAGCAGAAGTTCATTCAGGTAAATTCACCTGCTGGTGTCACAGCTACAAACTGACTCTTCCGGTGAAAACCAGTGAGCAGCTGCTCTGGAGTCAGTGTGTTGATACAGAAACAGCAAACATCAACCAGAAAACCTGGTTTGAACAAAACATCCATGAGTGTAAGAGCCAGTTTTCTAAACCTCTGTCTGGTTCATTGTTGGACAACTCTGGAAACTTTGAAAGTTCACATGAGGTTTCAAGTCTCTGGTCACAGGTCAGTGAAAGTAAAAACATGGAACTACAAAGTTAAACACTTAAAGACCTGTTCTTTTTATTCTTTAGTAAAAAAAAGCTCCACTCAGAACATGTTTCCTCCTCCAGTGTCTCAGTCAGAAACACTGACCAGTCTTCAACAGTGGAGAAGAACCAAAGTCTTTCCACCAGTTTCCTGCTCTGAAGGAAACATCTTCACTCTTCATCGTGGGCAGCGAGACCAAACTCTTTAGAAACACATTTCTCAAGTCAGCGACTAAAGAAATGATCTCTGAAAGTATAGTCTTGGTTTGTTCTGGATGGTTCTCAGGGTTTTATGTGTGGAGACCAGCACTTTTAGTCCTGGTGGACTCCTGAAGTTCAGACACACCTGCTGCTGTCACAGCGTCACCACTGACGAACCTGAACCTTTCACACTCAAAACATCTTCAATAAAATCCTTGTTTACCTCAGATTCAGCTGCATGTTTCCACCATATGTCCCTGTGGTCAGTTCTGCTTCTCTTCCTACAGTTTGTCCATGTGTCGGTTTTAAATCAAAATAAAGCACAGACTTAATCCAGATTCCCAGACAACTGACAGAAGAGCACAGGTTTACACACATATCCAGCCAACACAAAGTAAAACTCCATGTTTGTTGCCAGTCTCTTGGGATTTCACTGACTATTCCAGTTCCACCTCAGCTGAGAACATTTCCACTCAGGTTTAATGAAGGAAAAACTGAAAATGTACATGTCACTGACCTGCACAGCTGTTTTCACTTGTGGCCTGATTACACAGCTTCTCAGAGGTGTGTGTGTGTGTGTGTGTGTGAGTGTGTGTGAGTGTGTGTGAGTGTGTGTGTGTGTGTGTGTGTGTGTGTGTGTGTTTCCTGGCTGACATCGTCACCGTCCTGACAGGTGTGTGCACCTGTGAGAACAACACGTTGAATCTTCATCAACCCACCTCAGATACAGTTTCTCAAAAAGCCTTTGTCCCCCATATGTCGATATCAGCTGTGGTGCACGTCCCCTCGTGCCTGTTTTTGAAGGAAAATTACAAAAGCAGCTTTGTGCTTCTGTACTGAAATAAGCCTTAGACAACAAAAGGGACTAGAAATAAGGATCCACCAGTATTTTGACTTTCCAGAGGCATCTGTCTTCACCAGAAGAAGGAAACTTTAGTTTCATGTCACGTGTTTTCATGAATTTATTTGGACCTCAGGAGCTTTTTTGAGGCTTTGTGCCAGTTTTTTATTCCACATCATTTTATTCACACGTGATACTGACAGAGTGCGTTCACAAGGGTCACCGTGCTTCGAGGCAATGAATCCTTTTCCTTCTGGGACGCTCTTGTCCTGTTTGTCACATTTTCACACACATTAGAGCAGGTTGACAAGGAAGACGAGAGGCTGGAGTGGAAACGCTCACAGGCTGCTGAAAACCACAACTTCACATTTTTGCATCAAAGCTCAAACCAAAACTAGAACTAAAAGAAACCACAGTGAGCAGTGGAGAAAATTACAGTCTGTCTAAATCCCAAGATGATAAGAAACAAGACGCCCTCAACTTACTGTAAGAACCTAAGGCTGATAGTGTTTCAGCAGGTGAACCATAAAGGAAAAAACTGCAAGTTCTGCAAGTCGTTGTCGACAACCTCCACTTGAATATTAGGCAGCAGTTTCCAATGAAAAACTCTGTTTTATAATAATGTGACTTTGTTGTTTTCTGAGTTTTCTCTATGACCTTCACAACATCAACTATTAACACTGCAGGTTCTTAATTTGGGTTTGAGTAATTTCTCATTGCTGAAAACTGATTAAAAAGCCCTTCATCCTTCCAGTGTCAAACTTTGTTCTTTATCAATTCTGATTATCTTTGTCAGCACAAAAAGCTCCACTCAGAACATGTTTCCTCCTCCAGTGTCTCAGTCAGAAACACTGACCAGTCTTCAACAGTGGAGAAGAACCAAAGTCTTTCCACCAGTTTCCTGCTCTGAAGGAAACATCTTCACTCTTCATCGTAGGCAGCGAGACCAAACTCTTTAGAAACACATTTCTCAAGTCAGCGACTAAAGAAATGATCTCTGAAAGTATAGTCTTGGTTTGTTCTGGATGGTTCTCAGGGTTTTATGTGTGGAGACCAGCACTTTTAGTCCTGGTGGACTCCTGAGGTTCCAGGTCCAGACACACTAGTTTATTTACTTCAACAAAACAAAATGTTCTAACTTTCACAACTGGATTGAGCCATAAACTCTGAGCAGGGGACAATACTCATGTTGGTGCTGCCAGAGATTCAGGATTTCAGACGATCCTTTTGAAAACAGCAGCTCATGACTCCAGTCATACCAAGAGACTTAAAGGAACATGAGATTTCCTCCAGAACAAAATAAACCTGTCAGTAGTGATGCTGTGACTGCAGCAGGTGTGGCTGAACCTCAGGAGTCCACCAGGACTAAAAGTGCTGGTCTCCACACATAAAACCCTGAGAACCATCCAGAGCAAACCAAGACTATACTTTCAGGGATCATTTCTTTAGTTGCTGACTTGAGAAATGTGTTTCTAAAGAGTTTGGTCTCGCTGCCCACGATGAAGAGTGAAGATGTTTCCTTCAGAGCAGGAAACTGGTGGAAAGACTTTGGTTCTTCTTCACTGTTGAAGACTGGTCAGTGTTTCTGACTGAGACACTGGAGGAGGAAACATGTTCTGAGTGGAGCTTTTTGATTTGTTTGTTGGAAAGAAAATGCTGAAGTTTTTCAAATATTTTGTTGTGCCTGTAGTTAAGTTTCTATTAAAAGAAGAATGAAGCAGACCCATTCACGTTCTACAGTGTCCTGACTGAAGCTTTAAACAGGTTCCAGTCTGTACAAACAGCTGTGTGGATGCACAGGTCCAACACACCAGCCCAGGTGATTAGACTGGTCCAGCCTGGGCAGGTCTCTGCTGCCAGTTACCTGAAGCCACCAAAGTCCACGTGCTGACACAGAGCTCAAAACGGGACTCACATTTAATTAGGTTTAGTAAATGAAATCATGAGGCGTTCGTACATTTGAGCGTCAGAAAAGATGCTGAACTCATTTCTGCTTTGAGAAGTTCAACATGTTGGGTCATAGTTTTATTTGTAATTTGTGTTAAAAAGTGGACACATACAGTCAGATTCCTTTCCCATCAGGTTCTGGGAGCAGCTGGGCACTTTAGCGTTAACAAATGTGGAACGAACGACAGCACGTGGGTCATTCATCACTACATTCAGCAGAGGATGAATCCATATTTGGTCTGTAGTCAGTGTCAGTGGCAGCAGGACATGTTTGTGTGTGTGTGCGTGTGTGTGCGTGTGTGTGCGTGTGTGTGTGTGTGCGTGCGTGCGTGTGTGTCTGAGCCAGAACAAACTACAGTTTCACTAAAACACAGTAATCCTCGATCATCTGAGCAGGGACAGGGCAGTGATTCAACAGTGACCTGCTCTGATGAAACGACAGTGTTTGGATCTGGTTCAGCTCTTTCTGCAACATGTCATCCAGGAAAATGCTGCGTTGACCAATCAAGTGCTCCTGCTGAGTTTCTTAGGAGGCTACGGTTTAGATGTGGTGTTGGACAACAAGGGCCCTACTTTCTGTCACAGCACCTGAGCAGAACTGAACCTGCTGACCTTTAGTGCAGTAAATCCAGAACTTGAGCTCTTATTCTTTGCCCAGTCAGCGTTTTCTCTAGTTGTGTGGCAGCAGGACGTCGAGGCAGGAAAAAGGCAGGATGGACAGACAGTCTGTGCGGACGGCGACTTGCATATTGTCAAATAAAATTCGGCTCTTGTCGCCGCCGGCGCTGCCCAGGTTCTTCTTCAGCTCAGCGAGTCTCTGGAGGATCAGCCGGTACTCGCGACCTCTCAGCAGGCCTGTGAAGGTCAGGACGGCAACCAGGTGCTTCCTGCTACAAGAGGAAAATCCACATCATTACTCCAAACTAGTTCACCTGAACATGCACTTCTGCTGATTACTGGGAACCTAAAGAGCATTTCCTCAATGTCATGGCAGCAATGAGTTCAAGAAATAAAAAGTTAATTTGTGACTGATTAGAGAAGGTGCGTCTGTCTGAACCTCAGGAGTCCACCAGGACTAAAAGTGCTGGTCTCCACACATAAAACCCTGAGAACCATCCAGAACAAACCAAGACTATACTTTCAGAGATCATTTCTTTAGTCGCTGACTTGAGAAATGTGTTTCTAAAGAGTTTGGTCTCGCTGCCCACGATGAAGAGTGAAGATGTTTCCTTCAGAGCAGGAAACTGGTGGAAAGACTTTGGTTCTTCTCCACTGTTGAAGACTGGTCAGTGTTTCTGACTGAGACACTGGAGGAGGAAACATGTTCTGAGTGGAGCTTTTTGATTTGTTTGTTTTAAAGAAAATGCTGAAGTTTTCCAAATATTTTGTTGTGCCTGTAGTTAAGTCTCTATTAAAAGAAGAATGAAGCAGACCCATTCACATTCTACAGTGTCCTGAATGAAGCTTTAAACAGGTTCCAGTCTGTACAAACAGCTGTGTGGATGCACAGGTCCAACACACCAGCCCAGGTGATTAGACTGGTCCAGCCTGGGCAGGTCTCTGCTACCAGTTACCTGAAGCCACCAAAGTCCACGTGCTGACACAGAGCTCATGCTGTGTGGGAACAACTGGACAAACAACCTTTAGTCTGGTTGTTTTTACATGTTATCCCCATAGAAGCAGTGAGCTCAGTGTGAACAGCTGCTTTTGTTGGGTGTTTGTAGAAATTTGTGAAATAAGATACAATCAGTGTAAAATCAGCTGTAAAATGAAATATGTGCAGCTGTTCTCCCAACAGCACGTTCACGTATTTATGAAGTCAGTGACCCTGTTTCTGATTATGTTGCAGGAAATGACACTAATCCACTGAAAGTTTTCTGCTTTTTAAATTTTCACACTGAAACTTTATTAACAGCAAAAAGCTCCACTCAGAACATGTTTCCTCCTCCAGTGTCTCAGTCAGAAACACTGACCAGTCTTCAACAGTGGAGAAGAACCAAAGTCTTTCCACCAGTTTCCTGCTCTGAAGGAAACATCTTCACTCTTCATCGTGGGCAGTGAGACCAAACTCTTTACAAACACATTTCTCAAGTCAGCAACTAAAGAAATGATCCCTGAAAGTATAGTCTTGGTTTTAGACCAGTTTGCATCTGGGTTTTGTATCTAGAGACAAGCCCTTTTACTCATGGTCAGCCCTTGTGGGCCACTAATGAATAACAGCACTGTTCACACTATATCGGGGGCGTCCAGTCCTGGTCCCTTGAGATCAACTGTCCTGCTTGTTTTCCAACTACCCCAGCCCTACCCACTGCTGAATACCAGGACTGGGCCCCCATGCTCTAGATATTTGTATTCAAGTTTCAGCATGAACAGCAGTTGTTGTGTGATCCTTTTACTTTCGTTTGCAAAGGCTAAAGTGAACCCACAGTGTGGCTGCTCGCCAACCTGACAAAGAAGGTTCTTGTGAAACATTGGAATGAAATGTTGAAAAAAAAAAAAAAAAAAGCATTTTTTCCTACATATGATGCAACTGAAAAAAGACAAACCACTTCCTCATATGTCAACACTGTAAAAGTGGGTAGACTGAAGTAAAACAGCCAAATACATTCACCTTGGAAACATCTGCTGAGAAAACCATTTAGTAGGCGTTAGCTTTCGATCGAGCCACATGATCTTCCTCGTTCCTCCAGATGGATCTGCAGGATAAGCAAATTTTCACTTTTCTTTAGCTATTCCTGCACTTCCTGTGCATGTTGGTATGAAGATAGAGGGGGAAAGGAAATCATTTCTTCCGGAGACCTTCTTTTTTTTTCAAAACTGGCTGTGTTTAAAAGCTGCAGGAGCTTTAGTTAAAAAAATACATTTATTTTACAGAAAAACAGACCAATAAAAAATACACTTCAGGCAGATCACTGCCCCTAAACCCAATAATAATAATAATAAATATAGCCGCAAGCGGCGATGATCGGCCCTCGCCTCGAGCGGACCGCCTCCCCCGGCGCGCTGCCCCCGCGAGCGAACCGCGTCCAAGAACGAACCGCCTCCCCCAGCGAACGGCCTCCCCGAACGAAACGCCTCCCCAAGCGCCCCCGCCCTCTAAATCGACCGTCCCCCAAAAACTGGCGGACCCCCCAAAACCCCTCCCCCGAGGAGACCGCACCTCCCCAAGTAGACCACGTCATTCAGCGGACCCCCACGGAGGTCTGTGCCAAATTCGGTACAGTTCCGGCAAAGTACATGCAAGTACATAGGGGGCGCCATCCGCACCCCCCCACACCCCCCCCAAATAGACCACGTCATTCAGTGGACCCCCACGGAGGTCTGTGCCAAATTTGATACAGTTCTGACAAAGTAAGTGCAAGTACATAGGGGGCGCTATCCGCCCCCCCCACACCCCCCCAAGTAGACCACGTCCTTCACTGGACCCCCACGGAGGTCTGTGCCAAATCTGGTACCGTTCTGACAAAAGCTGGACATGCTTTGGTTTGAATGGCAATTTTCAAATCGTTATACAGGGGGCGCTATATGGCCTATTTGGATTTAGTTTAATCAGATGGGTCCAGGGCGGCAGGGACTACAATTTATCAATTGGTCCGATTCCAATCCGACAATGCGTGTGAGAGTTATTACAAGTTGAAGAAACGGCGGCGAGCCAAAAGCCTAGGCCAAATTGCCGCGCCCGCCAAAGGAAAACCGTAATACTTATTCAAAGAATTTGGATAACTTTTGCAGCCCCATGGGTCTAGGTGACGCTGGCCAAAAATGAGCTCGATCGGTCAAAAGCCCAAGGAGGAGTTCGAAAGAATACGAGGTGAGCAAAATCAACGAACTCAATGACCTCAAGATAAACCCCCAGCTGGTGGACTTCCTGTCGGTCACACGACCGGGACACAATAAGCTTTTTTGCCTGGCCTGACATGAAGAAGATGTGTGCCAGGTTTTGCGACTGTACGATGAAAAAAGTGTCACATGACCTCCCATAGGCCCAATGTATCTCGACCTCTGTCGGGGGCGCCGCAGAGCCATTCTTTTGAGATCGTTTATGAAACCCATAAAATATCAAATTGTGACGCGATTCTGAGGGGGGTGCAAATTTTGGTGAGTTTTCACACACGTTCAGGGGGTCAAATAAGGCTGTAAACGCTTCTTCATCCCTTGCCCATTGAGCGATTATAATAGTCCCTGCGCTGGGACCTCGGTCCTTGCTCGGGCCTAATAAGTTCAAAGTTGAGGCCTTAGGGTCCAAATGTATGAAAATACAATAAACTATGTTGATGCAGAGCTTTCAGATGCAGGGAAACATCCTGAGAGCTATTCAAAGGCTCAGAGAGGCCATGAGCAGACCTGGGGCTGAGGTGATGCTGTGCACAGTGAACAAATGAAATAAAGTGAGTCCATTAGCTTTGGAGATGATGGGACCCTCTACAGGACAAGCAGTATATCTGATGGAGGGATGGATGCTGATGCTGAGCTACACTAAACACATCCTGACTCCAAATGTGGGACTTTTTAAGATGTTTGAACACCGTTAACATCACAGGACATTCGGTGTGAAGCCTGTTTCACAGCAGCATGATAGGAAGGCAGCAGAGATGATTCTTCCTCAGACACTTGCACATTATAAACCTATGGGTTTCTCAGCTACAGGAGCAGGGAAAGTGCTCGTGTTTTCTTCAGATCTGATGACACTCGAGCAAAATGACTGAACATCCTCCCACTGTCACAGCAGTTAATCTTTAGTTTATACGGCAGCAACATCTGGACTTTCCAAGACCTGCAGCTACAGGTCAGATCTGTCAGGTCGGATTTATTTTGGTCAGGTTGAGTTCAGGAGCAGGAAAATCTTCTTTGTTGCACCTGTTGGAGTGAGCAGTAGCTTTAAAGTCAGGTCTGCTTCAGATAAAAGAAGTGCCAGAAACCACAGTGGCTTTTTGTAAACCAGCGAGGTGGTTTAAGAGCATTTTAGATATGAAAGTCCTTGTGGTTTTGAAACAAACCTTAAACCGTAACACTCTTTGGACTTCTCTTTTTGTGAGCACCTGCTCGGTCCTGGATAATTTGCAAACTCTTTGTGGGAGGAACCACATTCAGCTTTGGAGATTTATTCTAAACGTAAAATTATTGATGAGGCAGTTGTTTTATGAAACAACAGGATATATGTCCTGTTGAAACATGAAGCAGCTGAATATGTGAATTTATGACTCAGCTGAGCTAACACATGGAGTCATCCGCAGGAGGAGCTATATTCACTTTTGTATATTCACACAGTTGCAGTGGGGAGCCTTAAATTTGTTTAGATGTCTATCTTTGCTCTGGTGCCTCAGTGACCCTAATCAATGATGCTAACAGGAGGCCAGATGCTGATAGAGAGCGAGGGCCGTCTGTTCACGGTGAGACAGACACTTAAATATCACAAGAAAGACCAACTTGCTGCAGGCTACAGACATTTTAAGCTGCACATGTGAAACTACTCATGTATTCATTCTCACCTTGTAGACGTAAACAGTCAGAGGAAATGGGCCTATAGCGCCTAAATGGAAAGCAGAGCGGAGGCGGTCACAGTGACTTCACCAACATCCTGACATCAAATGTTATTTACATCATATTCTCAGTTCAGAGTTTAACCTGCTGCACAGAAGACGGAAGTTTTTCACCTGTAGCCTTCAGAAAACATGAGTTCTACACTTTGTGGCTGTTTCCCCTTCAGATGCTGCAGAAAAGAAGGTGAGTGCTACTTTACGCTGGGTTGGTATGAAAACATGTGTTGGCCAAACGTGAATAAAACAAAGGTCAGACTATAATAAACAGTAAACATCTTGTTTACCAGAGCCTCCCAAAAAAGAAGCTGTGATTTATGGCACAACAGTGTCCCAGTGATTATGGTCCAGCTGAGGAAAGACTTTGGTCTGGAGCCACACTGACACTGTGATGTTCACCACATGTAGAGCTGCAAATACTTGTCAGTTAATCATTAAATCAATCAACAACAGGTTTGATCATTTATTATTTGTTTTGGTGTGTAAACAAAAAAATTCCAAAGACTTGATGGACCAACTTCTCAAATATTTGCAGTTTTTCCCCTGATGTTAAATTGTGGATCTTTATGGTTTTGAGTGTTAGAATTGAATCATTTTTCAGTTTTCTGATGTTTTATTGCTCAGATAAGAAATTTGTTTCCAGCTGATGAAAATAATGGTGAGGTCCAGCCCTGCACAGCATCAAAACTGTAATGGGGATCTGGGTAGTAAACAACTACACTGTTCTAAATATGGAAAGATGAAAACATGACTCGGTAGAAAGAAGCTGCCCGTCGCTTTGAATGTCTGTTAGTGGCTCTAGAGGAAATGTCAGGGAATCTTCGCGGTCTAGGCTGAAGAGACATTTCACATTCAGCTCTATAGCGACACCACACATGCACACCAGCTCGTGGGTGTGTGGAATTTCCACAGATGGAAGCGCAGGAGGAGCTTTTGAGGCTATAAAAGCCCTCACACTCCCAGCAGCTCTACTTTTCTAACAGATCAGGATCTGTGATCTTTCGGTGAGTAAACAGAGAATCTACTGGATTAAACAGATATTTGCTTTGACCATGTGATTATTTTATTTACTCTAAAAAAGCTACCTCACATTCCAGTTACTGTTAAAGTTTATGTTTAGAGAAAGGCTGAAACTTTGCTTAAAACTTTTGTTCTAAGCATTATTTTATTTGATTCTTGAACTACTTATTTTATTGTATAATGTGTTTTTATCTCTATTCTGCTGTAAGGATAATGATCACACATAGGAGATGTGTCGACTCTCTTGTTTAACTGTTGGTGATTCTATTTGTTGTGTTTATTCACTTTTGGTTGATCAAATTATTACCTGTTTAGCCTTAATTTTACTTTGACACCAAATAAGCTTAAATATGTTCGTTAGGGTTTTAGCTTAAAAACGGCAGTGGAAGGGTGCATGGGTGTGGAGCCACAACAGTGACAATTCAACTTTGGCACTGAAGACAAACTCAGAACTGAAAAATAAAATACTGGCATTGAAAAAAGTATTAATACTGAAAATTATTACAATCTTTTCAGTTTTTGGTGATGTAAATCTTTTTTTCAATGCCAAAGTTTTTTTTTGTTGTTTTTTTGGGGGGGATTTCTGTCACTTCCCTGCCTTCCACCCAAGGGAGAGCTGGGACAGGCTCCAGCAGATCCCCATGACCCTGGTACAGGAAAAAGCGGGTATAGAAAATAGATGGATTTCTGTCACTGTTTTGGCGACGCTAACTGTGCAGCTGAAGTCGACATTTTATCGTAAAAGAACCACACTACTATATTTTAATGGCATCTCTCCCAGTCAAATTTGTATTTTCACTGCTCAGAATGGAAATTAGAATGTGCACAGTAACATTCGTACCAGCAGAAACTATCTGATGATGCTTATGGTATAGTGGTATGAACCGTGCTGTTTGTTCCTTAATATGTCAATTATATGCAGAATATGTAGTAACCACAAGCCTTAGCCCCGCCCCTCAGAGCCAAAACAAACGTTGGCACTGAAAAACACTGACATTAACTGGACATTAGAAGATTGTCACTGAAAAAAATAAGTTTACATCAACAAAAACAGAAAATCTTAATATTTTAAATACATTTTTTATTTTTATTTTATTTTTATCATTTATTTATTTTATTTTATTTTTATTTAGTGTTTTATTTTTCAGTTCTTATTTTGTTTTCAGTGCCAAAGTTGAACTGTTAGTGTTGTTGCTTGGATAAATTAGCTCTAACCTTTAAGCTTTCTTTTCGTTAAAAATGTAGATGAAACAAAATGACATTGTTTAGACTGAGAAAGTTCAGAAACAGAGTTGACATAATTAAATTAAATGCTAGCTAGTACTAACATTTCTCCTCTGGTTTTAAAGCACCTCCACCCTGTCTGTTGGTCTCGACAACAATGAGGACACATTCAGACTCTGTGGAGACCGACGGCTCCAAGTACAACATTTTCTCCCGGTTGTGGAAAAGAGGCCAGAATGGTGTCAACAACAACCAGCCTACCACGGATGGAGCCCATCCACCCGGGGATGAGGACCCTCCAAAAGGTGAGAAACAGTTTAACGTTACAACAATCCTGCTTTGTTTGTTTGGGGCTGCAGCCACTAAAGTTATTTCACTGCTCTGGTAAATGCAACTAAGCGTGTGCCTGTCTCTTTAAAATCCTAATGTCAGTGATAAATTCTGGATGCCGATGTTGTGCTGGCTTCTACAACAGGCTCATAATTCAGAGCATTTCTAATTTCTGGAATTTTAATAAGGACCACATGGAACTTTTGGAAAAACTTACCCCAGCTGAAACTAATTGAAGATCTGTGGCTAGAGCTTAAACACAGTGTGGAAGTAGGACAGCCCAAACATGAAGAGTTATATTTACATTCTTATAGTCAAAGATAAGTGAAATTGCAGATATGTTTAGATGCCTTGAACATCTAGAGCAGTTTTTTAAAAAAAGCCTGATCTTTTCTGCTTTTCTCCCTCAGTGACCATCACATTCGAACAAAACCTTAATCAGTGCCACTTACACGAGGCCAGCCAGATGCTGATACAGAGAGAGGAGCGTCTCTTCGAGGCGTCAACAGGGGAAGATACGCTTAAACATCATGAGGAAGAAGAAAACAAACTTGCTGCAGACTACAGAGACCTACAGAGCCTCGTGCGTCAGTCTCTACTGCAGAGTCTGTCTCTCAGCTCAGGAGACGCCAACGTTGAGGCTCTGAGGTCTGCTGTGGACGCCATCTGCCTCGAGGAGAAGCAGGACCAGCTGTGGAAAAAGAGACATCAGACAATCCCAGCCTGGAGGTGCAACAGCTGGAAAGAACTCCATGACTCAACGCTCCGCGTCTTGGTGACGGAGCGTATGGACAACCCCTCGACGCCCCCCGCGGAGCTCACCGAGCAGTCGTCTGTGCAGGCTGACATCCACAGCATGGGCAGGCAGCTGAAGGAGGACCTGCTGACGGTGGTGGAGGTAGTGAAGAGCTGCTACCCACCAGAGATGGACATCTGTAATTTTTATGCCAGGATGTATCACCAGATCTTCAGCGCCAGATTCAGAAAGATCGCAGACTTTGGTCTGGGTGACAAGGACTGCACTTTCCTCCTGCGCTGGGTGAACGAGTATTATCCACAGTAAGTCATGAATTCAGTTTATGTCTATCTGCACTGAAGAAATGTTACAGTCTGACAGGCAGATCCATGAACCTGAGCTTCTTCATGCTCCCCAGAGGATCAACCTTGGGTACTTTAGGACAAGAGAACCAGAGGCCTTGATTCTCTCACTCCACATCTGGAAAAACATATCCATCTCATTTTCTATCAGAATCTGAATTGTTGTGAAATTAATGAGGAAGCAAGCTGGTTCATGGAAAAAGTTGCTCAAACTAAAATTGCGTAACGTTTTGGAAATGGAGGCCCCAGCCTCAAACCCTGTAGTTCTGCACCCAAAATTCACCAGCTGCAAAAAACAGATTGTGCTGTGTTTTCCAGTTTCCTACTGGTTCTGGTTCTACGACTACACTCTGTGTCACACATTTTGTTGAAAATGGCAAGTTGTTGCCTGTACTTGTTTTGTTTTGAAAGTCACAGATGAACAGATGAAGGGAAATCAGTTAAAGTGAAAAAGAAACTCATACTTTCATGCTTCCTGACACAAACACAGAATTTACTGTATATTTACAATACAATGATCCTTTCTGCCTGTTTCTAGAGTTTTAATAAAAGGTAACGTTGTGATTCCTGCTCTCTGTCAGAATCCTTCAAAAGCCACAGCTGGCCAGCAACATCTGTACTGAAGAGCTGGGGAAGCTGCTGCCTCAGACTTTACTGGACCCACTGGAGGAACAGTACCTGACCCGACAGCAGGTGACCAGAGCTTACCTTTTATTTCATACTTTTCCTCGAGCAAACAATCCTGATGTTTGTCTGTAAACTCTTTAGCTCGGAGTGAGATATCTCACCAACACTTGGTGTTTCATGGTCTCCTGATGTTTTTGTGGCTCCAGATCTTAATCTCAAACACCACAGTTTCACCTCTAAACAGTAAATATCAAATTGTGAGCAGGGACTAGTCCCTCTTAATGTTATGACATTTCTATTTGCTATGACAGGCTGTGTCAAGTGAAACTAATAAGTGCATGCTCTTTGTGTTCAGAATGAGTTGATGACTTACACCAACCGTGTCCTGGAGGATGCAGAGCAGAAGTGGAAAAACGGAGAGGAGCCGGAAAGAGAGTACGGCTCCTACGTCAGTCCTGTGGCCTACGACATCATCCAGGTACAGAATCAGTACACGACTTAACAAAGGCTAGAACTATTATCTGAATCTGCAGCTCCTCCACCGTCCAACTGTTTAGATTCTCCATAGCTTCATTTTCATTATTAAAGCAGTAAAAAGCCACTGTCCACTACCTGCTCAGCAGCAAACCACAGACAGACACAGTCAGAGACCAGCTGGTGACGATAGTGGAGCATTTAGCAGCTACAGAGCCAGAGATTTGCCTCAGGAGGTGGTGGAGACCAAACCCAGAGCTCAAACTGAGGGAACACTGGGCTGAGACTCAGCAGGTGGACCCAGACACCACATGAATGATCGTGTCAGGCTCCAACAGCTGTGAATAGATAATTGAATTAAACCACTTGTTTTGATGCCCACAATGAGCAAAATCACATAACATTTCTGTTATGTTGCGTTAAATTCATTGATCCTAACAAAATGCATTGGTCTGCTGCTGTGTCAGACTATCAGACTGTGCATTAATCATTTTTATTGAAATCACTAACATGAAATGTTTATTCAGTGACAGTCCAACCATGATCTGCTGTTTTTGGACATGCAAAGTCAAGGAAAAACAATATTTTCCAGTATTAACAGGAATTTTTAATTATTAATAGAAGTCAGCAGCTGTCAGAGCAGGGGGAAACCTGGTTCCAACAGTTCCTTGTGTTTGCCTGTTTTTGTGTCCTTGAGTTCTCAGATATATAGATATATATATATATATATACATATATATATATAAAGGCTGGTAATGACTTGTGTCCTCGGCCTGTCTTTAGCTCATCAATGGTATGGTGACTTCAGCTGCAAAGGTGGTGGGAGACCTGCACAAGGCCCGGAGTATAACCTGCCAGCTGACTGGTTCAATGCAGAGGTAACGAGACTATTTTTGATTTAATATTGTCTGGTACCAAAACCATAAAGAGTGAAACGTGAAAATCAACAGTTTTTATTCAAACCCAAACTCCTGCAGGTTCAGGAGCCTCCAAGACAACATCATTAAACAAGACAGAGCCAACAGCAAGGCGATCATCAAGTCGTACCTCGGCTGTATCGAGCAGTTCAGGTACGTTTCTCACACCAAGCGGCTGTGACCTGGTTCTCAGGTTCTGATTATTAAAACAGCACAGCAGAGAGTTTAACTGAGTGAATGTGGCTCATCTGCAGGGACGTCCTGGTTAACAAGAGCCACCTGTTCCCAGAGGATGTGCGGACAAACTGTTTGTGTGTTCTGGATGACACCAAACAATCGGCCCACGTGTATTTATTGAACCCTGTGCACGGGGTCCTCAAGGTGAGTCCAGAGACACTATTATCCATGACTAATGAGCATATTTAGCTCATTTTACTGCTTCCCTGTTATGACGCTTTTGTGAAAACAGCACAGATACGTACTCACACGTACACATAGACTTTCTGCACCAAACATCAGAGAAATAGTAAATAATTGAAATTGTATTGCTTTGTTCATCTTGGGTGCATTGTTTTGGTTTGATTAAGTTATTTATAGGGAAATAATGTCAAATGTCAGTTTTATGTACAACACCAGTATAAACATTGATATAAACAATTATTTAGTGTCTAATGCGTCATGTTTTACCTCACGCAGCCACTGTACAAGAAACTGGGGACCAGCGACTGGCTGAACAAGACCCTGTTTGAGAATCTGCTGATCAGCATCGAAAGGGAGATTCAGGATGTTCAGGGTTCGACTGAATCCTGTCACCAGGTAGGAAGAAGAAAGCATGAAGCCTGTTTCACACCCTCCTTCCAGAGCCATGACCACGATGCTAATCTTTGAGGTCATTAAGAATATTTCACCCTGACTGATTTCATTTTAATGTTACTGATTTAATGTTTGATGACTGGATTCGTTGCAGGAGCTGATTAGCCAGTTTCATCAGGAGGTGACAGTGGAGTATGTAAAGAGGCTCCTGAAGGGCAATGTCAAGTTAAAGGACAAAGATCTGCAGCTGAGGGCCTACATGACTGTGAAAGACAACGCTGAGAGTTTGCACGATTTACTGAGCAGAATGGTGAGAAGCTGGACCGGCTCTAAAATCTAATCTGGTTTTATTTTAACTCAGCTTTGGCAGAAATCTGGTTAAGGGTCAGACTGACTTTTATATTCATGTGGTTGGGAGTGGGTAATCATTTTCGGAATAGAACACAAAACTACCAAACTATTAACTATTCAACATTTAGTGTAGGGGGAGATGGGAGAGTCAGGCCTGGTGATAGACGGAGAAAGTCTAAGTCCATCAACTCAGCAACATAAAGCAGGATGACTCTGAAACTTGACATTAATGTGGAAAGTTCTGAGTTGCAGAAACAGTGACGTGTGTAACTGTAAGACCATGTGTGTCCAAAATCCAGTAAAAAACTCCCCCCATTGACAACCAAGGATAAACTCCTCCCTAACACACGGGGTGTGTAGATTGTAGATTAAAGCTTTAGGAAACTCCTTGACTGAACTGACGTAACTGCTCTGACCCCTCAGGGATCAAGGGAGGTCTGGCTGAAGGAAGTCCTGACTAGTATCGGAGAAGTGCTGAAAATCCAAGATCTTGCTGCAATACAGATACATTTCGCATTACTGGGAAGTGCTTTTCCTGACCTCAGGTAACCTTTGCTCTTTGGTGTTTTGTCTTATGTGTGATTGTGCTTCTCCTGGAGAGAGATCAACGGATGCTCAGGCTCGGATGAAACACGAGAAGTGAACTGAGCCAAAACAAACGTGTTCAGAGCTACATCCCGGCACGCTCCATGTTTTCCGGTGGACTTTCCAAGACAATGTCATTCAGTTAACTGTGGCAGAGTGTTAACTGAGAGCAGCTTTTTATGGGAAGTCTGTCTGTCCAGTCTGAGGCGAGAGACGAGGTCTTTTTTAAGGCCGGTCTCAGTCAGAGTAAACAGTCTGTGATTCCAGCTTTTATACTACATATTTCCTGGTGCTAGCGTCAGACATGAGTGGCCTCTGCCGTCTCAGCAACAATGTGACTAAACATACTTCCCAGAATACACTACTACTGTATTGTGTAATAGGGAAAAACAGGGAATTTCTGCCTCCACACTATAATTGACTGTATTGATGTTGTGATTCTGCAAGAAAGAACTTGACGCTACTCGAGATCAAAATGTTGATTTTTAACCTTTTCTTTCCCGTGTTTCTCCCACAGTACAAAACATGTTTCAGCCCTGCTGAAGCTCAAGACCAACATCTCCAAGGAAGCCAGGAAAGTTGTCAAAGATTCTCTGTCTGACACTTTGAATGGAACCGGTGTCGGCAAGGCTCCTCTGTTTTTCTCCAAAGTCCAGGTCAAATGAGTCGCTCACGCCTGTGATGGTTTTAATGTGGGCATTTATACAGTATTATAAACTACAGTGTTTCAGTGGGTGGGTGCTGCTGTCAGTGTGTGTGCAGAGGGAGCGTGTACGTGGACGCAGCAGAAGAAGCTCGATTCAGATGAAATATCCTGGGAAACCCTCCTGTAAAGTGATGAGTGCTGAAGTTACTGTCTGTGTGTATATATTACTAATCTCAGTGCGGGTAAAAACTGCTTTTCACAGCTAGAAACACTCGCTCGGCTGGATGTCTTTGTTTCTGTGTTGTAGGCAACTACAACCCAGATCAGTATTTGGATGTGTATATTTTTTTATATAAAAACACTGTTTGGTTTTCAGTGCTGGCAAACATTGAATCTGATATTTCTACATGTTTTGCATTTTCTGATGTACAAAATATTTAAGTTTGTAAATAAATTTGCTGAAACCTGTGATTTGACGGTGATTTCTTCAAAATCTGAAACTATATTTTACATTTGCTTTACACTGACATTTGCTAATTGAACTTAAAAGCTAAAGCGATAAGGAAGTTGATGTACATGCACATGTCCAGCTGATGGAAGGGCCAGTAGGTTGCAGGTATTTGATCATAAACCAAAGTATTAGATAAAGTGTTGGCATGACAGTAGTTAATATTCATCCTCTGAAGGCCTTGAATGTGAGGACGGTGAGGTATTTTAGTCTGGACCAGTGGGATTGTCTTCCCTTAAGTCCTGCTGCCCAGTTAAAACACCATGTATTACAAAATGTTCCCACAGGGAGGTCAGAGGTCATGACTTGGCTCCAAGCGGTGATCATTTTCACTTCACTGGGGATTATTAAAACCAATTACATGCAAACAAAGTTTTACATGCAAAGATCACCGGCATCAAATCCGTTTTGAACAATTTCAGGAAATCATTCACCACCTAATGGGAATCGAGGGTGTGCACACTAAGCTCCGGTGTTTCCAGGTTAATATTGTTGAGTGACTGCTGCTCATGGCCATTTCTGGACCAAGGGGAAGGAGACACAGGAGGCAGTGTTGTAAATTACTGTCAGCATGCAGTGTTTTTTCCTCTCTGAATATTAAAAGACAAAAACGGATGTGAGCAGGATGTCAGGGGCGACAGCTACACATTTGCTCCCTTAGAGAGTTGGCAGGCGTGAGTTCCCTTAAACCTCTTTCCAAAAGTCTGTCCTGGGATTAGCCAGGCTGACCAGTTACTGTACACTGGAATCTGGTAAGTGGAATCTCCAGTACTTTCCTGTTCTGAGACATGTCCACTGCTGAGACAGACTCTAAATCACTGGTTGGGGCATGTCTGTCTGACATGAGTCATTTGTTAAAACTCTTAATTAGTTCACCCACTCTAGCATCCCGACCCTAATGGACGTAATGTCGGTCCACCACTTTGCTCCAGACTGAAATGTCTCCACTTGGTTTTTAATGTTAAACAGGTTTTCATGATTCTTGGACGATGAATTGTTGCCAAAATTAAGAAAACCACAGCTCAGAGGATGAACAGTGATAACATTAGTGATCCAGAGTTTACAGTGATACAGTCAATATTACTACTCAACATCAGGGTAACATTTGGCTCAGAGCACTTCTGTGGATGGATCCTACTGATTTTGATGCTTTTCCTTTTACCCTTCTCCTCAGGACCAGATTTTCACTTCAAAGATCTGAGAAGAAGTTAGATGACCTGGCACACACATCCATGGTTCTCACTGCCCACTTTACTGGTTCCTCTTTACTCTAGCTCCCCCTTGAGTTTGGCATTTGTCTCACATCTGGATTTGCTATTGAATGTGGTGCAAACATTTATTCCCCCTGCAGAACATTACTCATCTAGTGCCATAATGTGCCGTAAACATCACACCAAAAAGCGTCATCGTGAGCACTGTATTATTTAAGGTGATGTTAGTCTCCATCTAGTGGCGTTTACTGTTGGTACAATGAACACGTCTAAAAACATCCACAGTAGTTTAACTCAATCGTAGTTTATTAATGACAAAGTAAGAAGAGTTTCCCAAGAATCACCACAGACAAAGACAGTACAAAAATACATAAAAACAGAAGATATGACATTGGAAATTAAAAAGGATTTTAAACCCGTAAACCAATAATGTACAAAAAACCCCATGTAATGTAACGTAAGGTTCAAGGACGTCTACACCTTTGTTCATGCAGAAAAAAAAGAAAAATAAAGTGCACAGCATTTCACATAGAAGAGTAAAAATTTTTGGACTGAACAAACATTCATTGTTATGTGAATACTGTGAAGTGTCTGTTATTAATATAAATAAATTCAAATGTAATAAATAATTTTAATAATGAGAACATCTCCCTATGATAAGATGTAGTAATGGAGCAGTGCATTTTTATAGTTTGACATATTTTAGCCTTTAGTACCTTCAGAGCAGATGAAAGTAAAAAAGAAACATAAAAATATGCATTTGAGAAGCAGATTCACTTGATAAAATAAAAACTTTACATCAGGGAAGTGTCTGATCTGCTTTAAACTGCTTTTGCTTGTTGTTTTGATCATTAGACTAAACAAATTCCTCTAAATCAAGTCGCGCTGAACGGAAATCTAACTTCATACACAGTCAAAAGTTAGTGTTAAAGGTGTGTGAGCAGCCCACAGTGTGTCTAAGTTCCTCCTTAGTCACAGTACATTGGGTTTGTTCACTGAGGTTTCAGCTGTGGTGACAAAAGAGGAGCCTTCACCTGAGCAAACGTACAATACACTGAAATACAGTTCATGTTGATTTCTATTTACATTCACATTTAAACACGAAGCCTTAATGCCAACAAGGTAAAACTGCACAAACTTATACTTTTCAGCAGCCTAAGGCTAATTTGCATCTCAGGTCTAAGACCAGACTTCAGATGTGAAATCAGTAACGGAATGAAGTGATCTGAAAAGTCTCAGAGTGGTTTGAAGAACCAGTTCAGTTCTGTTGGCTTCTTACAGCTGTGGTCCACAGTAACAGTTGAGACAGCAGTACCAAGGTCTGGACCTGGCTCTGGTCTGATGGTCAGAAGGAAGGGCAGCCAGTACCTTCTTAACATCCCTTCTAGAAAGCCCCTTCCACTGCAGCAGGGTCCGCAGGAGCAGCAGGTCCTCGCGACTGAAACACCAGGAAGAGTTAAACTGCTGTTCATGAGGGACTCAAGAACATGCAACCCACAGCACAGACGTTTCCAACAAGCTGGAGCACTGACATCACAGACGTTCCTGTGCTCTACCAGCACTGTGGAAGACACTTGTTTGTCTTAGAACATGGAGAAAACCCCCAGTTCCATTCAGTGTTTACATTAAAAATAAATTTGGGAACTTCTACTAATTTTACTTTTTAATTTTTGAGTTTCCCTGCAGTTCAGATTCCACACTCAACTCTAGGTTTTTAACTTTAGCTACAAAATGACTCCACTAGATGGCGCTGCCTCTGGGTTCAGTCTTTTCTCAGCAGGTGTTCCTCAGATATCACTTCAAACGTGTTAAACGCTGTTCGCACGACACACCCTACACTCGTCAAGACCAGCAACGTTTGGATTCGAGACCGGAAACGCGTTAATGAGTTTTATGACCAAGCTGCCAAAGGAAAACCCCGGATGTTGCTTTGGCGCGCACAGGCAGAGACAGGTCGGATTCCTGCTGTCACACCTTTGTTTGTGTTGACATGCAGGACTTTGATGCACATTAAGCTCCGGGTCTGAGCTGAGCGCAGCCGAGCTTGTTTACTGTGATCACCCTCTGCGGTGTTTGGGGCCAGTCGGTGCGCACTGAGAAGATACTTTCCATCACACTGTTTGACTGCATGTGTTTGTGAAGCGGTGGGATTTAGGAGAAGTGTGTCTGATCCCCTGTAAAGCTGCTACCGGACACCGGACATGCTACCTGCTCATTTCAACCGCGCGTAACCGTGCGTAACCGCACCTCTCCATCATGCGTCACAGCGACATTACGCACATGCTAACGTTAGCTCGTCTATAGCGAAGCCTTTGTCAGTCCTGTTTCTCATGAATTAAACACGTGGCTACAACCCAGAGCATCTTTACCCATCAGGCCTTCAAACATCCGAGGAGTAAACATTGTCGTGTCTAAGTGTCTGCGAAAACTTTTAGTCATTGTCAAATTTGTCAACATTGTCAACTCGATAGCTACTTTCCACGGACCCTACCTGCCTGGTAAATGTCAGACTCCACAGCCTGAGTTTGTTACTCTGACCTGTTTTCCCTGTTTGTGATTAGAAAAACTTTCCTCTAACCATCAGCACTGAGGGTCACGGCAACAAGACTGAATCCAGATGTGTGAGGAAACTTCAGTTTACCTGTTTGTGAGCCATTTTTGCTGCATGATTGCAACCGGGATCTTTATTGTCTCAGTGTTCGTACAGTCCAGCACCTCCTTGATGTTCAGCAGCAGGTGGTTCCAGTTCCGCACTTCAGGAGCCTGACACAGAACAGGCACATCCAGGTTGGGAACAGACGCCAAAACAAGCGAAGATATTTAGCCAAACGTTAATACCAAAAGATGAAACTCACCAGGGCTAAGATGGTGTCATGAAGCAGCTGGGCATCCTTAGCGACTGTGTCACCAACATCCGCATCAGGGCTCCAGTGCTTCTTCAGATTTCTCTTTCTGGTTTTGATGAGACGTTTGATGTAAATACGAACGATGATCTCGTAGGCTTCACCCATCACTGTCTGAGAGACACATGCAAACATGTTTCATCAGTTTTTAAACATTTGAACCAAAACCTTCCCCTCTATCATGCAGCAAAGCTCCAATATTCCTACCTCTCGTACATCCTGACAGTACGTCGGCTCGGGGAAAAAACTCTTTAGTGCGTCGAGGAAGACGGAGAATTGCTTGTTGTGAGTTTTGAAATAAGCCTTGAGGTGCTTCTGTGTGATGGAACACATTAAAACGTATTACTGTTGTTGGAATCCACATTTACACTTCATCTGAACATATGCAGAAATCCCAGAGTCCTTCTAAAGTGCAGTGTGTTTAGGTTGAGCATCTACTGTACCTCTGTCATCTTGGCTGCTGTGTCCATCAGGAGTTTCACAGTAAAGGTCTCCATGACTTCAAGTGTTTCAGCAGTTCCTTTGAGAAGGGAAGTTCTGATGCCTTCGCCTTCAGGCTCAAAGTGCTGCCTGAGAGGAAACATCATGAACCACGTGTGAAAATGACAAATTTGAACCGAAATTATTCAGTAATTGACTGAGATAATCGTCTTCAAATACTCACTTGAGTTCTTTACAGGTTTTCAAGGTCTTGAAGAAGTGTATCGTTTGTGGTTTGTCCATCTTTGCTTTTCTCTCAAGAGAGTTGGTCTGCTCTGTAGAGTACCTGCAAACCAAAGAGAAGATGCAGCCAAAACAGTTTCACATCAAGAGTCTGACTGCTGGGCAAAATGAGATGTAATCAAATCTCAAAGTGAAAGTTATGTTTCAGTGTTGAGTTTGGGTGGAAATAGGTCTCACCTCTTTACAAAGATCAGCAGCTGCTGGAAACAAACCTCCTGCACTTGATCGGACAGTTGTGAGCTGATCTTCAGTGCATAGTTGGGCATGGCAGCAACGCACTGAGCAGACAGACAGAAAAGAGGTAAAACGCAGGTAAAATGCAGATAAATCAGTTATTACCACACTAATAGTTTTTCTTCACTTTTGCTAATTACCTGAATAGTGTCCACATACAGTCCAACGTAATCTTCCTCAGTGTCACAACGTTCTTGAGTCCTCTCGTTCTGCAGGATGTTCTCCAGAGACTTTCTGACCTCCTCCTGTGGACAAATCAAGACAAATATGTCGTAACATCCAGTCGGAAACTGAAAGTGTTTGGGAGGATTTGGGAACTGTTTGCACTGGTGATGTTGGACTGGCTCAGTTTTAGCTGGGCCTCATGAACTTTAACCGGCACTAGACTGCACCAGCAGTTATTTTGACCTTGAACTGCCTCTAACCTTTTATTTGCTTATAGCACATGTAGTCTCTTACCTGGACCTTTTCCAGGAGGTGCTTCGTGGCATTTGCCTGCCATGCTGTGAGCAGCTGGGGGTCGACTTTCTTAATGAGATCCAGGTCTTGAAAATCAGGGTGACCGAGCAGCTCCTGGCTGGAAAAGTCCCACAAATACCAACATCAGACCTGGTGTTTCACTTCTGTATCTAATCTGTTTTTTGGATGTGATGGAAGGTGACAAAAAACAATTGTGTGTGTTTACATGCTCGCCAGTCCCCAATAATGTAACTGAAATTGAAACTGTAATGTAAAACTTAGCATAGCACAAAGACAGGAACCAGGGGCAAAGCTCACTGTTCAATTCAATTCAGTTTTATTTGTATCATCTCAAGGGACTTTACAAAACTGCCTTTAACGGGAGAAAAAAGCTCCAGCAGAACCGGGCTCAGTTTGGGCGGCCATCTGCCTCGGCTACCTTTGTTTAATCTGAGGAATTAAAATCTAAGTTTTAACATCTAATGGTTCATGTAAAGACAAGAGCGTGACACATACCTCTGATACACTTTCTGGACCCAGTCCATCAGCAGAAAGAAATTCTGTGCGGAGCTGATGTTAGGGAGCAGGTTATCCAGGTGGGTGAACATCTGACAGTGATAGCACTCAATCAGACATTCTGTCAACCCCAGAGAGTCCAAGAGCGGACCCAGCCTCACAAGTTCATTGAACATGGCTTTGTGCATTTCCTCTAGGTGCTCCATGAGGTTCTGGTTCAGATCTGCCGGTGGCTTTGGGAAATGCTGCATCGCAGATATTTGCATGAGGTGAACAACCTGTTTTCGGTTCTTCTGTGTTGGCTCAGGCGGTACTATCAAACACACCTGCTCCTCGTTGTCAGAGCTGCTGCAGGACACGGCATCAGGGGCCACTTGAAGAATTTCAGCCAGATCCTGGAGACTGATCACCTGAGGCTGTGGACACTTTTCCTCCTCGAGGCTGAAGATTCCCGGAGCCATAGGGCCATTGTACCCGTTACCTTCCATGTCATATCCTATGAAAGGTACATTTAAGTCAGATCACCGCAGCTGCTGTTTTAATATCCTGTTCTAGACATTTGGGTTCCCAGACGATGAATCCTTTTGACAGATACAAACTTTACAGTAAATCTCCCCACTCTGGAATTAATTAAATGGTTTCCCATGAAATGTTCTAAACTAATGATATTCCCATGCTAATTGGCATATCTTAGCATGTTAGCAAGCTATGCTAAAGTGGTAAACATAGTAAACATTATACCTACTACCAGTACATTACCAGTGCATTAACATTGTCATTGTTGCATGTTGGCTTTGAGGCTAACCGCTGGGAATCCATGGTATGCATGACATGATCAACATGATCCGGTGTAATCCAGTTAAACCAGGACTACAGTTTTAACTAAACTCTGCTCCGACACATTAGTTTGGCCCCTGCAGCTCAGTGTTGATCCACGTACTTTCTGCTTTTTAACTGTCTTTTCTTTAACCGCCTCAGAGCAGAGCTTTGGATTTTTTGATGCACTTTTCATTTCTCCAAGACTCTGATGGTTAATAAGATCTTAGTATGACAGTAAGCACTGTCTTTGAACAGGAAGTAGAAAAACAGTTAACAAACAGTACAACAGATCCATTGTTTTGTCGCTTTATAAAGTAACATCCCATAATAAGGTGCAGAGTCTAAGGAGGTTAAAAGGCCTTTTACCAAACACTCCTGTGCATTTGTTTTTAGGGAAGAGAACAACACAGAAAACAGTCTAAAAGAAAAGAAGCTCACTATTCAAATGAAACACGCCCTGCGATAATAAGACTCTTACCGTCATGGAGGATGTTGTTGTTGTTGTTGTTTTCTATTAAAGGTTTTAGGCTGTCGCTCCTCAGAATCTTGGACAGTCGTCTGATCATATTAACTTTGACACTCATCTGCAGGCTTGGACCTCGAAGGCTTTATCAGAGCTAATGGCTGCCTGACAGGGCTTGGTCTGACTGAGCCAGCAGCTCCCTGGTCTTTTATAAAAGCAAATAGTGGGAGTTCCCCACAGGGAGTTTCCATAGTAGCAGTGAAATGAAAGTTGTTTCATCATGATCCATGAAACCACAAATAGATATTGGTATTAGTATTGTTAATATAAATAACAATAATAATAATAATATAGTATATCAAGAATTGAAAATACTTTTACTTTGCCTGCTGACACACGTTGAATGTAGATGTTATTGTGATATCAACTACCAGCTACAGCTCTGAGTGTTTAATGAAAATGTCTTTAGAGCTTTATAGCTCAGCTGCTTGTTCAACAGCCGCAGGATGTGAAAGTCTCGTGTTGTTGGTGTTAGAGCTTGTTGTTTTTTTACGTAAACACTGGATCACAATGTGGGTCGAATGACTAGTTGTATCTGACAGGTGCCACTTTCACTTCAACATAACATGACGTCATAATTCTTGGTCCTTTTTTTTTTTGTCTTAAACATGTCAAATCACTGGTGTTTAAGTGTCAGACCTAAGCAGCATTTAAACTAACTATGAAATGTAAAACAGCAGCCAGGTGGGTGTGTGTCAGTGTGTACCTGTGCCTGCAGGTATCTACGTATATCAGGAAGGTGTGCCAGTGCCTGTGCCTGTGCCAGTGGAAAGTCCGTAACTGTCAAGAAAATGATGTAAAGCAAAGTGAAACTGTTGGATTTCTTTAGAGCAGACAATGATAGACAATGGTTTATTATTCGACTTGAGTCCTGCATGTTTTCCCCCCGTGTGATGAATATGCTGTTGATTTCATCACAATGTGAATAAAACGCATTTGATGGATTATTCTTAGTTTGCAGGTTGTGTCACTCTGAGGTGCTGTGATCAAACAAAAATCCCCCCACAGACAGATGTGATTTGAAAGTATCAGGGATGTTCCCAACTTTCCTGGCCTGGAAAGACAGTCTGGAAATATCCATGATCCAGCTGTTAATGTAGATCTTAAACTGGATATTCCCTTTAATCCCAAAAATCCAACACAGTCGAATCCACATTTCTCAACTGGGGAGTTCACATTTTTGTTTGACGCGAGAGAAGTCAAGGTAAATCTTAAACAGTTTAAATTAACCACTGGCTGGTGAATTCACGTGAGCTGCTCTGTGGTTGCAGGGGTGTTTTTTTTTTTTCTTCTTCATGTGTTTCTAATACAATGTAGACGATGTAGATTCACATTATGACAACACAAATTACAGATGTGTGTCCAATCAGGAGCTGTCATCAGGAGTTAAAGTAAAAATGAAAAATGCACCAGTATAAAACACTTTGGTCTTATGATTATACTGTATTTTGTTAGTAACTCGATTCTGAAAAGTAACTAAAGTTCAATTCAGTTTTATTTGTATAGCACCACACCACAATACAGTCATCTCAAGGCACTTTACAAAAAAACAAAAAAACAGCCCTAACTATACGCTTTGTCAAAGAGGAAGGTTTTCAGTCTAGCCTTAAAAGTACAGAGAGTGTCTGCCTCCTGAACCCAGACTGGGAGCTGGTTCCACAGGAGAGGAGCTTGATAGCTAAAGGCTCTGCCTCCCAGTCTGCTTTTGGAAACTCTGGGAACCACAAGTAGACCTGCACTCTGAGAGCGAAGTGGTCTATTGGGATAATATGGTACTATGAGGTCTTTAAGATATGAAGGAGCTGGATCATGAAGGGATTTGTATGTGAGAAGAAGGATTTTAAATTCTATTCTATATTTTACAGGGAGCCAGTGAAGAGAAGCTAATATAGGAGAAATATGATCTCTCTTGCTAGTTCCTGTCAGGACTCTGGCTGCAGCATTCTGGATTAACTGGAGGCTTTTTATTAAGATATTAGGACATCCAGATAGTAATGAGTTAAAAAAAATATATAGTTGAGTACATTTTTGTTTCTGAAATGTAGTGAAGTCAAAGTATGAAGAAGAAGTGAATAGAAATATTCAAGTAAAGTACAAAGTTCGTGGCATAATCAGGAAGTTTTCATAGAAAAGCTGCAGCAGGTTGTTTTGTGCTCTGGTGCCCCCTAGTGTCAGGCAGAGGAAACGTTTCCACTTCATTTCCAGGAAATCACATTATTTACTGTTAAAGCTGAAGCATTGCCTCGGTTTATAAGTGTTAAGTGTTTGTATGATTGTCTCTTTGATGAGACAACTATGGAATGAGATATGTGACGATAACAACTGAACAGAAATATGGTTTCAAGTCTCATTTTCTCAGTTTCAATTTTTCATTTTTCAGTTTCTTTTTTTTTTTTCAGTTCTCATTTTTTCCGTTTCAGTTCTGACACAAACAAACACAAAAGTTTGCATGTTCTCCCTGTGCTTGTGTGGGTTTTCTCCAGGTCCTCTGGTTTCCTCCCACAGTCCAAAAACATGTATGTCAGGTTGATTGGTGACTCTAAATTGCCCATAGGAGTGAGTGTGAGTGTGTGAGGTTGTTTGTCTCTATGTGGCCCTGTGATGGACTGGGGACCTGTCCAGGGTGGACCCCTGCCTTTCACCCAAAGAGCGCTGGGATAGGCTCCAGCAGATCCCTGGGACCCTGGTTAGGACTAAGGGGGTACAGATGATGGATATGTTGATTTTTTTCTGCTGTAGCCTGTTTTACTGGTTACAGCCAGTGTCACAAGCCAAACATTTACCCTTTCTGACACCTATTGTGAGTGTATTTCATTAGCTTCTACTCATTAATCTTAAAGTCAGGGCCATAACCAGGTTTTTAGAAAGAGCCCAAATTCCTCCACTGGAGCTCAGCCTCAAACTTTTGTCTGTAAAATTTATTGTTTTTCTCATTTTTACTTTCCCACAGTATTTTTTTCTTCCACTGTAACTACGTCTGAGTAAAACAACATCACACTGCAGACTGTGCACTGCATTATAAAGTATGTCCCCTTAGCTATATGTTTATTAGACTTTATGATAACAGAAGAGATGGAGTGAAATTAGATTTTTATTGTGGGGAAAATAACTGAAAGGTCGACTACACAGAGCTAAACCCTGGTGGTTACATGGACAGGACAAGGGTGGAAATTAAAAAAAGAAATAAAATGGCACCAAATATTTCTTTTGATAACAAATACATGTGACATTACTGTATTCTCTACAGTTACCAAAGGACAGCTTAAATGCAAGCAAATGCCGATGACATATAAACAATATAATACATGTGTCTTAGAGTTAAGTTAGCGAACAGTTTGTTACAGTGTGGACGTTGTGGTGACTGGTGGAGCTACTGGTGGAGCTACTGGTGGAGCTGCTGCTGCCCAGTGGAAAGGAATGAAATGATAAACTGAAGCACGTTAACCTAACTCTTCCCCTCTGCCTGTCGCCGCCCTTTAAGATTTCTTGTACTCGATTCGTTCAACTTTGACGTCGTCACCGATCAGCTGATAGACGTACGTCACCACCGTAGACGCCTGGATATCCATTAATACAAAAGACGGGATGATGTTGCTGTAGAGAGAGAGGTCGTTTTAATATTTAGCAAAGAATATGAAAAAAAAAATCATATTTTTGAATGTTATCTACGAGCCCCACTGTAAACATCTTGTAAAATCAGTTCACTCAGTAACGACTGGTATTAGATAAAACATCCTACAGTGGAAACAGGCTTGTAAAACAAACTAGTCTTAACATAATTAGAGATGAAACACAAGGAAGTGTACATGTGTGAACGCAGCCTTGGTGGCTACAGGAGCTGAAAAAGCAAACAGGGTTTTGTCAGTGGTTCTACCTTTCCAGTGCGCTGTAGGCTCCTGTAGCAGAACCAGGGTTGATGTAGAACTTGTTTTCGTTCTCGAATGCTTCAAACTTGTGTGTGTGCCCGGAGATGAGGATGTCGACGTCCAGCTGTCTCTGGAGCAGCGCCAGACTGGCCATGTCGCCCCATGGAATCACCTGGTGGCCGTGGATCAGACCGATCTTAAACTGGCCCACAGTCACCACCTTCTGTTCTGGGTAGTTCAGGTTCTGATAGGGGTCAAAAAGAAAAAAAGAGAGAAAGACAATGAGGTATATTCACTTGTTTTCATTTGACAGGGCAGTATTTACTACATACCTCATCAAAGTCCCCTCGGACTATGTGAACGTCTCCAGCAAGTGTCTTCAGGTAGTCATAGCTCTCCTTGGTGCAAAGGTTTCCTGTGCAGAGAATGTGCTGGATCTTCCCCGGGACCAACAGCTTCTTGAACTTGGCTGGCAGAGTGCTGCACCGGTGGGGGATGTGCAGGTCACCTAACACCAGGACCAACTGACAGCATCGCACAGGACACACAGACAGGTCAGTCACCATCCGATGAGCCCTGTAGTGTCTGAACACTGTGAAAGGCAGTGGGCCAAGAACAGAGCCCTGCTGCAGACAGTGATGCACACAGACTCCACCAGAACCACTGTACTCCACAATCATTTTTGTTAAATTGTCTGGGATCTTTATCAATATAGTGTCAGGTTTAATGTTATTGCACTCTATAATAATTTAGTACAGCGGATCAAGAGGCTTAATTCATAAAGCTCAAACTTGTAAATAAGCAATGTTTGTGAGTAAGAAGCTAAGTATATTAAGTGTCTGAATTCAAACTGGCTTTTAAATATTACTAATCAGAAAACTGCCCATGGTGAAGTATGAACTGAATCAGCACAGCTGGATTTCAGACACTCAATAACAGATGTACGACATGAGAGAGAAAGATGTTTGCTTTCACACAACACAAGAAGTCAATACCAAACAAACACCAATAGCCTGAGGGTTCATATTAACATGAAACCCATATATAACCTTATAAATCCATCAGACATCATCGAACGCTGTAAATCAGGGAACTCCAGTCCTCGAGGGCCACTGTCCTGCCTGTTTTCCAACTCTCCCTGTCCTACCCACTGTTGACTGCCTGGATCAGGTGTGTTCAGCCAATCAGAAGACAGTGTTTCTCAAGGACTGGAGTTTAACATCCCTGCTGTAAATGTTAGTTGTGGTAGTGTCTTACTGCTTTGGCGAATAACAAACCAACATGTCATGGTTTCATCGTACCCTAAATATCAGTTTAGGTGAACACGGGTGAAGATGTTCTGAAATAAACCAGGAATTGTTAAAAACTGTGAAGATGTTCAGTTGTAACAATATTTTTGATCAAACCAGGTGGAAAGTCTCCAGATTTGTAATTAATGAGTCACTCGTATGGATTTCCAAAAAAAGGAATCATTTAATTGGTGAAACACCTTCAGGAACATGGCCATCAAACCCACCTGAGTATCTGCAGACTTCTATACAGGGTCTTGGAATCTAATATGGGGAATCTTTAACTTTCCTAGTCTGACTTCCTGCCTCTCTGGGTAGATGAGTAATTACTATTTTGTTGTTGTTTAGAATAACAGCAAAGAGCAGGTGTAACTTAAGCACCAGAGTCTGCTGGGCGCCGGATTAATGCACTGCAGTTGCTGTGCTAAAAGATGCAAAAACAGCAGACCTCCAAGGCTGTGCAATCCCAATCCCATGTTAGTGTGCCAGGCAGAAGAGCGAGCAGAGAACAGGGGTCCAACACAGAGCGAGGGCACTTACCCGGTGACCAGCCTGGTAGATTGGAGACAGGCAAGGAGTAGGGATGGAGGAGGAGACAGGGGAGTGGGTGAGATAGGGAGGAAGGCGTGATGTGCATGGAGAGAATGACGTGAGGCATGATCAAAGATTGGGAGGAAAATACGCACATACACACAAAAAAAAGATAAAGGGGTTGGGACAAGGGGTAAACTGAAATTAGAAATTAAAACGTGAATGGATTAAACAGACAATCATTCAAAAAAAAAAAGTTAAACGACAGTGTGGTTGAATCAGTTGTTAATGATGGATGGTTAGTGATAACGATAGAGCAAAACCATTGTAATCACGTGACTGAGTGAGAGCAAAGGCAAGAATTATGTGATGTTGATTTTGAGCTGCACCTAAACATGGCCTTTATACAGTTACCAAAACACACAGAGTGCCAAGAAATGGGTGATCCTTCATATGGAAGCTCCCTATCTAGACTGAACCGTCATGTGGCCCCAGAGAGGGTGGGGGGTTATCAGGCCACGCTGTCACAATCTTTAAGGCAAGACTGTGCTCCAACCCTCCCTATCCTAAACCTGGTTGCACATTATATCCTATGTTGCTGACCGCGCTGTCTCCACTAATCTACTGATGTTGTTGCTTTCATTTCTTCCAAGTAGGGTCTCAGTGTGGGTGGGAGGTCTACAGGGCCATCAGGTGGGCACCCTCTCCATAATGGAGACAGCTTCCCCAGAACCCCCTTCAACTCTTTGCAAATATCTTCCTACAAACTAGAGTTGAAAACTATTACCTGATTGACAGAATCGGCACCTATTTTGGTAATCAATTCATCATTAAGTGACAAAAGTAAATGCACCTACACTTCCTGTCTTCACTTTATGTAATTATAGGCTCAACACTTGTGCAATTTGAACTGTCAAACTAAAAATACACCAGAAGACATAATCTTGGAGTTATCTGACCAGCATTTGGTCATTTTATAGCTCAAACACCAATCAGGTTTATTGATAATAATAGTCAGTTGCAGCCCTTCTCCAAACTTCTGTGCAACCTCTGCAGATTTCAGAATGAATGAATGAATGAATGAATAGTTGTCCTAATATGAAAACTGTAATTTCTAAGAACTTATTATTTATTACTATTATCATACATTAAAAGTGTCTCATTAGATGAAGTAGCTGTTAGCCTGTTAGCCCAGCTAGCTAACTGTTTGCAAACAAGTTAAAAGAAAAAAAAACGCCGTGATCTCAGCTAAACAGAAAAAGGACAAAATGACAAACCGAAAGAGAAATGGAAAGAGTGACTTTAGGGCTGCTCACAGCTTGTTGCAATGAATTTTTGGGGGACTACGTTGCTCAACTGTCATGTGATCGTTGATCCTTTCCAAAATGGAGCTTCACCTAAAAGAAAAACTATGAAACTGATCCTGTGTGAACGAGACGAAACAACGATCTTGTTCCCCACGCGTCGGTATCTAGTCTTAGAGAACCTCCCGCGAGTAAAGTGGTCGAAACGCCTGCTAAATGTGGGAAATCGTGGTCTTTTCGCCATTTTATACTCACCATCTTCTATTTTGCTGTTTCTGCTAGTCAAGTTGCGGAAGCACATACGCACGTACAACGTCACGCCGTCAGCCAATGGGAGGAGAGTGTTTTAGAGCGTGCGTCAAGCTATATAAAATACGTCCTTTGGTCCTTTCAAAATAGTAAAGAGGTCAACAGATACTTCTGCTGTAGCTTTCGCCATAAGGGCCTCGATAATGGATGAACCGAGCCCGGGGATACAAGACTGACCTGACGTCTGAATATCCCTAAATGCTGAGGTGACTATTATAGAAAACTGGAAAACTAGCAAAAAAGATCATTCCATCATCATTTCATTCCGGTCTTAATCATCCATACATTCAGTATTGTTTTACTGAAAATATTTTACTAAATCCATACTTCCGTATAATATATATATCTTAATGGAATCAAGTACCACATAAACATGTGACGTATAACGGTAAACGCTGGCGTTTAATTTGAAATATCACCGGAAGTAGCTTGTAGCTGTTAGCTTGACAACGCCAGTAAAAGCGACGTGAATAACAGCATCGCGCAGAACATTCGAGAGGAAAGGTAGGAATTAATTTCATCACATTTTCCTCGGCTCACTCCGACGTGGATTTTACATCCATTGTTGTAGTTCCACGGAGAAAATGTAGGTAGTTAGCTAGTCATAATTAAAAAATGCGACGTTGTTAACGTTAAGTTGTTTTCACCGTGTCGACAGCTCTCGGCTACCTATTAGCTTCACTTTAGCATCTGGGCTCTGACTATTACCTGGTGTCCTACTGTTATGAGCTTTCATAACGGGTGAGACTGAAGGCGAAGCTGTAATTAGATATTTATTTGTAAATCGTATCACATCTCTTTAAAACTAACCGTGGTTTCATAAATTACTAAGCGTGTTTTAATTCTGGGGAATTTAGCGAAGAAACACGTGTGACGTTAGCTTTAGCCAGTTAGCTTCTTACTGACGTAGATTTTTAAAGCTGCTTGACGTAGCTGTTTAACTGTAACTGTTATTATTTTAACGGTTATTTCGCTGTAGTGGCTTTTACTGAGCTACTCTCACCCAGATGAAGAACGGTCGTGACACCTGACGGTGCTAACGTTAGTATTTGGTTTGTTGTTTAACAATAACGTTGCGCTTCCCCCCCCCCATCCCCTAAAGGTTCTTCTCCCAGACCCCAGGACTTTCCAGATACCCTCTTTCTGTGTCTGAGTCTGGCACCTGCACCGTTTGACGCTTCAGGGTGTTTCAGTGTGCGTCTTTGAGAGCCACAAGCCCGATCAAGACCCAGCTGCAATCAATACACCAGCCCCAGCCATCGACCACCGTTCACTGCGGCTCTTGGACGATCAGCGTTGTGTTTATGTCTTTGTTTTGCAGAAACGGTGAGTTGTGGGAACAATTCAAGACCTGTTTTAAATGTGTAGTGAGACGTGTGGTGGTGGTCCTAGTCTTCCTGGCGATATTTTTGCAGCGTGACATGTTTTCTGTTGCTTCAAAATGGCGTCTCCCACCCCAGTCACTCGTGTGCACTGACTGTATGACGCACTCTGCACCAAGCAGCCAGTAAAGCGAACCAGCCTCCTCCTGAAATAGTCCTGACCTCTGCCCTTCTCTAACGCCTGGCCCTGGACGCCTGTGTGCCAAGACGAAGCCGTCGTGAGTCATTTGATGTGGAATCACACTGACATGGCTGAGGAAATCGCCACCACAGCCTGGGTGGTTGGTGTTAAAGCAGGGGAGAGTTGTTTGGCTGCTGGGCCTCCTGTTGGTGACCTGTTAACAAGAGAAAGCCGGAGGCCCCCCCCCCACATGTAGGACAAAGGGCTTTCACTAAAACCTCTTTTGTGTATGTATGGTCCAAAAAAAAAAAAAAGGCTTGAAAAGGCGTCCACTCTTGTCTGGGTTTTATTTTTCTACTTTGGACTAATCTGTTCTTGTTTTTTTTTTTTTGCTCACATGGGTATTTTCTGGGTTTGGCTTTGTCATCTGTCTTCTGTCTTTATATTTTAATTCAACTGTTAGTCCAGGAATTTATGCTCAGACTTGATAAAGAGCAGAAAGATTTGTGTAAGGCGCCCTGCAGTATCCTTCAGCTGTCTTTGGGTCTGGGCTCCTCTGTCGCTGCAGAGAATCATTGCGTACAACAAGAAGTAGGTTTATTTGGTTATTGTGTGTTGTGAGCTGTTACTGAACGGACTACATTCATTCTGAAATCAGTCCTATATGTACGACTGGATCCGCAACTAATAAGTGTTAACTATTTGTTCTGTGAACTGTCATATTGATTTCACATTAGTATTTGAACTATACGAAGACAACAAATATCTACAGTTTGACCCACAATTAAAGCTCAAATCAGATATTTTCAAGTTAAAAGTCAAAGTCTGCTTTGTTGTCTGTTCTGCCGCATGAAGAGCAGATACCAGGAATCGAAATTGCATTACTCTCAGACCCTTGGTGCAAACAGATAAACTTTAAATGGGGGTAACAAAGTGATTAAAGTCATGAGATTCAGTAAATACAGTAGATGTTTCTCCCTGAGCACTGTTGGCTACTTAAATGTCATAACTGCATATCCATACATGTTACTAGGAAGACCGCACTTCATTCAGTCTAGGGTACACAATTAGGGCTGCAGCTGATGGTGTCACATTTTCTCAATATTATTTTATTAGTTGCAGCTGTGCATTACACAAAATAAATGGTTTAAGCTAAAAGACATGAAGTTACTGTTAAACCACTTCTTTTTTTATTAAACATGGCTTGCTTTTGTCCCTGTCCTCTTTCAGAGCTGTTGCGCAGCCGTTGGAACCTGTGTGGTGGAAATCTAGCCTTCAAGCAAGGAGCTTGCGGCCACAGCGGCACAACGTTTTTCATGTCAGAGACCGAGCACGCTTGCAGTCGTTTATGTCATCCCCTCTTTTCCAGACAGAAGATCCCGAAAAATCCCCAACCAAGATCCTTTTATTTTGCTGATAGTGTTAACATCCAGCCAAAATGTCTGTCAACGTCAACCGCAGCGTGTCAGACCAGTTCTATCGCTACAAGATGCCCCGTCTGATTGCCAAGGTAACACTTCTCAGGGTTTTGAGTTTATGTGTCCAAGCTGATATAAGTGTCTGAAGTTTTTACAGGAGAGGAACAAACCACAGCTTTGTCAATTTGACAAAGACAGCAGTGTGTTGGGGACTGATGAATGGAGGCTGTATCTTCTCTCTGAAGGGAAAATGCATTTTGGACTTGAGTTGATGGTCTGTATTTTTTGCTTTTATTCTCCACCCAGGTTGAAGGCAAAGGGAATGGAATCAAGACGGTCATTGTCAACATGGTTGATGTTGCAAAGGCACTGAACCGGCCTCCAACATGTAAGTAACAGTGTGTGTAGTATCATCTCATCAGACCAAACACTGTGGTAAAGTCAGTTTGTAACGAGACATCGACCTAAAAGCACCACAGGTGACTTACCCTGCTACAAAGCTGCGCTTCTGTTTTGAAATTCTGATTTGCAGTGCACCCTCAGTTATCACTTCTCGTAGATGTACTGCTCAGCCAAACAGTGTTGATGGATTAAAGTAAGACTGATTTAGTCTCCCCCCTTGAGGCAGGATTTTAGTGGAGGAAAAGGTTTGTATTATGCGAAATGTAAAACACCTAACTGATGAGGGAGGATTTGTGTGAATCACATAGAAAACAAGGTTTAAAAAGTCTTTTCCTCACATCAGGATTATCTTTGTTTTTTAAGATCTGGCCACAGGCAAGAGTCACGTTCTTCTTGCTCTCTTTCACAGACCCGACCAAGTTTTTTGGTTGTGAACTCGGCGCTCAGACCCAGTTTGATACCAAAAATGACCGATACATCGTCAACGGATCCCACGAGGCGAACAAGTTGCAGGACATGCTTGATGGGTTCATCAGAAAATTTGTGCTGTGTGCCGAGTGTGACAACCCTGAAACTGATCTGGTAAATGTTCTGCAGCAGCTCTAACCCAAGTCTGAGGCGTGAAGTGCTGCACTAATGTTTGGTCCCAATAAGACCTTTGTTCCAGTCTCTGTTGTATTGAGTTCATTTGAACAAGATGATTGGAGGTAAATGACAATTGTTTCTCCTTGTAATTCTAATAAAGTTTTGTGTGTGTCTTACAGCATGTCAATCCCAAGAAACAAACTATTGGCACTTCCTGTAAGGCCTGTGGATACCGCGGCATGCTCGACACCAGACACAAACTCTGCACATTCATCCTCAAAAACCCACCAGGTGAGGTTTTCCTTGTTCGTGTTGATCAAATGTGCACCAACCCAACTGGATTCGATGGTTGGCTTCTCTTCTCTTCTCTTATCAAATGAGTCAAGCCTAAAGGATTCTTTAAATTGTTACGTGAAAATGTTCTTTTCAGTGTTTAGTTCTGTCGTTTTCTCTCCTTAGTCCACCAGTTTTCCTTTTAACTGCCAAACTTTAAAAACTCAAGGCACTTTGTGAAGCGCCAGTGACGTATGAAGCTTCACACGTGGGTTTCTTCATTTAACACAAACCGCAACACAACGTATGAAAAGATGGGACTGACATTGTCGTCCACTCACTTCCACTCTTTCATGCAGTGATTAGTGTAAATGATGCTCAGGCAGCAGGACAGTTCTGATGAAAGCAGTTTGTTTCTCCCAACAGAGAGCAATGATAGTGGATCTGCATCTGTGAAGAAGGAAAAGGAAAAGAAGAACCGCAAGAAGGACAAGGAGAACGGCTCTGGCAGTGGAGAAGCTGGGAACCACGACAACTTTGACGCCCCTCAGGCTGTGGTGGGTTTTTCCTACCTTACCAGGTTTCTTACTGGGCTCTGAGACCCACCAGGGTCTGGTGCTGGATTGATGGGTCACCAACACAGTCCAGAGCTGCAAAGTCTTAATCTTGGTCATGTGTTTTCTCAGACCCTGTGGTCCCTGAGTTCAGTGATGTAGTTAGTCAGGTGCTGGTTTTAATCATGAGCACTCAGTCAGACCTTAGTCAGTATTTCAGTCTGTCGTTCTCATTGAGTTAAGGGAACTCTCATAATTGTTCACATGCTTGTTAGATCCCAGAAGGACAGTAACGGTTCATTTTGAGACCAACCTCAAACTCCTGGTTAGTTCTGCTGAGGAATCCTGAAGGTTTTACATAGTGCTGACCTGTTGACTCAGCTTCTCTTGTAGGAATCAATCGGTCATTTTTAACAGCCCACTCTACTGTGTGACATATTTACACTTCGTTTAAATCATTTTTATTAAAATCCAACTTTTCTTTTCAAATAGATCAAATCTTTACAACAGGATGACAAACCTGCACAGATGTTTGCAGTGCAGCCCTCACATCTGGAGGTCATTTTGAGCTAATCTTTCTTCAAACAGTTCAGACTGTCAGCTCAGGCTCACAAGGAATCACTTTAGTCTGAGCACTTGTCTCTCTGCCAGTTTGGGAGATGTTTTACTCTAATTTAGCAGAAGTCACTTTCCTCACTCGCTGAATGTCACTTTCTTCTGACCGTCCGTCAGGACGGAGACGACGACGACGAAGACTGGGCAGAGGAGACGACGGAGGAGGCCCAGAGGAGGCGAATGGAGGAGATCAGCGACCACGCTAAGAACCTGACGCTCAGCGACGACCTGGAGAAACCCCTGGAGGAGAGGGTCAACCTGTTCTACAACTTTGTAAAAGTAACAGCTCTGAATTAGGTTTACCTTCTGCTTGGACATTTGTTTTCCTCACATATCTGCCAGTGTTACCCAGAAGAATCTTGAGGAGTTTGAATTATGGAGACAATCATAGTTTTATTTTAGAATCTAATTAGCTTATCGGTTTAAAGTTTCAATTTTTGACATAAGAATTAAAGAAAACACTTTATGTAGCCACCTCCTAACTTTTCTTCTATCCACAGCAAAAGAAGGAGAGTGGAACCATCGACGGGGCTGATAAGGATATCTTGGCGGAGGCTGAACGTCTGGATGTGAAGGCCATGGGCCCTCTCATCCTGAGCGAGCTGCTCTTCGACGAGAACATCCGTGACCAGATCAAGAAGTACAAACGCCACTTCCTGCGAGTACGTTGGATGACCATAGTTCGTCTTTATTCTGGGCCCACGTGAATTGAAAAGTTCAGCTGTACAGGATCATTTTCTGACCTTTTCTGCTGCACCTCTAAACATTTCAGTAACTGCAGCCTGACGTTTTACACGTGAACTCAGTGAACCGTGTCTTAGCTCTCATCAATATGAAGACTTAGGGTAAACTCTTTCTTCCTCCCCCTGACCTTTTTCTGATTGCATTCCACTTCAGTTCTGCCACAACAACAAGAAGGCCCAGAAGTACCTGATGGGAGGCTTTGAGTGTGTCGTGAAGCTGCATCAGGTCCAGCTGCTGCCACGAGTTCCCATCATCCTCAAGGACCTGTACGACGCTGACCTGCTGGAGGAGGACGTCATAGTCGCCTGGGCAGAGAAGGTGGCTCACTGACACTGGCTTCCTACAGATTAAGATAAAAATCCCTTAAAGTTTCTTTAAATTTAATTTGATGAAAGTTAAATTTGTGCGTAGTAACTGTGGGTTTGTCAAGTCATTGTTTGATTAAAGCTGATTTTGCTGATGGTGATTAAGCTGTTAAGCTGATGATGAACAGTGCAGGAGATAAAATAACTAATCCCAACACTCATCAAACGTTGTGCACGCAGGCGTTGGGATTCTCTTTTTGCCTTTGAACGCACCACGCTGAACTTAGGAGTGAGATAATTGAAGTCGCCTTTGTTTTTCTCCACCAGGTTTCTAAGAAGTACGTCTCTAAGGAACTTGCCAAAGAGATCCACG
Source organism: Mastacembelus armatus (assembly GCF_900324485.2). Taxonomy (NCBI): domain Eukaryota; kingdom Metazoa; phylum Chordata; class Actinopteri; order Synbranchiformes; family Mastacembelidae; genus Mastacembelus; species Mastacembelus armatus. The sequence goes on along the minus strand of NC_046654.1, from coordinate 1,724,929 downwards.
CCAAGGCCGCGCCGTTTGTCAAATGGCTGAAGGAGGCCGAGGAGGAGAGCGGGGGCAGTGAGGAAGAGGAGGTGGAGGAAGATGAGAACGTTGAGGTAAATGGACAGAAATAATGAATCGAAATGATTTTATGTAGAAAACAAATTGTTTTAAATTGACATTTTGTTTACATGCAAATGTTGAATCTACTTTATTTCAGTAATATTTTTAGTTTTACACCAGAATATAACTTGAGTTATAGTTAAGGTTACTTTGGTCTAAATGTGGTTCAGGTTTACACCCCCTGAAGGTCACGTGTTCAGTGTAAAATGCTGAAGACACTGACTTTCAATCAGGATCAAAACATTTTTGGTACCAACACTGAATTTTTAACTCAAATCATTTTTTTTATTTTTATTTTTTTCTAATTTTACATAACGTCCCGAGACACTTCACTTCATTTGTCTCCTCAAACCTTCAGTGGTTCAGTAGAAGCTTTAACATGAGAACTGAAACAGATGAGTTAGATTAAATTATCAGAAAATGTGTTGGCAAACACATTTTTACGTATCTTTGGAGCCGAGCGGTGAAGGTTCAGTGAGTTTTAGCTAATGGAGGAGACGTGTGACCTGCTGTTCTCCGTCCTCAGGTGGTGTACTCGTCCTCTGCCCGGGAGCTCAAAGTGGAGACTGTGAAACCACACACGCCTGAGAAAGAAGACGACGACATTGACATAGATGCGATCTGAGCGACTCAGATGATGATGATGATGATACTTTTCTTGTTGTGGCTTTGACCTGCGATGCTCTGTAATGACCTGAACAGCCTGGCTTTTCCTTCCTTTACTACCTTCCCCACCCTCACCCTCCTCTGCTTTGTGGCATGATGTAACGTAGCGCTTTACTTGCGGCACATTAACTCGCTCGTTTCGAGATGTATTCAGTCCATGAAATGAAGTTTGCTTTGGGGTTTTAATCATGGGTGTTTTCGGGTATCAATTTAACTGCACATGTTTTGGTTTTTTTTTTCTTTTTTTTTTGGTCCCTGTATTTTTCCAGTCAATAAAGAATGAATGTTTTGCTATCCTACCACATGGTCGTTTGATTAATATCCTGCACGTCGATCATAGCTGCAGGTTTTCCATAGTTAAAAACAATGAATCGCCAGCAGTTAACAGGAAAGTCTTTGCTTCCAGTGTCTTAAATGTGAGGATTTGCTGGGGGGGGTTTGTCTTGTAAAGTTATGGTCCATACAGTTCGTCTATAGTTTATATATAGTTCATTGAATTTCTTTGGGTTTTGTTCATTGGACAAAAAAAATACATCATCTTAAACTCAATAAAGGAATTAATAGGTCATGCATGAGTTGGATCATTTAAAGACTTTTCCTAAAACCTTTTGAGTCTGAAGGCTTTCTGTTGTCCACAATGAGATTAATGTGGAATTACATGTCTTTGGTTGTGGTTTTGTACAATTTTGCTGCAGCCTCTTGGGCGTTTTGCAACAGATTTTACATTTCTCCTAAAGAATCTCTGTTTAAAGTTGTGTTTGTGTCAGAGGGTGGACAGTTAAAGTTTCTATCAGGAAATGGTTCAACTAAATATTTGTTCATATGATTGGACAGTTTAAGCAAAAGGAGAATGCGTATTAAACATAAGTAAATAAATTGTTGATGCACGTGGCTTTTATTTCACCTTTTCCAGGTTATGTTAATTAAAAAAATGAGAGTATTTAAGTTAAAATATAAATCAGCTGGTGTGAAAACAGGTTTGATTAAAAGGGGGTCTGGGTCTTATCCACAGTACATATGTTTCCTCTGAAACCAAATAAATTCCTGCAGAGACGTTTCCTCCTGAATGATGACACAGTCTTTGTACTCGGGTCCGATGGGACTGGGGTCAACTGGTTTCCTCACGTCCTCCCGTTCAGCTGGACACCCCGCTGCTGCGTTCAGGTGCCGTGGGACATTACATGACATTTCCCGTTCAGCACAGCAAACCTGCCACAGCTTCCCTGAAAACCTTGAAATCAGTAGTACACAAACTGGTATACTATTTTGCTTTATTGGTATGAAATACAAATAAATATACTGTTGGGAGTATAAATATATATATTGTTGAGAAATAATGCACATGAAACTGGATTCAGAACAGTTTTTTGTTCCACATCCCCTGGAATAACTGGAAAAAGCAAAATCCCCAACCCTGCTTTAATTAGCTCATACAAAGATATAGTTTAGTTTAAAATGAATTTTTGTCATAATCTTTAAGTGCTGAAAAAATTTATTTATGATGATGATTCTGGGCGGAGCTGCAGCTGCTATTTTGATAATAATTCAAGTAATTTCCATCCTATCCATCCTTTTTCTTTGCTCCTTATCCTGAAACATCCAGGTTAGCATGGACCGTACACCCTGGACAGATCACCAGCCTGCTGACACACAGAGTCAGACAAACACATTCAACTAGAGTATTAAGCAAAACTTCCAAACATTCCCTTAAGTTCAAAGTACATAGGCAAGAATTTAATAAAAAATTAACTTAAAATGAAATGACAAGAGAACGAATGCAGATAAAACACTCTCAGCTGCCACATGCAGAGCTAAAAAGAAGTTTTAAACCTGGACTTAAACATGGTCAGAGTCATCAGGAAGACTATTCCAGACTTGAGCTACATAAAACCGAAACGCTGCTTCTCCCTGTTTATGCAGGAACGATGGGGGTATTTAATTAATTGACCAAAAATAATACATTTAATAAAATAGAAATAATAAAACAGCTGTTGGTTGGTCGGCGGGTCCTGAAAGCTGTGTTTTCAGAGCCGGGGCGGGGTCCGTGAACGCAGCCTAATCCAGCCCAGCCGCTGAGTAGCCATTTTGGTCCCACCTAAAACAGACGAACCAGCTTCACTTTGGGCCGCCGGAGATGGAAGAAACCGAGCCCACTGCGAGTCTCTCAGCCGCCCGAGCCTTTTGAATCCCCCCCCACGAAACATCCACCGGTGACACCGGGCGCCATGGCTCGTTTCTAGCTAGAGTTTTTTTGTGATTTTTGGAAGTGGCGACCGACAGCGCCTCAACGTTAGTTTAGTTAGTTAGCTTCACTGACCCGAACCCAAACGGACCGACGGACTCTGGTTTCGTTTGAACACCGTGTACTCGCCATGTAAAGACCGATTGTAAGATTATTATGCTCGTTTTTTTCCGGTCCCTAACGGCTCAGGTGCTCGGCTCGAACACGTCCGGTCTGGTTTGAAGATCGTGTCGGTCCATGCTGAGACGGTTTACCGGGGCAGAGCTGCAAAGCGAAGCTATCGTTTAACTTCGTGTCCAAGACGGTGCCGGTGGATTTTGGACCTCAGGAAGGACTCGAAGATGTCAACAAAAACTCCTTTACCGACGGTCAACGAGAAGGTGGCGGAAAGTGTAAGTATCAGTGGTTGTTTTTGGGCTGTTTTGCTGCTTCGCGGCCGCAAAAAGAAGGAGCAGGTTAATATTTGTATTTTCTAATAATTGTGAATTCTATTGGTGTGTTTGTTTGTTACTGGGCAGGATGAGAGCTGGTTGTCTCACACTGGGGGTTACACTTTGTTGGTAAACCGTAAACAAGCATATCCTCTATGTCCAGCACGCCCTGGGATTTTCCTCTTTGTTAACGTGGGGACGTATTTTCATATTATTCGTAGTTTTCTCGTAGAGTAGTGATTTTTACTGTGACTGCAGGTAACTGGGATGTACTCAGGAGGAGATATAGGCCCAACCAAGAACAAAACTACAGTACTTTGCCTGCTGGTCCTGGCAGGCAGCAGTAGTTTCTTCTCAGCCTGGCTATTGGCTGTCTCAGCTGTCACTCAAAGATTTTAACCGCTCAGCTTCCAAATATGGACTCGTTTGTCCCGCCCCCTGTGCACAGTAAAATCTTCATCAGGAAGCACTTCCGGTCAGCATTTTCACAATTAAATTAAGATTTTTATCCCTAGCAGCAAATAGTTAAAAAAATGATCGTGTCACAAATATAGAATCGATAGACATGTCCCTAACAATTATTAATATCGTTTTATAATTAATTATATTTCACGTATACTATTTCATTCCCACAACGCACATTTTTGTCATATTCAAATGAACAGTGGCATTAAAAATGCCCAAATTAATGAGTTAAAATTGATTATTTCCTCAGACCAATAGTTTAAAACCAATAATATATTATATTAAGTTTGAAGCAAAAGTGGTGGAAAATGTGAACCTAAACAATAATTGTTACATTGACAGTTTTCAGTCCATCATATTGATTAGTCATTTGTCATTTTCAGTTATAAAAAACATTTACTTCTCAAATGTGCGAATTTTCTGCTTTAACAGTCAACTTGTTTTTGTCTGTTAGCTGAACAAATCAAGCAATTTAATATAATATATATTAGTAATTGTGCAAATATTTGACAAAGTAATTAATATTGAAAAGCTGTTGGTTGGTGTCATAGATGTTCCACATATAAAAACTTTTAAGTTGATCTAAATGTTGTAAATTTAAGGTTTGTGTCTATTAGCTGCTTTGTCCATTTCTAAAATCCACAATTTTTCGTTCTTGCGCTGTTTTTGCCACATGCAACTGTTGAATTTATTTAAATTTGCATCCTGCTTATGTCCATGGTGCTGTAGCTTTGTCATGCGTTTATTTTTCTCCCCATATCCCATCTGTGAAGCTGCAGCCACGTAATTTCTACATGTGATATCATCCGAATCTCATGACTCATCATAGCAGCAGAGGAGAGTCAGCTGGAGATAAAACTCTCAGTGCACAAACAGGGCACTGAGGCAGATAAGATGCGGTGAAATTTTATTGGGCCCTAGGGGCAAATTAGGCCATTTAAGTGGCAGCAAATGTAAAGCATCAGTAGCTGGGGAAGCCACATAAAACCAGTGGAAGCAATGATGAAAGCAGGGAAAATAATATGTTAAATTAATGCTGCAGTATTTCAGCAGGTGAATCAGTTTTGATAATTAGTAAATAATTAGGCAACGCTTCATGTGGAAATACCAAAGATTTGATGGTTTCAGGTTCTTGAATGTGAAAATGTGCAGGTTTATGGACAATTTTATATGTTTGGGTTTTTGACACAAAGACAGTTGAAGGCTTCAGCTCGTGCTCCTAGTGAACATAGTCTCACAGTTTCCTGGTCTTAAAAAAAAATCTAGGGCTACAACTAATCATTAGTTTATTGGTGATTAGTCTCCTGTTCATTTCTACGATCAATCAATTAGCTGTTTGTAATCTCATGGAAATTTGGACTTTTTTCACTATTTCCTAAGTCCTATGTGACATCAGATAGACCAATAATTCCAAACCCAAATATATTCACTTTAAAGTGAGGTTAGATTTTTTTGGAACTGGAAAAATTTCAGCATCTGTGCTCAGAAAACGGTTGAATTATAAATTATCAAATGACTGTTAATTATAATTGTTAGGTGCAGGAGTAATTAAACAGATTATGAAGAAGTAAAACCGTGTTTTAACATTTCGTTAGCAATTGTAAGCAAGAGAGTCCTAATCATGAGCTGGGCACAGAGATGGTGTCTCACTAGATGCTTTTAATCTGAAAGGATGAGTTCTGGTTTCCGGTTCTGGTGTCCTGGCCATAGTGGGCTTGACTGGGACCTGAGCGTTCCCCCTCCTGCTGTCTCTCTGTGGTTATCGGGGCTCTGAGTTGGGAAAATCTGGTGTTGTGGGAATCTCTATGGGAATCATCAGCGTGTTCCTGCTGAAACATGACGGGCGCGCAGGCTGCCAGGAGACACCGCAGCTTTGTGAGTAGCCACGGAAAAGGAAAGGATCACATTAAACAGGATTTTCTTTCTCCTACAGGAAGTTATTAGCTGGAAGAATGGAAATGGTGTTTTTTTTTTTTTGTTTGTTTTTTTAAATGCAGATGTCCTGAGGTTTCTACAGGCTTTTTGAATGTTGTTTTTGTTTTTTGTGGTGTGTCTGTGGTATTTAATGCTGACCCTATCCCAGTTGATGGTATTTTTATCTCCACTGCTATCACTGTAGAAGTCCTAAAATACTCTTTAGTGACTTAAAGTGTGTCTGTGCTGCTTAGGACAGTTTAAAGTGGCCTTATTTCACTTAATGGCAGTCAGCAACTCCTGTTGTGTTTTCTTCTAGAGATTTTAACGCCTGTGGTCTTAATTACATTTATTGTGACCTTGGTATCTGTGCTAATCCTTAATTAAAGCTGATACTATTTCTAATATTTACACAGTATCTTTTAGAATTAATTATGTGATGCTCTTGTTAATTGGAGAGATGCTCTATGGAGTAAAGTACAGTTTCTTGTTTATCATGTTCAACCTCTGCTGGATTTATGTACAACTTCACTTTAGCGTGACACTTCACTGTTCAGGGTGAATAACGGGGTCAATGACGTTAATGATGGGGGTGGGGGCAGGTGGAGCAGGATGGGGCAGAGGACACCACCACTGTTAATGAGGCCTTAGCCAATCGATACTGAGGCCACGCCAAGTATCTATCAGGTTTTTTTTTTTTTTTTTTTTTGGCTTTTGTAGTCGCAGGACCAGGGAGGGCTGCCGCCAGAAAATCAATCAGTGCTGTCAGTCCTGTACAGCCCAAAGTCACGACAGCAGGCCTCTCTGATACAGACACGATCCAGTTTGTGTTGGGTTTTATGTGCGTTTATCTTTCTGAAGTTTCTGTTCTCAGCTTTACCTCCTGAATATGTTGAAATTGTTTTTGTTTTATTTATGCAGTATATATTTTCTCCACCAAAGTGTGGCATTAAAATCAGACTTAGTGAGGGTGAAAAACATAAACAAGATTTTTTTTTTTTTCAGTGATTATTTTTGTAAAAAATTGATGAACAACAACAAAAAAAAAACAACAGAAAAAATCCCTCCTGAAAGTAAATATGGTCTTGAAATTGTGTGCTTTGTCCCACCAACAGCCCCAAACACCAAGACCATGAGTTTACTATCAGGTTAGAAAGAAGAAAACAAACCAGTGCGACGCTGGAGCTTAAAGACATTTTGGCAATTTTAATGAAAAATTCAGAAAACTATTGCTGAATAATCAGTCAGTGCTAATGTCATTCAGTGGAAAAGGAGCAGACAAGCTGTTTCACACAGCAAATGTCAGAAAGGTTTAAATTACCATCTACTAACTAAACTGCTCCTGAGGCCTTTTTTTTTTTTTTTGTTGTTTTTTTTTTTTTAAAACCACCTCTGCTGCACAGTTTCTCAGGCTGCATCATCTGAACCAGACTGCTCTGATGAACTGACCCTTTAACTTTCACTAACCCCTTTGAAAGCTGATTTGTTTCTGTACGTTCGACTGTGTATCCTGTTTTCAGAACATCTATGTGCCAACCACAGGATATGAAGCTGCTGCCAACCTGATGTTGTTCAATTTGAAGTTTGTTTTTTTTTTTTTGTTTTTTTTTTTTGTTTTTTTTTTTGTTTTGTTTTTATCTAGTCTGTGAATTGTGCATCAGTGTGACTTTTATTAGGTGATTTTAATAAAAAAATAAATAAACCACACTCACATCCAATGTCCCTAAACTGATAATCTGTTTATCTTCATGGTGATTATGTTCATACGCGTTGTAGTCAAACAAATATGAGGATTTTGTGCTTTTTGAGGTTTTATGTGATAGGAAACCTTTTTCAATATTTTCTTATTATTGCTCTGAAACTGTTACCAAACTGTTGTAAAATTGGAAAGGGAGCAAAAAAGTGCCTCTGGCCTTGGTGTCTCTGATGTTTGCATGATGAAATGGTCACACTGGTGGGAAAATCCCAGGTTTATCAGCTGCCTGTGGCTGCTGGGAGAAAAATTTTCTCCGCTGGTCTGGGACCAGAACTGTAAATGTTATTTTTCCTGCAATGTCTTAAGTGGACAAGTCACGGTGGGTCAACATGAGTCTCCACTCACACGTGGAGGTTTCACAGTGTGTACGATTCAGCGACCTGCTCTCCTTTTAAACGCTGTGTCTCTTCCACAGCACACGTCTCACACTAATGGACGCCAGGAGATCAGCACGCGCTCGGGCCGGACTGGCGTGCGATCCCGCAGCTCGGAGGAGCCGCAGCAGCCGCACGTCGGCAACTACCGTCTGCTCAAAACCATTGGCAAGGGCAACTTTGCCAAGGTCAAACTGGCCCGACACATCCTGACCGGCAGAGAGGTGAGACGCACACAGACCGAGACAGTTAATTGATTAAAACAGCAACAGTCCCAGAAATATTGGAACCAATATTCCAGCGTTTTTGAAATTTATTATAATAATCAATGAAATTGTATTTAGCCTAGTAGATGTATGTAGTATTTCTTCTTAAATACATTGTTTACACTCTTTTTAAAGTAAAAATTTAAAACAAATTTAATCCACTGAATAGTAAAACTCAAGCTGGTGAGATTTGTGCTCGGTTTAACCTCTATGAATAACGTAATCTATATAAAGACGCCTCTTTATTCCTCTGTAATCCCAATGAAGACGTAGCTACAGCAGGGAAACATACATATGCGAGATAAGATTAAATACTATTTCATACATGTAACCGAAAGAAACCCCACTCTTTCCTGTTATGTGTAATATCAGCAGCAGATATATCTGGCACCAGTGTTCTCATTACGCTTCACTACTTTCATGTTTAAAACTTTACCTGACTTTGACATTGCAACACAACAAAGCTCATACTCATAAAAACAGAATTTCACACATCAGCATGTCTCTGATATGAAAACACAGCAAATCAAAAATGAACCGTGCTGCGTCAGAGCCAAAAGCTGGCACCAAACGTTTGGTCAGATTTGTGCACTTGTTTACTCATTCAATTGCTGATTTTAAGTCAGAATTGTGTTTTTGTATACCTGCTTGTGTCCTGGTGTCATTTATACAAACCAGTAACACATCAACTCAAGACGACATCAGGTCCTTTTCAGCCCGGACGTCTCTCTGTGCTGCCTGACTGAGGGCTCTAACCCTCGTCGGCAGTAATGGCTGTTTTCATGCAGAGCCGACGCTGCTGAGCCTTTGATTTGTCCATAATTGATGAACAGAAAGAGCGAGCTTCTTCTTAACACGGCAGCTGACATTTAACAAAACAGCGTCGCTCTTTTCCCTTCAATCCACCCTGATTCTGTTAATTATTCACCAATTGTGTGGCCATATTTTATCTTGGGGGAGGATGTGGTAACTTTCTTACTGCTCTTTGAGTTTTCTCTGGAAAAAAAAAAATTCTGTGCTCCACAGAGTCAGTGTCTGTGCTGGTGGTTAATATTCTGTGTTCATATTCCACTTCCTCAGTTTCACACGTCTCTTCAGCTGTTTTGTCCCATTCAGCTCAGTTTCTATGCTGTTTCTCTTCTTCTTCTTCACAGGTGGCAATTAAGATAATAGACAAGACGCAGCTGAACCCAAACAGCCTTCAGAAGGTAATTTACCCCCTTTCCTTTTCCCCCCTCCCTTCAGTTACACTCTCACACTGTGGCAGAATCCATTTACTAATTCATGAAGCACAACAGATTGATTATTAATTGTGTAAGTGGGAAGCAGGGCGTGCTGGGGCAGAGTGTGTTCTCCATATAGCTTCAGGTTTGTAGCAGTGGAAGGAGATGATTCAGCTTCAGCACAGGCTGTTTCACAGGTTTTGCATGAACCTTCTGGACTGTAAAGCTTGTTAAAGGAGGCTGTGTCTGTGTTAGAGCTGGTTTAATCAGTTCTGTTCAGCCAGTTTTGGAAAAGAGGAGTAAATCTGAGAGTTTTTAAAATGCTCTTCAGGTTTAGATTAGTTCCCATGAAGGCATTTCTCTTTTTAACTTTGTCTCTGAATGTCTGCCCCCCCCCCAGGGAGATCAGTTTTTTCTTTACCTTGCTCCAGTTCATGCTGCTCAGTTGTTGTGCAACTGGGAGTGACAGTTTTGTTTTCCTTGTTATAGCACCCACATGAGGAAGTGGGTTTACTTTTAAAATGCAAATTTCACAGGCTGAGAGTGAATGCTGCCTTTGCTGCCCAGTGAATAGCAGTTTCACTTTCCAGTTTGAAGTCAGTCAGAGTTGAGAATGAGCTGCCCATAGCCCCGTTTCTTTTTTCTTTTTGTGTGTACTCATTAGTAGGGGAGATGTGTGTGTGTGTGCGTGTGCATGATTGTTTTGATCTGTGCTGCTGTACATTTTGGCTCCGTTTCATGGCCTGGAAGTGGTTTCGGGGAAGTCAGAGCGATATCGACTGGGCTGCTGCAGCTCTGGAGGCTTCTTTTTTTTCCCCTCATCAGACAGATAAGAGCGGACGGGGCAGAGCACAGCAGCTGCTGCTGCTGGTGGTGATGATGTTGGGTGTTGATGTTGAGCTGGCCCCCGCCGCCCGGCTGCTCTCTCCCTCGTCCCTCTCAGCGGTCGGCTAGTGGTTTTCCATCAGTTTTTCCAAAGCTCCATTGATTCTGGCCTTTGTATCGCAGGCGCCCAGGCCCTTTGGCATTGGCTGGGACACAACACTGACAGAAAAACACTGAGTCATGACAGCGCTGTGCACCGAAACACAAAGCGCGAGGCTTTTGTCGGCGGTCCTTGTTGTTTTTAGGTTACTGCTTTGTCCCAGTGAAGGAAAAATAAACTCTTTTAGGGATTAGTCAGGTCATGTTTCCTGTTGTTCCACCAGGGATTTAGATTTTCTTCTGATGTTTATTTTAAGAAATTAGGACTTGCTTGAAAAAGAAGATAAATTCAGTACTTTTTGGTATTTTTACAAGATCGACACATTAAACATTCCTGCTGCTGTCATGTGTTTCTATTTCTAGTTTTTGCTTTTTGTGTTTTTTTGTTTTTTTTCTGGTTGAGTTGGAGGAAATCCAAACATAGATTTGATTTGTGCCTTAATTTAAACAGAGGGACCTCAGTGATTGATCCTGGTCCTAATCTTGAGGGTTTCATATCAACATGGGTCACTCATGTTAAAGGAGTAATTCAGCTTTTTGGGGAAGTGATTCACTTTAATACTGAGAGGTAGATGAGAAAATCAGTCTCCCCAACACTCCCATGTGTCTACAGTAAATATGAAGCTAACGCCAGCGGCAGAGTGGAAACAGGCTGGAACTGATGACTTTCTGGAAAGACGCTGGTCCTGAACAAGATCTGCTGTGACACACAACCTACAACATTTAGTTCTTACGCTTCAGTTTTATATGGATTAAGCAAACGAGATGTAACGTGTTAATGAGCGTTAGAGGTGCTTGTATTGGGATGATTTCCCTTTGGACAGGATTCTCCTGCGTCTGTCTTTAAGCCAAACTAACAACCTCTGGCTGTAACCTGTTTTTCTATAGACATGAGTGTGGTATCCATCATTTCTAGTGATGCAACTATTAGTCAATTATCAGATTAGTTGCAGACTCTTTTTTTTTAATTTTTTTTATTTTACGATCACGTAATCGTCCAGTTTCTTAAATGTGATTGAGACTTTTTGAGACAGTTAATCAGACAAAGTAGGATATATAATATCAGTTTGAGCTTTGGGAATTCATAACCATTATAGTTATTCTTGTTTGGGTTGTGTGTGCTAATACTAGTCTTCGGCTGTTACTGAGCCTTTTAAAAAAGTGATCTGTTTTTAATGAATTTATGTCATCATTAACAGTGAGAAAGGCTGTACCACACATATCCTAAATATATGGTATGGTAACTCCAATTTAGGATGTGTTTAGGTTCAGATGAGTTTCCAGTGATTGGGCTGTGTGTTGTTTTTCTCTGTGCTCATCTTTCCTCTGAGCTGGTGCTACAGCCGGTGCTCCGCTGTGTCCTGATCTCTTATGTAACTGGAAGAATTGGCGAGAGGCTGATAGCAGGGATATCGTCTCTGCAGCCTAAATGTTTATTTTCAGTCTCTGTTCTTAATAGTTTGGAGGAGCTGAGTCGACGTTCACATCTGTCAGTGGCTCCTGGCAAACTGCTCTCAGCTCCCACTCTGTCCTCATTCAACCTGCTGGGTGTCTATTGTCATCCAAGTCAAAGGTCAGAGGAGTGAGTGTGATGCTGGGAAGTCTTGATTAAATGTAAACAGAGTCAAAGGGTTGGAGTGTGGAACAAGAAGAACCTGTGCTCTGTGTGCGCTGAGGTTTTCCTTTTTCATTAAATGTTTTTAGAGCAGTACCTTAATCTGCAGTTCTCATTTGTCACACAGTTTCTCAGTGTTTTAATTAAACAGGAAAAAACTGACAGTAGCATCTTATATAAGAATCTTACATGTTTTCTGTCAGCAGCACCCATGGTGGTTTCAAATGACACTTATGGGCTAATGCTAATTGCTAAACATTAGCTCAGCATTACCCTTGGTTAGTCTCCTGAATGTACTGGCCTGATTGACACTAGAACATCTGGGAAGTTTGTCTTGTTTTGGGAACCACTGTGCTAAATTAGTGTGGCAAGAGAGAAGTTAGAAAGTTGGTGGTGAAGTTTCTTCTTCTTTACGTCTGCAGTGGTCAGACCACCAAAAGGCATGTCTTCATTCCCGGCCTCATAACTTTAAAAGACTGAGCTGGACCTGTTTTCTTTAAAGGGTCCTGGCAGCAGTAAATTGGAACCAGTGTGTTTATTCCCCCAGGTTGACTTTGTTTGTCCAGATGAGAATAATAACATTCAAGCTTTTGCAGTAAGAATCAGTGCGTCTTGCTCAGAAAGCTGAGCTGAACAATAAACTCCAGGGGTCAGTTACAACGGGGTGCTGACATCCATCGCTCCTAGCTGACGTTGCAGGGGCTCTGACTCACCTGAAAGTCTCTAACCTGGAGTCTTGAAAGTTTACAGAAAACGTGCACTAAATAATAATAATAATACATTTTATTTCATGGTGCCTTTCAAACTCTCAAGGTCACCTTACAGAGAGAAAAAGGAAGCATACAGCATGAAATACATAGTGTATTAAAACAACAATAAAATCAACCATGCATAAACAGAGGGCCAGAATGTAAAGGCAAAAGTGCGGAGCATCCAGGAAGTGGGCGATGTACAGCAAAAGCAAATTGAAACACAGAAACCCAGATGACAGAACAACAAATATGAGACAATATGAAATAGGCGGAGGGTGGTAGAACATCACGGGCTGCTATGAGAAGTTAAGAGAGTTAGGTGGAAAACGCTATACGGAACAGATACGTTTTGAGTAATGATTTAAAAGTTGATAAGTCCGGAGACGACCGGATGCGATGAGGGAGAATGTTCCAAAGGCGGGGCGCAGTGTGGCTGAAGGATCTAGCGCCCATGGTGGCCAGGCGCGCTGTAGGGGTGCAGAGGAGAGTGGAACTGGAGGAGCGGAGAGGACGAGGCGGAGAATAGATATGAAGTAGTTCAGTGATGTATGGTGGGGCAATAGAGTGGAGGGCTTTGTAGGTGAGAAGGAGGATTTTATAGTTTATACGGAAGGACACAGGGAGCCAGTGAAGTTGTTTAAGGACAGGGGTGATATGATGTGAGAATGGAGTTCTGGTGATGATTCGGGCAGCAGAGTTCTGGACAAGTTGAAGTTTATGAAGTGATTTGAGAGGTAGACCAGTGAGGAGTGAGTTACAGTAATCCAAACGAGAGGTGACAAAGGCATTAACGAGTATGGCCGTGCTATCGATGGTGAGTGAAGAACGGATGCGGTTTATGTTACGGAGATGGGAGTAGGCCGACCGGGTAGTGGTATTGATATGCTGAGTGAAGGAGAGAGTACCGTCTAGGATGAGCGGGTCCACGGGAGTTTGTTTACAAGCCTCACATCACTTGTAATTGCGACAGTGTTTACTGAAACTGGAAAAAGCAGGTTATGGAAAGTTTTCCACTGGAATCTGGACTCATAGAAGCCCAGTCTGAGTGTGACTTCATCCCCTAGCTGTGTGTAAGCTGGCCTGAAGATGCTATGTATTGATCACATGACCTATTGTGTAATCTGGGCAGCTGTGCATCATTGTGGTGGCATGATGGGATCACCAGCAGGTTTATGCCCTCGACCTCATGGTTGTATTATGCAGTGAATCATCAGTCTCTCCCTCTCCTCTCCTCTTCTGTTTACTGTATACCATACCTGACAGAAGTATTCCCATATACCTGCTGGTCTGTTGCTTCCCACACCACCCAGGTGTCTATGTAGGACAGAACAGACTGTGCCAGAGACGCAAAGGAAAGGGATTAACTTAACTGTCCTCTTCTCTCTAGTAACCAGATGAGGTAAAGTTTCTTATTCAACAGCAGTGATGTTGTTTCCTCTGTCACACAGAAAACCAGCTCAGATTTATTCCCCTCTATTTTCTGGGAGCTCAGGAGAATATTTTCAGTATAATGACGGGCAGAGCGGGATCACAGGCAGAGTGTAATGACAGTGAGGAGACCTCAGGCTCAGTCCTGAGCTCTTCTCCTCCTCGTTGTCAGCAGCCACACTCACCCTGGCTCCGTTTGTTAACGTCTTCCAGACCACTCGACTCCATCCTCAAGGCCTTGCTGACCAGAGTTCATAATTAACCCCTCAGTTGCCTTAAAACCAGGAATGAAACAGGGTTTGTTGTTATCTCAGTTACCTCTTCCAGGCAGCGTCTATTTTAAAATAAGGACATTCCTGCGATAATATTTGTCTCTGTGGGTATGCCTCTGTTTTTAAGATGGACTGAACATGTAGAATATCACTTATTGACAGTTTTTGGGAGAATGATTATATATCTATGTATTTTTGTTTTGTGTTGATCATTTTACACAAAGTTACTAACAGGCCATCTGAATTCCTTAGGCCCAAAGCAATGACTTAACATGGCTTGTCATTTTTTCCTGTTGTACTGTAATTTGTTATGATCAGGTTTATGTTGAATAGAGTCCGATGTATTAGCTGGGCTGATAAACAGTGATGCACTGCTAGTCACTAATTTGACTTTTAACCACTGATTTGACTACATTTCCAAGAATGCTTTTAACAGCCCTGTGAAATAGTCTGAGCCTGTGAATGCATGTTTGAGTCTGTTTTTGGTTTTAGAAAGTTATTGGAGCAGCACAGCTAACAAAGTTAATCCACGAGAGTTAAAACCAAATGCAAACAAAGACGTTTCTTTCTGTGATGTAAATTAACTGTCTGTGCGTTGGACCCGTTAACCGAGGACCCAGATCACAGGGCACAGGTTGAAACACGAGGGACCATAAACAGTATCGGCTCTGCACATTTTACCGGATTGTGTGTGTGTTCAAACAGCTCGGCCCGCTGCATCGCGCAGAATCCAAAAACAACACCCGCTGTTCGTCACCATCTGTTTGCCTGTCGGGCAGACCCCAGCAGTTCTGGGTTCAGGACAGGAGGCTTTGTCGGGGCCTCAGTGGATCAGTGGATCCGTGGGTTCAAATCCGTTGCTCACTGAGGGAACAGATTCAGGCTCAGGGATAAAAATGAACAACACACAATTAGGCAACTATTTATCATCACAACAAGATGTTTAAGCTTTACAGTCAAACATTAATTTTTAAAAGCTAACCTCCCAGTAAAAATCAAGGCTGTGTAATCAGTACATTCATTTCTGTAATATTTAGATAATAATAACCTAAATGCAGCCAGAACACGCTGTCTGACAGAGATCATCCTGTGGCTGCACAGCCCTACGATCTGCTGGTCAGTACACTGTGGCTGCTCCTGCCTCATGAAATATTGAAACCTTTTTATATTTTTATGGAAGGGAAGAAAGTGCGGTGTAGTTAACAGCCGATCAATAATAAATAGCACTCAGTTCTCTTCGTGCCTCGCTCAGCCGAAGACTAAAAAGCATCTTTGGCCATTACAAATCTGCTTGTCTGGTCACTCTGAGCACTGATCGGGATGAGAAAGTGCATAGACGCCGTCTTGTTATTAAAGTGAGGTGGGGAGATACAGTGGTGCATGTTTAACTTAATTCAGACCCGGGTCTCCACACCGCAGCTGGGATGTCAGCTGTTGTACGAGCACTGCGGGGGATCCCTGTTGTTGTGGTTCTGTACTGGTGTTGACAACATGATCACGTTTCCCTGACAAATGTGTTGAATTTAGAGTAATGACCAGTGTTTGGTCTGAGGTTCTAAACTGTCTGAGAATAAGTTAAGAATAAGAACAGGAATGTTAAAGGGGAACCTGGTGTTTCCTCATTTCAAGATATATATGAAGATGAAGAAGACGGAGACAGGAAGAGAAATCTGCCATCAGAAATGAATGTGTTACCAAGTATCAATTCAATTCAATTCAATTTTATTTGTATAGCGCCAAATCACAATACAAATCATCTCAAGGCACTTTACAAAAACTAAAACTAAAAACCCAACAATTCCCTTATGAGCAAGCACTTGGCGACAGTGGAGAGGAAAAAACTCCCTTTAACGGAAGAAAAAAACCTCCAGCAGAACCGGGCTCAGTTTGGGCGGCCATCTGCCTCGACCGGTTGGGGTGAGTGGATAGAGCAGAGAGAAAAGAACAGCAACAATAAACAACAAATAGACACTGCAGGTTGGTGGGGCCAGTAACTGCACATCAGCGATAAACAGCTCCAGGACCAGGGACACCTGCAGAAGGTACAGAGAGAGAGAGAGAGAGAGGGAGGGAGAGAGCACAAACTAGGGGAGAGAGAGAGCACATGGTTAGTAACATTCAATTGTGGAATATACATGAGGTGGGAGAGAAGGGGGGGGGGTAGGGTAGGGGAGCGGAGCTCAGTGCACCGATGGTCCTCGGGCAGTCTAGGCCTATAGCAGCATAACTAACTAAGGGATGGTTCAGGGTTGCCTGAAGCCAGCCCTAACTATATGCTTTGTCAAAGAGGAAGGTTTTAAGTCTAGCCTTAAAAGTACAGAGAGTGTCAACTCATTTAATCCGGTCTGCAGGCAGTCACTATTCTCATTGATTAATTTGCCATTAAATATCAGAAAATACTAGAAAAAAGAACATTTTTAACAAGTCAAGCAAAGTTATTGAGATTGTCTGAAAAGTAACTAAATGCATTGATTAGTTTATCAATTAACTAATCAATGCAGGTCTAAATTTAATCATTGCTTTATTGTGGAGAGTTACTATGTTACACGTCAATGCCCCTTAATAAGTGACTTTGTCTGAAACCTTGTGGAGACTTTCACATTTTCAAAGTTTACTCTGAGTTGAATCAATAAGTTGATTGGTTCTGTATTGGTAATTAATTATTGTTAAAGTCTTTAAGCAATAAATTCCAAATATTTGCTGGTTCCTGAGTCTCCAGTGAGAACTTTCAGATGTTTACTGCATGGTAGCATCTAAATTGACCAGTCAACAACATTCAACAGATTGATTGATAATTAAGATCATCAATAGTTGCAGGTCTGTCTATAACGTCCACATTTAGGGCTGAAGCTGTAGAGACAACTTGGGAGACAATTCCTCGCCCTTTGCTTGACACGTTCACAGCTTTTGTGTAAGCAGCACCACACCTGTTGTCACATGTATTTGTCTTTTGTTTGTAGTGCGGTTTTTACCTGGTGTCATCAAATAACGTGACTTTACCTCCTATTTTATCTTTTGTGTTGGAAGTGAACCACCAAAGCAAAATATTTGTGGTAACTATGTTGAACTGGCTATAAATCATTGAATATGGAAACCTGAGTGAAGTATGAACTCTGTTTCATTTTCAGCTCTTCAGAGAAGTTAGAATAATGAAGATCTTGAATCATCCCAATATAGGTAAGTGGATATTACAAACACACACTGTCCACGTGAGTTTTACTAGTTGATGATTGGAGAGGAACGTGTCACCAACATACTGCCACCCTGAAGTCGTCAGCTTGAAGTATTGTTTAAGCATTTTAGTGCCTTTTAGTCTTGTTTTGGTTTAGATAGGTTACTGAGAAGATGGAGTGTTCTTTGAAACCAGATAATCCTGTTGAGTTTCTGTCAATATGGACAGAGGAGGACATGTTTTGGGAAAGTTGAGGTGAAATGTTACAGCCTTGGAATAATCTGAGAATAAAATGTCCCAGATGGACTCTCGGGCCTGACTCCTAGGATCAGAAAATAAAGCAGTTTTCATCAATAAACAAAAGAGTGCAGTGCCTGAAGTAGTAGCAGACTTTGGCATCAAACAAACAGCTGCAGGAGGAAATACCAACTAACACCAAACCACTGCAGCAGCAAGAACCCAGCGACACAAAAAACCCTCAGCTGCTGAAGTCTTTAACCACGACCCAGGAGCTACAGGGACGGGAAATAGCACTGTGGTCTTAAACAGGGCTGCAAATAATGGTTATTTTAAATATTGATTAGTTGGCTGAATATCTTCCTTCTCTGATTGGTAATTGTGATTGATTTATACAGAAGTAAAGAAAACAGTACAAATGCCCCACACAAGCTTTTTATGCAGCATATTTCATAGAAAAACATCCTGTACTGTGATGAACCAAACTATTCAGAACGGTTTTAATTTTTCAAGAATTGGACCTATTGAGATTTAATTATTTGCATTATCAATGTGATAACCTGCATTGATGGTTTCGCCTATACAACAGTAAAAAATTAGCCTCAAATGCCCTTAAATAGCTTCTTTTGTCCTAAAATGCTACAAGTTATGGACGTGGGAACATTTAAGCCGGTCCGCCATTATTTTTGGCTCTTCTGAGTTAACATGTGCTGGACATGTCAACAGTGCTGCTGCCGCCCTGGTGTTGTTGTTGAACTGTATTGTGTTAAACAGAGGTGTTTATTTCTATAACCACCCGCTTTAGGACAGTGGGACTAGTTTATAAACAGAAACATCTCTGCAGAGCGGAGTAGGGTTCAGCAGCAGCAGCAGCACAGACCAGCAGCCTGAACACAAACTAAATTTGATCCCCTTCATGGACGAGGATTTACTGCCTACAGTGTTGGATTAGACTCAGTTTAGTTTAGCTGGGTGTAACTTATAAACTGGTAAATTAAGATTATAACACCCACGAAGGAAGAATCTATATCAGTAGACTCTTCTATGACACAGACATGTACACTCATCCACCACAACAACAAACAGACAAAACCTGCCATGTTGCGTTTGATTTTCAATATGGGATTTCCTGCTAATTACGTTTAATTTCCTTTCACTGCACTCCCTGATTTCCTCTGCAGAAATGTGATTATTATTATTACAGTGAGAGCTTACCAGCCCATACACTTGTCTTTGTCTTCCTTCCCACTTTGTCTATTTTTAGAGTGCAGCCCTCAGCCGCTCATCACACACTCCTTTATATCTCTGAGCTGAACACACTGCGGTAAAAAAAAAAACACAAACAGGACTGTACAGTAAATATTGAGCGCTGCTCGGCTCGATGCTCCGCTCTACACGGTCATGACACGCACGCACAGATCCACGTGACTTCACTTTCCCCCTTGAAATCTCTCTGTGTCTGTCTGGAAACACGTTTATGAATTTATTACTGTCTGAATCGCCCCCATCTGTTGACATGATTAAATATATAACTTCCCCTTTTTTTTCTCCTCACTCTGTTTCCTCCTTCAGTCAAGCTTTTTGAGGTGATAGAGACGGAGAGAACACTGTACCTGGTGATGGAGTACGCCAGTGGAGGTGAGACAGTGTTTTCTTTTCTTTTTTTGCTGTAAACTGTTAATTAAGAGAAATCTAGAAATCTAACTCCTTTAGTAAAATGAAAATGCAGTTTTAGGCATTTATATTTTTCATATTGAGCCCAAGGAAATTTATAATTCCCCAGATAAATAAAACTGTACAACAAAAAGATAAGTGGAGAAACATTCTCAGCCATATCTATACAGCTGCTGTACAGATCAGCAGATACAGGCAGTAGAAGTCTGCACACTGTGTGCTGCTCCCAAGGTCCCAAGTATAATTTATTAAAAGCAAATGTGATAAATGTGGGTGTTTAATAATTTATGCATGTGGGGGGCAGCATGTAGTCTGCAGACTCTGTTTCTACCTGAAAGGACAAATATAGAAGAACGCAGATCTGAGGGGCGTTTAATGAAAATGTGTTAGAGGTGATTCATACTGATGCTCCTTATGTTGTTAGTTACAGAAAACATAGATGTGCATTTGAGTCCACAGCCTCAGCATCTTCACAACCAACCCTACACTAATGGTATATTTAGAGTAGGTTTATAAGCAGTCCCTGGATGAAATGTTCCCTTTAAGCTCCAATATTTATTCGTCATTTATTCTGTACATCATATACAGTCCTGTCCTGCTGCCTGCAGACCTAAGGGTTGGGTTAGTTTCGAATAAAATGGGAATAATTGACTGGTGGTGTATCTTGTTTAGATGTGCTTTTCAGTTTGCACATTAAGATGCTTCACATAATTTCTTTCATGGTCAGGTATTTCAAAAGGTTTTTATACTTGACTGAGGTTGAGAGTTCAGTCTGATGATAAAAACAAAGTGAGATGGAAACAGACTTGGTGAATAAATCAGGACGTGCCCGTATCACCGAAGAAATTGAAAGTATCAACGATGAGAGTACACTAACAAGCTGACATTGTCATATTTGCATTTTTGCATTTGTGGTTTGGCTGGTGCTTTTTTTTTAATGACATCATCTTGTGTCTTCTGCACTGGCTTGAGTTTGCGTCACAGACTAACTTTTAATAACCACATAATGCTACTGGATAGAAATTTGCATTAGTTTCTGTTTGAACAACTTTCACAAGATTATTTTGAAATATTTGAGTTGTTTTATCTATAACTAGTCTGCACGTTCACAGTTCTTTCCAGTCCTAGATGATTGTGGGAGAAATTTATCAACCCCCATTATGGCCATAGTCTTGATCTCGAAGTGTGAGAGCTAAGCTTCCTTCCACCAATCAGGAGATTTTCAGTTTCTGACTTAATGCAGCGTCACGCATACCCAGATGCTAAAAGGCGCAGCTTGTCATTGATTCCTGGAAAGGTCGCGTTTGGGCTGCTGAGCCAAGCAGAGACGACAAATTGTGAAAACCTGCATGTTGAGGACCAAATCGTATTACCCCTGAGATGGGAGATCTGATCATAGGCCAATTGTGTTAGATCTTGAAGTAAATCTAATATTTCTTTCTGTTTGGCATTGATTCTCTTGGAATTGAGGCCGAGTCTTAAGGTGACCCGTGCTCTCTGCGGCACAGCAGATCGCCTTCTAACCCCGAGCCAGCACATGAAGCCTGACGAGATTGTAGATCTCACTAACTGACCTCGTCATGAAAGTTGTTGCACAAATACATCATCAGATCAGTTGAGTGTAAAGTGACAAACACATGATTCATTTAGAGAAAAGTCTCTCACAGGACAGATTCTCCACCAGAGTGCTGCTCCAAAACTCTGTGCTGCCTCTGGTGGCTGGAAGCTTTACTGCAGAAATCCAGAACCTGGTTTAGTTTATCGGTCTGTGCCGTAGACCTCCATTGTTGTCCAAAAACTATTGGAAACGCAGCAGTGAGCCACACCGCTACACTGGGTGACTTTTGTACGTGGGGTATTCTAACTGTTGCATGAGAACTAGGAGCTGAAGATCACATGCACATGAGCCCATACAGAGCGATGGCCTTTTTTTTGCATTTGAGCTCTTTAACTTCATTATGTTAACAGTGTAAACATGTTAGCTTGTCAATGTTAGCATTTAGCTCAAAGGTACAGCATCAGAGAGCTGCTAACATGGCTGTACGCTCAGTCTTATTGTTGTTTACAGCCTGCTGATGCATTTTTTTTTTTTTTTTTCCTCAGTTCATAGGTTGATTCAAAAGATTTTTTTGGATCTAGTACTGTGCTTTTTTTAAAAAGTTTGTTCCAGGAACAAATCTTTAGGAGCAGATCTGTGTGACTGAAATGTGCAAGACCATGAAATGCAGTTTAAAGACCTGGACCAGTCTTCAAACAGTAAAATGGAAAATCTATGGGGCAATGCCATTTGTCAGCACAGCTCAAGATGTTGCCGGAGAATTATTGAATTTACAAGAATGTCATAATTTAAGTCTGTGGCTCACAATCCTATTTCCATCTTTTTTTTACATATGTGTTTAAACTTACACATTCTTATCCCAAAGGTTGTTACAGTTTTCATTCGACTTTCCAGATTTGTTCCATAATCTCCTCCCCATGTGCAGCACACGGTGTGCCCTTATCTCTGACATACAGTGTTAGCTGGCGTGTTCTGTCTTTAGCAGTTGAGTCAGAGAGTGGCGATGAATTGTTGCTTTTCTGAGGTTCTGAAGTACAGAAACACACACTCCGACCGCCCCTGCAGGTCAGCGCTCAGCGAGTGGGAGGCGTTCAAGGATGAGGAAAAGTGGGAGAGGTGTTTTTTCTTTTCTCTCCCAGGTTTCGCTGCTCGTTATTTTCTCTTTTCGCCTTGATGTGGACACACACATGCCAGCCACTCGAGTTCAATTAGCACACGAGCGTTCATAATCACGTTTTGGCTGGAATATGCACAAGTGTGGGCCGAGGGAAGGGTCTGCTGCTGGAGCCGAGCTCGGCAGCAGCTTTGTGCCTCCAGGAGAGACTCGGTGTAGAGGAAGCAGTGCTCAATATGGTCAAGAAACACCCTCAAACTGTGCACATGGGTGACGGTGCAGGCCAGCTGCAGAGAAAAGTTTATCATGAAGTTGTTTTTATAAGTTTGTTTCTCTGCTGCTCTTGTCTCTTCCTTATTCTCCGCCTTCTCATTCATTGCTCCTCCTGCTCCCTCGTTTTCAAACACACTTTCTATAATTCCCTCTCCTTCCTTCCCTTGCAGGAGAGGTGTTCGACTACCTGGTCGCACATGGAAGAATGAAGGAAAAAGAGGCCAGAGCTAAATTTAGACAGGTACCCAGCTTTCTCCCCCTGCAGTGTTCTGGTTTTACACCTCTGCTCCCGGCTCTGCCTCAGACAGGCTGCAGTCCTCTGTCCTACCTCAGGGACGGCACCTCCTCTACAGTCTAAAGACTGATGAGAAACATCCACACCTGCCTCCTTCCCAAATCAGTTAACTTTCTCACACACACACACACACACACAGTCCAAGGTCACCGGCTGTTGTAGGAACTGGGTGTTTTATTTAGATCTGTAGAGCCGATTTAATCAGCCCAAATTAGGACCTCTCAAAAATTAGGTGTTTTGTGACACTCACTCTGAGGTTTTCATTGTAAGTAAAGCAACCAGATGTCATGTTTTCAAATCACAGAAAGAAATAAAAAATGAAGGTTTTTGTTATAGCAGGCTGAAATCAATTCTTTAGACTTAGTGTGTTGTCAGGTATTCATTCTCCAGGGTATACTGTCCAATAGCTTCGCTAGGCATTGTGGGATTCCAGGTAACACAGCACTGGCCTGTAAAGTGATCAGAGAGGAGTGGACAGAAGTGAAAAGAAGGAGTGTGGATTGTGCATCATGTGGGTTTACATGAGGATCTTTAAATGTGGAGCTGAAGATGCAGAACAATGAGATTTGAACTTATAAAGTGAGAATGTAGGGACCATGTGGGCCCTGATGTTAATGTGACACAGGACTTTGGTCCAGTCTAAGCTGTAACAGACAGAGGAATATACAGTAGTGTCACCGCACAGAGGAAACCTGCTCTCTCACCCTCTTCAGTGCCGTCTTTGTTTTGTCTTTCTTGTTCTTGTCAACCGCACCTCCTCCTCCTCACCACCATTTCCTTTATCAGTCTGAGAACATGACACCAGACATTTAACTTAACCCTGCTTCTCTTTTCCCTGTGCAGATCGTATCGGCGGTGCAATACTGCCACCAGAAGCACATTGTTCACAGAGACCTCAAGGTGAGTTCAGAGAAGCCACAATGGTTTGTAGTCAGTTCAGTAGCTGCGGGAAACTATCTCAGAAAAGGCTGAAGCAACAGCTTCTCCACTGAGCCCAGTGTGTGTGTTATTGGGCTCTATCACAGAACCATGACTGTTCTCAGACCTTCTCTGAAATCTGAAGAGATTATTTTAAACACAAATTTCAGGCGAAGTTATTCATCCCTGCTGCACATGATGAATAACTTTTTAACTTGCTTGTACCTGTGTTACACCATTTATAGCTTCTTCTTTTTTTCCAGTTAAACCTGTGATGTTTGTGTCTTGTTGGATTGACTGTGTTCTTACTTTTCACTGAACAACCGATCAGGCTTCATCAGTATCAACTTGAACATCTGGTTTCCAAATTTTCCACACCAGTGCTGATGTATCTGTGATCTGCTGTCAGCTAATCAATACCTTTACTGATGTCTCATTGATTGATCATATGTGTTTGTCGGGGTGATTGATGGTTTAGTTCCTATTTCCAGCTCCAGAACCTTAAGATTGTTTAGCTAAGTGATTTCATATTTTTAGTAATATTTGTTTATGAGTAGTCAGTCAGCAGAGTGTATTATAATTACCCCAATTCACAGCAGATGGAAAGGTCACAGTGTAGGAAGCTGACGTTAGTGTTGCGTGTTTCATGACTTTCATCTTAACTCCCATATTCCCACGTGTCTAATTCCAAAACACCGTGTCTGCTGCTAATGAGGCTCGACTTTGCCCTTTTCTGACGTTCTCCATAACCGCACAACGCCTTCAAAATTCAGTCAGTGAGGGAGTGTCTGATAATGCAAACAGCATGCAGCCCCTCTCCACTGCTCACATGTTCTCCACCACATCACCCACTGGAGTGTAAATGGACCTCCTCCATTTTGTAGCCGTGATGCGTTTTACTTCTCCAAGTATAAATATTGATGCGTCTGTATTTTTATCTCGGCGTCAGTGGGAGAAGCCTGTGTCTGTTCAGCTGCACGTCCAAACTGTTTCCTCTGCTAAGCTTCATAAATGACCCATGAGGAGGGAGACATGAGTCTCTTCTGCCACCGTTTCAGATGCAGTGAACTGCATGTGTCCTTGTGTGTGTCCGTATCTCACAGGTGTGATTGTGTAGACGTACCCCACAGAATATAATGTCCACAGTTAGATTTGAGCTGCCAGGTGCGTTCAGATGCGTCTTTGGTCGTAACCCCACAGCTGCATGTGAGCAGATTTTTTTTTTTTTTTTTTTTTTTTTTGATGATTTGATAATTGCCTCTGACCGTTGTTTGTCTCACAGGCTGAGAATCTCCTCCTTGACGCGGACATGAACATCAAGATCGCCGACTTTGGCTTCAGCAACGAGTTCACTCTGGGCAACAAGCTGGACACGTTCTGCGGTTCTCCACCGTACGCTGCACCAGAACTTTTCCAGGGCAAGAAGTATGATGGGCCGGAGGTGGACGTCTGGAGTCTGGGGGTCATACTGTACACACTGGTCAGCGGCTCGCTGCCGTTCGATGGGCAGAACCTCAAGGTGGGTTCTTTTTTTTTTTTTTTTTTTTTTTTTTTAATGCATAGTTGTGCGGTTCTACCTTGTCCCACTTTTTTTTAATAAATTAAAGCCGTGTAGAACCTTATCTCTGCATTGGGGACACCATATTTCCATTGTCGGTAAATCCGTTTTCCTGACTTCAAACAAGAATCTGACATGCATGTCTCGTATGTCACTATTTTTATAACTTTGTCGTCCCGCTGTCTGCAGGAGCTGCGGGAACGTGTGCTCAGAGGGAAGTACCGCATCCCTTTCTACATGTCCACCGACTGCGAGAACCTCCTCAAACGCTTCTTAGTGCTCAACCCAGCCAAGCGGGGTACTCTCGAGGTGAGGGAGGACGCAGAAAATGTAAATATACCTCTCAGTTCTTAACAAACATCCCCAGCACGTCTGCACCACCAGAGAATGCCATCTATCCTCCACCTCCTCGCCCCTCCTTCTGGTCCCTGCATCCCCCTCTGCATCATCTCCTCTCAGGCCCACAGTGTCATATTTTATGTGTGCACCTGGCCCACACTCCTCCTCCTTTCTGATGTTGTAACCATAAATAATCCATTGTCGTTCTTGTTCGTCCGTGAGTCGAGGACATCTCATAGTTGTTAGGTCCGCACAGTCGTTCTAAAGGGGCTTTATCCATGACGGAGACAAGGGTGGATTAAATCTCATGTGATGGGAAAACACCCAAATCTGCATTTTATCGAGGAATTACATTTTATTTGACTTTGACTGAAGGTTTTATTATGAAACTAAAGTATCTAAACTTGGCTTTTTAATGTTGGTCCATCTTAATGTGAATTGAGCTGATTTAAGCATTTTCATGTGTAAAATCTTTTGTAACTGGAGGAGAAATAGTCTGAAGAGGCCAAAACTCCAGCAACACTCGTAGCATGAAGAACATCTTAAAAGTGATTAAGATGATCCAATAGGCAGAAAGGAAGGAAGGACATGTTCCTCAGGTCAATCACAGCCGTGATCAGTTAATGATCATTTCTTTCATCTTTATATGTTCTTGCCTTCCTGACACCCAGCAACACAACATTATAACATTAGCATATGAAATACAAATTTCATTTTTGCAGCAGCATCATTTTAAATATGGCAGCTGTTTTGTTCCATTTATGAGAAGGAAACTGTTTTATTGCATCTAGTTGAATTGAATTGATCTAAATGTAAGTGAATTAAACTGCGGTTGGCTTGACTCAGTCACGTTTTGGCCTCAGATGCCACATGATCGTCTTGGATCATAAACATCAGTTACAGTGGAGCATGATCAGTGCTAATTGGTTTGGCCTCCAGCAAGGCCATTGATCAGCTGCAAATTAAAAATAATTATTAATTACAGTGTTACAGAAAAACACAGGTTAATATTCTTGTAAATGTAAAATAACACACAGTCTCTAATTGTCCTGATCTGTTTTTGCAGCAAATTATGAAGGATCGATGGATCAATGCAGGATTTGAGGAGGATGAGCTCAAACCTTACACCGAGCCAGAGCTGGACATTACGGACCAGAAGAGAATAGGTACGAAATAAATAAAAACCCAGACTGATGCTTGTTAAACTGTTGACGTTTCCAAACCGTGTTTGCTTAGTCATTCTTAGCGAGCTTTACGACCACTGGGCCTGTGGTACCCAGTTGCGTAGTTAGAAAACTGCACAAGTATCAGAAAAGCATCATCTCCTTTTCCTTTATCACGGTCAAAACAGAGACTGTGGTTTGTGTCCAGTGGTGAGGAGATGTGTGAGGTGTTATGGCACTGAGGCGATCTCATTATTTCGGTGCCGAAGAGCTTTAAAGAAAAGATGAAACGTGATGATGAATGAAAAAACACGAGCAGTGCTGGAGATGCGTGCAGAGAGTGCAGATGCGGAGAGAAGCTCCCCGTCGTGCTCTGCATGAAAGCTGCAGACGGTGGGGGCTCTTACATAACAGCAGCTGGGGTTGCCTGTCAGCGCACATGTGTCGGTGCAAACTCCCAGTCACCCAGGGGAAAAAAGAAAAGAGGAGCAAGGTCTTTATCTTTCTGAGGAATCCCTCCATTTTAAATAATACATGAAGAATTTTACATAAAACATTTCCTTAAAGAAGAAAAAGTGTATTTGTGGAGAGATGGTGTCTGTCGCAGCAAAAGGCTTTAAGGTGTCATGACTTCAGACAGGAGGGGTACCAGCAGGATCTGCGAAAACAGACGAGACAGGCTCTGTGTTATGTAATCGTTACAGCAGTTTACATATCGATCTAATGTCTTATTAAAGCTCTGAGTAAATTTAACCCAAAAGTCACTGTGGCAAAGTCAGAACTAGAAACGTTTCTGACTTTTAAAGTGAAAGCTGTCCGATTAACGTTAAGGCTGTGGCTTCATAACATCAAATTTACAGCAGGACAAAGATTTTAAGGAGAAATTCAGAGTTTTAACACTAAATAAGATGGTCTTCATCTGTTGGGCAGATCAGAGCTGAAAGGATTAGATGATTGATTAGCTGATTGACTGAACATTTATCTCCAGCTGTTTTGAATAATCGTTTGTCATTTTTTTAAATCTCATAATAATCTTCCAGCCTGTCACATGTGAAGTACTGCTCCTTTGCTTGGTTTTCTCTGATAGTAAATCAGTCTGGGGGCTTCCTTCATTGACACGAGCTGAGAGATGAGAAAGTAATGTTCTTTCTTCTTTTCTTTGGTGATACTTTTAGTTTTTATTAGCAATCGATTAATCGTTTTGGTGAATTTTAATGCAAAACTAGTGAAATATTCTCTGATCTCAGCCTCTCATCATTTGTAAAGAAATGTTTTTGTGTTTCTAGACTTTTGAAGGTGATATGTGCAGCATTTCTTTTACAGGTTATTTAAATCTAATCAAAATCTGACCTCAAACATATCATTGTTGTTTGTAATGCCTCTGTGGTGAAACATGTAATGAACAGAAACTGAACTGAGAAGCAGACGTGCTGAGGGGGAGCAGGAGGGTGAAAGTGAGAAAGATGAGAAGGAGAGAGGGCGGCAATGGATGAGAAAAGATGGTTATTTCACGTTCTGCCCGGTTACAGAGGCAAGAGCTCGTTTCAGTCGCTTTTACATGAACTGAATCAAGTGGTGGTTTTTAGGTACAGAAGAGTGACAGAGGTTTTGAAGTCCTGAGTCATGCGTGTGTTTTTATTAGTGCACTTAGATTTGTCACGTCTGGCAGAGCGAATTACTCCACGCGGCTGTGGAAGGATTTAACATGGCCAAATTAGAAGGAGGCAGTCGGTAAAAACCTGCGAAGGAAAGCTGTTAACCCACTGAAAATAATGGCATTAGTACGGTTTTCAGTGGAGAGCTTCAGTGTGACATGATGATCAGAACGACGCCTGAGAGGCTTTTCCACCCTAGTAGGAAGAAAGCTGTCAGACAGGATGAATCAGTTTTATTTCCAGGGGATTTGGTTTCTGAAAACATTATACGTAGAGAATTTTCTGCTCAAAAGATGCAACTTTTCTTTCAGCCTGCTCCATAGACAAGTGGTAGAAGCTAAAATCGAAATTGAAAGGGTTTGTCGTTAGATTATGAAATGAGGTTTTACTCTGATTATTGGCACGTTACAGGTCACTATGGAGCTCATGAGTCATTTTTACACATTTTAAATTAACAGCTTTTAAAGCTCAGTGCCTGAAGACGTGATCTGCTCTGCTTAGAAATGTTCTCCAGCATGTTTCCAATTGAGGAGGCTTTTAAAGAATGAATTGGGTGTACGGTGCAGAGATGATGGGACAAAAGCCTTTTGCTGCTGCAGATGTGATCAGGAAGATGGGGAGGTTTCACGTCACGACCACTTGTGTGTTTCTGTCGTCATGTGGACAGAAAACCCGTGTGTCACATGACGAGTCTTTGGTCTTTCTGCTTCTCATTGATCGAGGCGAACCTGAAGCTGATTACCTGAGCTGCACCACTGTCACACTTCAGCCAATCACCGTGCAGAATGTTCGGCTTGGCATGATGTGTAGTTAAAGTTTGTGCAGCACTGGCTTCAGTGGTCAGTTTATTAGGTACACTTAGCTAAAGCCTTGTCAGACCAACCCAACAGTCTGCTAATGCTGTTTTTCTGAAACCGTTTTAGAGACGTGATGATTCTTTTGGAGGCCACTGCCTTAATGTAATTGTCAGCAATACAAGTCTTTAATTAATCACTTGTTCTTCAGATTTCGTTATGATTTGCTTTGTTGCTCTGCTGATGATAATGTTTTTGAATGTGTTTGTGCAGATGTGATGGTGGGGATGGGCTACAACCTGGAGGAGATCCAGGACTCTCTGGCCAAGATGAAGTACGACGAGATCACAGCCACCTACCTGCTGCTGGGCAGGAAGGCCTCTGAGGTGCGGCCCTCAGCCAGTGGTTATTATTACACTGCGATAGAACACATCAGCTGAACGTTACTGCAAAGTCAACAGAGGGGAGAGCGGGTGTTGGGCTGGAGACCAGTGTGTGACTCCAGTTTGTGAAATCCCCATCGTGGCTTCTGGTTTATTGGAGTCTATAAAACATCCTGAGCCAGGCTCGGGTATTAGTTACAGAGGTCGTTGTTTGATAGTTTAATTTTACGCAGATTTTCAAATCGGCAAAAATAACATGCTCTAGGGAAAAAGAAGTGTCACATTTTCCAGCTTGGTCTGGGTAGAACGCTGTTTACAGCAGTATAGGCATCAATTCTTCACTTCCTGTAAATTAAGTTATGGCTCTGGGGGAAAGTACGGAAAGTCTGAAGTTGATGGAGATGAGATGTTTTCCTGTTTTCTTCAGACAATGGTTTTACATGAAACCTTAGTTGTTTAGTCTGTTTCTGACCTTAAAATAAATCAGTTAAGTAGATTTGTTCTCATGCATGTAGAATTTGGAGTTCTCGACTGTAAGGAGAGTGAGGCCAGGTAATTACAGTAATCAGTAGTCAGAGGTTTTGGTTTCTGCTGGATGTTTTGACTCGGTCTGTCTCTGTTCCTCAGCTGGAGCCCAGCGAGTCAGCGTCCAGCAGCAACCTGTCTCTGGCCAAACCGAGACCCAACAGCGAGCTCAACGGCCAGTCGCCCTCCCACCTCAAAGTCCAGAGGAGCGTTTCCTCCAACCACAAACAGAGACGCTACAGTGAACAAGGTGAGGAGGACACGTTTCCCAGGCAGATCTGTTTTTCTCTGAGTCACATTTGAAAACTAAATACCAAACACTGAAATAGCTCTGTTGGTTTACAATAAATGTTTACATTTAGTTCTTATGTTAAACGTTTCGTTGCCGTGCTGGTTTTCCTTTTGCAGCATCAAGTGAAAACGAAGCACACAGTTCAGGCTCCTGATAAAGGTTTCTGTCAGGAGCTCATTGTCAGGCGGATAAAAACCATTCAATTGGCGGAGGCTTTTAACCTTTGGCTTATTTACGCAGCTCGCTGCTGTCCGCTGTGATATAATGCTTTGTCAATAATCTCCTGTGACTCTGCAGCTTAAATACCAACACAGAGAACCTGTAAGCTCGGACTCTAACGAGCATTGGTCCCCATGTTTTTGACTCAAACCACAGGTTTTTAGTCTCTGTGACACAACAATAGTTCAGTTTATGCATCACTGCACCAAATTAGTCTTATCACCACTTCAGCTGCCGGTTACTTTCTCAAGCAAACAGCCAATTTGTTTGGCCTAAAAAATGTCTGAAATGGTGACAGACTTCTCAAGTTCACATTTTGTTATTTGATTATAGAAAAATAACTCGCTGTTTAATAATTAATCAGCTGATCACTATGCACCTGTGTCAGTGTTGTTCTTCCTAAAATGTAGGTCATTTCATTTTAAGTAAAATTGGCCAGATTAATAAACGGTGTCTGCTGTGTCTCTGTGCAGTCGGTCAGAACGTCCCTCCAGGGATGGCTCATCCAAAGAGGAGTCAGACCACAACAGCAGAGAACAGCGCGAAGGAGGAGAGTGGAGTCCAGCTGCGTAAACCCGGCACCCCAGGGAGCCGCGGCGCTCCACCCTCCAGTCCTCTGCTCGGCAACGCCAACAACCCCAACAAGGCCGACATCCCTGACCGCAGGAAAGGCGCCACCACCGGGCCGAGCGTGAGTTACAAATAAAATTACAGCTTAGCTCACCCACGTCAGGAAATACTCACTCAGCTGCAGCGTCATGTGCAGCTTCATGTCTCCAGAAAACTCTGAAGTCTTTACGGCAGAGCTGAAATACAGCAGCCAAAAACAAGCTTCTGATTATGTGAAGGAAGACGAACGATGAAATAATTTTTAGACGCTATTCTATACAGAGCCCCTTCAAATCAGAACTGCCCCAGCTCACACTAGATTTTTCCTTGTCTTGCTTCACAGAACATCACTGCGTCTGCAGGTATGACCAGGAGGAACACCTATGTCTGTAGTGACAGAAACAACACGGACCGCCTCTCCGTCATTCCCAACGGGAAGGAGAACAGGTGAGAGGAGGAGGTTTGCTTTCAGCACGGAGTAGAATTGGGCTTTGACCTGGCACCTTTTTGATTTCTCAGTAAAAGTTTCATCATTTTACTTTTTAACTGAAGGACATTTTTAAGGAGGTTATTGATCTTGTACATTTTAGTGGAACCTGTTATTGAGGTCAGTGTGTTTAATTTCACCATCAGTGAGGGTCGTCCTTTGCCAGTGCTGTGGTCTGCACTGTGTTTTAGAGCATTTTATATCTAACAAGAATGTTGTTATATGCATGAATGTGGTCAAATCTAAGTCTATTAAATGTGAATATTTGTAGGGTTTGCACAAAAGTATCAGTGTCAACTGTCCAAATTCATTCTGGTTAAACTCTTAATAGTGTTTCAAGATTTCAGCCCAGATTTTCTGATTTTTTTTTTTTTCCCCTTTATTGTTAAAAAGAAAGTCCATACAAGATCCCTAGAGATTTCCTTTGTTTCATTCCTTGATTTTCTTACTTTCTGTTCCTTCTTTCTTTCTTTCTTTCTTTCTTTCTTGTATTTACGTTACCATTTTCCCATCATCTTATTTTTCATTTGTGCCTGTGTTTGTGGTTTGGGGTGGGGTGCGGATGGTTTTGTTTTTTTTGTTTTTTTTTTGCCGTGGCATGACCAGCATGACTGAGATGGCTTGTGCCACTAGCCCTTCCTCTGCCTTTGTGGCTGCTGCGTTCGGTGCCTCGTCCAGTTCGGTGCGGCTGAGGTATCAAACCGTCGGCCCTTTGTACGCTTGCCAGGCAGGCTGGGCCACGCTGCCCCACTCCTACTACGCTCTGGACTACTGCTCCCCCAAGTAAGACGGCAGGGCCTCCAAACCCCCTGTCTGTCTCCTCTCATGTCTCAGCCCCTGTTTGGCCCCTCGCTAACCCACACATCCAGCCAGCTTCACACTCTGTAACCCCCCAACTAAACCATGGACCATTTCCTGCAAAGACCAGTCAGAACCCTGTGCATCCAAATGCATTAATCTTTTATTGCCGTCAGTGTCTGAAATGTTTAGTCATCAGCCCCGAGCAGGTAAAAGGAAAGATTTTTTTTTTTTTTTCCTGTCAAGACAAAAACAACTAATGTGCGTTTAATTAAAGTTTGCCACCCCATTTGTTTTTAGTGTTGTGCTTACTGTAAAATGCGACGCTGTGTGAAACAGCTGCATATGAGCTGCTATGAATTTGTAGTTAAGTCCGGACACTGGAACAATAGTCCCTCGGACTCTCAGACTGAGCATGCTGCATCTTAGTCAGCACTCGTCACCCACCGGGGCTCACCTGGTGAATAGGTGTTCACAAAAAGAGCTTAATATCACAAAAAAGGCTTATTATCAGTGAAGCGCATGAAAGTGGATTTTTCTACAAAAACAGTTTGGTTTATTTCAGACACTGATAAAATTGGAGGCACAAGTGGAGAAA
This sequence comes from Mastacembelus armatus, assembly GCF_900324485.2. Lineage (NCBI taxonomy): Eukaryota > Metazoa > Chordata > Actinopteri > Synbranchiformes > Mastacembelidae > Mastacembelus > Mastacembelus armatus. Next base: position 1,691,778 of record NC_046654.1, on the reverse strand, counting down.
AATATGTACACACACTGAAATCAAGCAGCACTGAGAGGTCCAGTCCTCTGTGTGTGATGATATTTTTCATGTTTGCATCATCCCTCTGCCCACCATAAACTGGAGGACCTTTTGGCTCCACTGCAAACATTTGCAATAACAAACGTTCTCAGCTCCTGGTTTCTCCTTCATCCTCTGCTGTGAACTTTGACCCTTGATTTTTCCCATCTGGATCCCTCACCTGTTCGTCTCCGACACGATGGCCGAGCTCCATCACTCAGTCCCAGCACCCTCCGACCATCGTCTGTTTCTGTTTAGACTCTAACTGATCAGGGACACGACTCTTCTCGCTCTTCTCATTGTTCAGAGCTTTGATGTCCAGGGTGGGAAATTACCAACAGCTGGTGAATTTTAGCTTCAGCTGCTAAATTTATTTACACTCTTTTCTAAAACTCATTTCTCCCATACGTACTAATACTCCCATACTAATCTTACTTAACGATGATTTGATCTTGTTACCTCAGTAACTTTGCCAGTGGTTGGAATCTTAGTCCTCATTTGACTGGAGGAACCAGCATCAGTTGGTTCTCCTGCCATCGTTGTTAACTCTCCCCACTCAGGGACTACTTGTGTCAAAATATGTAATTACTAATGTGTGTCTGAAAGTTCCTCATCATCACAGGTAACAAGACCACATCATTTTTAGGTAAGATTTAAAAGATAAGCTGGACATGCAAACAGAAAACCTCAGAAAGGACATTTTGCAGCTAGGATACTAATCTCAGAGTTGACTGTTCATTCTGTTCAATTCAATATTTTTATGCTTTTTACTTGAGTCCTGGTAGGATCAAAGTTCAGACCAGTTTTTGCCAAAACCATCACTGACGTAGTATCCACCTCTGGTCACTTTCAAACTCACACTGCACATGACTTTTGGAGTCGAGCTTTTGGCTGCACAGCTCTGTCAGACTAAAACATTTCCTTTTATTTATAATATAACCTCTAAAGTTAAAACTATTTTAGGAGTTAGGTTTTTTTTCCACCTACAGATCAAGTTTAGCAGCCTCATCATATCAGTTTCTTACTGAAGTGGCAATTTCCTACCCTGTGGACATCGAACAGCCAGAACTAATGCATTTAATCCATGTCAATATTAGAAATCCATGTAGGAATAACAAACTGTCCTGTCCAAGATAATGAGGGGGTGTTATGTAAGGGCAGTGAGGGTTTTTCCGCTGCAGCAGGATGCTTGTGTACCAGTGTTGGACCTTCTCTGTAAGCACTGAGCAGGTTTCATCTGTTTCTTTTAGAGAAGACGACATTTGAAACTGTGTCTCTCTAAAATTAAACCAAATTATTTGGCTGTGTCACACGGGTAGACGTTTGGGTACATTGAAGTATACATCTGCAGTGGAAAAACTGAGCCTGTGTATATATTGTATTGTATATATTGTAACCTCTCCCCCTCCCTCCACCTCAGCAGTGTTGCAGTGTCGCCCGGTGGCCAGAAGAACCCGGTGGCGTCGACCCACAGCGTCGCTAACGCCACCACGCCTGACAGACTCCGCTTCCCCCGAGGCACCGCCAGTCGCAGCACTTTCCACGGGGGGCAGCTGAGAGACCGCCGCACGGCCACGTACAACGGGCCCCCGGCTTCGCCCACCCTGTCCCACGATGCCACCCCTCTCTCCCAGACCCGCAGCCGTGGAACCAGCAACCTCTTCTCCAAACTCACCTCCAAACTGACCCGCAGGTACGTAAGGAAACACCTCACATCAGTGAAGCTCCGAGGGGTCGGGCTGTAGCTGTCTTTCTGCTCTGTCAGCCTTAAACCTAAATTTTACAACTGTCATTTTCACGCACTTCTTCACTTCTTCTGAGGTATTTCTGTAAATGCTGAGACCCTCCTCAGGCCTTAAATACAAAGTAGAGAGGCTGCAGCCCTGCCCTCTACGGAATAATCTCCTGACTCTGTTTGATGGAGAAACCAGTCGACATAGTGCCTTATAGGTGTAGGATGATTGATTTCACGCTGGGGGAACACTTCACTGTCCCGAAGGATGTGATTTATTCTGAAATCTAAACTGCTTATCTGTCGCTGTCTGGTTGCCTGCCAGAGAGAACTGAAGCTGCTCTGAATGAGCCACAGTTTGACCCCAGTGTCACTTCCTGGGCTGTAACATAACAAGTCAACAAGCTTTTCTTGCAATACAGAGTTTAAACACTAGCAGCTTGTAAACAGAGCTGGTCAAAAATCCAAACTACTGCACGTTCCCCAGCTCCAGCCTCTTAAATATGAGTATTGGCTGTTTTTCACATTTAATGTCAAACTAAATAATCCTCACATCACTTTGGGCTTGTCACTTGCCAAAATAAACATGGAGAAAATAACCAGGAGACAGTTGAAATGATTTTTAACAGCAGCCCTGATTTTAGTAAAGCATCCCAGCAAGACCTCACAGATGTTCTGTGCTAGAAAAGGCTCGAAGCACAGCCAGACCAGCGACATCACTCCTGCAGTGACTGACCTCAAATGAGGAACTGATCCGATAATCAAGGAAGAAAATGAATCTTCCCCCTTCAATTGTTGTTGATTCCAATCTCCATATTTTTGTTCACTCATTCAGACTCCTCATGCCTTCCCCTCCTCCCCCTCTCCACTGTTTTCACTGTTTCTTTGTCTGATTCTGTTGTAGAAACATGTCATTCAGGTTTACCAAAAGGTAGGACTCTTGTACTGCCTTTCGCTCTGTGCCAGAAATAACAAAAACTCTCTCGCAACTTCCTCCTGAAAGTTCAGCCGCGTGGGGCTGCTGGCACTGAACTAACACCCCGCTTAGCCAAACTCTCCCTGGGTACATTTACACACACAGGTTACAGTCAGACTCATGTGATCGGGCTTCAGTTGTGACCAGACTCAAAGTGATGTTTCTGTTTAGTTAAGTAGTCCAAGCTAACATCTCAGTGGGCTAGTTTTATTCTTACAGAAATAGTTTGTCATTTCGCTTTTTTGCTTCTTTTGAGTTAGATCGATAGATAGATTGATGCTGCAGCCAGGAGCTGGTTAGCTTTGCTTAACACAGTGCTAACCTGGACCTGGTGCTAACCTGAACATGTCCAAGGCCAGCACCTCTGAATCCACTGTTAATGATAACATGCAGCTAGCCCATTAGCTCCACCGATACTTGAGTCTTTTGGCTCTCTGCAAAACCAGACTGAACTCTGCCAAAGATTTTGTGAGTGAGAAGACACATCACTCTGTACTGTTTTTGTAGCGTTTGGCTTCTTGATGTATTTCTCTAAGGATGACTTAACATTTTTGATTCCGATTTCAGGAAAAATTTCTGTTCAAACTTTAATCATGAATAACTATCTCAGCTTTAAACAAAAAAAAAAAAAAAAAAAAAAAAAAACGCTCTAGATTAAATTAATGACATGTATGTTAATTAGACACTGGTAGGCAGATGTCAGCCCCTTAGGCCTGAGCCAGGGGAGCTGTTTCCTCCTGTGTCTGGTCTCTATGCTAAAATAAAATAACCTGGCATGAGGATTATAGCAATATTCCCACCTGACACTTTGCAAAAAAAGCAAATAGGAATATTTTCCAAATCTGTTCCTTTTAAGAGGGATGCAGCACAGTGAGGATGTTGTTCTTAATTTCCACCTCACACACCAAAGAAGATGACACTTGTGTAAATCTGGCCTCGACTTATTGAGGATCACCTCATCAGAGTCTTCCATTAGTGGGGTTTTAAGTCCTGTTTCTGTGTGTGTACATGTACTCACCTGGCTGTGGTTGGTCTGAGCAGATGAGGCTGATTGGGAGAGCCGACCACACTCCTTCAACAATCAGTCGATTAACCAACAGCAACAACAAAGCCGCTTGCCACTAATCAATCCCAGTGCATGCATGGGGTCGCTTCTTACTGCTGCCATTCATTGTGGTTTGTTTTCTCACCACAATGATATTTGTAGCTAGATGGACACATTAGTGCTTTAAACATTATTCTGCTGTATTATCCACCAAAACACTCTCTCTGGCTCAGAAGTTATTTCTTATGGTTGTCACATCGAGCAGAAAATCCTGTTTTCAGACAGTAAAGAGGAAAAATGCCCAGGCTATAAAAACCTTTTTTTTTTCTTTTTTTTTTTTTTGTGTCCTCTCTGTGTAGGACTTCGATTTAACTGATGGTGTTAAATGTTTCGTTTTGTCGTTTATTGTCACTTAAGTTTAGACTGAATATTTGTCGTCGATACTTTTTTTTCCATTTGCAGTTTGCTGTGGAGTTTTGGGAAAGGTTGGTGTTCTTGATCAGGTTTTCTGTTGGGGAAAAAAAATGTAATGTTGAAACAAAACCATCAGAACCTGATTTGTTTTCAGCTGTCAGCTCCATCATGGTACTGTCTGAGGCTATTTCTGGTTTCTTTTTATGTACTTTATCATCATTGTCCAGAGAAATGGGGGTAAAAAGGGATTTATGTAGTAAAAAATAAGTCCGCACACCATCTACTTGATTTATTGAACACAGAATACTGAAGCCTCACTTTATCTGCTGGCCTTGAAATGTCAATTTCACAGAAAAAGTGGAAGTGAAACAGCTTTTTCAGGGTTTGTATAAACAGGTGCTTCTGTGTGTGGAACTGTGGGGATAGAAAGTTGAAAAAAAGGTGAATTTATCCTTTAAAACATTGGTCCCTTTGACAAACACTCCTACTGCTCTGAAACTAATATTTGAAAACAGATATGATCAGACTGTAGCTCCTTATTAGCCCTCCCTGTTTAGAAATCCAGGACACCTTTGTCTTCAGGAGCAACTTGTCTTATTGTCCCAGTTTATGAAAAGGCTTTTCAGACATTTATCACATGCAGACTGGTGGTTTCCCCCACTAATGAGGACCAGTTTTAGAAAAAGAGGCTGTGAAACTGATCTGTCATCAGTTAAACTTCACAATTGGTTTTCTGAAATAGATATTGGTTAGCTTTTGGATTTCTGTGGTCAAACTGTGATTAACAGTATCAGCTGTCTCGAGGCTCAGCAGCGCCCCCCTGTGGCTGGTTTGTAGACGGTTTTCTTCCTCTGCCAGCAGCAGCAGCATCTTCATCATCGTCATCATCAGAGATTTATCTCAGCCAACTCTGATTTCGTCTGCCATCACCGTCCTCTCGTGTCAGTCCCATCACCTCACGCTGGTTTTGTCTTGGTTTCTACGGAGGCCTGAAACTGACGAGATGTAGTCGGAGGTTTTCAGACAAGTCAAAAATCAGACTGAAAACATGAATCGGTTATTCTGCTGGTTCAGACAAATAAAATGGAGTCTAAAGAAATATAAAGGTTTATACATTTACTCTTAACCTCCACTAAGTTGATTAAAACTTTAATAGAATAAATACATACCTCAACTTATTTTTTACTTCCTTCTTTTCTCATGACCACTGAACCAATTAGTGCTCTGCAAATAATTATATTCATCATCAATTAATTTACTGATGTTTTTCCTAATTATTGATTAAAAAAAAAATCATTAAACTAATCAGAAGAATCTCCCCCGTTGGATTTCAGAGCTGATGTGATCAGAGTCGAAAACCCTAAAATATTCAGTTCATTATTAAAAAAACAAACCAATGGAGGCCAGTACAATTAATTTTTAATAATTAATATATTTTTATGTGTCTGTTTTGATTTGTTTCCATCAAAAAAAATACACTAAAATTGTTTGTATATCTTAATCTTATTGACCAGCTGATTGGAGGGTGAGGGGGGAAAAATATAAACGTTTATTTCTCTTTCAAATCCATTTTATTTAACTAACAAGGATATTTTTCTATCATTTTATTCAGTTATATTTCTGTCTTGTCTGATAACTTCTGCCTCTACTCAGTCAGTTTGGAGCCTCCATATTGTTTCTGTTAAAACACATTTTGGGACTTAAGCACCTCAGGGTGTTTTTCGGTTCAGGCCCCTCCCTCCTCACGGTTTGTGTGTTGTTGTCCTTCCTAACCTTCCTGTGTCCTTTAACCTTGACCTCTTGCTGCTCTTCCTCTCCGCCTAGGGTCAGTATTGACCCGGCCAAACGGCAGACGGCCAAAACAGGGCCTGCCATCCCTTCTACCCAGGGAGGAAAGACCCTTAGTAAGTCCTCTGCCCTCCTCTCTCTATCAGCCTTTCTTCCTTATCTCCATCTGTCCATGCCATTTCTCCATTTGTTGGCCTCTTGTCATGTCATACATTTTATTCTTTCCCTCTCTCTTTTCTTTTCTTGTCATGTGTCCATTTTTAAATTCGCCGTCTCCTCAGATTCCCGTTTTTTCTTTCAGATTCAGGAGCAGAAGATATAGAGAGTTGTAGGACGATGAAGATTTAGAGTAAGGGTCTGTTTTTCCTCTGAGACAAATGAGTAATGTGGAGGGACTCCCCCCCCACCCACGCTCTCACCCTCTCCTGTCACCCTCACCCTGTCACTCCTGTGACTTTCACAGCCTCCCGACCGACCCAGGACCTGCTGTCAGTCCTGTCTGTCCGCTCGTCCTCTTGTTTGTCGAGTCTCTCGAGCCGTCAGGAGTTTGGAGCCACTTCCTCCTCCACCCGTCCTGTTTTTCTGTTCTTCGGGCTGCAGTGCATGCTGGGAGCCTGACACCATTAAATCCATCCTGTCACAGGAGCAGGGAGTGTACTGCTTAGATGCTTTTGAATCTTCTGATATTATTCTGACATTTGTCGTCTGATTCGAGGACCCATGTCGCCAGTAAAAGTTTTTCTTAACTCATACATGCACGTTAGCACGCCGCTAAAAACAAAACCTGACCGGTGTTTTCTTGGTCCTTTTTAGTAACCCTCAGTGGGAGTGAGTGATATGGACAGAATTCTCTTTATGTCATTTTATATCACAGATTTAAAATAATGTCATAATATTGTACATTCTACTGGAAAATCACTGAACCCGTCTCAACCAGAGCAGGTCAGAACTCCAGCAGCATAAAAACCAGCAGCAGGGTCATCGTGGGTAAAATAACCAGACAGAAATGTGTGGTTTTTATTTAACACCTGTCAAAGTAGCTCCTTACATTGAGGCGTAGGGTCTTTAGCTGTACCTCAGTTATTCTGACAGACTAACACTGTGTGTGGCTGGAGCTGCAGGTTTCAGTAGCTTTTATTAAAAACAACAAGCAGATCTTGACCCAGTGGTTGTTGCTGCTGCTTATTTTGAGAGTCAGACAGTTTGATTTACAGCAGCTGTTTTTTTTTTTTCTAAGGTTGTTGATGGCGTCATACGTGGTGCTCAGCTGTAATTGGATGTGACGGTTCATTAGGAAAACCCTGAATGACCTAGTGTCGACCTCAGGATGTATATTCCTGTATTTTTTTGTCCCTGTAATCAAACCAGGACAATGATTGTATGAAGACAGATGAGGAAACGTTTCTTCTTCTCTCACCTTTAATCTGTAAACCTCAGTAGCTTCTGGTCGCTAATATTAGTGAGAAATAAAAGCATATATTGATCAGAAAGATTTCCCGATTAGGTTCAGAATAGACCTAAATGCAGCTTCTTCTTGGCTTTTCACCAAGTGTCTGATCATGTGCTGACGAGCACGTCGAGCCAGTTGACACCAGGTCTGTGCTCGTCAGGAGGATCCTGCCGAGCTGTTAAATGTGTCGCTGCTTCAGTCACAGGCGCCGTTTACTGTCGGTTTGAGCTTTAGAGGCTCCTGTTGAAGATTCAACCTGCGTCTGTGTCCACGACGTCCCAGCTGTGGATTAATGGAGGTGCCAGGGTTCAAATGAAAAAATGTTTTATTCTTTAAATCTAATCACAGTGGAAGAAAAAAATATGCAGCCAGTGACCACAGGTTAACCAAAGTCTGACGACAGACGATCAAAGGACAGAAAGGATCGATTAAATCTGTTAGAGATCTAAAAATATCAGAAGGGGCTGGATGATATTTCATTGTTATTGACTTTCCTTTAAATATCAAAAAACTATTTTAAGTGTTTGATGTACCAGGTGGAACAGTTTAAAGTTACACTTACTTTGGTTTAGGATTTTCATTTCAGTGATGTATGATGCTGTAAATCTCTAAAAATCTACCTTTAACTTCTTCCATATCACCCACCCCGACTTTAAACCACCCAAAAGAGAATAAACGGGCGTAGATGAGAAGCTTTTCAGGTCAGATATGAATGTGAACAGTGTTTTGGATTAAAAAGTATCTGAATTGAAATAAATACGTGAGGGATCCTAGCACTGCACCGTCGTCTCAGTCCTTTTCTCAGTTTCTGTTTAAAACTGTTGCATTAACATAATTTCCCATCATGCTCTGTGTGAAAAGGTGTTTTTCTGTGTCGGCTGCTTTTGGTTTCAGTTTGGGATCATTCAGTCTGAACGTTCATCGCTGTTTCTTTCTCCCATGATCCTTTTCTGGTCATGATGGAAGTCAAATCTCCATTTTTGTTTTTCGGTGGTGGCTGTCATCTTTGTTGGTTCAACTCGGTGTCGCCCTCCTTATTCCACGTCACATATTCTCTCTCTTTTTTTTTTTTTTTAAAATTCACTGGAATTGATCTAAAATTATTTCTCGTGCACAATCCACATCTTTTTCTTCTTCTTCTTCTTCTCCCCTCCTCCCTGTCTGATCTTCTCATGCGCCTCAGAGTCTCAACCGAGTTTGAGAGAAGCGGGAGACTTGAGGGCTCAAGGTGAGGTTACCTGCCCCCCCACCCCCCACCCCAAAAAAAATCCCTGCAGGCTTCAGTTTGTCCCGTTTGTCGTGGGATGTTTAAATGTGTCGGGCCGTGTGTTATACTTGAGCTTTGCCTTTTGAGTGTTTTTGGCCTGGTTTAATTTAATGTAACGTTTGCATGGCACTGTGCTTGTGTGCTGCTCTGTTAGCATGGCACGTTTGTATGAAATGCTCCAAACAGAAAAACAAAAACTAGTTATTTCAGCATGGATTTAGCCCCACTTTACGTTCACAGTCCCAGAGGTGAGTTTTCCAGAAAATAAACGCTCTCTGTTCTGACGGCATTTTCAGAAACCTTTTCTAAACTGGAAAGAGACGATTTCAGCCTGTTTGACAGTATTTCCTCTGCTTTCAGTTTATTCTAAAGGACAAAAACGTAGAATTTCTGTAAAAAGAGATTAATTTACTGTAACATCAGTGGACAGGGTTAACTGGTAATGAACCGCTTACAGACTGAAGAAGCTGATTTACAGCTGAAATAATTAGTCGATTAATGAAAAAGAATCAACTTTTGACTAATAATCATTTTAGTCTCAAATGTTTGCTGGTTTCAGTCTTATTGAACGAGACCATTGGATTCTGTCCTTTTCTACATGATAGCAAATAGAATAAATTGAGTCAGACATTTTCAGTTTTTATCAGGTTAATATATAAAGAAAATGATAATTAATTGTCAGTTGTTGGTGCCTGGAGAGGAAACGGTCACAACATCAGAAAAAAAAAAAAGTCTAGTGTTTAATTTATGGACCTGACAATAAGGAGATATTATTAATGATTCTGGAAATACCTTCAACGCAGCGATTTGTGTTAAACAAGTTCATTGTGTGTTTTATTTTTTGGAAAAAACAAATGTTTAGCTCCGACTCTGCAGCATGAGAGGCGCAAACTGGGGCTGGGATAGATCCTGGGTGGAACCAGCCACTTATGCTTAAAGGAACAGTTTTGGGAAATACACTGGTTTGCTTTCTTGTTGAGAGTTGGATGAGAAGCCAGTCCAGAAAAAGTCCAGGGCAACTTGAACGTTTAATTTTTACCCTTCAGTTTCCATCCAGCTTAAAACAAAAGAGTCGATTGGTGATTGTTAGTGCTAAGCTAAGCTAACTGGAGCTTCCTGTTTACTGTACAGACAATAGGAGTGACACGGATCTTTTACTCTAACTCTCAGCAAGAAAGTGGAAAAACACCAAAAATGTCAAACTGTTCCTTTTAAATCTGTGGCTCATAGTTAGATCGTTCTACAAACTGCTGTGACTGATGGAATCACTTTTTTTTTAATTTAGATTTTTTTCCTACAAAAGCACAAAAAGCTGGTTTCTTTCAACTGATGCTCATCTTTTTCTCCCGACAGTCGCCATGTACCTGGGGATCAAAAAGGGGAAAATAAAGACAGTAAACCCCGCTCCCTCAGATTCACTTGGAATATGAGGACCACCAGCTCCATGGAGCCTTGCGATATCATGCGGGAGATTCGCAAGGTGCTCGATGCCAACAACTGCGACTACGAACAGCAAGAGAGTTTCCTGCTTCTTTGCGTCCACGGGGACGAGCGAGCCGAGAACCTGGTGCAGTGGGAGATGGAGGTTTGCAAGCTGCCCCGCCTCTCCCTCAACGGTGTCAGGTTCAAAAGGATATCTGGATCATCTATCGCTTTCAAAAACATTGCTTCCAAAGTTGCCAACGAGTTAAAGCTATGAACAAAAGGGTTTAAAGTACACACACACACATATATGTGTGTATATATATATATATATATATATATGTGTGTGTGTGTGTGTGTGTGTGTGTGTGTGTAGAGAGAGAAAAAGAAATATTTAAACTGTACAATCATCCTGGTAGCAGTTTCCAAATGTCTCCTTTTTTAAACAAAGTACAGAGTATGTATTGAATATTATAATGTATAGATTAAGGCTTTTGGCAATAATCACTGAATTACCTACTAATATCTGAGTCTGTTCTGGCCACACGGGGTCGACATTAACGAGTTGAATATGATTTGTCATGCTGTGAATGTGGACAAAAAAACATTTCTAGTCTTATTTATTTCAGTTTTGTTTTCGTTTTCTCTCCTGGAAAAAAAAAAGAAAATGACTTAGCGTTTTGTTTTCAGTGTAAATAATGTACCTTTTCTTTCAAGACAGTTTCACTGCAGTACTCATTTTTTGTTTTATTTCCTCTTTTGTATTTTGTTAAAAGTTAGAGGTCGGGGAGTCTGTAAATGCCCACATGGTTAAGGGTCACTTGTGTCGCAATTAAAGTGTCTTGTCAACTTGAATATCTCACGCTGATCATTTGTATCAGGACACGATCGATGTGAAAGTATGAAAATGTTTTGGTTTGTGGCTTCAGTGAGAGTTTTGTTCTAGTATTATATTAATCATTGCTGAATAAAATAACAGTTTAACCATCGATATATGAAAAAGGACAAATATGGTCAAATTAAAAGCTAATGAATCTGTACGTCAGCACACTTGTCTTCCTGATGTCATATTTCAGTTACGTTTATTTTGCACATTATTTCAGTATTAGATTGAAGTAGGAGCCTTTGCATTGTAGAAAAACAAGAAATGAATACACCCTTTTTTTTTTTTATGGTTTTAAGCTCCAAAAACTGGATCCTATAATTCCCATGATGCATCTCAAACCATTTGGAGCTGTTACTTTGTAGTGCAGGCTTTGTTTTTAAAGTTTCCATCTCAGCCTGGTCACATCTGGTAGCAGGTTTGTTTTATTCAGTCAAGTTGTGCATTTTCAGTGATTCCTGGTCTGAATAAGTTCAGGCTCCTGTGACTGAAACATTCATGTACCTGTAAGCAGTTATGTTTCTGTGCTCATCATATGCTGCGTTCAGGGACAGAGGTCAGTTAAACACTGGTGCTAAATTCTCCAGTGACTTTGGTTTATGGACAAAATTCTCCAGTTGAGTCTTTGTCAAGTGAAAACACCTGAATCTGTAACTTCGTCTTTGAAACTACAACACTGAAATCTCCCACTGATCCATGTTCCTGAACAGAACCACATTTAGAACCAGAGGCGGTTTGTTTAGAGTGAATGCTACAGAGCACATAGGGTCACAAAGTTCAACTTCAAGCACATTTTTATTTTTTCCATTTCAGATCCATCCGGACCTCACAGGGACCAATTCATCTTAAATAAATCCAGACAGTAGTATGGAGTCAAACATTCAGAGGGGAGGGGGGGTGCTGGGGAAGGTGTGAGGGGAGGGGGGGCACAGTAGGATGGTTTCACTTCTGGGCAGGTATCAGGTCGTCGATGGACTGGCCTTTCTCCAGCCTCTTCTCCATCTCAATCAGCAGCTTGATGCCGTCGACCACCATCTGCACCAGCTCCACCTCAGAGAAGCCCAGTCTGTCGGCATTAGAAATGTCAAACACTCCGCCAACAGCAGCCGTGTCCACGCCACCTGATGGGGAAAAGCCAAGGTCTTCAGTCTCTGCTAGACAAACACCTGACCAACATTTACTGCTCTTCTAAAAACAGAAACATGCAGAACGTAGATGAGAAACAGTGACGAATGTGAGGGTTGTACCAGTTCCACGTTTCTGGAGCCTCAGCCTCTTGAGAACCTCCTCAAACTTGGCGTGTTTGCTCATGTTGGGCAGCTTCACGTGCACACCTGCACGCAGGCCAGTGCCCAGGTTGGATGGGCAGGTGAGGACATAGCCCAGGTGCTCGTTCCACATGAACGCGTGGCCTCTCTCCTTGAACAGGCTCTCGATCTAAACAGACCCAGGCTGCTGAGGTCAACAGAACCTCCCACTGCAGAATAGTGACTAGTTCTGAAGCAAAATAATGAACCTCATGTTTTTTTTTCTACCAACCTTGGTGAGACCAGTGCAGAAGCGTGTGAACACTTCCTTCATGTTGCCTCCTTTCTGCATGGAGATCACACGCAGGTGGTCCTCCTCGTTCACCCACACCAGGAAGGTCTTGTTATCATTGTGCCTTAAGACAGAAAGACAAATCCAGCTTCCTTCAAGAGAGAACACTTGACACAAGGTTGGTGACAAACGGCAAAGATCAAGCCTCACCAGATGCCCCTGGCGTCGGGCCAGTCACGGGCCATCCCCGAGGCCAGCAGCAGAGGGGACACTGGCTTGTCAAACAGGAAGTGGTCATCAATGAGCTGCTGCTGCTCAGCGTCCGTCATGTTCTTGAGGGCGTAGTATTTCCCCTTCAGGTCTCCAGTCAGGGAGGCCAGAGCTGCAGAGAGAAGTTTTAAAGCCATTTATCTCAGATTCCAAACAGCATCAGCTGAATTAAGACAGAACGTGTTATTCTACCTGCTGCCACTAGAGGACACCCCTTGCTACAAAGACCAACATCACGCCTCACCTCTGGCCGTCAGAGTTTCAGGCCACAGACTAATGTTCCAGTGTTTTACAAAACCACTTCTCCATCCGTGATGGAGTCAGACTGAAAGACAAACATTAACCACTAGCTCTTCAGTCACAGGTGGAAGTGGCGTCTACCTTCGATGGAGAGCTTCTCCACAGCGCGTCTCTCCCCTCGGCTGCAGTGTGGGGGCAGGCAGAAGCCGCGGACGCTGCGTCCTGTTCGGACACGGGAGCTCAGGACGTAGTTGGGGTCGAGGTCATCCCCGCCCTTACAGAGGAGGACACGCGTTAGTTGCTCTGTTCGGGTGCAGCGTCACACTGAGCCCGGTTAGAGGTCAGCGGTGCTGCGGTACCTTCAGGTTGCTCGGGTTGAGGTCAGTCTTGTGTTTGTCTGTGGGTTTGTATCCTCCGTGTCTGTCCTGGATCACAGGGTCCAGCAGCTCCTTGAAGACGTCGTATGTCTCCTCATCTCCAGCGACACAGCCCACGGTCATAATGAAGGGGTGACCTACACACACACACACACACACGGTCAGAGGAGACACTGGGCAGAAAACACACACTATAACACCCTCACTAACTCAGTGTGCTGAGTGGCAGCAGGTCTCTCTGTGTTACTGTACCAGGATTATCAACCCCTGTCTGAATGACTCCATCTATGGTGAAGCCGTTGGGTGTAGCCCGCTCTCTCAGCTTCCCGTACATGTCCAGGGTTAAGAACTTGGCCATGTGGTTGTTGTGCTGACTGAGGTCTGGGAACTCGTCCTCAGCCGACAGCCTCTTCAGCGTCAGCTTGGCCACACGCTTCGAGCTGAACAGATACAGTCTGCAGGGTGAGAGGTCACCTGGGCCACACAAACCCTCAGAGCCCACATCATGACTGTGACAGCAGCGCTGGATTATCAGCCGCTGCCCTGCCCCCGTCACACACAGCCCTGCTGATCTTTAGGCTTTGGGAATATTTGACATGTTTTATTTACAAGGTGTAAATGCTCGGTACAGTTTTGTCCAGGTCACAGTGCAAAGAGCTGCCAAGTCCCTGCAGGAGTTTTTATTATCATCATCATCATCATCATTATTCTTATTATTACCTGGGTTATCAACCCCGGTCTGAATCACATCATCCAGAGTAAATCCGCTGGGTGTCTGTTTGCTCCTCAGCCGCTCGTACACAGCAGGAGTCAGGACCTTGGCCATGTGGTTGTTGTGTTTGCTGAGGTCCGGGTACTCCTGCTCCGGGCTGTACTTCAGCTTCGTCTGGTTGTGCGTGTTACCGAAAGGCATGGCTGATCCCTGGGCGGGGGGTGGAGGGAGGGGACGGTGAAAAGAAGCGGACAGTCAGTACGGACCGGCGCAGACCGACACTATTATCATGGTCGTTAACATTTAGCGCCAGTGACTACACGACTGCACACAGACGAGTCAACATCCGGACCAGCACTTGCAGAAATGTGCATCAGTGGCCAAACATCAGCTCATTTTATATGGGACTGGCCCGAGTTAAGCGCCGCACCGCCCTGCAGTCGGTAAAAACACATTTCAGCCTGGGTTAAATGAAATCCTACCTGGTGTTGTCGGGTCTGTGAACTACTACTACCAGCGGTCGACACAAAGATCCCTATGTTTCCAGCCGAGCAGCTCCCGAACCTCCAGCAGCGTCCCAGCAGCTCAGGTCGACCCGACGGCTTCAGGCCGGATTTATAGGAGACCGTCTCCCTTCCCATTGGCCGCTATTTGCAGTCATTCATTCAATTGGACGCGGGGCTTTGGCTCCGGCCACTACACACTGAGCCTTTACTGCTAACTCACAATTAGGCAAATCAAATATAATGAAACGACAAACTCCAAAAACTTTCAGTTTTTTCAGGATAGTTCTCAGTGGCAGCAGCATGTACGGACTCTACTTTGTCAGTGTACATCTAAATACTACTGGATGGATTACTTTGACGTTAACTACCTTATATACTTCGAATTTGAAGTACTTTATATACTGCTGGGTTGCTGATGTTAACTACCTTATATACTTCTAATTTGAAGTACTTTATATACCCCCGGGTAGCTCATGTTAACTAGAGTATTGACAGTACTTAGCTAGTAACTTTCCACCACTACTACTTTGTAAAATATACTGTAATGCATGTACACGATCATCCTGATCAAAGTGGGAGAAATAACATATAAAGTGTGATGATGATGATGATCATCTCCAACAAAGTGTGTCAGTTTAAGTAAAAGCAAAACTACAGACGCTGCAGTGAAGCGCAGATCTACAAATCACCTGGACGGCCATTTTGAATAGACTTTGTCTACGCAGGGAGTTTACAGATCCGTGAACCGGCTTGTCATCCGGTCTCGTCGACTCAACTTCCCCTGAAAACAACACCACGTGTGGGGAATGAATGGGTGCTGCTCAGACGCACCAGCGTTAATAGCAGAAGTTATTCTCCACTAACTGGACTCTGTTTGCGCTTTAGACCCACAAGGACTTGGCGCCTGGAGGAGGTGAGTTAGGCCGAGAGTCTAAACCAACGGTAACCTTAGCTAGGCTAACGTTGCTAACGCTAGCATGTTAGCACTAGTTAGCAAGTTGGACCTACATTTAACATTCAAACGTAAAACTGATTAAAATTAGTTAATAAGTTAATAAGGCAACCTGTTTGCACTGTGACCCTTGTGTCTGAGCAAAATAGCGTCAATCAAGTCCCAGGTCTCTGCGGTAACGGTAGCTAGCTCGCTAACCGTCGTACAGCTAGCTAGCGAGCTAGCTACCGTTAGCGCCAGTTGGCTTGACGCCGTTAGTCAAATGGGTTAAAGTTACAGAAAATCTTATTCAGTCGGGGTTTGTGTCAAAGTATGTTCGTGTTTTTTCTTTTCACTGGGACATATGACGATACGTGAACGTTGCTAAAATAAATAAATATCCACCGAGGCTAACGTTAAACCAAACCAGCTGCAGCTGAAACTAGCTAACGTTGTTATTAAAGTGGGAACAGACTCCGACACAAACACAAACCCAGATGTTCTGACTTAAATCAGAAGTGAAACTTTAGCTGAACATCTGTATCAGTCGTTCA
The DNA here is from genome assembly GCF_900324485.2 of Mastacembelus armatus. Lineage (NCBI taxonomy): Eukaryota > Metazoa > Chordata > Actinopteri > Synbranchiformes > Mastacembelidae > Mastacembelus > Mastacembelus armatus. Next base: position 1,675,633 of record NC_046654.1, on the reverse strand, counting down.
TCCCACTCACATATCCTGCATGTTGTCGGTCCGTCTCCTCTGCGGTATCCAACCGCTGAATTAAACGTTTTCTCGAGTTTCTAAGACAAAACGCTGATTTTGAAGAATAACCGAATGTGATGTTTTGAAACGGAGAGGGTTCCTGTCACTATGGCAACGAGGTCTACCCTGCCTCCCATCCAGTTCCCGCAGCATCAGCAGCAACAGGGACTGTGTTGGCATAAACTGCTCAGTCCAGCGTCTGTGTGGTGAAAACGCTGCAGAGAAACTGGAACTAAAATAGTAGAAGTGTCACATAGTTTTGTGCTCAAACAACAGGGTGACCTGGGTTCTGGTGTCTGCGGTCATAAGCCTCAGACATCCATTCTAAATACAGTAAAGCCAACCTGTGTTCTCCTGTTACCTTTTTGCTTACAGGGTGACTGGGCTCATCATGAGTTTTGTGGAGTACTCAGACTTCATTCAGGACGGGGACGTTGCCATCATTTACCTGGGCCATGACTCCATGATGCCTGTCAAGGTGCAGCAGGGCGCCCAAACGCAGACTCGCTATGGCGTCATTCGCCATTCCACAGACCTGATAGGTCAGCGTTATGGGTCAAAGGTCACTTGCAGCAAAGGCGGGTGGGTGCATGTGCTCCACCCCACACCTGAGCTGTGGACAGTCTGCCTGCCACACCGCACGCAGATCCTCTACACCACGGACATCGCCACCATCACCATGATGCTGGAGCTGAAGCCGGGCTCCATCGTCTGCGAGTCAGGTGGGGGTGGACTCATACTCAGTTACTCAGTTACTAGTTAGCCATATACTAACTAGTCAATACAGACAAATAATGCACAGCATAGTCCAGTAACATTTTCAGGTCACTTATGGTTTATGGGCACAGTACGGTTTTAAAGGCTGGGCACACACTAGATGATTTTAATATCTTAAATGATTTTTAGAAGGTGGGAGATCACTGACATAAGGACAGTTTCAGCTGATTTTAATTGTCTGCCTGTCTGTTGGTTTCATTTTGATTCTCTACCATGTTTGTGAGGCGTAAAAGTACACAACATCCGATTGGTGACGTTTTTCGGACTGCTCTCTCTCATTGGCTATCGAGGGCATTCTGTTGGAGACTCCCCGATTATGAATCAAACGTGTGGTATTTACAATCGAGGCTCCGACCCGACCAGGAGCAGTAAAATAATCGTGTTGACACCACACACTTGAGGATTCTTTAGACAGATAATCAGTTGCCATGCCCCCACAATCACTAAAGGGGGCAAATCGGGCATGTAATCGTTTAGTGCGTGCCCAGCCTAAGCTGCAGTTTAACAGTCACATAATAACCACCAATGCCTGCACGATCTCTGCACGTTCACATTTTGTAAGTCCAGTTTATACGTATTTGCATAGAAAATATATAGCTCTGAACAGTGAGTAGAAACATTGCAAACCAAAAGCCTTTTTTTCAGCCTGTCACACTGAATGTCAGCTGCAACAAAAATGCTGCTCGAACAGGACATCAAGAACTATGAAGCAGATTTCTTGCCGTGACTCATACTGTTGTGTTCAAAATGGTTAAGAAAAATTTGAAATGACTTGTGCAGAGTCATTTAGCAGCACACAGCATGTTGATGTTGATATATGTGGAGCTTTAGACCTGAGGAAATCACCTGAGCAACACAGACAGAGCCGTCTAACCTGCCCTGTAGCTCATCTTGTTTCATAACAGCAGCATTTAATTTGAAAGATTGATCAGGTTATTTTCATTATTATTCTAATCTGCTGATTATTTTCCCAATTAAATGATTAACAGTTTGCAAAAAAAAGCCTGTCAAAATGTCTGATGTCACATTGTCAGTCATTGTCTTGTTTTGTTCAACAAACTTCTACAGGAATTTTGTTTGTGTATCCAAATCCTCACATCTCAGAACCTGGGATCACATATAAAACAGGATTTAATGAATTGAACATCAGACTAGTTTCTCATGTCATTTTATTTAGCCAGCGACTCACATTGAGTAATTGGCTGCAGCTCTACTTATGATGATTAGGCCATGGGGTGGGGGGTGGTGTATTCCAGTTTATATTTTATTATTTAGTAAACACTGATATTATTTTTTTTCCCCTTTTGCTAGTGTTTAATTTTAATGTGTTTACTCTCAGCCAGATGTTTTACCCACAGAACCTCAGCTGTCGATACTGAACATCATGAGAACACTCAGGCGTTATGTAACATGGCTTTTTTTTTTTGTTTGTTTACGTTGTCACGTCCTCCCCCTTATTTTCCCCATGGTGCGGCCTCAGACCGCTGCGTCTCCAGCTTCATCCTCCATTTCCATTAGTGTAATTGCAGCCGCTCAGAGTGTTGCATGATCTGGCAGTCCAGCAGCAGTGAGGGGGTGGGAGAGAGCGTTTGGCTGTGTGGTGCAGTGCTTCATCATGTCATGTCACGTTATTGATTAGACTTAGTGCTGTGTGTTTGTGTTTGTGTTTGTGTGTGTATGTGCATGTGAGTTGAAACTGGAGTGGTGTCTAGGGTGATGAATGACTTCTGGAAGAACTCTGTTTAGTCAGCACACCATCAATACAGAAAGGGCTGCATTCAAATGCACTGGTATCACATTACTCCGGTGGTTTTTTTTTTAATGGCTGTTTCAAACGGTTCATACACATAGAGCGGGTTCAGAAAGCGTTCAGACTCTTCTCCTTTTACCCACTTTGTGTTATAAAACCCACAATGTGCCCACAAAGTTAAAAACTGGGGAGAAAAACTAAATCTGTCGTTAGTTACAGCTTCAGATTGGCTTGGTTAAGTGTCTCCAAGCTTTACACACCTGTGTTTGTGCAGTTTATCCTGTTGTTATCCTCTGTCAGACTGGATGGGAAGTGTCTGAACTACCATCCTCAGAGCTGTTTGCTTCGTGTCATTGTCGGGCTGAAAAATGAAACTGACTGTTTTATTCCTTTAAAATAATATCTAGAGCATTAATTGTCCAAGGGTCTCAGTACTTTGTATATTGTACTTTATTTTTTGCATTAAAACAAAACCATCTCTTCAGAACTCTTACCATGTCTAAATCCAGAGAGTGTCTGAATAGCAGATAAAATGCTTGGTTTATACATTTCTGGGGGAATGTGTCATTTTATTAGCTGCGCATAATTACATGTGTTAATGAGGTGCTAAAGCAGTGTTTGTGCAGCACCATGGTGCCTCATAATGTTCAGCCTAATCGGTCCAGTATGTGCTGTGGAGATCACAGGTGATAATAAATGTGTTGGCTTCTCCGTCAGCGTTCGGTCAGTCAAAGGAGTCACCTTGGGCGCAGGTTAGTTCTGGAAATCACCCTGGCTGGTTGTGTGTTAGACGCTAATTATTGACTGTATGGTTTTTGTTTTTTTCACACGTGTATCAGTTCCTCACATCCAGCAGGTCCAGTGCAAGTATACTCAGCAAATACTCACTGCAGCTCAAGGTCTGCTTGTGTTAGTGACCTCCGTGGAAGTTAGGGTGCAAGAAAACAGCTAATTCTGCCCTTTACGTGCAGGCAATGACAAATTAGGTCGAAATTCGTGGAGATATTGTTGTGACAGGATATAAGATTTATTTAAGATTTTACACATCATCAAACTGCGAACTGAAGAGCAGCAAAAGTGTGCGTGTGTTTCCACTTGCTTCTGCTCGGCGCCCAGTTCCTACAGCTGCAGCTCAACTCTCTCTCCCTCATCAGCTCAGGTGCAGTGTGACATCCCCATCGTGCTCCAACCTCGAAGCTGAAATAACTTCTTAGCTTCTGTCTCCTTATCAGAACAGACAGGCGTGACTTTAGTAACAACATTGACTTTTCCTGTAGTGACAGCAGCAGGTCGACAGTGGTGGTTTTGAGTGAAATGTCTCGATAACCAGTTGCGGCATGAACTTTGGTTCTCACAGTTGGTTTACGACCAAGTACCTGCAAATCTGTTGACATCACGCCACATTAGCAAGGTCAAATAAGATGAGGATGGTGAACACAGCTGCCAAACATCATCACTGTATGATCTTCATGAGGATGTTACAGTAACACGCTGACGTTAGCAGGTAGCTCACACTGAATGGAGCCTCATGGACACATTACTACCGGGGGGGTCTTGTCCTTTTTCTCAGGAGAACTGTAATTGTAAGTGATCCTGTCAGCACGCTGGCTTCAAGCCTCAGATCCAGAGTCACTTCTGTGCTGATTGTCTGTTCGTGCAGATTGAGTTGAGTGTTGGACTCATTCGTCTCAACAGTAAACTCTACGGTTGAGGATCAGTTTCTCTCTACAACACATTTTCTGTGTGAGTCTGTGTGAGAATTCGTATTACACCTAAAGCAGAAATTATACAAGTGAAGAAATCATTTGAAGATTTACTGATTAATTCATTTGTTTTTTCTTGAGCCTGGGTCAGACAAGTGTTTGGTTATTTTCTAGGTTCTTGTAAACCTGTGAGGTATGGTAGTTGTATTAGATTATAAGCACTTAAAGCTTGTTTGAGTGTTTGCAACTCGCTGTCTCCGTCTCTGCTGTAGCTTCATATGGGGCTTTTTATTGTTTATTAATTGACTTTGTATCTCCCTTTTCCATCTGCGTATCCTCGTGCCTACAGTGCCTACTACGATCAGAATCCATCCACAGTTTTACCCATTCACTGTTGTTTCCAGCCCGAGAGCATTTGGTTGAGCAGTGTGAGGTTCTAGCGAGTCAGAGTGCTGCTCTGGGGTAAACACTGACCTCTTTGTCGCCATGCAAACAAAGGCGGCAGTGACGTAATGTCAGGAGGAGGTGTGGAGGTCGGGATGTGCTCCATTCCTCCACCCCAGCAAGAAGTCACATGACTGAGCGTTATTACCCTTCTTGTAAAATCACACACACTTGCATCCTCACTCTTTCCCAAAGTGTATTGTTTACAGCCTCAGGGCAAAGGAGGCCCACTCAGACATGTAGCATCCACTTCTGAGCAGAGTGGTGAGCAAAGCATTGTGGGTGTGTGTTGTAGTAACAGCTGGGAGCTCCTTGTTTTAAGCGTCTTAGCAGCACAGAAAGTGTGTAATGTCATTTCAAGACCCCAGTTTTAGTTTTTCTGAGATTATACTGCTTTATGTCCACTCTGCTGCTGGAAAACATTGTTCAGTACAATTTTATCCTTTTAACTGAATGTTTACAGTGACCCATAATGTTTTTGTCTGGCTCCAAATATTGTTAACAGAACACCCATATTTTTCTGGGCTTTCTGTGTGAAGGAAATAGTGTAATTTTCTTGCATGAACTTTCAGTGTCTTTATCAAACATGCACCAAACTGTGGTGTCTGTGCTGCAGGTACGGGCAGCGGCTCTCTCTCCCACGGCATCCTGCGAACCATCGCCCCCACAGGTCACCTTCACACAGTGGAGTTTCACCAGCAGCGGGCGGAGAAGGTAGCTGAGGAGTTCAAGGAGCACCGGGTGGGACATCTGGTCACCGTCCGGAACCAGGACGTGTGCAAGGATGGGTTTGGAGTGACGGGGGTGGCGGACGCTGTCTTTCTGGACATCCCGAGTCCCTGGGAGGCAGTGGGGCACGCCAAGGCTGCTTTGAAGACACAAGGTATGCTGGTCACCACCATGTAAAGCAATAATTTAATTTTAGGCCGTTAACACAACACGTTGCCAACAGCAGCTTCTTCTCAGACGTGTTCTGGACTAGAAGCAGCTAGAAACCGTCTGTGGTGTGAAAATGGTCACAAACACTGCTTTGGTTACTCTTTGTATATCTGCAGTATAGGTCTTCCACTGTCCCTTTTTCAATCACCAATACAGACTACTGCCCCCTGCTGGTGTGGAGAGGTATTTCCTCTCACCAGGCGCAGAACGTACGAGCTGGGTGGCTGTTGGCTGGACTCTGTGTGGTACGTTCATGGGACAGTTTGTGGTCCAGACAATGGGGACGTTCAGTGACACAATAGTCGTCCTTTGTTACAGAAGTTAATTGCTGTGGTTGGTGTGTTTCTGCCGTTATGGTGACGACCTGTTTGAAGGTCAGGCTAAGCTTTGGGTTGGGGTACGTCTCTGGAAAATGAGTGTCATTAAATGAGAAACACAAAAGGAGAATACGTTAGTGTGTTTTTGTGGAACAGTCACCAGCACCTGATGATGACTCTTCTCTGTGACTGTGGCACCACAGTAACGTGTCAGTGACTTGGTGCGGTAAAAATACCAGTCAATCAATGTATTTCCCCCCCAGCCCCATCACCGCACTCTGCACTCCCTGGATGGCCATTGATCTTGGCCACGACAGCTCTCATTATCTTTGCCCTTGTGTTCATCTGTTAGCTCCTGGCCCCAGGGGACCAACGTGAAGTGAACCACTGTTTGGGTCTCTCTGACAACCAGGAGCAGCAGCATGTCCAGGCAGGTTTGTAGTTCACTGAGGAGGTCAGTTCTGTATTTTTCAGGCAGGGTACCTAGCGACTGAACGTGTCTGTAAACATCCAGATTATCCTGAGAAGAAGCCTTTTGGCTCTAGCTCATAACTCTGGTCTGTGCTGAGAGGTAACTCTACATTTTACAGCTAGAAACATCCAAATGAGCAGAAGAGAAACTGAGCCAAGGTTAGAGAGGAGCAGACATGATACAAATGGCTTTGCCTCAGCTGTTGGTTTTGGCAGAGTAAAGAGAATATGAGGCCTGTAGTTTAGGGTTTGGTTTGGGAAACACTTTGGAGCCACATGTTTGAATAGGACCTTCTGCTTTGTAGAGTAGAAGAAACAGGATTTGGAGACTGATGGTCCAGGACAGACTAAAACACACCTGAGGAAACGCTACCAGGGCTGAAGTGTCTCACGGAGTGTCAGTTTCTTAAAGTGTCTCATCTTCTCTCAGATTTTACTCTCAGATTTGTTACACATGCACCAGTCAGTCTTTCTCTCCAGGAGCAGATTTGTGATGCACATGATCAGACATTTATGATTCTAAAATCATTTCTATTGCAGCATCATTTTATAAAGTGGGGCCCAATATGAAGAGGAATGCAGGAGGAGCGAATATGCCGCTCTGAAAATCTTCCCCCACCTCCTCTCTGAAGCCCTTTTATGGTGCCACTGCTACATATTCCTTTCATTAACATGCACACACACACACACACACATGCAGATATAGATAAACAGAGTGCAGCTATTGTAGAAGCAATCCCTTGACCATACAGGGTAATGCTGCAGGCAGAGCTGGTGAATGTGGCTCCATAAGGAAAGGTCTGATTTACTTCCCCCTGCACAGATGGGATGTTTTCTCCAGAGATCTGGAGCCAAGATGAAAACCGCTGCCCCAAAATGCTTCAGCAACCAGAGACCAGAAGCTAGAAAAGTTAACAAAACCAACCCAGACTATAGTGTCGTGTACCTTATGAGAGGACGTTACCTCCACTAAGGCAATCAGACAGGGTTAGTGTTGTAGTTTGTCCTGCAGATCAACACACACAGCTCATAGTTAAGATAGTTAAAAACACAGCAGGTAACAACTCCTCTACTTTCTGTCATAACTCGTGTTTTTAGCTTCAGGGATCTCAGCCATGAATCTGTTTAGAAATCACAGGAAAAACTGCCTGTTCAGTATTTAGCGTTTTCTGTTTACATCTCCCAAAGCATTATGGGAACAAGATTGTCAACATTGACAAATGGGGCTGCAACAAATGAATATTTTCACAGTCAGTAAATCTACCAATTATTCTTTTGATTTTTCATTTGGAAAATAGTGAAAGATGAACGTAATCATTTCCCACGGAGGTGAGAAGAGACACAGGAGAAGCTGCAACTTTTAAATATGTTTGTGAATTTAAATAGTTATCAAGATATTTCCCTGTGACCCATTCAGTTCTAGTAAAGTTTATTAATGTGAGTTTGAAAAGCTGTCGGCTGACTAATGATCTCTGAGGCTGCAGAGAGCGGGTTTACAGTGGTCGACAAACCTTCAGACAAGGGACAGAGAAATATTTCTCTTTCTTTCCTCCCTGTTGTAATTCTTCTAATGTTTTGGCCTCCAGCCTGGTTCTGTTTAGCTGCTCTGTGGATCCGGACAGAACTGACCCTCCCTCCTGGCTCACTTAAAGACTCAGGAGTCTTATTGTGCACACGTAAAACGATCGTGCCATGGTTACAGTCACTCATGAACTCTGAGTTTATGTTTCATGCATGTGTAGATGGAACAGCTTTCTAAAGCGCTCTTGTATAACCATCAACCAGGCCCCTCCCTGTGTGTTGCCTGGAGAGCGCTGAGTTGTTTTGATGGCGTGTGGAGGAAACACTGGGCTGCTGGGTCTGAAACAGCCCAGCTCCTCTGTAATGTTCAGACACTATGGACTCTTTAACAAGGCTGCCCTCTGCAGACTGGTTCTGTTTCCTTAACTCTGCACCGTGTGTTACATCATGGTTGCTTCTCATTGAATTTGAGGGCTCCATGACTGACGGACACTATTTCCCATCAGCCATCTGTTTGTCTGCGTTTAATACTGCAGCGTTTTTCCCCATGTCAAATGAAGTGGGCAGGTTGGAACCTGGCTGTGTGGATGCTCAGTCGGTGACAGGATTAGAGTTTATCCTTTAATGCTAGTGTTCTGCTAAGGTGCCGCTTTCACTGGGAAGACCAGACGCTTCCTAAATTTTAAAAAGGTCATGTTGGAGTTTTTGACCTTTAGCAGCTATGAAGCTGTTTGGTGATGGAGACAGAGCAGGCACAGACTGGAAACGTGGATCTAAACACTGCAGGATGCAAAATAACCAGCTTCTCAAATGGTTTCTGAGGGAATACACACGAGATCTTTGTTAGGTCCCATAAACACACTATTCATCCCATGGATCTGAGTGCCAGGTTTTTAACAGTTTGGCCATGAGGAGGTCTCTGGGGAGCAGGTCCAGACCTGAAAAAACAACTTCATTTTTAAATCCAGAAAAATGTAAAAGCACAAACTTCACACTGGGACCCTGTTTACATGACAGCTGAGACCTGTCCCAGCTTCAGGCTGGACTGTGTACAAGTCCAGCTATTTTCCAACCAACGTGAAGTTTGACCAGTTGTTTGAAGCTTCACATCCACTTGAGTGCCAGAATTCAAGACCCAGCCTTTAAAATGTTTTCAGAGTAGAAACTAGAAACCGAGGTCATTGCATTAAGGCTCACTGTTCCTCTGCACATCTGTCCTGCTCAGTCACATCCTTCACTCTTCAGGTCAGCCGGTCTAAGTTTTCTTGGCTCGGTGCTCCACCTCCCACTGCGATCACCTCAGGGTTTCATTTGGAGACGAGAGGCCGCAGCTGGTAGTTGATCTCTTTGTCCTGATGATCCACAAACTCCATCCTGGAGCCCCACGGGTCACACGGCTGCTTTTAAGGAAAGCTAATACACTTTGAAAGTGCTGTTGGCTGTTGGGTGTAAGAGAAACACGTTATTAATAGTAGTGATGTGTGATGTGTTTCTCTGGAGTGAGACTAAATGTCTCCAGTATGGTATAAAGTTTTCTGTCAGTCACTGGTTTTTTAGTGTGATCTTACACACAAAGGAAAACTGCAGCTGCTTCTACAGCCTTTTTCAGACGAGATGCTTTGAGGAAGATTTCATTTGCCTCAAGGTGTGATCACGGATGTCTCAGCCGGAGGAATCACACTGGGCGATGTGATTTACCCTGAAATCTTTGGTTCTCTGTTGTCAAAACAAGCAGCAGTAATAACAGCCTGTAGGACCATGTTCATGTTGATGCAATTTAAATTTGGACGTCATGAGCCTTTTCAAACAAATGTTGGCTGTTCTCATCCAAAAAAACCAGACCCATCATTTTGGTTTTTTCACCTGAACTTTATTCAAATGCCTCAAAGCCACAAAGCTCTGTCTGTGTCTCTGTGAGAATTAGGATCAGCGTTTTGTATCGACGTCCACAGCTCTGAAAGGATTTGGTCATAACTTAAAGAAGAATTGTTACTGGGTTTCTGCCCAGGCCTTTAAAAAGAAGATGTCAGGTGTGTCAGAGAGTTAAAACGGACGACTGGTCCTTTCTGATGGAATCAAAGAACTGGACGTGCTGCTCAAATGAAGTTGGCGTATTTACCGACTGTATCTATCTACTCTTGTCTTGTCCTCTCTCTCATCTCTTCCTCCAGGGGGGCGTCTGTGTTCGTTCTCTCCGTGCATTGAGCAGGTTCAGAGGACGTGCGAGGTGCTGACGGATCATGGTTTTGAGGAGATCAGCACCATGGAGGTCCTGCTGAGAGTCCACGACGTTCGAACTGTCCCTCTTCCGCTGCCCGATTTCGGTCCTGATCCCTCTGCTCAGACTCAGCCGGAAACTGGAGAGGAGCCGCATCCCATGTGCTCCCCAAACCCCCCCTCCATCACCATGAAGACCACCACACCCCCCAGAGAAATGCCAGGTCACACAGGGTACCTCACCTTCGCTACCAAACCGAGAACCTAAAGCTCAGAGCCCAGACATGGTTTATTAATATTCTGCCTCGCTCTACTAAGTTAATAAGACTGTGATAATCCTGCAGGGGGGCCACAGTCCTCTGGGTCCAGACCGGCACTGCATCGCTAAGAGGACTCACAGTTCTGTGTTACATAATTTTGTGCTCCTGTCACTTGGCACCGGTTTGTTGCTTGCATCAAGCAAGAGTGAAAATTACATTGACAGCGATTTCATTTGATTGTCTCCTCTTTAATAAAAATCAGTTTTCATCGGTGCTTTCATTTCTACGAGGAGGAGCAGTTTTTATTTTTGCCCTTTTGTGTTCAAGTAAAAACAAATGTGTGAAAATGTCGTTGGTTTTCTTGTGTGTTGCTCCACAGGCCTGAACAGAAAGCAACGAGAGCAGAAAATGCAGCAGCAGCCCTGTAGGTTTGAAAAGCTAAAACCAAACTGATGAACCAAAGTGCAGTTTTTCCAGCCGCAGTGACGTCTGACGGTCTTTGTTAAACCACCCTCCTGTCTCTGCGCCGACAGGTTCGATGTTCCTGGTAATTTGTGAGCGTCTGTCCCTGTTGGCTGCAGCTAAACACAGAGCAGCTTCAGTTTTCCTCCTCCCAGTCACAACCACCCTGACTCACTACGGAGTCCAACTCGTCCGTTGAGCTTTTCCATTCGCCTCTGACACGACAGATCCGCACCGGAAAATCATTACTGCTATATTTAATTTTTTGTGTTCTCGTTCGTCTTTCCGAAGCAGCGCAGGAAGGAAGCATGTCCCAAAGTGTTGTAAACCAGAGGATTCTCACTTTGTGTCACTTGTGAGGAAATGACGTTTTTTGTGTGTACATGTTAAATCTGACTGATTTTGTGTTTGTTCCAACATCCGACTGCTGCTGCTGCTGTTAGTCAAAGCCTCCTGCTACATTTAGAGGCAGCTGGTGTGTATTGGAGACAGTATGAGCCGGTTAACAGCATAATCCCCGATTTACTGTGGGTTATAAAAAGCGCTGTGGTTGTTTTGGTCCACTGTGTCGGTCTGTGTGTGGAGACGAATTGTTGCCTGAGTGTGTGTTTACCCGGGCGGCTGAGTGAGCACAGCCAATTTTCCACCTCGGGACCTGAGCAGCAGCCTGGGATTGGAAAATATTCAGCTTAACTGTCAATATGTTGGCAACAACACAACAATCAACCAGACGCATGTAAACAGAGTAAAACCAGAACATACACAGATCAGAACTAAGCCCCTGTGCACTGTGGGAAACAGGGAGGTCCTTGAATTAGTGAAATGACTGTTTAAGTGTCCTGAGTGTGTGTTGCCGCTGCAGCAGCGAGTGTGTGGGTGGAGGAAGTAACGGTCCTTGTCGAGGAGGTGGGTGTTGCTGGGATTAAACCGGACTCTGTGAATCCTGCAGCTGGTTTTGTGGGTAAAGCTGGAAAGAATGTGCTTACAGTTTTACTCTAAGTATTGAATGCATGACCTTACACAGAGTATTTGTATTTAACGCAGTTAAGTGAAGATAATTTAGTTTATGACCAATAATAATCAAAAGACTGTGAAAGGAGTCACCAGTGCCAGATCCAGAGAATGAGACAGCAGACTGATGATGATTATCTGCAGTCGACGTCAAATAAAGACACTTGTTTCTTGAGACATGTTAATTGAGTGAACACTGAAATAATCCCTGAGTTCCAGTGAACCATCTGACCCACAGAGCAGCAGTTGGCGGCTCTAATCTGCCCGGCTGAGACCTGGAAAAGCAGCTCTGAGCTGCTGGAAATCGTCCTGGTTAATCAGATTATCTCCTGGATTCCTGATACCCAGCAAACGTCCAGGCCTGAAGACCCGCTGCCAGAGAGCGTGCACGAGACAGGACACGCCTTCACGCTGCTGCAAGGTGAAAGGGCGTGTCCTGACCACTCAGTTGTCTGGTGCTTCTTAGGGACAAGACTGGACCAGGAGGGGTCAGGTGGAGACCTCACCTCTGTGGATGCAGCTCTGCGAGCCAATAGGAAGAGACCATGTGGACCATATGAAGTGGGTTGGACTCAGTCAGCAGCTTCTTGTCAGTGGTAATGTGTGTAAGGGCAGGAGGTCGGTCTGCAAATGCAGTTTATGACACCGGATAATTAATTATATTAAAACCAGAGCAGTGTTGGAGAGATAAACCTGGATAAATCTGTCGTCACATTGATGAGAAACTTATTTGTTCCAGTTGTTTCCTGTTACAGTCGATCAGTTTTGATTTTCATCCTGCAGAGAAACACAAAAAAAAAAAAAATCCACATTAATCACATAAAATATTTGAATTGGATGGAAAGTTTACATCCTTGTTGCTATTGTCCCTGCTCTGTGTGGATATAAATTGATTATTCATCTTCCATATACGATCAGCTGAGACCTGAGAACCGAGTTGTGTGTCTGAGAACAAATGGGCTGGGAAATAAAATTGGGGATTAAAAAGTTGTTTCTCTGTTTTCGACCATCTGCTGAGCTTTAAGAGACACTCACCCTGGGAACCAGGCTCATTAAAACGCGACACCACCCTTGTCTTGTCGTGACCCTCGGCCGACATTCCTGCGACACAGTTTGGATGCAGGCCAGCCGTTTTCAACGCTGAGGTGTAGCAGCACAACAATGGAGGCTTCAGCGGCGTTTCCCTGCAGTGGCTCAGGGAGGGCGGGGGCCACTCATCTTTATTTAATGGAAGAACTGGTTTGGCAGTGGTCCACCAGTGAGAATGGGCACTCAGCGGTGGGTACACTGGGGGCCGTTATGGGCCTGGGAAAACAGGGCCTGTTGTGAATGTTTGAAGGGGGGTTTTCTCCAGCAGGAACACAACAAAATAAAAGCCCAGTGTGAGATTAAAAACAGGCTACACACAGTCAGAGCAGGGTCAGGTCAGTGAAAAGCTGCAGACTGTCTGAAATCATGGAAACTCACTTTGACTCCACAATGTAGTTAAATTTACATGAATGATGCTAGAAAATACCACATGATCTACACACGTTATAGTAAAACAACTAAAACTAGGTCCAGGTCTCAGCTTCATTGTTCTTTCTGTTTAATGTGGACTATCGTCCCCTGGACGGGACTTTCCTGTCAGAAACCCGGACCTGCAGACAGGATGTGTCCAGGCCTGTGAGGCCACGTGTCTCCGTGTGGTCGATGTGTGTTATCACTGGTGATTTCTCAGAGGTCAGAGGTGAGGCTTTGTTCTGCTTCGCCCTGACGTCACCGACCCGTCAGCTGAGTCTTTGTTACAGTTCCTGCAGCTCTGAAAAAGCCTCCTGTCTTCTGCGGGGCTGACGAACAATAAGCAAAGTTAATGAAAACGTTACAGAAGAATCCATGACCACAATGTGTCCACTCCAGCTGAGCCCTCACATACTGTATGCACCCATGGGAGCAGTAGGAAAAGCAGGGCAAGTATCTTATCAGGACAAAGTGGAGCCTGTTCTGCGCCTGCAGACGGAGCAGATATGCTGCTTATCTTCAGTTTGTCAGTCACCGCACCCCTGCAGAGGTGAGTGCTGAGTCAGAACCTGGAAAGGTGATAATGAAACGATGCAAAAGGAGGGAAACGAACATTTGCATCACTCATTTTCTGTCAGACTCAGCTTGATAACGAGCAGTTAGGCATCAAAATGACTATTTAATGAGTAGCAGTGCTCCATATAGTTTCCTCTCACTACACTGCTGCTTCGTCATAATGTGCTTTGGTGACAAAGCTGAAGTTGAGCAATTAGTTCAAAGCTTTGAACATTCGAGGCACAGTAAATGTATTACTATTATTAAAGCATCAGAATTAAAGGCACACAGCTAGTTTCCATCATGAGTGAGAGCATGAATAGTGCATGCTGGGAAGTCAGAGATCATTGAATCTCAGCATGACGATCCTCAGTGTTGTCTGCTGACAAACAATCCTGGACCTATAGGAAGATCCACATTTTCAGGACTTTATCGGTAGATTATCAATTTAATACAGAATTATTGGTAATTATGAGAAATATTCATTATTCAGCACAACTCAGAACAAAGATTATGACATTTCCAGGTTACAATTAAATAAAAAGTTTTTATAGCAGAAATCCAGTAGAATGAAATACACCACAATAATATCAGACAATCAAATCATAAAATACAAAACAGGAAGGACGTTTGAACTGGAAAAATAGTTTCGAGTTAACATTTAACTTTTTACAACCTGTTCAATTTAACTAAGCTAATGATGAAAACATGAAGACCTGTCGCAGCTTCTGATTGGCTCCAGGTGACCTGGCATGTTTCAGGTCTTGTCATTGAAGCCAGTAAAGTCATAAACAGGTGAAACGTGACGTGCGTGTTGGCTCGGTCTAATCGCTGCCTGCTGGGCTGTGCATATTTACAGTCACAGGTTAAAGTGAGAGACTTCAACCTTGTGATAAAACAGGACGACACGGTTTGAAAGGGCAGCAGGCGAGTGCAGTGACAACATCGCTCCCTGTGACCTCCCCAAGCTCTGACATTACTAAACTCTCAGACCTACAGATTAATATCGTCTTATTCTGTCACACACATGTAGATTCAAGGTGGTTAAATCACCAGCCGCATGTTCAGGCCAACCCGCTGCACGACGGCTCAGTGAACTGAAAAAGTCTTTGGATAAAAGCAACTGTGGGTTGAGGGAGAACCACATTTTCCAGATAGGAAATTATTTTCTATGTCAAACACAGGAGTCGCTCTGATTCGACCCCATCAGAGAGAAACGACAGCTAAAACCAGATGTGCATTTTCCGTGTTTGTGAGTACGTGCAGTTTGTGTATGAGTCACTGTGTCATGGGATGCAACAAGCAGAGCGTTGTGCTTTTCTCAGAAAACAGAAACATGGGGATGGGAGCTCTGACTGATGAGCCACATGCAGAGACGTCGGGCTAACAATAGAAAGAATATAAGAGAAGAGCTGGAAAAAATAAGTGACAGATCCCACAGGCCGACTGCAGAAACACCTAAACACTGGCTGAACCTTATGTTGATATTAGTGATTAGTTATTTGAGTCCTAATATTCATTTGATCTTTTGTTGAGCATTTCCATCCCACTGTTTTCATGTTTCCATATAACCTGTGAGGCCATAAACACTAGTTACTTACAATGAACCTACTATTGGACTCACTGTGATTCAGAAACAGCAACTAAAATATAAACCTAAACAATAATAAACCTGGAGTCTGCAGCTCTCGGGGCTAAATGCTAATGTCAGCATGAGAAAGTGGGTCATTACAGTGGGCTCTACAGTCCTGGGAAGGGCAGAAATTGAAATAGATGATAATAAAGTTGAATATTATAAAAACCATAGCATGCTAAAATGTGCTAAACGCAAAGTTCAGTTGAGGTCGACAGCGATAAGGTTATTTTGCAGATTGTCACAGTTTTCTGGTGATGGTGCTGGAGGAAAGTCAGAGGAAGTCGACAGTTTATAGATGCATCACTAAAAATGTAATGTCTCTTCAGTGAACTTATTTATGTATGATCTTTGTGATCAGTGTGAAGTAAACATCACTTTGTGCATCACTCGTAAATATATTAATATCAGAAACCGTCTTTTCCTGCCTCCTCTCTCACCTCTACGGCCCACACCACCACCGGCTGCATACTTGTGGACATTTTCCCAGACTTTGTCATCCCACACCTGTCCAGCAGCAGTCTTCATAACATAGTCTCTGTTTTTCAGTCACATGACCCTGCACACCTGCCCCTAATTACCCTCATTACCTGCAGTGTTACTACAATCATTTACGGGCCGTTAGTGGTGCATCAGTAAAGTTCTTCCCAACCTGTTTCAGTTTCCCTACCTGGACTTCCCTTCTCGCTCGATCACATGTAATAATAATCAGATTTTACACCTCGACCACATGACAGGGCCGTTAGATTAAAGCTGCGTTCAGGTGTAGAGGAGCAGGAGCTTCTCCTGTTTTTACGGGGCTATAAAAATATTTTATTGCTATTTTAGTGTAGCAGATACAACTTCCTGGTCAATCATCAGCCAGAAAACGCATGTTCCTTCTTCCACATGGCACAGATCAAACTTATAATAGTCTCAAACAGGAGCCAGACCCACCCCCACCCTCTTTAGGATGCCCAGACCTCCTGCCTGGATTGAACTGAAAGTAATTACAGAACTAGGTACAATTACAAAGTGGTTATTTTCCCTCCTCCTACTTTTGCTCCAGTAAAACATTTGTGTCACAGCTCGGGGACAAACTGCACAGATTCCCACAGAGGGGAGGAGAGGGAACAATAGTCCCCCCCCCCCCCACATCCTGAAAAACCGAACCACAGCACACGTCTCGTTGAGGTGAGGACTCAGGCGTGCTGATCGGCTGCCCTCTGCAGCTCAGACTGAGGTGCTCCAGCCTCAGCACAGTGTGGCAGAACTATACTCTGGAACAGACACATCCACTCTAAGTGGAATATTTTCCCAGCTCTCCCATCAATGGCACTTTACATTAGAGCACATGGATCTGAATAAAATATGACATTGAAGCTCTCACCCATGGGCACTCGTGCTATTCCTGTGTATCTGCAGATGCCAGAATACATAAATGATGCAGTGCAAAGTAGATACATCTGTATATACATATATATATATATATATATATATATATATATATATATATATATATATATATATATATATATATATATATATATCAGTAAGAGCCAACTTTAATGGTTAGCAATGACCTTTATGATGCACTTGCTTGTTGCAAATCACCATCACGTTAGGTAACTCCCTCACTATTTGTGCCAGTGCTGGTGCACTTTGACTCTTCCTCGGATTAAACTGGAGATGTAATACGTGGGAGTGGAGACACGGTAACATCCGCGGGCCAAACAGAGACGAGCTGCTGCAGAGGAGGAGGAGGAGGAAGAGGAAGAGGAGGAGGACTGACTGATTCCTGCTGTTGCTGTGGCAACCGGCCAAATACGGCACCGTCCCCATCACTGTCAGGTACTGATGTTAACAAGCACATAAACAGTTGATCAGAAGGAAAATCTCAATCCTCATTCATGCAAAGATTTTATCGCTGTTGGTCAGAAAAGCGTCTGGAGCTGCAGTTTCGACCTGTCATGGAACAATGACATTTAGCTGATAGCTAATCACAATATGTGAGCATTAATGTTCTTGTCCTTGATATTTAATAGCAGAATTGTTTTTCACTGTGAAACTTGTGAAATATTCTGTGCCACATTATTGTGAAACACCTGTAAGTGGAAGAAGGACTCAGATTCTTTACTCTGGTAGAAAAACCACTGTTTAAAAATTCTCTGTTAAAATTCAGTGCAATCAAAATTTGACTTGAGTAAAACTGCAAAAGTTTTAGTATCAAATCTACTTGCAGCAGCTCAAGTGCTCATTATGTCGCATGCAGGTAACTTTGATTGGAAATACTGATGCATTGATTTAAACTGGTTCCACTGCATTATTATGATTCTCCCTATGTTTCCCAGAGGAACCGTCGTCTAATTAAAGCAATAAATTAACATTTAATCTTTTTAAGCTGAAGAGAAATTCTCCTCGGAGCTCATACGTTCTCTGAATATATATGTAAAGCAGCATTTAACTTCGACTGAGCATGAATCAGTGCATACTTTTCCATTTAAAGTGATTATTAGAAAGTGTGTGTGTGTGTGTAGATGAAGAGAAGAATAACACAGTTTGCTTGGACACTGAGCTCAGGCTGCAGCTGTATTTATTTTCCCTGCCAACAGGGTCACACATGCAGGACGTCCAGGATCGTTGAACTGACATAGTGGGGAGTGAAGATGAAGAGTTCAGCTGTGAATTAATGCTAAGGAGTTTTGTTATTCTGCATTTTTATAAGCTGCATTATTATTGTATTATGTTATAAAACTACAGCTCCCATGAGGCTTTGAGGGCATGCCAAACGCTAATAACTGTGGTTTCCCACCTGTGATTCTAGCAGCTTTAAAATGAAGAAGACCAGAACAATAGTCAGATTTCACGTTCAGGGCACATCTCAAGGTCATTTAGAAGAAATGGCTGCATGTTCCACCCACTGGGATAAATCCTGCTGGAGCTGTAGTTCATAACTTAACTTTGTTCTCTTGGTGCATTTTGTGTGTGTGTGTTTTGCAGATCTAAACACACTTAGTGAGAATATTAACACACTGATCTTTAGCAGGTGTGAGTTTAACATGTTCATTCAGCGTGTTAGCAGGTGTTTTGTAATAAAAGCCTGAGGTAAAGCTGGAGCTTGAAGTAATAATGAACCGAAGTGAAAAACTGACCTGATGATGGTGCTTCAGTCTCTCAAAACCAAAAGATGTCACTTCACAGGAAAAATCAGTAGGACTCGTCGTCTGAGAGCCGTGATAACGTCCACCCTGAGGTTATTTCAGATATGAAACCCACCTGGCAGAACCATGTGCCATTGTCTGTGTTTTGGATGAGAACATGTTCTCAGTCTAGAAACATTGAGCACAACAAGAGTGAACATCTGAAGCCACAGTCACCAACCACCATCAGTGACGACAGGCTTGTGTTTCTTTAGCACAGGTAGAAGAGTTTAATCAGACTCACTGTGTGTATCTGCCAACCATTTTATTTGAACCCCCTCGGCCCTGTAGTTAGAGCAGCTCCACTAATCGATGAAGGCTTTTCTCGCTCAGCAAAGAGGCTTGGGGAGTATTACATAACACTCCTCCTCCTCTGTTTCTGCACAGCTGACAGTGGCAGAGCGCCTGCTGCATACTGCATGACATAACCCTCCACACTGTCCTCCCTTCATCCTCTGAGTTTCCCCCCGGGCGTTCTCTGCAGCTCTCCGCCTCCCTCCCTGCTCACACTGATTCTTCTTCTACAAGGAAAAAGCATTCCTGTCCTCAATGGATAGGAATTCAGTATTCATTTTCAGACCCTGCACCTCCTTCTGGACATGTCGCGCTTTAAGGGTCTAATGCTTCTTCAGGATTCATTCTTTCCCGTCTGGATGTTATGTTCCTCATGACTTAACCACACAGTCCCTTAATCTCTGCATGTTTATCATGTTTATTCCTCTTTTTCCTCTTCATGATGTTCTCCAGCTTAGTCTGACCCTCGGGTCAAACATGTTTTGTTGTGTCCAGTCAATGTGTAACAGCTGTAAACAGGCAGAAAATATAAATGAAGGACTGTAGTGTTTGATTCTGCTCTTATTATTATTATCTGTATTTCTGATGAGGGGTTGACTGTGTTTGACTCTAATCTCTATTGGTTTAATGCAACATCAGCTTTTTTCTGCTTTTCTTCAATCAGTTGTTGGTTTTTTAATCTCTATTCAACAGACCAATTATATTTGTCGACCTTAAAGTACTAACATCGGCTAAAACACAAAGGTTGAATCTGAAGTACATTGTTGACAACACACCAAAGAGTCAACAGGATTTTATTTTAGGCCTTAAAGGTAACAACAAATCTAATGAAGTTATAGCTAAAGCATATATTTTAAGTGTTATTGGTGGATAACTTTAGCTAGCTGAACATTTGCTAATTTTATTTATCTTATTTTTTTAGAAACAATATATTTGGCTGAAGTTTTGTTTAGACAAGACAAACAATTTGCAAACTGAGGCTCTTAATGTTTAATGATAATTCTTCACTTTTGCCTGGTGTTGATAAACAGTCAACCCAATAATACTGAGAAAGTCTTACCCTGAATAAATTCATGCTAACATTTGTCCAGCTCTTCTACTTTTGTTTTTCTGCATTTGGGTCTCAGGACCTGCACTTCATTAAAAACTACATTTCCCATGTTTACTTGCGTGACAAAGCACAGCTGTGCTCAATTTGGTCTCATCAGATAGTGATGGATTTCTTTTCTATCTAATCGATGCTTTGGACCTGAGCCTGCAGAACCTTCTTTCTGTAATATATTGGATTAGAAATGTTTCCAGCTGGAAGGTGCCTCAAGATCACAGTGCTGCTGGTAAGCAACTTTCTAATTAGATAAAATAAAATATGTTTTTACATTGACAATGAACTTGTCACTTTAAATGAGCCCATATGTATCTGTGCGTTAGAAATGTTGGTATTTTAATATGTTTTAATATATATATATATATATATATATATATAATAATGTGTGCAAGCTTATGAAGTGATTTTGGTTTTTCATTTAATAGTGCAGGTTTTGTGCCTGTTGCTAATACAACATGCAGCCAAACCTGAGAATGACATTAATGAACTTTCTCATCAGCACCAAAAAACATTAAGACTGACTTTATATCATCCATCCATCATTGGACAGCAGTGGTTAGCAGTGTTGCCTCATATCAAGAAGGTTCCTGGTTTGAAACCCATCAGGGGCCTTTCTGTGTGGAGTCTGCATGTTCTCCCTGTGCTTGTGTGGGTTTTCTCCAGGTCCTCTGGTTTCCTCCCACAGTCCAAAAACATGTATGTCAGGTTGATTGGTGACTCTAAATTGCCCATAGGAGTGAGTGTGAGTGTGTGAGGTTGTTTGTCTCTATGTGGCCCTGTGATGGACTGGGGACCTGTCCAGGGTGGACCCCTGCCTTTCACCCAGAGAGAGCTGGGATAGGCTCCAGCAGATCCCTGGGACCCTAAAGAGGACTAAGAGGCTTAATATCATGCAGCACTCAAATAGATCATTCCTCAAAAAATGCCATGAAACCCTTGTTGCTACGCTGCTCAGAGCGTTTATCACCCGGTGAAGTCAACTCAGCCTCAGCTGTCACCAACACTAACTGGAGCGTAAGATAAGAAAACCTTTATTTGTCCCACAACGGAGAAATGTCATTGTTGCAACAGCAAAGTACAAGTACACAGCAGGGAGCCAGAAGTAGCAAAGATGTGAGATAAATAAAAAGTGGAATAAAACAATAAAGCTCCAAGAACTATAAGTGTGTACAATATGTGCCTATGAGTCCAGAGGACAGCCCAGGACAGACCTAGACTTCTTGATGACCTTGTCCAGCTTCTTCCTCTCCCTCTCCGTGATGCTGCTGCTCCAGCAGACCACACCGTACAGGACGGCTGATGCCACCATAGAGACATAGAAGGTCCTCAGGAGTGCCCCCTTCACCCCAAAAGACCCCAGTCTCCTCAGGAGGTAGAGCCGGCTCTGGCCCTTCCTGTACAGTGGGTCTGTCTGGGTCCTTTCACACCCTGGTTGTTGCCCACAGAGCTGAGGATGTGCTGCCCTCTGGTGGCTCATGAGAAACTTGGATGTCATACTAATAAAACACTGACCTATCTTTCCCCTTTCACCAGCTCTACAGAGAACTGCACATCACCACCTCGGAGTCTGGAGCAGGAAGAGATCCAGTGAGTACGTGTTTATTTAGTGAAATGGTTTTTGACTTCCTGTTTATAAAAGCAGTGGAAGCACTTTTTACTGAAGTCAATGCACTGACTTTTAATGTTGAGCTCCTACTTGAGTGTTATGGACCTCTCTACAGTGTCAGTCTTCATTAGCTGATTAAATTTAGTCGGTTAATTAATTGACACTGCAGAAAATTAAACTCCAGTCCTCTTGGCCCACTGTCCTGCCTGTTTTCCAGCTGATTACCTGGATCAGGTGTGTTCAGCCAATCAGAGGCTGCAAGGGCAGGACAGTGGGCCAAGAGGATTGGAGTTTGAGACCCCTGCTACCCCACATCTCTGGGTTTTGGACTATTAGCTGGACAGTGTCATCTTTGGGCTGTGGCGGACTATGACGACTATAATCTAAGAGTTTACAGCCAAACAGTTTTCATTAAGAAAATAATTGGCAGATACGTCATGGATCAAATGGTCCATTAACTGAGCTGAAAGATCACAGGTTTGATTCCTGCACCAGCCAAAGTGCCCTTGACTAAAACATTAATGCACATCTCCAGCAGAGAGTGAGCCTGTGGTGCAGGGCACATCTCTTATCCAGAACTATATGTTTTCTTAAAATAATCACTTTAAGTTTGTTGATCTTTAAAGAAACCAGTCAGGTTCCTCCCCAGTCAACCAGTCAGGTTCCTCCCCAGTCAACCAGTCAGGTTCCCTCCCAGTCAACCAGTCAGGTTCCCCCCCAGTCAACCAGTCAGGTTCCCCCCCAGTCAACCAGTCAGGTTCCCCCCCAGTCAACCAGTCAGGTTCCCCCCCAGTCAACCAGTCAGGTTCCCTCCCAGTCAGGTTCCCCCATGTTTTTTTGTTGTTGCTGTCAGGAATAAAAACCAAACACTCTAATTTAACACTGATCACTAACTTTATTTTGCATTGGGAGTACAAAGTCAAAACACAACCATCCATGGAGCACTCACACTGCTTATTTTTTCCAGTGTGTGCTTTTTGTACAAGCGCGTCTCGGAGGAGAAGCAGCAGAAGCCCGTCACAATCAATGCAGTTAAAGGCGACTTCAGAGAACATATTTGAAAAACAAAATGCAGCACTCTCTCTCACATTGCAGTCGTTCGTAGAAACAAAGGCAAAGCAGTGATAGCCAGCAGTAACTAAGGAGCATTAAAAGTGAAGAGGACTTTTTGAAAAATGCTCAGTAATGAGTTTTTCTCGTTTAGTGAATTTCTACTGTTGTAAATGTGCAGCTCCATCATTCTGGTTTTCTGACAGCCTTCGTATGTCACATCGAAGTAAACGCTGGATCACTGGTTACTGGATCCAACCAGATTGTACCAAACCAGTGAGTTTTGTCAGATGAAGCTACATCCTCATGTCTGTACAGTAAATATGAAGCTACAGTCAGAAACTGTAACAAAACCTGCTTCTGTTTAAAGTGAAAATCCACCTTAAAAGCCCACCAGCACTAATTTCTGTGTATTTTATGTTTGACATGTGCTGACGGACTGATGCTGTTTCCTTTGGACAGAGCCAGAATAGCTGTTTCCAGTCTTAATGCCAAACTGGGCTATTGTCCTAAAGTTCAGATCTGTACTTAACATACATGTGTCAAGGTTTCTCACCTTATTTTGACAGGAAATAAACATATTTACCTTTAGCTTTGAATTTGACGCTGGACCAACTTGTTTGTTTGTAACAGATCCTAAATATCGCTCTTCATAGTGTTTTTATTTTAGCGTAGTTTTTGTGACACTATGACAAGTTTGACTTTACTCTTCGACTTTTATTTCTCTGGTGCAACCGGTCATTGATCTTAACACCAAACTCAGAAGCATCAACTTTTTGGTTGATCCTTTTATGAGACTTTGTACAACCCTCTCCACCCTCATATTTAGGGTTACGCAACAATCACGGACTTTGGTACAAAAACAAAACATTCCTCAGTAACTACATTCAAAATCAAATATTTAAACCTCTACATCTCCCGGTCCCTGCACCTATTTGTTGTGCAGTATGAATTCAGGTGGCCACCTTTAAATACCCACTGCATCTCAGGCTTTTAAACTCTTGGTCTAATGGACTCTGGTGCCACCATGTTCAGATAGTCCATCACAAGGAACCACGAGCTGCTTTTAGTGGTCCAGCTGTGTGTTTGGGGGACACGCAGAGCATCTTTGTGGAATAAGACACTATTTTAGCTTCAGCTTTGTTTAAAGTCTTTTAATAACTGGTTTTCAGGTTGGTCTGGAGTGTCCTTACTAAGGCTTTGGGTTTGAATTCTACCACCACCAAAGATCTTGTCATTTTGAAGATGTTTGTCTTTACAGTAATAAAACTGTAGAATAATTTGTACCCAATCCCCAAAATTATCCAATGCATGTAAAACCTCCAAAATGATTTCACCACACTGTTCCCAACTCCAACCCCCATCTGTTCTTTAGTCATATTGTGGTAATCAGATTTAAGAAATCTAAATAATTTAGCATTTTATTATTATTTTTATTGGTTTTTTTTTATACTCCTTCATGCCACTTTTTTAGAATAAGTAACATCATTCACAGAAAACATACAAATATTTTCTTTTACAAAAAAAAAGTCCAAAATATTTAGAGTAAAGATTCTGAATTTAGTTTTGATGCTAAATATTTAAACATTTTCACAGATACTTCCTGTGATATTTTTCTTATCAACAAGTCCCATGAAAAGGCCAAAACCTGTTGCTGGTCTTGAAAACATAGCAGGGATCTGGACTTTTCTTAAGACCTTCAGTATAAACGTTTACACTCATGCAAAGTCACTGTACTCCTTATAATAATCTGCCTGTTGACTCTAACACACATTTTAAAATTCATTTTCCTTCCTAGTGCAAAGACAGAAACATCAGGCTGTAAAGAAATGCCAAAAAACCAAAACAATTAATAACAGGACACATTTAATCTTTAATCTGGTTTCAGCTTCTCAAATGTGAATACTTTCTATTTAGAGTAAACTGATTTTAAAACTGACACTTTTCATAGTTTCTGTTTACCAAATGATTATTAATTGAAAAGACTTAACAGAGTAACAGATTGTAAAAACACCCGCCAGCTGAAGCCGAGATATTCCACCATTATCAATTAACACTGGGCCTTTTTCTTTTTTTCTTTCTTTTTAGAGGAGCATTGGTGACGTGGAAAACATTTTAAAAACGGTGCTTTACGTCACTGCCGTGCTCCCTTTAAGTTTGTTTGCCCGCCACTAATACACAAAAACAAACAAAAACAAAGCTTCACGACACTTTTTTTTAGACAAAACAGAAAAACATTTTCCTTATCGAGTGTAAAACTTGATAAATTATCCAAACAGATGCTTCAAAAGGAAGCAATGTACAAAAATGTACTGGGCGTACTCGTACGTGCTGCTGCATATACAGAAGAACAGCCTGTGGACTTAAGGTGTGTGCGGGTTGGTTTGGTCTGAGACAACATACGGTTCTCTGCTAGAAAGCATGTGTTGCAACAACAGCCAGGCAGGCTGACGGAGTTTGACCAACGCCGTTTAATCTCATTCTCTGCTGCGTGAGTCAGCTCCACACCCAGGAGGCCGAGCGTGGGCGTGGGGCCGGAAAACGCTTCCAAGAGCAGCTTAATGCAGATAGAAAGGGTCTGTGGGAGTTGTTGTTTTTTTTTTTTTTTTTTTTTAAAAAGGGGTGACACACAGGACATGCTTCAGGCAGCTGGGAGGAGAAACAAAGCCCCAAAGATTGAGCTTCAGCCCTGTTGCTTCAGTCATATTTGAGTAAACTATTAAACATTTGCCCCTTTGGTGCGTGTGGTCACATGGTGAGCAACCAAACCCCCCCACTGATGGAAAAGTCTCAGCCTCAACTTCACTTTTCCATAGATCTTTCTTTAGTCGGCAAACAAATTCCCACCTCAGTGTTGATTTAGTAGCTTCTCTGGACATTTCTGTCGTGTCACATGATCCTCGTCAGCAGAGGAAGATGATGAGAGCAGAGGTGATAAAATATCCACTTAGAAGCTGCTACACTGAGAAATGTTTCCCATAATAAACACTCTGCGACAGTGTGATTAATTAAATGAACATGAATTGGATATGAAGCAATAAATGGATGGATTCATTAATCAATTAAATTAAAAAGGGCTGATTTGCTTAAGGAGAAAAAGTCAAGACACAAAACATTGAGGATTTAAGATGTTTCCCAGAATAAAGTGAGACCACTCCTTTCCCACTTTAGCTGATATGTTTATTTCTACATTCCCACGACAAAAACAAAGATCATGCGATCTGAGTGAAAGCTCCAGAAAAGCTACTGAACAAGGTGTGACTCCATCAGAAGTCCTGAGGGGGTCAGAGCAGGAAGCTGTGAAAGAACTGGATCAGCTCATTGTGAGAGTTGATTTCCAGCCTCTGTTGTCTAATTGGTTCTGGGGCAAAAGGTGCCGAGACTGTTTGTTTGCAGTGTGAAAACACAATGTGACTCATCTTTTCGTTTTCATTTCCCACTGCAAGAAGCGCCGCCACGAA
The DNA here is from genome assembly GCF_900324485.2 of Mastacembelus armatus. Lineage (NCBI taxonomy): Eukaryota > Metazoa > Chordata > Actinopteri > Synbranchiformes > Mastacembelidae > Mastacembelus > Mastacembelus armatus. The sequence goes on along the minus strand of NC_046654.1, from coordinate 1,649,336 downwards.
AACACTGACCAGGCCCCGCCGCCTTCCTTACAGAGTAAATACTGATTTGGAAAAGTGCAAATGTCTCGTGGAGATAAAGGATAAGGTGCTCTCCAGAAACACATTCAGCGCTTCGCTCTCCTTGTTCTTCTGCAGACCCAGCAGCTGCTTTTACACAAACCGGTTCAAAGGGAAGGGTGAAAATAAAGGCACAGAGATTTGGACTTCTCTTCCAGTCCTTTCCCTCCGTCGACCGCGATGATCATCAATACTCTACCGCACAGGACCCGACTGTCAGCCCTGCGAGCTTCAGCCTTGATATGTCAATCCAGTGAATATCACCCCCTCCTTCCTCCTTCTCTTCCTCTTCCTCTCCCCTGGGATCTCAGCAGTGGCTAAAAACAAAAATCTAAAGCAGCAGCAGACTTTCGCCTCCTCTCCTCTACCACGGAGCTCTGGTCCATTTATAGCCGAGCGTGATCATACAAAGTCCCAACAAACATTTGAAGCATAGCACAGACTAACAGCGACACAAGCAGCGAGGGGAAAGCTACTCTCATCTTTTCAAACGTCCTGCTCTCAGCTCGCAGGCATCTCAGCGTCGGGTTTAGTTTCCGGCTAACTCCTGGAAACAGCGGCGCCTTTACTCCTTTGCCATTTCAACCACGACGGCTGTGGTTTGCGGGGTTTCGGGGCGTTTGCCACCGTCCTGTGGACGGGAACGCTACCAGAGACGTGGACCAAATGCTAAAAGGGGGTCACACAGGAGTGGACGGTGTCTCTCTCATTACTGGGCCTCAGCAGCAGCTGATGTTTGCTTCTAACCTTCTAACCTCACATTTTAAATCACTTTCTGTTTAACATTTGTTTGGACCTTCTGCTGAACAGAATCAGAACAACTTTCATTTCAAACTGCAGTAAAAAGATCGATGTTGTTCTAAATAGCAGCGGATGACGATGGTGTTTGAAACGTGTGTGTGTCTCCATTAGCAGCTGACACTCAGCTGTTCATCCATATCTGGCATTATTCAGTGCTGTGGCGGCAGGCTTCAACACACACACACACACACACACACACACACACACACACACACACACACACACACACACACACTCAGACACACACACACCAAATATGACGACGACGACAGCTCACATCCGCAAACAGGAGAGTTGAAAAAGAAAATCTTGAAAAAGGACAAAAACTATTTGAAAGTGTGTTTCACAAAAGGAGTTCTGTGTTGGTGACTTCTCAGCGGGTCTGCCACTACTACCACGGAGACTAAAGGAAAGCGCTGATGCAGTGCATTCTGGGAATTTGAGTCAATATTTACAGCCCATGGAATGATAACGTATCAGTTTTATTATTAACGCACATTATCAGCTCCTGTCTTTGCTGCAGGTCCACGTCCCATCTGCGGTTTCTGATCGGATCAATACTCCCACTCGTCTGTCTTCATGTCCAGGTAGTTGAGAATGTTCTGGGCAAACTTCACCGCCTGCTTCCGAGCCACCTTGGTCATCTCGTCACCCTGTGGGTCCACGGCGTCCAGCGCCAGCAGCTGTTTGGTCAGCAGCTCCTCCAGCATCATGTAGCTCTTGTCGGCCCGCTTGCCGTCGAAGCCCAGCACCTGGGCCTGAAGGTCCGACAGGCTCCCCAGGACCAACCACACGGCCCGGTGAGACGGGTGCTCGCTGGGGCCCGGCTGGCGGCGGGCTAGGGCCTCACGGAGATCCAGGAAGGTAATGATGGCCTGGACCTCCACCACAGCGCGACGGCGGGCCTCTCTGATGCACGGGTTCTTGGCCGTGTCCACCTGATCCAGATGCGTGAGGAGGCTCTGCAGCTCGGCTTTGGGTCTGAAGCCGAGATCGGCCATGGCACAGTGTCGCAGGACGCCCTCTCGCAGGTGGGAGACGTGAGCTCGCACGGCCTCGATCTCACGGATGGAGTTGTTCTGCGCCAAGTCGTACCTGGAAAAAACAACAAACAGGTGTGGTTAGTACTGGATTTCACAATAAAAGACAACGTTTTATTTAAGGAAGTAAGATGAATTAGATTCAGCGTGTAAAAGCATAAAACCTTTCTATTTCACTTGTATTGCAGTTTCAGCACATACTCTATCAAACAAACTTGATCTCAAACACATTTTTCTGTAACAGGAAGCCAAACTCAAGAGTGGAGCGGTGCTTTAATCAGCTTTAATCAGTCTGCTGTGCCTTGTAGGCGGACCGGCCTTGTAAAATGTTCATCAGTGATTCTCTGCTGAAGTGAGACTAATTCACTCCTGACAGTGCAGCATGACTCTAATCACAACACGACGTTCCCCAGTCCCTCCTACTACTCACCGTCTCCTCTGGAGAAGTGCAATAACATTAGATGTGCAGCGTGATGACAACACGGGCACATGCTGAGGTGTAGAAAGTGTTAAGGCAGTAGTTCATTAATTAAACCTAACAGGACTACAGCTGGAATAATTAGTCAGTTAGTCAATAAAATAACCAACAAGTAATTTGATAAAGTTATTTTTATGCAGAAGTACCAAGTTTACATTTGAATTCTTTTATAAATGACCTGATCTATGAATCTGTAGATGAACCAATAATTATCTTTGTTTGAAGTCACTTTTATCACCTACCTGCGTGTGTCGTCTCCCTCCCCCTCCAGGTCCAGGTGTTTCAGCAGCCCGTTTATCTCCTCCACAACCTGTTTCCTGTAGTTTCTGATCGCTGCGTTCCCAGAAACATCCAGAGCGTCCAGCTCTACCTGCATCTCAGTCAGGATCCGTGACAGGTGGGTGCAGCTGTCCCTCCCGCTCAGGCCCATGAGCAGAGCCACCAGCTGACTGCGGGCCACGCTCACCTTCACCATCACCTGGTTGATGCGGTCTACGGCCTCATGGGTGTCCCCCGAGAGCGGCAGGGAGAGGGTCTGCTGCTGCGTGCGCCCTTCGATCACGTCCTGTACGGCGCACAGGCGTGTCAGCGCCCGGTAGCGCGCTTTGCGAAGCGGCACCCTCCCTTCTGTTTTGATCTGGGTGAGTCTCAGCACCAGCTCCTGCAGCGCATCCACCAGCTCGTCGTTGATTTCGGCTACACCGCCGGTGCGCTGAGGCGCCACCACTTGCTCATCCACCAGCTGCCGCGCCTTGTTGCTGAGCTCCTCGATGGCCACACGAGACGGATGGGTGGCGTTTTCCTCCAGGTAGCGCAGGAGCCCCTCCACCTCCTGTGCTGCCCTCTTTCGTGCCCCCTGCAGCTCTGGTTTGCCCTCCGTGTCCACCTGGTCCACCTCCAGCAGCAGCCGCGTCAGCTCCCGCTCTAAACGTTTGTAGTCACGGTCGTTCTGCAGGCCGCTGAAGGTGCAGACCTGAGGCCCCAGAGAGGCCACCTCTTTCTGGACTTCATACAGCCGCATCATGGCAGGGTGCTGCGCATGGCACGGCTGCTGCTGCTCCATTGGGTGTTGCTGCTGCTGCTGCTGAGAGCCGCCATGATCCATCCTCTTCCCACCATCAAAGGGCTTCCCAAACAGGCTGGAGAACAGAAAATCAGAACAATAAGCGACAGTTCAGAGCAGGGAGAAACAACATTGTTGAATAGGACCTCCAACTATTGTCTGGACCCCTCCCACAGCCTCAGCCAGGAATTTACAACAATGTGGTGGAAATGTTATTAGTACAGCCCCGTCGTCACACAGGCCTCAAGAATGCTGTGGTATTTTCTGCTGGAAGACAAAAGTCAGACTTCTGGAAATCTTTCTAGCGTCAACATTTCTGAATAAAGCAAACAACTCGGTGAGTCCTCCCTGACACAAAACGACCTCAGCGGTGGAGACCTTCGCCCACGACCAAAGAATAAAAACCAAGAAAAAAGAAAAAACTGTCGAGGATCTAATCTCCAACTTACAGACAATTCTGTCATGTTCAACATGTCAAACCCAGTCTGGGCGATCCGGCTTGGTACTGGTCTCCAGCGTCACATTCAGGTTCAGTTTGTAAAAAGAGGTTTGCTCCTTTTTGTCAAACCGTATAGTGATTCTGCGATCAATATTTGAGAGTTCAGATAAGTGATAACCAATATTCATACGTCACATAAAACACAGCATAAACCTTTTGACAGACATCCCTGTGTGTGTTTTTATATTAGCTGTAGTACTGAAAGAGATGCACACCAGTTCAAACCTGGCAACACACTTAGACAATCTGAAGCTGATGCCTTTGACGTCTGAAGTCTAACTAGTAAAAACTAGTACAGATAATGTGTATTTTGCATCCTTGCAGTTGTTTTGCATTTTTCTTTAGTCTTTGTGGCCATTTATTGTGTATCAGTGATTTTTCTTTCGTGTCTTGTTTGTTGCTGGTCTCTTTGCAGTCGTTTTGCGTCTCCTGGACGCTGCTACGTGTCCAGCATGTACGTCCACGCTGGTGGAGAGAAGAGAACTCACACATGTGGTGCAGTTAAAACAAACGGAGACGATATTCTTAAGAGGAAACTTGCTGCTCTTAACAGAAGAGTCTGTTCTTGACCTTGACCTATTTTGTGGATTTGGTTCTTATTCCTGATTAATTCCAGATCGACCAGATGTCAGTCCAGCTCAGACGAGAACAAATACGCACAAATACTTTCTTGTGAAATTCTGTCCTTGACATCGTGCAGGAACATGAATAAGGTTAACCTACATTTTTTGCCTCGACAGGAACAACACCCACATGACAACCATTCAGAGCATCGCTGTGCATTTCTCTCAGGCCGACACGAAGATGATCGTGCTCTAATCCACATAACAAGGATCCGACTGACGCTCCCGCGTTAAATATGGAAAACAAAGTGAATGCAGCTGAAGGCCAGCATCTAAAACATGACACGCTCAAAGACTCAGCCTCGTAAAATGTGTCACAAGCATCTCGCACTGTGAAACAGATTCATCAACAAAATGTTGCTGCTTAATTGGATCAATATCAGGATTTTTAGGTTTTTTTGGATCTTTTTCTAGAAGTTTTCTCTCTTTTTCTACATGTGTCTCTTTTAACAACAGGTTAAACCAGGTGGACCAGGACATCTGGGTGCTGCTCTTGGATCAAAAGCAGAACATGAGCACCTGGGCCTGAAGGTCCGACAGGCTCCCCAGGACCAACCACACGGCCCGGTGAGACGGGTGCTCGCTGGGGCCCGGCTGGCGGCGGGCTAGGGCCTCACGGAGATCCAGGAAGGTAATGATGGCCTTTTTTCTCTCTTTTTCTACATGTGTCTCTTTTAACAACAGGTTAAACCAGGTGGACCAGGACATCTGGGTGCTGCTCTTGGATCAAAAGCAGAACATGAGAACTTAGTGGCGCTGTTGTGATTATAATACTTTACTACCTTTTTACTGTATTTTGATGAATGAAATTTGACTGTAGCCTTGCTGTGCTGTGTAACATAAAGGAATAAGGCTGGATTTGATTTGCAGACACTTGATATTAGGACTCAATATTCTTTATACACGATCATGAAAAACAACCTGCAGCATTAAAACAATTCTACTTTGGATTATAGACTAAGGAAAGCAGCCATAGTGTTACAGAAGGAAATCTTTTCATCAATTCCAAAGTGAACTTTCCGTATCTACAGGGGAACAATCAGGATTAAGATGAGGAGGAGCACAGCTCCGAGGGGAACATGCATCATGACACAGCCAGGGTCCCTGAAAACATGATGTGATAAATGCTTTAGTCCACAATGTGATGATTTGCTATTCGCAGCATCAGTAACATTTATTGGAACAGACAGGATTACGTATCAGTGCTCCCTAAAGGACTTTAATGTAAGAGGAGCAGAGCATGGGCATTTCCAGAATAGTGGCTGATGATAATCTGAGCAAAACTCAGTCCAGCATGGAAACAAGAAAACAGACTCCAGGCTGATCCGAGGAGCTGGTTTGGTAGCAGGAACCAGCCTCCCTCCCTTGAGCCACACTGGATAAGGGCTAACCGAGCTGGGGGGGAACCTACAACGAGCACCCTCCTGCTCAAATCCTCCCCAGATCGGCCGTGCACCTTCCCGAGCCCCAGGCCGCCTGCACCGGTCCAGCTCGGCTTTGCGCATTATGCCACCGAATAAAAACCCCGTTTATCCAGCTGTTTGCAGCTGTCAGCACATGCACGTTACCACACCTGCAGCTCTCACAAGCATCTATAGAAGCTGTCAGCACGCACACGTGCACACGCACACGCACGCACACACGGTCCAGTGAAAGCAGCCACATCTAACAGCGTCGTTTCTCTCACCTTTTCAAAACCCCGAACACATTCGCGCACATTTCTACGGTTTTCTGTTTCCATCAGCCGGACCAGGGCGTGAGGAGAACCGGTATCCAGGAGGATAATCCCAAAAATCGGAGAGATTTCGATGGAGGCGTCGGTATCTCCAGCTCCGGCACCGCACGGATGGCTGGCTGCGGTCGGGCTGGGTCCGCCCCTCCCACAGACTATCTGAGGGGACCCTCACTTAGTCTGGCCTGAAAACTCCTCCGTTTAAAGGTCAATACGTCGTCGAAGCTTTAGGAACATTTAAATCAGCGCTTTGGGTTTAAAAAACAACAAAAACAGAACCCCGTCCCCACGAACACCGCTCGGTGCCCTTTCCTACCGATGATCACCTGACTCTGCCCCACCTTGGCTGAATATCTTCGGGTTTTTGGACTCAATACATCGACACCACCCTGGTCACATTAATTGTTGGGTTCCTACCTGCACAGCCAGCGGACAGCCATCTGATCCGATGCGGGAAAGTGCGTGGCTCCTCTGATTAAAGCTAAACATTAGCCTACTTAGCTCCCTTCTACTTTGCTGCTCACAAGTATGAACTAACACGGAGTTCGTCTTTGTTTACTAACGTTGAATTAAACCGGTTTTATCTGCGTTTCCTTCACGTTACAAATTAGACCTGTCGGTTTGTGTTTAGATCATTTATCATAGATTGAAGTCGAAGTGAAAAAAACGCAGACGCGTCTTATCTTGCGGGTTATAGAGTTAACGCTTTTTACCGAGCAGGTTTTGGTCGGCCAACTTTGGTGCGCTTCGTTTTCTCATGCCGTGGTCCCGCTCGTTGGCGCTAGAGCTGATCTCCCTGTATTTACAGAACTGTACTACATAACGTAGTAACTCCTGCGGTACCATGACATTGTATAATAACGTTTTTAAATCAAATGTGTTTCATATATATATATATATATATCCTAGTTATGCATTGGGGTGCGGGGTGTATGTATGTATGTGTATGTATATATATATATATATATATATATATATATATAAATAACTAACTATAAACTGAAAATAGCTAAAACCCCTCCCGACCGGCTCAGTCCGTGGCTGTGCTGGTTTGGATTTGGAGCGCACCAATTTCGTTTTACGGCTTGTCACGTGACAGGATTGCTGGTCGTGCAGAGGACACGGACATGAACGGAACCGAGGAGTCACGTTAGCCCCGGGACTCTCTGCTCCGGGTCGGTCACTAACTTCACGTTTAGAGCCGGTGAGTTGAAATGTCTTCCCGGGCCGCGGCGGTGGCGGCGGGCGGTTTAACCAGGAGGATTCGCACTTCCGTTCCCTTCCACGTTCCTCTGTTCCCACACAGGTCAACAGCCGTAAAAAGGCGTCTCTGCAGCTCCGAACAGGCAACCCAGCAGGACAGCACAGCAAAGGTTTGTGCAGTAAAACCTGATCCTCTTTAGGTCACACATTATTAGTATGCAGGGGCGGAGTCTTTGACGTCCAGGTAAAACACCTACACAGGTTGTCTGCCTGTTTTGGCACCTGCCTGTTTTGGCAGCAGCATGTTCATGTGCCCCGATAGTATTTCCCTTTGAGATGCAGAGGTGGGGGCCCAGAAATATTGTCAAGAATATAAGTAGACATTGTTAACAGGACTGAAGCTGCAGGATCCTCTGCTCTGATCAGACCCAAGCTGAACTCCACCAGGTTCTGCTCCATAACACCATCCCTGTTGTGAGACCAACATAGGGGGACTGGTCCGAGCTCAGGGGAGGATGAATGCATCCAAACACTGAGAGGTGTTTGAAGAAAACCTGCTGCAGAAACCTGACCCTGGGTAGGGCTGTAGCTAGAAGATTCGGGGCCCCCTGAAAAAATATTAATGTGGGCCCCCACACGCTAACAAAAAAAATGACAGTACTGATTGGTCCTATTCACAAGCTAAGGTGGGACTTAGGATTTATTGGGTCCCTCAGATGTTTGTCACTGACTGAATAATTAATAAATACCTCATATCGGACTAAACCATTTTTAGGGAGGGGTGAGGAGCAGATATTTGGAAAAGTTCTTTCATCAAATTGCAGGTTTCTGTGGTTTTCACTAAAATCTCTGGCATACAACTAATATAAATATTAGTATTATTCACATAACAGGGGCCTATAGAGTATAACTGCTGGATTTTGTGGGGCCTCCTGGGCAGTGGGGGCCCCTGTAATTGTCACCACATTTCACCCCGCTAGCGACAGCCCTGACCCTGGGGTCCAGCTTTCAGCACAACAACCTGAAGCAAACAGCCAGGACAACACTGAGGGGTCAGTCCCTGAGGGGCCCTGCCAATATCCAGAAAACATCTGTGCAGAGACCTGAAGCTGCAGCTCATCATTTAATCTGACGAAGGGTTTGAGAGGAAGAAGAAGAAAAACTGCAGGAAAACTCCTCCTTGAGGAGACTCACCCAAGAAACTACAGCTTTAACTGCTGCCGAGTACTTTTACAAATGACAGATCTGTGTTGTTGATTTTTTTATTAAATAAGACAAAAATATCTTATAGGTTATTGAGTTTAGATTAAATAGGAACTGGTTAATTTTATCACTTTAAAAATAGAGCCCTGTAAGTTCTGGAGGGGCCGAATGCTTCCTGAAGCCACAGCCTGTTTTAATTATTTCGTTAGCAGGGTTTCCACTGTTTGACGAACGTACCTACCTCTCTGCTGCCCGCTGAGTCCTGGAGCGTGTTCGAGTCCTCGCTGCTCTTCTCATCGTGCAGTCTGGTTAGAAATGATAAGCAAACTGGTCGATCAGCTGCTTCTCAACGTGATAAACGTCCGTGTCCGCATGTGCAAACTTCTGCTGTTTACTCCCGTATTTAAATGAAACGTTCCCTCCCGGACTCAGTTTCTCACATAGAGCTGAATCTATATGTCAGTTTATTGATCATGGGAGAATTAACTGGTAATTTTCATGATCAAATAATCATTTCGACTTAATTTCTAAACACAAATGAAGAGAAGTTACTGGTTCCACGTCCTAAATGTGTGGATTTTCTGTTGTTCTCTGTTTTTGAATGGAACATCTTTAGGTTTCAGTCTGTTGGTTAAAGAAAATACATCGTCTTAAACTCTGGGAAACAGGGATCAACATTTTTTGCTGCTTTTCATTAGTAGTCAGTGAAAAGTTTTTTCAGGAAGTAAAGAAACATTAGTTGCAGCCCTGGTTTCTGCTCTTGGATAGAAATTTATCTTAATTTTTTAATCTGCTAAAGATCCTGCCAGGGAAACAGCGTCACAGGTGACGAGATGTCTCACAGATTATTTCTCGCTCTTGTCTAGAGATCTACCTTCAGACCAGCACCCAGCCCCACACACGACTGGATTGGGCCACCACACCCTCTGTCAAACCTCCGGCCCATCGTTTATCGTGTCCCAGACAATGAATCGGAGCTGGAGAAAAGGCTGCGCCACCTGAGGCAGGAGACGGAGGACTGGAACCACGAGTTCTGGGCCAAGCAGAACATCAGCTTCACTGAGGTTAAAGTGGTTTTCAGTTACAGTTAATGTCTTGTTTTTCTCCTACGTCCTGGAGGTCAGAGGTCAAAGCTTCATGTTCACAGAGACAATTACAGCAGTAGTAAACATTTAACTAGCATTTATCAAGTGACATCTGTTTCTTTCCTTTTTCATTTTATGTTTTTACAGAACTGGACACACCAAGAATGAAATGTGTACATGATTCAACTGAGCAGACAAATGGCATAAAGTGCTGCACATAGAAACACACTGTGTACCAGACAAACCTTTTCCATACATAACTATGGAATTAAAAACAAAACATAAACAAACAAAAACACTGAAGCTAGAGGATGAAACATGCAAATAGATGAACAACAATAGAAAATGCTTCTGAGCTGAATAAACCTACTGCACTAAAGATATGAGGCAAAACTAATATCCCAAATAAAGACGCAACTATTACACTTTTTGATTAAAAGATGGTGGGAAGGGTCAAGAGACAAACACATTTAATTTGCAGTCATATGAAACAGAAATATGGGACATATAATTGATACTTGATTATTTAAGGCATTTATTGAGCAATAAGACATAGTTTATTTTTACATAAGTCAGCTCTTTGTTTTTGTGCTAATTTGAGTTAATCTTGGATGTAGACTTTCAGCAGACCTGCTGTACCAAGCTGCAGCCCTGCAGCCGACCTTTAACCTCTGACCTCCCAGATGAGGCTGGATCAGTGTCACATTACCACTGTCATTATTTTTAATCAAGTCTGTGACACTGTAGTGTCCTCGGTGTAGTTCTCACTTTGACCAGCAGAGGGCAGCACCACACAAGACTGTGATTCTGTGTGTCTGCAAATCATTAATTCACACCAGTGATAGTAACATGAGTAATAAAGGTGATAGATCTATGTAAAAAACTAAAAAAAAAAAGGAATTAAATCCCATTACTATGACAGAATGTGATGCTAAAGCCATTTAAAAACAGAATTTTATTTTATGGAAATGTGTTAGTACGCAAATATTGTATGTTTTTTGAGATTGATCTATTCTTTATATCAAAGTTTATATCTTTGCCATCAATAAACATTATTTTGTGTTTGCTGTTATTCAAGGGTTTGTGTAAATCTACAGTTGCATCACTCCGTGTATTTAGTAGTATCTGCTGCACTTGTTTAAAATTGATATTGTCCTTTCCATTAATGTGGGCCAAAGCTTCTTTGGACCCTTTTCTAGAAGAGTGAGAGCAAGGAATATTAAATAATGTAATTCTGTGTAATATGATTATGTATCAGGTTTGCTGAGTCTTTTGACTTCTTTAAACAGACCATTTTGATCCTACTGATTCAGTTTTTGAATTGTAGTCTTGTCTGTATTAGATATGAGCCGTTGTGTTTGGTGTTGGCTCTTTGTTTGCATTACTGTCACATCTAAAGAAACAAATGTGAGATAACAGTTTTTTTTTTAATATGCTCTCTGCAGGAAAAAGATGCTTTCATTATCTCACAGCTGAAGGCAAAAGGCTTGAGTCTGCGTGATGAGCAAGGTGAGGTAGATATTATGCTGCAGGTGGTTTATCCACAGGTTGAATACTAAACACCCTCCTGCATTCAGGCGAGAAAAGAAGATTAAAACTCTGACGTGAATAAAATGAAACTCCTGCAAACTGAGCTTCATGCATCGAGCGTTTATTCCACACCTATGAGCTCCATGAGCCAGCCGTCATAGCATGTCAGAAATGATGCTGAGATAAATCAAAACCATTTAAACACAGAAAACAGAAATGTGTTTTACATGCAGCGATTTAACAAGAAAACCAGTCCTGAGAGATTATAATATTTATCGTCTCCCTGTCCCCCTCAGGACGCCGGCGCTGCCTGAACAGTGAAGAAATGGCTGTGTTTTACAAAAGCTTCCTGGACAAAAACAGAATACGACATGCAGATTACAACAAGTGAGTTGTTTTGCAGCCGGGTGTCTCCCCTGGTGCTGCTGGGTGCTGCTCCCTCCTCAGGAGCTGTGGGCTTTAACTGACACTTATACGCTGCACTGTCCCACCCTGTGTGCAGAGAACAACAAACACGGCGGGCTCCGAAGGGCTTTCTGTGAATTTGCATTGCAAAGTGGCTGACCTGTTCTTAGGTTAATGACTCCTCCACACAGAAAGACGTTTTCTGCCCACACATCACCTCTATATTGTGGTTTCTCTTCTCTGTGTGGGATTTAATTATTTATTGCACATCCTTGTTGTTCTGTTATTGTCTCCCAGGTGTTATTGCTTTGTTGGCTCAGGCTCATGTTCATAATGAGCTTCCAGTGAGGCGTCACTGTTTTATCCACCTGCAGTCCTGCTTTCTGCACTGTTCTTCATTTTAAAGGTCGCTCATCACTGTAGCATCATATATTTCTTCTTTTCTCCTCCTTGGGGTTTTCTGGTAAACAGACAAACTTACTGTTTACCTTTAGGTCTGACAAAGCTTCTTTTCAAAGCTGCTCAAATATAATGATGCAATCAGAAAGCTATTCTATATGAGGGATTTTGTTTTTCAGATTCACTGGTTTTAACTTTTTTTTTCTTTTTGGATCCAGGGAATGGTACAGACGAAACTTCACCATCACCTTGCTCATGGCCAGAATCGCCCTGAACAACATGTGGAGGACGATCTCTGACCGACACAACAAGAGAAGCAGCACTCCTACCGCCTGATAATAAACTATTCACTGACGACTGCTTGTATTGACTCTTGTTATTGACTTGTATTTTAATTTCCGAGAATTAAAAAACCACCACCTCTTTAATTTCTTAGTGAAATTGTCTTGGAGACAGACAAGAATCCCCATCTGCCTTATACTGATAAATAATTAGAGACCTTGTTAGAAAGAGAAGGGCGTTCACAAGAAACATCACGTAAATAAATGGATCCATAAAGTTTGTTCACACCTGCCTGCTCTTCACTGTCAAAGCCACAATGGCCCTTAACATTATCTACATTTCTGAGGATGAGTTGTGCCATTAAATGTCACACTAATCAGGGAGTAATGTAGGTAAATGGATAGAGCACACAATTACTTGCACTGGTTTTGAGTCGGTTTATTGCTTTGTCTGTTTTTGTGATAGAAAGCTGTAGGTTTTTATTCAGAAGTGAAGCAGGTTGGGATGGTCTGAAGAGGGAACTGCCTGCAGGCAACATGGCTGATTGCAACTTTGATTTGAGCAGTGTCATCCTCTGCCAGAAGTTAAAAGGTTTTCTCCTGGTCCTCTGGTTTCCTCCCACAGTCCAAAAACATGTATGTCAGGTTGATTGGTGACTCTAAATTGCCCATAGGAGTGAGTGTGAGTGTGTGAGGTTGTTGGTCTCTATGTGGCCCTGTGATGGACTGGGGACCTGTCCAGGGTGGACCCCTGCCTTTCACCCAGAGAGAGCTGGGATAGGCTCCAGCAGGTCCCTGGGACCCTGGTTAGGACTAAGGGGGTCTAGATGATGGATGGATTGTCAAAATTCAATTGTAGATATTTTAAATTACAAATTACATTTAGTCAAAATGTAATTACAGATATTTGGAATTCACATAATGTTGAGTCAAAATTATATTGTAGAGGATGTCGTAGTTTTCCCATTCATGTCAATGAGCAATTCTTACTGGTCAAAATGTCATTACAGATATCTGTAATTACAAATTGTTCTGGTCAAATCAATTACAGATATCTGTAATTACAAATTGTTCTGGTCAAATCAATTACAGATATCTGTAATTACAGCTGTGAGTAATCAGGAATAGCATGAATAAATAAATCACAGATATCTTAAATTACATATTGTAATAAATAAATCACAGCTGTCTTAAACTAAATATTGTAATAAATAAATCACAGCTGTCTTAAACCAAATATTATAGTAATAAATAAATGTGTGTCCGTCTATTTATTAAGGATGAGACGTTTTTCTGCAGCTTCTCCTTTATCCGGGCAGCGGTGACATCATTGCCCAGGAAGAGTGGGGGGGGGCGCCGGCTAACGCCATTTTCACGCACCGCGCAGTCTCTCAGTCATCCATCCAGCGGACCAGCGAGCTGTCATCTTCACGGGCCACCAGTCTACTTTTAATCCGTGCCCATGAAGCCTGAGTCCGGTTAGTTTTCCGGGAGCTGCCGGTCATGGAGGGGAACGGGCTCCTTCTCCTGGAGGGCTCCGTCTAACGCCAGTGTTTTGGCACATAGCTAGTTAGCGATGCAGCTAGCTGGGGCTCAGTCGGCAAAACAGACCCCGGAGACAGTTTGGAAAACCGGTTTTATAACTTATTTATAAATTTACGACTAACGGGAAAAGTTGTCTGCCGCAGGAGGAGCATCTACATCAGGAAAAGACGTGATTTAAAAAGAGGGAAAGGAGAGGAGAACCAGCGTTATTACCCTCTAGCTACGGATGTCCTAAGGAACGGTAAGAATGGCTCCATCTATGTCTCGGAACGGTGTCATTAGCTAATTAACCACTTTCTCCGGTGTTTATATTGTACCAGGTGTTTCTTTTAAGCGTCACCCTGTCAGACCACAATCACCTGGGTCTTTATATAATTCACGTACTCGTGTTTTTGGTGTGGTAATGTTTAATAATTAGGCTAATTGCAGGACTTAGACGGCACCAGTTAGCAGTGTGTGACAGGAAAGTATTGACCCACTGGTTTTACTGGTTCTACTGGTTAATCCATGTGCAAAGGACGAAGCAGCAGGAAGTGTTGGGGTAATGACGCGACTAAAACACGACTGTCAACCCGGTGGGAAGATGCTCTTGTCAGGGCACCGCAGCCCCGTAAACCGCGGGGGGTGTGATGGTGATCCAGCCCGGATCATTGATATTCAGGTCGGGCTGGGTGCTGTGAAAGCTGCCTGTGTTGAGCAGACCGCTCCTGGGGGACAGTGGAGCCCAGTGTGGCCCTCACAGCTGGGACCAGAGCACTGAGAGGTGTCTATGGATAATTCAACACTAAGGGCACATGCAAACACACACGTGTGTTGAGTCTACATCATAGGACAGCTCATGAAATCTCACTTGTGTTTGTCCTGCAGTATTTAAGGTTTAATCCACCCTGAGGAGTGGCAGCCTGCAGGGTTCTCCCCCAGGACAACACTGCTCTGTTCCCCCTGGAGCAGCTTGTTGTTGGCTCAGGGATCCCAGAGGTGTGTGTGTGTGTGTGTGTGTGTGTGTGTGTTGTGGCCTTATAGTTCTCACTGCCCGTGGGAGATGATGATTATGTGTTGTCGCAGCAGATTTTGTTGTAATGCCGCAGGTGTTGAGGAGGAGTGAAAGCTTCTGCAGGTTAGATTGAACTGCACTGATTGATTTTCTTTCTCTTACAGATTAATCTGCCAAGTACATTTTTAAATTAATTTGTTGATCAGGTAAAACAAGTTAATCTTCAGATGACGTTTTCTGTCTGTTCAACATTTGAAAACCTGAAACGCTTCAGGCTACAATCCTAAGAGACATTTTTGACAGGAAAATGTTTTGCACAATTATCTGAACCATTGCTGATTTTGTTGTGACGCTGCGGATCGTCTCAAGAAACAGGGAAAGCTCTTGCAGGGGAGGTGGGGCTGCAACTAACCGTTGTTTTTATGCTCCACGTATCTGCCAGATTGATTGTTTGGTCTATTCGGTTTCAGAAAACAAAGTGAAAATGAAGATCCCAGAGTTTGAGGTGACGTCTTGATTTCTTAAGAAGCCTTACATAATCACTTATCATTTTTATAAGTGGATCTGGCTGAAGCTGGGTAGTGTGAAATGATGCTGTCAGTCTTTAGAAACGTCTGGAAGAGAAGCACAGAAATACTTTATGGCTGAATGAGGGAATCGGGTGGAAGTCTTAAGGTTTTCTAACCCAGGTTTGGTAATGCAGACTGAAAACCTAAAACTTATTCTGTGAAGAGTCGTATGTCATAGTGTCTCTGATTGTCTCAGCCCTCAGCGTGCTGCACCACTGCTGTTCTTTGGTTCAGCGCATCTTAAATGACTTAAGTAATTTGGCAGATAAATTTGACCTCTTGCCCGAGGCTCATGGAAATACCATTAATTATTAGCACTCTTTCATGTAGGAGCTTTTGGACTCATGTTAGGCAATGACACACAGCTCAGTGCAGCATATTAATGTGGATAGCTACTGTTGATGTCTGTCAAATACAGATGATTCAATCTGTTCATTATTAATACCAGTCATACTTGTGTCTCCAGTGCTTCATCTCTCGTGACTTCCTGATTTGTTAATGCTAAGTCTCGTCACATGACGTTAGGGCCTGACAGTTGAGTAAAACTCATGTTTTGCTGGAAGGATTACCACACGAGGAACTTGAAACTTTTAGTGAAAAGCTCTCAAACAGCCCACACGTCACTTGTCCACAGTGCTGCTCATCCTGCTTCCAGCTCCATCCTCATTCACGAAGGCCAGAGCAAGCGCCCACTACTCCTCTTCATCACTGGACCCAAACATAACCCATCCACTCATCCTTCCCCCACCCACAGCGTTTGTCTTCCCTATCACTTGATATGAATCACTGCAGCGTCCCTCAGGTGCTCGACTTCCAACCAGCTATTTACATTTCAAAAGTTAACATCACAAATAGTTTTCCCTGACTCGCCCTGTGACTCATCTGATGCTAGAAATAAAAGATTGTTGAATCAGAACGGGGGGGGAAAGGATTGTGCTGTCACTTTCACTTCTGTTTCACACCGCCTGCAGTGATAGTTGTTGCTTGTCTGGTTCTTTGCAGTTTGGGACATTTCCAGTGCTTAAAGTTTGACCTTGCTCTGTGTTGTTGGAGTATGAAGTACAGACTTTGGGTCACAGCTTGGCCCTTTCGTGGATTCATTTTGATCAGCTTTTACTTTGATGCTTACATCTTAAAGAATATTTTAGCTGTTCTGTCACCTCTCATTTCTTTACTAACCACAGTGGTAGGTGTTTCCACACTGGACTACCTTATTAGGTTTCCTCACCATAATTAAAAGATCCAGTGATAGCTGTTTACCTGCTTTTTGTAGAAAACCATGTGTTTGTTCAAATTTGCAGGTATGACTTTTGTTATTCTGAGCAGATAGTTTGAGTTGCTGCCGTTAGTTACGCAGCTTAAACTGTATCTTGATCAATTAATCTGCAACTATTTTGATCATTTTATTGTAGCTTTAGTCATTTCTTAGATTAATTTCTTAAAACTATTAACTAAATATTTTCTGGTTCTCTTTGAGTATTGAGCAGAACAAAAGCAAGCTGAAGATACCACCTTGTTCTTCAGGGATTCTCTGATATTTTATAGCGAAAACTATCACGTAAACGAGATTAATCAGCAGGTTATCTGGGAATAATTTAAAAAATGACTGATATTGCACACACAACTGGGCTGTATCTGACTTTACATGTTTAATCAGAAGTGATCAGTGTGACTTTTTAGGCTGGTGTTAGTGCTCCGCATTAAAAGTAGGGTTCAATGACCAAAGGACACCACATACAGTAAAATGAAACGGTGCAGGACTAATACAGACTATAAACATGTCCTCCAAATGCTCTCAATGATGGGCTGTGAGTGAACCAGTCTTTTCTTTACCACCCTTAATAAAAAAAAATCAGTTAATGAATAGTCAATAGTTTAATGTGACAAAATGTTGGGTTATCAGCCTTTTGGTGATTTTCCAATAATAATTTTGAAGGCCTTCAGACCAGTAAAATCTTGACTTTAATATTTTCTATTTTTGGTCACATTTGTTCCAATAAAACTGCGCCTGGTCTGCAGAGCTCCGCTCACCTGGAGCTGCTGTTTTCCACCTCGTCCTGCACACAGCGTCATCTTCCTGCTCCGCTGTCAGCTGATAGGCTGCAGGCTGGTTGCTGAGTCACATGGAGCAGTCGGGGCTGTAGCTCTTTGTCTGTCTGCCTCGTCTGCTCAGGGCGTCTTCAGCTAATTGGTTCGTCTCACACTGAGCTGAAATGTGAACTGTGAGGCCGTTCAGGACCGGACTGCTGGTTCCATGGCAGCGTGTCTATTGAGGTGGGCTCTAGCTCCTCGTATCATTAGAACATCAAGGATAAGACTAGTGTTAGGTCAGTCGCACCCATGAGTTTCATTGCTGTATTTTATTTATTTATTTATTTTAACAGAGCCATGCAGTAAAAATCACTCCAGTGTTTCTGTGTTTTTCTCAGTGTGCAGTTTCAGCTCGGTGAGCTGACTGAGATGTTTTAGGCAGCTCGCTACAAGTGCTACCGAAGCGCTCAGTCATAATCCTCTTAAGTCGGTGTGTAATGAATACAAAGCAAAGAAAGTCGGGATGGAGTGGGATTGAGTGCGTGCAGACAGTGTGCCTCTACCTGCAGTCTTTGGTTAATGTGTGTGTAGTAATAGCTGCTCCGCCTAATAGTGATGTTTATTAATCACTAAGGCTGAAGCTGTTCGATCATGTGTAATGACTGTATCATGATATTGGATTCATCAATATGAATGTTTAGAGATCGGTCCGCTGTGGATGATCCATATTAACATTTATTATACCAGACTAAAACCATATTTTACTGGATTTTATGAAAAATTGCGTAATATTTTTTTGACTACTCAGAGTGAAAATGCCAGAAAATATGCGACATCTTAAATGTCTTGTTTTCCACAGATGGTTAGTTTACAGTAATTTATGTCAAAGAACAACATCAAATCCTCATACGAGAAGCCAGATAAACCATGTGATTGACATTTCTGCTTAAAAACGTTTTTTTTGATTAGCAAATGAGTTTTTTACTCTGTCAACTGACATATTAATCAACTAATCAATTGCAGTTCTGCAAATAATATAAATTTCAGCGGTATATTGGAATATTTTCAGCCTCTCAGTGTGATCTATACATTCTCTCTGAGTGTTTCTGTTTGAGGTTTCTGTCAGTTCCTCTTCAGTTCTCCTCACCTCCTATGCGTTGTTATCTGTAAACCACATGCAGCCCACAACTCTCACATCTGGATCTGAACTGGCAGCAGGCAGCAGATTTAACGTCTGCGGTTTGGTTCAAACCTTTTATCACACCTCAATGAAGCTCCCTCTTTTCTTTAAGAGCACTTGACAGAAGATTTTACGAACTCTACATCACATCTAACCTTTGTTTACACAGCTTTTTCTGCTGCTGCTCACACACCGTTCTAATCTTCTCAAGCTGAGCGCCGCCTTGGCTCAAAGGCATCTTCAACGTTGCTGGAGAGGGAACCATCTTATTAATTCTCCCAACCAGAACCAACCTGACTCCTGAACCAAAACTGTTCGGTCCTGGTCTGCAGTCTCCTTTAAGAAAATGTTGTTTCTCTCAGCTCAGTGTTAATGGTAAAGGGTCTGTAAAAACCCATGAACAAGCCATAAAACCAGAAGATTCCTTTTGTTAATGAAACATCTGGAGGCCACGTGTTTGCTCACTGATGATTTTTATACATTTATAAATATGCTACATGTTTCTGTTGACATCAGATTTCTCTCCCTTTTCCACGTGGTCCTGTTTCCGACCTTTTATAGTTTTTATTAACAAACATTATCCCCAGTTAAACCTTTGTTGCATAAAATCTCATTTATTTTTCTTGTCGGGACTAAATGTAGAAATCATAAGATGAGTGGATACTAATATCAACAAGACGTCTTTAGATGACAACAAGCTGCTTTGACTTTTTAGTTTTTTGCCTGGATTTAGAAATGATTTGCCCATCTGCATTCATCAGAGCTCTGTTTGTGCTCCTGGACTTATGAGGACATCCAAGACTGATTGATTTTCTACAATGTTTTTACGGTCTTATTTAAATTCATACAGTGTTTTGGCTTTGATTTGATTTGTCTGGTCCCTGGGGACATAATTTGTAACACTGCATTAGGTCAAACATCTCAAGCCCCTGTAAAATGGATTTACGACACTGAACGTTTGCTTTTCCTGCTGTAAAATCATCAGGATGCGTGAGGACATGTCCACCATGGTGTGTGTGAAGGAGGAGGAGGATCCTGGAGAGAAGCTGTCCCAGGATGAGATCATCTCCCGGACCAAGCAGGTGATACAGGGGCTGGAGGCCCTGAAGCAGGAGCACCACTCCATCCTGGAGGGCCTGCTGGGCACGCTGCGCTGCCTGAAGCAGGACGAGGAGGGCGTCCTGGTGGAGGAGAAGTCCCACATGATCCGCAAGTCCCTGGAGATGCTGGAGCTGGGCCTGAGCGAGGCACAGGTATGTGTCCATAGCATCCTGGTGTCTGTCAGTTATTATCTGCTGAAATATCAGGGCTTTTTATGATTTGTAGGTTGTAGGTTGTTGTGGAAGGTCATCATCAAGCTTCTTCATCAAGCTCAGGGGTTATGAACAAAATAACCTCAAGTATTTTCAGGTTCCTGTCCTACAATAAAAAAAACATATTTGCAGAGACACTTTATAAACTACTGGTTTTGTCATTGCTCAGCTGGCAAAACGATGAGTCACTGTCTGATCAATACACTGCACGTCTAATATCTACCTCCAGCTTTTTGCTTGCAGTTGTGCTAAAATGCAGTGTGAGTCATATCTTTTATGCTCCAGCACCTCTGATGTCTCTCTGCCTCAGACTCTGTAATTACCCCACTCCCAGCCTTTCTCTTATCACCATATTCTCTCAGATTGGTGTTTTTACCCAAAGTGCCTCTCAGTAACATTTCTGTGCACACATTTACTCGAGAGAGAGAGAGAGAGTACTCTTGATGTGTCGGTGAACACTGAAGCAACTAGTGTCTAAAGAAACACCTCCTCTTTGTCCAGGTGATGATGGCACTGTCGAGCCACCTGAGCTCAGTGGAGTCGGAGAAGCAGAAGCTGCGGGCTCAGGTCCGCCGGCTCTGCCAGGAGAACCAGTGGCTGAGGGACGAACTGGCCGGGACGCAGCAGAAACTGCAGAAGAGCGAGCAGAGCGTGGCCCAGCTGGAGGAGGAGAAGAAGCACCTGGAGTTCATGAACCAGCTGAAGAAGTACGACGACGACATGTCCCCATCTGTGAGTCTCAGGTCTTTCTCAAAACGTGTTATCACGGTAAATGGTCTTATACTTGTTTCTACGCTTAAGTGCACTCAAAGTACCTTTACACTATTTTCCCCTTCGCCCATCTGCTCACAGTCGATCACACAGGACTGAACTAGGCTTCCTAAACTAAGAAGCTGCTGTAACAGGGCAGAGGTGTGCACCAAAGTAGTATGACAGCTGAGTATCTGCTGATACTCTCTTACAAAGCACATGTTTCAGCATGATATTAAAATTCTGTTTTCACTATCACTCACATTGGTTTAGTCACAGCCAGTCACGCTTCCTCACATTAAAGTTAATTAGTGATAAGAGTTCGTTTAGTTATGGAGAAATATTCTAGGGTTTGAAAAACAGAAGTCTGTATCAGCCTGTGGTATTGGTTGGATCGGTGCTTCCCCTTAGATCAGGAACTAGTTATCATTCATAAACGGTTAGGAATAAAATAGATGACGACAAACTAGTGAGAACGAAGAGGACAACATGTTGGTGTCATATCAACATGATATCATGACATGTTTACATTTGCATAAAAAAGGTTGATTTTTTTTTTTTAAATTTATTTTTATTTAGAGGAAGTGTAGCAGTTTTAAAATAATAAATAAAGACAGTTTTACTGGATTTTTACTGTCTGTCAGTCGAAAACTGGAAAAACAAGTTTGTTGTAGCAGCAGCTGGGCTTCATCAGCCACAGTAAGTGTCACTTTGATTGTTTGTGTAAAGTATCTAGATAAGCTCAGCATTGGTTTATGTTGCACCTTCTCTCCCACTGCTTTTATTTAATGCTGTACAGTCACTTTCCTTAACAGCAGCAGAGATGAATAAAAACTGCCGATGTAAACGCTCTCCAGTATTTTAAGTACTGTACTTTAAAATAAGCTTGACTGGACCCAGAGTAGAGTATCAGCAACGTCAGCACATGAGTTGATATCATTTCTCTGTGGATTTTGGAAACAGTCACTTTTCTGTTTTTCTTGTCTCCTCTCTCAGGAGGAGAAAGACTCCGACTCCACTAAAGAGACTCTGGATGATCTGTTCCCCGATGACCAGGACGACCAAGCCCCAGGCAGTAAGTGTCCCAGCTTCACTTTCTTCCTGCGACTCTGGAGGGCACTCAAGCATTTTCAAGCCTGCACCCAAATATGAAATATAGCTTGTAGCCTTGGGATTTAGATTCAGTAGGATGGGTGCTCTTTTTCATGGAGTCTGAACCTGAAATAGATCAGTGACTCAAATTAAGTCCTTAATCTTTCTGCATTGCTGTAATAACAGAAGTTGCTGTAATAACTGAAGTGGAATCTACTCAGGAGTCACCAGAACATAACACATAATATATAGAGATAAGTTTCTCCCCTTGTTCGTTAATTTTTTTGCCTTATGACTCTTTATCTCTTCACCACTTCACCCTCTGTACATACACTCCTCAGTCCGTCTTTGCTCCCGATCTTCACCCGTCTCTCACCGTTTGATGGCGAGGCCTGTCCAGCCCTGAGAGCTGTGTTGGCTGTAGAGGCCCATTAGTCAGGAGTTAGTTCAGCTGGGAGAGATGCCAGATGGAGGGAAAACCACCCAACCAGACTGGTGTTATGAAGTTTCAGTGTTCCTAAAGTGTGTTCTGTGTTGTTTTAAAATCTAAACGTTTGTACCACGGCAAAAGGAGAAACCAACACAGCAGTTCACTGCCAGATTTAACAGTGAGAGTGTTGCTTAAACCATTTTTGCACCACAATGATTCCTGTTTGACTCCTGGCACCAGTTCGTCAGCCAGTTTAAATTGCTGACAAAATGGACAGCAGACTGGTTCACACCCTGTCTGAGCCAGACTCCAGCTCTGTGCACTCCAGTCCTCTTTGTTGCTTCTTTGTTAAACTGCTAAATTAACAAATGCACCATTTACTCCTGTTTTAGTGACAGAAAATGTTTTTAATGTTTTACATTAAGCTCGTCACTCAGCGTTTCCCCCTAGCAGTTTTGGTAGAGCCTTTGCTGTGTTGTCCAACAGCACTGAATGAATTCTGACAACCTTCAGCAACATAAATCTCAATCAGTTTGAAGATGTGGACGCAGTAGAGCACTGTGAAAATGAGCTGTTGGGTATTTTGAGATAAATGCAACCAAAAATCATGAGGCCAAATGGGACAGTGCATAGTGCATACAGTAATGCAGTAATTATACACCCACACCCATTTCCACATAAACACTCGTTGTTGCTTCTTGAGGTAATACACACACCCGCACATTCCTTCTCACACCTACATCTGTGCTTACAGTAAATACATGAAGTAGCTACATGTGAGGACGGTATATACAAAACTAAAAACAGTGGCAGTAGTTTTTGGTGTCATTTTTACAAATTGGACACAGTGCAAACAAATGTCTGCCTAATGTAGAGGATAGAGTGGGAAAAGAATAGAAATGAAAATGTATGCAGAAAGAGAGCGATGGGGTGTGTTTAGGATCTGTTGGTGCAGGGAGAAGGAATGGATCATCGAATCCATTGTCAGTGTGAGACAGAGCTGCCTGTGTGCACTAGATTGGATGGCTTTCCTTCACAAGCCTATTAGGCCTTTGAGGGTTTGGTAAATTGCTGTCAGCAGGAAAAAGATAATGGTGATGACAGCTCTGCCTTTCTTAAAACTGGCCTCACATACAGTGATTGAACTATAAATCCATCCATCCATCATCTATACCCTCTTAGTCCTTAACCAGGGTCACAGGGACCTGCTGGAGCCTGTCCCAGCTCTCTCTGGGTGAAAGGCAGGGGTCCACCCTGGACAGGTCCCCAGTCCATCACAGGGCCACATAGAGACAAACAACCTCACACACTCACACTCACTCCTATGGGCAATTTAGAGTCACCAATCAACCTGACATACATGTTTTTGGACTGTGGGAGGAAACCAGAGTACCTGGAGAAAACCCACACAAGCACAGGGAGAACATGCAGACTCCACACAGAAAGGCCCCTGATGGGTTTCAAACCAGGAACCTTCTGGCTGTGAGGCAACAGTGCTAACCACTCAGACACCGTGCTGCCTGTGGACTGTACAAACATTTACATTCCAGTCATTTAACCAATGCCTTTCTTCTATTAATTGTTATATAATGATAATTATATAATTATATAATTATATTTTGTATAATGAACTTCAGTGTTGTTAGTGCAGTGGCCGTATCCTTCAGAGTAAATCTAGAGCTGGCTGCTTTTACTCAGGTGGTTTCCTGACCTCCTGCTCACACAGAGTGAGACATGTCAGGAGAGACATGTCAGTCCTGACCCCGCTGATCGTAACACACAGAAGGCTGCTGTGCATTTTGTTCTGTTTGCATTTTAAAGTCGTCATCTTGGGCTTCAGGACATTGTCTTGATTATGTGACATTTTGGAGAGCAAACAGCTCATTGTATGAAAATTACTGCTTGCAGCCCATAATTTACATGAACGTAACTGTATCAGCCACTTGTTAAATACTGTGATATTAGCACAGAGGTTTGTATCCTGGTGTCTAATCTTTTCTAACTTTCCTCCTTGTGCCTCCAGTCCAACCGGCCCATGGCAGCGCCGCGGCAGCAGCTGCCCAGCAGGGAGGCTACGAGATCCCAGCCCGTCTGAGGACCCTCCACAACCTGGTGATCCAGTACGCCTCGCAGGGCAGGTATGAGGTGGCTGTGCCCCTTTGCAAACAGGCCCTGGAAGACCTGGAGAAGACCTCTGGACATGACCACCCAGATGTGGCCACCATGCTGAATATCCTAGCACTCGTTTACAGGTTAGTGTGTCACATCCATCTAATCATCATTCCAATGAGATTAAGGTGTGTCTGTTTAGACGAGATGAAATATGTTGGTTTTAGGGTTAGTCCACATTTTAAAATATGCCATCCCTGCTGCATTCTTCAGAATCGATGCATATTAATGTATTGTGTATTTGTATATTTTGTGTCTTTGTATTTTTTGTAGTGTGCTCTGGTTTATGAATCCTCAATCCTCAGATTGAAGTAAAAGCTTCTTAATGAATGCTGGGACAGTGTTCGCTTTTACAGTGGTTGGTAGATTTCAGGCAGAGGGATGTTTATGACCTTGGCGCTTCCATAGCACAACTTGGCTTTTTCAGAAGGATGTGATAGCAGACCGGCATGTTTTGTCCCCTCACAACACGGTGGCATGTTCCTCCTTGTGCTTTGTGATTGGCCTACAAATGAGAACTGGGTGCTTTTCTGTGTCAGCAAACAGAGCCTGACAACCAGAGATATAGGGTACAGTAACAGAAGTGGGCGAGTGTTCATTTCCCAGCCCAGGAAGAAAAGAACTAAAGAATGACACACAAGCTGGAAAAGTATTTTAACGGGTTGGTCCAATGTTTTTTCACATCCACAAATCTCATCCACTGAATAGACGGTGCAGGTTTTTGGCTTTGTTACTCCACGGGAATGAGAGACTGGGTCAACTTATGTGTTGTTGCATTGACTGTGGGAACCTCTGCAAAGCTGTTTTGACCACGTCAGCTGAAAATAATGGGCTGTTAGTGGAAATTGTCAGTATGGTCCATGTTTCTTCTCTTTATGTGCTGGTCTGTCTGTCATGCTGTCCATGTGTGTAGATTGTCTGACTGTGTTTGCTTCTGTCTGTCAGGGATCAGAACAAATACAAAGAGGCAGCCAACCTGCTGAATGACGCTCTGGCCATCAGGGAGAAGACTCTCGGCAGGGACCATCCAGCTGTGAGTACATCTCTCTCTGCGTTGCATCAGTCTTACTCAGTTGTTCAGGGTTTGACATTGATATAATCATTTTTATCTCAATATAAAGCCTCTATCTCAGTTTCATCTAAAATGTTGTAGATTGAAGTCATGTGCAGAAAAAAGCAGAAACTTAAAACTCAACAATAAATTGAACCCAGACAAGAAACACGTGTCATGTTTACCAGCTTTGTATTTACCGTAGAGAAATCAGAGCAGCACTGATCTTCTGATCTTCCCAATATTTCTTTCATATATAAGAGCACCAACAATGGATTCCTTTCTGTAGTTTAATAAACACCTAATCAGAGCTGGGTATTTAATGTAAAGATAAATAGGTTTTTTTTTTTATATCTTGTTAGACACTGCTCTTTGCTCTGCAGCTGTTCTTCACTGCTGCACTGCCCCTGTTCCCCCCCAGGGATCAATAACATTCATTAAAAAATATTTTTGCCTTCAGGTAACACATATAACACCAAAGACGGCCCAAACCCATTTATTTGAAATACACAGGGTGTTAAATATACATCGAAAGATACTAACTGCTGATATAAAGTGCTGTGCTGGGACTGCTTCCTGTCTTATACATTTAAATGACCTAATTACACGTCTCCCAGACAGCCCTAATGTATGTGTCCACGACGGTCAATGTGAAGACGGAGGACTTTATAAATATTCCTCAGATCCATTAACCTGTGTTTGTCAGTGCTACTGTAAACACACAGCAGGTCGACTAACTGTGTTAACCCCAGCAGGCCTGTGTCTCCACTGTCTGGACCTCCATCACTCTCCACACTGTGACGCTGAGGTTAGCCCTCCCCCTTTACCACCTCCATCCTCTTTTCCACGAGGAAGTGATTTTAGTCAGTGATTTGCAAATCAGATTAAATCATTTGGCAACGAAACAGCAGCGATTCACTCCTGCGCTTTCTTTCTTTCTGTCACATTATTTTTTATTGTGAATCCATGTTTTTGGTATCTCCCTCCTCTTTTCAGTCTTCATGTCTCTTTCTCTTCTTCTCACCTTTGTCATCTCCTTATTTGAGGATTCTACACTTGAACTGGTTAGAATTTAATTGGGGTCAGGTATTTGTTTTAGTAATGCTGGAATCACGTTTGAATTTACTGGACAGTTTAATTTGCTGGTTATGATGCATCAACGTTTCTGTAATTCCAGATCAAGTGGCTTGAAGCTTTGCCACATGTGTCTTTTATCATAATGAGTCCTGGCTGTGAAATGTGGAAAGTAGAGTGGTTGGACCTGCTCTAAGCTTAATATCACCTTATTCAACTGGCTCTGCCCTGTCCACAGGGCCAGGCACGTTGTGGTTTCTGATTATGCATCAGACAGACTGAAGGATCCAGGGGTTATGGACAGGGAGCTTAGCCAAGAGGGGGTGACTGGGAGGAATAGCTGGTCTGATCTGGATCAGAGTAGTGTTCTACTTTTGGACCTCTCTCTTATCTGTAGGGAGAGTTGGAAAACAAGCAGGGCAGTGGCTCTCAAGGACCAGGGTTGGCCACCCCTGTTATAGGTGGGGGGTGAAAAGTGAGGATACACATAAATCATAGTGAACACAAAGCTAGACCTAGAGCTGTAAGAGCTCTGGCTCCTCCTGTCCTACACTTTAAGTTTCCTCCTTGTTCCCTCTTACTCTTCTTACTCCTCCATCACTGCCTCTCATCTTCCTGCCCTTCCTCCCTCTTTTCCTCCCACTCTGTCCACATGGCCTCCAGATCCTGGTCTGACTCAGAGATCAGAGGTGACCTCCTCCTGAATGCACATGTTGGAGATTCATCACACATCTGATTGGGATCAGATCACTGCCCACCATAATCACTTCCAGTTTCCGCTCGGCCTCTCCTTCCTCGTCGGTCACCAGATCAATGGCACTGTGCTGGTGTGGCGGATCTTGCGGTTGCACACGCGGGTGAAGATGATTGAGATTTGAAAATCTGATTATTTTAGAATAATAAATGTGTTTGTATCCATGTCAGGTCGCTGCCACCCTTAACAACCTGGCTGTTCTCTATGGGAAGAGAGGAAAGTACAAGGAAGCAGAGCCTCTGTGCAAGAGAGCGCTGGAGATCAGAGAAAAGGTGAGTTAAAGGTTAAATGACAACTAGATTCAGTCAGAGTTCAACAGATAATAGAAATAATTGACTGAGTGGCTGTTTAAACATCTGTATTTACTTCCAGAACTAACAGGTGGTCGTTTTTTTTTCTTTTTCTTTAGCAGACTAAGTTTTAAACCAAAGTTTAGTTTCACACTTTCAGTTAAACTCTGTGTCCTGGTTAGGGACAAAGCAGTCAAACACTAGAGATTTCACTAAAGAGCATCTCCATGAGTCACTGGTTTAAAGGCAGCAGAATGAAGCACAAACACTTGGTGACACGTTCAGGAACACCAGCTCTGTTTTATTCTAGTAGCGTAAAACAAACAGATTATATCTTATACAAATATCAGATGAGAACCCTAAATGTTTTCTTAGTATTGCTTACATGCATAATTAATTTTACCTCATTTTCAGCTCAGGTTCTTCTGTTTCGAGCTGTTCCTGCTCATTTTCTCATCACTTTGCCTTGTTTGAAGATGGTACTACATCCAGGAAGACCATCATTATTTTGCCTCAGCTCTAGTTCATTGCTCAGCAATCCTGAAAATGTGGAAGATGCTTTCTGTTCACTAATCTGTGTCCTCAGCTCTTCCCTCTGAACATATCATCCTCCGTTTCCCTCTGAGAATGAGACGTCAGCTTTGGTTAAGCTGAATGATTTCATTTTTTTCATGCTACTTAAACTCAGATGACAGTGCGCTCTCTTAAGCTGGAAGATTTGCCACAAAGTTTTCCTGCACAGACGGGGAAGTGTAAGGAGGCTGCAGCAGAGCTGCTGAATCTGAAGAATTCATTCTCTGCTGCAGTTTTGTCTTTTTTTTTTTTTATAGAAGCTCGGAGCTCAGCTTCAAACTGAGTCCAGGGACAGTGGAGACTGGGGGAATGAAATAATAAGCTGCTACTGATGCGTTTCAGTGGGGATAAAAAAAGCATCACAGGAATATATTGCCATTATTTTCTCTGCACGAGAAAGTCGTGGCCTAACCTTTGATGAGGATTGTAGACATTTCAAATTATGTGTAATACTTATTATAGGAGTCTACAAAGTGGTGAAAATATTATAATTTCTCAGAGCCTGATGTGACGTGTTCACAACCCTCGGCTTCTCTGAAAAACAAAAACCCACAGGTGTTCCTGTGTTTCTGTTGTATGTTACAAAGAAATCCTGCAAATCCTTACAAAAGCTGAAATTAGAGAATATTCAGTAAATATTTTTGTAAAACATAGATTCAGTCATTAATTTTGAAAGCATAACAGACTGCAGCATATTTGAGGGCATGGCATCCATCAGTAAACTGTGACCTTCATGCAGCACATGGCTCATGGCAATGCTTTTTCCAGCTGACATTGTTTACAAGAAAGCTGTCTAATGTGTTGTTCTGCGTGGGAGGCCAGGACTGAGTGAAAACTGTAGGTAGCAGTGCTCAGAAAGCTTTGCAGCATCCTGGCTCCCACAGGGAGGACGTGATCCTGAAAGGCTCAGCAAGAGTTTGATATCAGACCTCCCCCAGATGTCGGCCTCAGTGAAGTGAAGCCAGAAATTAGAGACAAAGACAAACCACAAGTTACTGGGCTTACTTTTTATTTCTGATACTATTATTGATTATCACCTGATGCTTTTCTTTCTTAGGTTTTGTCTGATCTCCTACTGTTTACATCCCTTTTCCCAGCTGTTTGTAATGAATGTTTCAAAGAGCTTCACTGGCTTCATTCGTTTTCTCTCCTCCATCTCCTCTGCCTCTTATTCCTTCCTGGTTGGACTCATGAAATCCTTGCAGCAGTTTTCTTGTTCTGGTTAACTCTTCTCTAGTGTTTCCGCTACATGTCGATCATGTCTGAATTTCATTTAAGCCTCCTCAGCACACAGGAAAAGCTTACACCGCTCTCAGATCCACATTAATGCAAAGACTTCCTTTTTTAAAGATTGTTTTCACTGTTCTGCATTTTTAGGATGCATGTGCAGAGAGGAGGATTTAGTTTTCTGTTACGCTGTTTTGTTGCTACTCTAATCTTTTTATTTTCTGTACTCAGCTGTTATTTTATTAAGCAGGTCAGTCATTTGTCAGTCGTTTGGCCCAGCTCAAATTTAATTATGTAACACCTACTGTATGTCGTTCACGAAGCAGATGGGGTTGGAGTGCTAACGTAGGTCACAGATTAAATTCCCAATATGCTTGGCCAAATGAAAGTGGCTCGTTTTCAAGATTTGCATTTTGTAGAATAGAAAACAGTTTGAGCTCCTGCTACGAGAACAGATTCACCAGCTGGCTACAGGCTGGGGATCATTTCTCATCTTGGATAAGAGTCGTTGACCAAATAACACTTGCCTGAGACACACTGTTGTTTAAAAGATGTTTTGTTTGCTGCAGCGAATGTTGTTTTAACCCTGTGTGTGCTTGCCAGGTGCTGGGGAAGGACCACCCTGATGTGGCCAAGCAGCTGAACAACCTGGCCCTGCTGTGTCAGAACCAGGGCAAGTACGAGGAGGTGGAGTACTACTACATGAGGGCACTGGAGATCTACCAGACCAAACTGGGCCCCGACGACCCCAACGTGGCCAAGACCAAGAACAACCTGGTGAGGGTGAAGGAGGGGTGGGCAGCAGTAGTTGCTTTTATCAGTTTGGGTTATTTAATTACCTATAAACTCAGGAACTAGAGTCATGATAATGGGATATGAAGCTGTGAGAGTTTACTTTAAAGACATGTTGGTGCCATAACTTCCTGTGAACCATGACCTTTCTGTGGAGCAGTTTGTTACTCCAGCTCAGCACAGCTACAATAACTCCTTTTGTTTTGGACTCTTCAGCTCTCTGTTCCCCTGAAAGGTCAGCAGTGTCGAGGCTGCTTTCGACTGGTCGCAAATGAGCGTGTCTTATAATTTCCAGTGTTATGCTGACTCTTAATGTCTGTTGTTTTTAGGCGTCTTGTTACCTGAAGCAGGGCAAGTTCAAGCAGGCCGAGACTCTGTATAAAGAAATCCTCACCCGTGCTCACGAGAGGGAGTTTGGCTCTGTTGACGGTATGTTGACTGATAACAAAAGTGCACAACCCAGTTTTGCATTTTAAACACTGCAGCCAGTGTCCTCTTATCAAGGGTGACTTAAAAGAAATACAGTACAGATTGATTTGTGCTGGTTCACAATCACTGGCATTTTCTTCTTCTAATATAAAGGTTAATGTTTTCAGGCTGCTGTTATCATTTTCATAGCTGTAAACAAAAATGACCTTTCAGCTGAAAAACACTCAACCTGAAAGTCGTCTTAAAGCGCATCCTCTCCTGCACTTTATCTGAGTGAATGTTTGTCATACCTGGTTTATATTTTTCTATGTGTCTGATGATTTTGTTTTTTTTTCTGCAGATGAGAACAAACCAATCTGGATGCATGCTGAGGAGCGGGAGGAACAAAGCAAGGTGAACGTCTGCAGCTGCTGATTCAAATGCTGCTTGTTTTCATCATTTGTAATTCAAGGAAAATACTCATTACACAGTGTTTCCCAAAGTTTTATCAAACATCTGACCCTTCACTTGTTGAATATTAGTTTAACAAAACATATTTAAGATGGATTGACTCTACAAAGCAATGGATTAGCAGATTAAGTCTCAGGACTAAGCCGCCACTGCTTACAGGGGTGTGAGTAGCCAACTTTTCCACCTACAGGTTTATTTCTTCATGGTTTTAAGGGTTTAGTTGTTCAGGGGAAGGAATCCAGATCGCACTATAATCCCACAACTCAAATGCCCTTCATGGTGCCTTTGATGGTATTTAAAACAGCTCCAGTTTAGAAATAGCTACATTTGCATTTTTAAATGCACGTGAAATTTCATATTTTAGTTGATGGGTTTTTGCTTCTCATCCACACTTAAGTTCTTGTTGATTCCTTGCTGCATGTTTTTGTAAACTGCTGATGATTTTGTCTCCTAGGGAAAGCCAAAGGACGGCTCTCCATTTGGTGAATATGGAGGCTGGTACAAAGCGTGTAAGGTCGACAGGTCAGTTCGTTAGATGTGAAGATGAGTGATGTAACCAGCAGCAGGACAGAAAGATGGGTCTAAATCTATTCAAATGTTTTCTTACAACAAGAAGTCTGCTTGACCCTCATTAATAGTTGCATATGATTATTACATCTCACCAGGTAAAACTAAAAAGTGATTCTTTTCTTCTAAAGAGTTAAAAATCATCTGTTCTGCAATCAAACCCTGGTACAAACCTGCTGCTGTGTTCTGTTATCTTCATCTGTTTAAGACAAATTCAAACGATGGTGTCCACCGTTTTAATATAATGTGAGTGTGTTAATCTTGGCTCTTCCTTCACCAAAACCTTCCACGTGATGAGATGTTTCTACTTCTTGTTTTTGCAGCCCCACGGTGACCACCACCCTGAAGAACCTGGGCGCCCTCTACAAGAGGCAGGGCAAGTTCGAGGCGGCCGAGACTCTGGAGGAAGCTGCGATGCGTTCCAGGAAGCAGGTGTGGTCTCTAGATGATGTGACTAATAACACAGGATTCCTAGCCAGCGTTCAGACGTCACTGTGGATGTCTGGACTACAGAGAGAGTGCCTGACTGTACCAGTTCCCTGACCAAATGGGTCAGAGCAGCATTTAAGGCAGATTAACAAGCAGAAAATGCCCATTCTGGTGTAACATTAGAGCTGAGATGATACACTTAGGATGCTGCAGAGCCTGGAGTGAAGCTTTCTAACTCTCTCTCATGGTGTGTTGCTTATAAGACTTAATGGGGTCTCCTGTGAAGATAAGAAGTGGTGAAGCACTGCAGTTTTTATCCTGAAGTAGGATTTAATGTCAGGTATCTCACATATGATACTGCACTAAGAATTTAAACAGGATTCCTGTGGTGCCACTGCAGTTAAAGCTGTAGAGAGTAAAATGACATTTTGGTTAAGATGTTGGTTTTAATATAGAAACCTGCTGAGAATCTGAATTGGCAGAATTAGCTTTAGTACCACAAATTGCAATTACAATAAATAAGTTAATGCACAACATGCCCCTACTCACTTGCAGGAGTAAACAAACAAAGTTTACAGGCTGGGTGTGCATTTTTTTTGTAGCTTATTTGTGGAGAAAACACTGTATGTAATGTCTGCTGAGTTGATGGAGTTAAAGTGTGAGGTTCTGCTGGGTTCAGTGTAGCAGGTGGCAGAAGTGTGTAACGTTAATATTAATTGGATTGGATGAACTGGTACTGTGCAGTGTGTGTGTGTGTGTGTGTGAGTGACAGTGCACTTAATTGGATTTGTTGAATTGGCATTTATTGCTTGTGTGTGTGTGTGTGTGTGTGTGTGTGTGTGCGTGCACGTGCGTGTGCGTGTCAGGGCCTGGACAACGTGCACAAGCAGCGCGTGGCCGAGGTGCTGAGCGAGCCGGAGGCCCGAGAGAAGCAGCGAAGTCGTGAGAGTTTGAACTCCGACACGGTGAAGTACGAGAGCGGGCCGGACGGTGGCGAGGAAGTGAGTATGAGCGTGGAGTGGAACGGGGTAAGTACAGTACACAGCCCTCAACACGTCACTGCGAGTCTTCAGACCTCCGACACAAACATGTTTAGGCCAACAGCCTGTGTCTTTCTGGACAGAAGTCACAGACAGACTAATCTGGTCTGGCAAACAGGGGTCTTGTTGAGTGTCTAACTTTATAAGTACTGTAAACACAGAGCAGTCAGAACCAGCCCTGTGTCCTCATCACTCCACAGCTCTTTGTTGAAATTTGTATTGTTTCCTCAGGGAGTTTCTCTACATCTTGACTGATACTAATAATTATATTATTCTAAATTAAGAGGATCAGTTTAGGTTGGGTGTTGGTCCAGCATTAGACATTAGGAGTATTCTTACTGATTCCTGCCTACATTCACCACTGGCCTTGTGTTTGGCACGTCCACATATTCGTAATCTGAATTGTGGTTTCTGTTAAGAAAGACACAATGAGGTTGTCACTTAAGTTCATTCAGGGACTGTTCACATTGGAGAGTTTACCAGTCCAATTCCTGGTCAAAAAGACTTTTACACTGTGCTACACTGAGAATGCTGATTGACTGTCACAGCCGCTTTAGTCTTTTGCAGTAGTTATTGCTTGTACTTTACTGTTTGAGGGACTGTGATTAATAATCACTTGGCTGAATCTTAAATCTCTGACAGTAGCTGTTTCAGTCGTAGTGTTTTACATTTACGTAGAGCTGTGATCACAATAACCATCCTTTTTTCCACTAAACTCTCTTCCTGTAGAGCTTTCCCAACTAACCTCTAAGTCTCATAAAGGCCTGTGGCTCCGCGTGTCGACCCCGCCCAGCTAACCCCCCTCTGCTGCAGAGCCACATTTCAATCTGAGCTGCTCCATTTCACAGTGTCTGCAGTGGTTTCTCAGCCTCTAGTGAATATACCACATGCAGATGTAGGGTCGCTGTAGGCTGCTCACCATCACCATCTAGTTTCTAAAAGGCTGCTGCCTGCTCACATAGCAACAGTAGTCATAGCACCCTGAACAACCAATCAGCATCTCCTCCGGTACCTGTGGTTGTGGCTGTGGGAGGTTTGGTGTGAGACGCATCGAGTCCCCCCCCCCCAGCCGGTCATTAGCATACAGCCTCCTGCAGACGGTCTCACATCGCCAGCTGATCTCTGGACCTATTTATATCAGGGAAGGAGCCTGCCTGGTCTGGAAAGAGCTTTAGGTGGATGTTTTGGTTTTGCCCTTCAGTCCTCTGTAATCAAACAGGAATTTAATTTGTGGCTGAAATGTCACCACAGATTCAACAAAATGACAAAACGAGTGTGTAGGTGAATTCATTTTTTATTTGCTCTGTGAATCATTCAAGCTTATTGATCCAAGAAGCAATAAGAAGAGGATGGTCAGAGCAGCAGTGCAGGGAATTAAATACAAGGATGAGTTAAAAAAGTAAATAGCAATAACTTGAGTGCTATGTACCACGTGTGCAAAACTGATTTATTTTAACACTGAATATAATAGAATTAATAATATAAATAGAAAATTAACATACAAACATGTTTAGAGCTGCAGTGAATAATAGTTATATCAATTAGTCAATTAATATTCTGACAACACAAGTCTTTTCAG
Source organism: Mastacembelus armatus (assembly GCF_900324485.2). Lineage (NCBI taxonomy): Eukaryota > Metazoa > Chordata > Actinopteri > Synbranchiformes > Mastacembelidae > Mastacembelus > Mastacembelus armatus. Next base: position 1,614,609 of record NC_046654.1, on the reverse strand, counting down.
GTTTCTGAAATGTTGCTTTTCCTGGTCAGATGTGATTTTTACTACTAAAATTAGATAAAATATGAGACATGATTAACGGACAGTCATTATTAGAAAATACTGGAGTAGCTGTAATATGCAGCTGTCTGATATTACAGGCTATTATTACCTTACATGACTCGTATTAGATGATAAAGTTTCCAGGTATGTTGAACTTCCACTGCTCCCCTGCAGTTGTCCAACTACATTCAGTTTCTTAATATGTCAAAAAAATCATCACCTCCACTTGAGCTCTCTTCACAGGCAGGTGTGACCTCAGTTTTCTTCTCACTTGTTATAAATAAGTCCTGACAAGCTCCGTGACTCATCAGTCTGTTCATCAGACTCAACCTGGGCTCTGTACTGTACTCCTGTGTCCTATGGACACTTTGCTGATGTTTGTGGTCCTTGTCCACTCTGTGTGTGCGTGTGTGTGTGTGCGTGTGTGTGTATATACATCTCTTCTTTGCATTTGTATGATGAGCCTCTGCCTGAGAAAAGACAGTAAAGTGTGGTTTCTTTTTCCAGATCTTTATTTCTTCCTGTTACCTGCTTTGTCGACATGTTAGCAGCCAGGGAGGATTGAAACCTTCAAATGCTATTATCATCCAGTTGACTTGTGTTAAATGCTCTTTAGTCAGACTCTATAGTGGTTTTCCTGAAAAGAGCCACTGCTATTATTAGATTATGATTAATGTATTGTTTTCTTTACACTTCCGTCCTCTACATTGAGCTGTTTTATCCAAGTGTTGTAATCAGAGACCGAACTTCATACAAATCAACGTGAAAACCTCAAATAACAAATATTAAGTTTGTAGCTGCCTGGCTGCTCCCATGTGTCTCCTCTCTGCACCCCCCTTTGTGTGCTTTGTGCTGGTTTAACAAGGATTCACGTCCCAGTTGTGTGGGTGCGTGTTGACAGTGCTCCAGGTACAGACACATTATCTCTGCTGCCAAAGCGTCACCTAGTGGTCTGTAAGCGGTGTTACAGTCAGGTGGACTGAATCAGGGGTTCTCAGTCTGGTCTGTGTCACCCTTCCAGCCCTCAGTATCATGATGAATCTTGGTTGTGTATCTGTATTTGAGCAGAAAAGCCACACACCGTCCTGACTGTGACATCCTAAAGTTGACAATTTGAATGAAGCTACATGAGAAGAACAGTAAGTGTCATGTGAAATGGTTTTCAGACCTTCATGTAATGGCCTGTGTTATTCCTCACCCTGTTAAAACCTGCTCAGGCTGGATTTGAATATCATTTAGACATTTAATTAGATTTGTACTGTGACACCTGAGGCTGGAATCAGGAGGTATGAAGTCTGTCTGACCATCGGTGGTAACAGCTCTGCCTCCGTCCTGCTTCTCAGCCTGTTCCTCCTCACTTTGTTTCAGCTTTCTGGGTTTTGGAAGGAGTCTAGAGGTGAGAGCAAGGCCATCTGGACTGCACTGTGGAAAATGGGCTTAGAGAACGAACACAAACACAAAAAACTGTGGAGTTTAGCTGCAGACAGAAATAATTGTCTAGCTTTTTGGCTTAATTTTGATTTTTTTTTTTTTTTTGGAGATAGGTGTGGTCCATAAAGGCCAGTTATAGGAGATTCTCACCTTATTAGCTTTAGCCCACCCTGCTAGATGCATCCCATTGGATTAGAACATTTAGCCACTGTATTTTGGATGGACACTATATGAAGCAATGCAGTCACTTACATTTTATCACTTACATTATCACTTTAAAATTTTACTTTTGAGAACATTTTTGTTCTGTTTGAAGTTTTTGTGGACTTTTGTCTTAGGTGATGTGTTTATTATTTGGTCCAGTCAGAAGAAACTTCAACTATATCAACAAGAAGCAGATGAATAATAATAAAATGCTAGTTTATTCTCAGTTTGGCATCTGCACATCAGTAAGTGATGCACAGAAATACTGTGTCTGAAACCTGCTGAGTCTTTATCTCTTTCCCTCCATCAACAGTTTCCATCTTCCCCCCTCCTGAACGGCTCCTCTCAAACTGTCTGTTTCATCTCGCTGACTTTTTCTCTCTTTCATTGTTTATATTCCCCCCTCTCTTCTCTTCCCGCTCCCGTCTGACCGGCAGGCGTAACTCCAGATGCCTAGTAATGGTTTAAAAACTTGTCTTCTGCATGACGGACGCCTCGCCTCAGCCCCTTCAGCTTTGCCGTTTTCTTCAGCTATGACTCCCCCGTCTTTTCTCCTCCACCACCTCTGGGTTCTGGCGGGATTCTCCGCTCCGAGCTGGGGGGGGGGGGGACCTGGAGACAGCCTGTGTGTCTAAACCCAAACTCTTTCTTCCCGCTCGTCTGGAATCGCTGTGGTGGGAGAGGACTGGGGCGATTTCTTTATGGCGACAATGATCTTGTGCTTCTTACCTTGTTCTGTCTGCTCTTCTGTAACACTAGCTTCTGTTTCTCTCCTTCCTCTCTTTCTGTCACTCTCCAGTATCTCTAAGCTTTCGTTTTGGCTGTAGATTCATCTATACTGTGGGTTGTTGGGGGGGACTTATGTGGACAGGCAGACTATATGACCTAAAACCAAATACCCTGCTCCCTGCCTTTTTCTATCATCCATCCTTAAAGCTGGACTCTGAAGAGAACCGACTGCTCTCACATTAACCATAGCAGGACCCATTTATCTCAGTGTGAGCTGGTTTACAAACCAGGTAATTACTGTTTCTGTTGAGGGACAGCAGAGGTTAAAGGATAATGAGCACACTGCTTTGAGTTTCTGACACTCTGCTCCCAGAGCCAAAGGTCCTAATGGTTATTCTCATATCACACTGAATGACCTTGGATCTGGTCCTAGAGACGACGTGAAATGCATCAGTGATCAAGGAAGAGTTGTACATATCTTATCATGTAGGCTGGTACAATGTGAGCAGTCATAGTGTGTTTACAATAATCCACAGTCCTGTTCAGGGAACCAGAACCAGGTAAACATTTTGGAAGGTTATGGTCAGGTTGACTATAAATGCAAATGAAGATCATTTAAAAAAGACTAAACAAAAGAAAAAGTCCACATCCATGTCCTGTGTTTCAGTAAAGAAATGAATGAATAATAGCTCTACATCCTACATCCTATAGAACAAACATGAGAAGGCAGTGGTACTAATATATCCACGCGTTAAATGGATCACATCCTCCTGACATTTTGGTAACTTAAAAAAATGCACAACCAAACATACAATTTGACCTTTAGCAGGTGTGAGTTGTTTTTTCCTGCTCCATCTTTAGTCATTAGCGACGATTCTCAACATCCTGGGCTCATAGTGACGTACATGCTGTAAATAACATCAGCGCATGCATGATCGAGAGCCCCGCCGACTGTGGGTTCTGTTAGACTTTAGTGTTTCCCTCTGTGCTGTGTCGTCTGTCCACGGTGGCATCAGACTAACCTGCAGTGTGTTGTGTTGTTGGAGAGGACGCATTAGGGGTAACGGGATTCATGCACCATGGATTTCAATGCTCAGAGCAGACGACGTGTAATAAAGTTTGACTTAGAGCTAAATGTCAGCATGTGTAAGGAAAGAGCATCAGCCTGTTTACCGTCTGTATATCTCTGTAAATAGATGTAAGGGGGGGGGGCAGTAAACAAGCAATGTTGTATTTGTTGGGAACTGGAATAGTCTCCTTGTCTCTCTTCCTGACTCCTGCTACTAATCTTCTGCGTGTCCTGTCCTGTTTGTGCATCTTACATTTGGTCTTTCTTAACTTCTAATAAAACCTAAACTCTTTGCTCACCTGAACCTGTGGCCTCCTTGTGTTCCTCCTCTTTTCTGTGTGCTCCTTCATAACCGAGCGAGCTCTAAACCTTCACCCTTCTCTTGCTACTCAAACCGATCAGCAGCTGAGCTGAAGCTGAGACTGTGAAAACTTCAACATTACGTCTGTTCAGTAGTTTGTCTGTTCTGTAAATGATCTAGAATGATCGAATTCGGTTCATAAACATTTAACAAGAAGATTTTGAGATTGAAAGTTCACAGATTGGATTGAATTTATATTTCACATGTGACGTTTTAAAAGAAACTCTGCTCGTACAAAGACACACAAAGCCATTTTGTTCCTGCCAGCGTTAGTTTATCTCAGCTCAGTGTTAAGATTCAAAGCCATGTTCACATGTTTATTAATGTACAATATTCATTCTCATTTAACACTCAACATATTTTATATATGAGATTATTACTAGATGATCTTTCTATACGCGTTTATAGCTTATTACTGTTAATGTGCTAAATGAAAGAGTTTACTGATATATTCAAGTCTCACATATCAATATCTGTCTTGGCCTCATAAACTATGTATGATGTGGCCTGTGGTCTAAATGTTGTTGTTACGGACTCAGTACTGAGACTGGAATAGTTTTCTCAGTGTAGAGTCTGATCAGCTTCTTCTTCAGTCTGGTTTTACTCAGCCAGAGAAACAGGTTTGGTCACTGATCAGTGTGTATCTGCAGTGCTGCATCGTGTGCACGCAAAATTCTGCACAGGAAACTGTTCATATTTCAGTGCATTGCACATCAGTTTGTGTTTTCTGTCTGTTAACTACATGTTATATCTCCCAGTTACGACTAAATGTTCTTTATTGTAGTTTTACTCTCTGAAAACAGTATTTAATTAAACCTGTAAAGACAGTGAATTGTTATTTCCACCTGGCGCCATTGCTGGATTTGTATTGAAGGCATTAGTCAGACAGTACATTGGTACATTATATCTATTTGTTTTGTGTGGGCTGTTAACGTGCGCTCTAAATGAGTGTAACTGTGACGTTTCCCATCAGGACGGCTCTGGATCTCTGAAGAGGAGCGGCTCCTTCAGTAAACTGCGAGCGTCGATCCGTCGCAGCAGCGAGAAACTCGTCCGCAAGCTGAAAGGCGGCGGCTCGTCACGAGACAGTGAGCCCAAAAACCCTGGGTAAAGCCCCACACCCCCCACCCTGACACCTGACTGACCCGCTGCAGGTGACTCTGACTTTATGCACAAGAGGCCTGGAGGATCGAACTGGCCCTCCAGCCCTCAGCTCGGCGCCTGGCGTACTAACCAAAACCAAAAGAAGGGGATTCACGTGACTTTGCTGGTGGTGAAGTGGTGTAACTCTAACGCTGTTTGCACATTAAATAATCGAGGGAGCTTTTAACTGGCACGTACACACTCGTCCTTTTTCCCATTACATTGGTGTGGGTTTGCTTCTTGCTTTCCCATGAGAGCGTGTGTGTTTTAACACACTGTCGACTGCAGTGGAGTGTTAGGGCCAGAATCTGCACAAAAACTCACCTGAAGTTTATAAAGAGAAAGTTGTAGTTGTAACATTTAGAGAGAAGAATGAGGCAAGTAAAAAGAAAAGTGATTTAATGGTAAAAATATATATTAGAGAAAAAAGTATCTGAATATCCAATGTGTCAAGAAAAATGCAATGTTCTGACAAATAACTTGTTTTACAGTGAGAAAATTATTTTAGTATTTTGAAACATTGAAATATCCAATTAAAGATCTGATAATTATAGTAAAAACAATGAGAGAAAAGATTCATTGTAGGTTTAAGTTTCCCACAGCTGCAGCAGACACTTCAGTCTTAGCAAATACACGTATGCGTAACATCTGTTTTCTCTAAGTGTGGCCCTAAAACTCCACGGCAAAACAAACCTGAGCATCATTGAGCAGAGACCAAAGGTGAAGAGCCTGAAACTGATGAAATGGGAAAATAGTGCAAGTCCTTCCCTCGCATGCTGTGACAGGCGACGCGACGGGACACAAACTACTAATGTCGGCTTCTGCAACGCTTTTATTCCTGTGATACCTGTGGAACACATTTACTTTTTCTGTTTTACCCACTTATAGATCCATCTATTTACAGCATTTTATGGCTCTGGACTATTTATTTCACGCTGTTTGAAATATAGTTCAGTTTTTCTCGGCTCTGGGTTTTTATTATTTTGTTTCTGAAGTTTATTAACTTGTCTGCATGTTTCTGTTTAGACTTTTCTGCTGTGCCGGATTTTTATTTATGATTAAAGTTTTTTTCATTTGAATGTCTCCTTGCATGCTTCATCTGTGTGCTCACTGGTTTCCAGTTTCCTTTCAGTGCGGCTCTTCTCTGTGATGATGGATATGACGATGTTGCTCATCATCATCATCATCATCGTCGTCATGACGACTGATCGACTCAGCCATGTTTAATCCCTGCACAAACGTCCATTTTAACAAGGGGAAACGTCTAAAGCAGCAGCACTGACAGCAAATATCACTGCAAAATTATTTCTTATTTCTTATATTTGAGTTTGATTTGATTTTGTAGACGTCAACATCAAACTGGGGATGTTGCAGTTTCACGTCCATGGGTTTTTCCTACAGTTGCATCTTCCCACCAGCAAATGAAACCAGTTTCAGATGAAGCTGAAATGTGTCACATTATAATAATAACAATGGGAACTTGCTGTTGTCATTAGTGTTTGTTTACAGCTTGAGTCTTAAATGCCTCGAGATTTTTACAGCAAATTGCTCAAGTTAAAAACTTTTAACACATGAACATTAGTTCATCCCTGCAGGTCAGAGGATGATGAAGGAAAGACACTTAGAGTTTACACAACCTGGCAACCCAAATCGTCAGGGTGGCCTGTTAGAAAATGGTACCAACGTTTTACATTTCACCTATAAATGTCAGAACCAGGTGGAGAAAAAGTATCAAACATTTTTGTGAAGCTAACCTGTTGTCATTAACCAATACGTTCATCCAACCACGAGCTAAACTCCTCACACCTGCCTCTTCACCCCCTCACCTCTGACCTCTCACCCTCCCTCCCTGCATGTCGCTGGTCTGGGTGCAGCATGAAGCGAGCCAGCTCTCTGGGGGTTCTTAACGTGACGGACAAGGTCGCGAGTGACCACTACCAAGTAAGAAACCAACACCTGAGTGTGGAGCCCAGAATTACCTGCAGAGTCTTTAACCTGCTGCTGACGGGGGGAAATGTTTGTGTCATCAAACTGATCTGAAAATATGTTCAGGACAATATTCTGTTTTCCAGGAATATATTTGTTACCCACCGTCAGCAGATGTAGGAAAGATGGAAGTCAGTTCATTAAAGAGAAATACACAGAATTTGACTGATTTTGCTTAAACAATCAGGAATCAATTTTTAGCATATTTATCCTAATTCTTAGTTAATTACTTGTCAAACAAATACTAGATAATCTCTAGTTCCAGCTGCTCAGTGGAAATATTTTCTGTGCTTTGTATCTTAGAAAATTAATATCAGGACAGAAAAATTAGAAATTTAAAGACAGAAACTTAAAATCTTTTTTTTTCCTGGTGTTTTATAGACTAAACACAATGTCAAGCTCTAAAAAGGAAAACAAAGAAGCTTTTTCAATATGATTTATGGATTAAATGATCATTGATTATTTAAAAGTGTTAGACTGATTAGCAAATAATGAAAATAATCAGGTTGTTATAGCCTGTTTCTATTTTTTAGGTTAAATCTGTTGCTTTTTTTTTGTTTGTTTTTACCTGCTCATGTAGTCGAGCTTCAGCTCCCAGAGCTAGAAAATAATACCAGTAAAAATAATTCAGTAAAAGTCTGTTAACGTTCATCAAACCCAGTTCACTGTTGAGATCAGAGCCAAACATTTGCAGACACTGACTCAGCCTTTTCTTTTATTATCTGCTGCCCTGAGACTAATGACATTTAAATAACATCAGTGTGACTCAAACTAACTTCACTTCATTATTGTCACTAATCAACACAAACTATTAACACACTTCACTTAGTGCAACACAGACACTTTTAATTCAAAACGTTCAGAGCAGAAAGTTTATTACATGAAGCATCTTTGTGAAAAACATGTAACAAACACACACACTGACAACTACCTGCAGCAGACAGCACAAAACACACACGTCCAGTTAAATGATTTTGTAAAAAAAAGTTAATATTAGCTCATAAACGAATAAACAAATCCCAAGCAGCCAGTGTTTCCTTCTGTTCTGACTCTAAGCGTCTAACGCCTGGTTTGAAAGGTTCATTCTGACTGGACAGTGGTGTGTGTCGCGTTTTTTCATGATTTGCTTCAATCACAACAACAACACAAACATCCAGAGTTCTGTTGCAGGTGCTGGGTCACAGGGACTCGCTCACAAATACAGAAAATATCCACACGCTGCCTCCCAGTTGGTCGAGATGTTGCAGAATAAAACCTCTGCACTGTTTTGTACTGCTGTTAACTTCCTGCCGTTTGGCTGCAGAAACTCATATTCATTTAAAAAACAATAGGCAGACGCAGAGAGAACAGCTTCTTATTTCAGCAGTTTTGCTGGAATTGTGGGTTTCACTTTAAAGCTAACGAAGCTAACATTAGGCCTGTTGTAAAATATACATCTGTACATCAGCAGTGCCATAACATCAGCCTGCAGGAAGCTCATGTTATATATTAAAGTACATGTTTATTACTGCGACCCTGGTTGCACTGGGCTGTATTATATTCAGGTGTTCCTAATTTTCTGACCATCATGTCTGTAATAGTGGGAGACTTTTGACTCATTTCCTCTCACTGCGTTTTCTGCAGGAACGAAATAATCGTCTGAGCAAAAGTCGAGACCTGAGCTCCAGCCACACGGACCTGGCGCATTGAAGGTTTCCGACCCGGAAGGACGGTGGCGGGAAGCTCGTCTTCCCGCTCAAACTCTGCTCCCTGCTGGGTGTAAATATCTGTTTGTGAAAGCTTCTTAAGTCAGCGTCACACCAAGGGCTCACCGAACAGGTTTTAATGTTTCGCTGCACTTTTAAAGGTTTGTGGTGTCTTTGGTTTTGTTTTTATTATCAGGAACAGGATTAAAAAGAACACACCCAGTGGGCTGCTGTCCAAACGAGGTGTGTGTCCTGTATGTGAGTGTGTGACGGATCAGATCAGTCTTATAAACGTCTTGTTCTGTGCTGTTGCTTGAGTCAAACCAGATGCAGAGTGAACTTTGACTTTCACAAACTTTTAAAGCTCAGTGGAAGAAAACAGACCTGACGGCAAAGACTCAGGTCACTGTCGTTTCCAAAACTCCACTTTTCTACAAAACACAGGAAATAACATTTGCAGTAACAGCTGAAGAAACATTTTTAAAAAAAACAAAACCACTTATGTTCTAAGTCCTAATGTCCTAATGTCCAGTGTGTTTGCTGGTGCTGGTCTGAATCTCTGTCCGCTGAGGTTTAAGTGGGTCGAGAAGAGTTCTGAGTTCTGCAGAAACGTTTGTTTAGTGCTAATAGTGATTTATGATATTCACATATTCTTCGTTTCAGGACCTGTTTTCCTAAAATGTTCTGTCCTGTGTTGGCTGAAGATTTAGCTTTCGATGGATGAAGTTGTATGTTTACATTTGGGGTTTTATGTTTCTTGTCTTTGTGCTGCTCTGTTTTTATTTTTCTGTGTAACGTGCCGATCAAAGCTGTGACACGTTCTCAGGTCCGAGGCCGTAGTTTCACACACCGACTGCAAAAACAAAGTCACTCCCCACTTTTTCAGCACCAACAGGAGAAATGTTACAACCTTGTTTACAGACAACACTTTGCCATGTGAGTAAAGTCGAACTAATCCAACCAAAAAGTACAAATTATTTAAAAAGAGTTATTGTGCAAGAATTTGTCCTGAGCATCTTTGGAAAATGTGTATATTTGTTATAACCAACATAAGAAGAGGGGTTTGACCTGGAGTTAGTTAGAACTAGTTCATTAAATCAAAGCAAATTACTCTTTGAGCTTATTAGAGCCAGATTTCTGTTAAAACTGGAATTAATGTTGTCATAATGACACATTAGACCTCGGTGCATCACATCAGTCTGACTAAACATAATTCTGGCTCATAAACATTTAATTATTGATGATGTGTAACAACTAAAACAACTCTGACTGAAGGTCTTTATACAATATGTGACATTTATCATCTTTTCCTGATGACAAGCAAGAACTCACCCAGATAAATGTAGAAGAGAATATTCAGTAAACTGTCCTTTAATACACAGTGAGGATTAAATCTCCTTATGAAGATCCACTGAAATAAACCAGGTTTAACTGAAAGGTTCAGTTACTGGGTTACTGGTGCTGGTCCAGTTCTTATAATCACGGCGCCTTGGGTAACTATTCTCAATATAAAATCATCTTTCATTTAACTAAAGACGACAAACTTCAGTCTAAGATTGAGATTTAATTGAGAAACTCCACCTGTAAAGAGTCTCAGTGTTTTCCTGAAGCATCAGGCTGATGTTCTCCTGGTTGTTTAACCAATGAGGGGTCTGCACTGGAAACATCAGACTGACCAAAACAAATGTTCATTGATCAGTTTTTTTTTCTGGACATTTGGTTTTTCTTGCAGAGGTTTTAGTTTTTTTGTTGTTTTTTTTTGATAGAGGTGCAATTGTTTGTTGGAAAAACATGATTTAGATTTTTTTGACACTGAACTAACAACCTGTAAAAGTAGAAGTTGAATATGAGGCTGCTCATTCCAACACGCTCTGTTGTATTTCCACTTGTTCTTGTTATTCAGAGTCAAAGACGAAGCCCTGAACTGTAAATATAAAAGCCGAGCAGGTTTGTAACTTGAATAATAGTCGCTGCAGCTTTTCCTTCTCTGTTGGCAATAATGTAGTGAAATTCATAGAGATTTTTTTTATGTCAGAAATCTCATTCTGGAATGAAATTCTTTTTTTTTTTTTCTTTATAATGAAGATTTTATTGTTACAGGTCAGAGTCGAGCTTCTCGTTGACTGTTGATCAGTCTGCTTGTTTTCTTTTTGTCTGTTTGTCTTGATGTAAAAGCTCAGCAAAGTAATGAGGCACATAATTTAATTTCTGATGGTTGTGATGAACTGGGCAACAGGTTGGGCAACAGGTTGGGCAACAGCCCCAGCAGCTGGCTACAGCTGTGATTGTTCAGGACGTGCACACACAGGAAGAGTTTGGGCTCAATGGGGAAGTTTTTAACGTTTTAATTTGCTCTTATTAAAACGCTTGTGGTTGTTTATCATCTTTAAACTAAACTCCTGATCAAATAATATTTCTCTGTATACACGTGTGTGTATAAACTGACTGTACATATCTATCGACACCAACATGTTCCTGTGTCAGTGGAGCACAGTTGCTGTTTTAGGTCAACGTTGCCCAACTCGTTGTCCTGTTCTCCGCTGCTGTTACACCACAGAGGACCGGCTGCAGAGACCGGGACGCTCATGTAGAGAAAACCTGTCCAAGGTCTCTGACTTCTCATTTCTGGGTCACGATGACATGAATGTAAACGTGTGAATTTATAGAAGCACAGACAACAATGAAAACAGTTTGAGATGTTTTCTGCAGTTTTTATCTTCACGTTCTGAATAGTTTTAGTCGGAGTGTCCTTTCTTCTCGCTGGCTGTGGGTTTGTAGTTGTGTGGAGCGGTGATGTGGATGGTTGTTGGACAAATAGTTTCTCGGGGCGACAAAAAGACTTTTACAGCCATTTCTTTAGAAAAGAAGCAAAGATGTGACGTCTGTTGGCTGTTGATGAAGAACTGATGTCCACAGACAAAGACTCAGACAGAAAGTTCAGAACGTTTGGGAAAAATCTGAAAAGATGAGCGTTCAAAGTATTTACTGTGTGGTATTTTCATCAATTAATAATTTGTTGATTATTTCCTGTTAATCAGTTTAATGTATAAAAAGTCAGAGAATAGTGAAAAATACTCACGTTGGTGACACTGAATGTGTGGGGTTTTGTTGGATCAAGTCTGAAAATATTTAATTTACAGTAAAGTAAATCAGTAAATCCCCCACAGGAGAAGCTGGAACTAGAATGTTTTGGACATTTTGACTTAACAGAACAGTAACAGACTCAAGTATTGTCACCTTCACACAGCAGGTAAAGAAATGCTCAGCATGTATTTGTATGACTCAGCCACAGCTTTGGCTTCATGGAGAAAATAACCAGTGTTTAGTTAGAAAACACCAACAAACACACCTGAATCTACCAGCTTTCAGCAGCTTTGTGTGTTTTATTTCTACATTTCGATCCATTTTAATCTCTGTCAAGTGCTGATGAAACCACTCTGAGCAGCAGTGCATTACTTTCAAAGAGAAATTCACCAAAATGGAAAAGACATGAAGTGATTCTCTTGTTTCTTTACCTGTAAAACGCTGCTTCTTTCCTGAGCATGTTCTGGGGAAATAAAAACTGAACTCGCTGTTTAGTGAAGTTAGAGAAATAAACTCACCCTGAGGGTTTAGGAGACTTTTAAAAGAATCTCATTCAGACTCTATAAAAGTTTTATCGTCAGACTTTCAGACCGTAAATCACTTTTATCCCATTAGCATCTTCAGTGCATCACATGGGGACTGGGCATCGCTCACCCTTGTTACCATGACAACGAAATAGATGCTGCAGCCTCCTCACACACCGCTCCACGACTCAGAGAATTTGCACATCCACATTTATTAAATACAGGGTTATTCTCCTGTTTTCATGTGTGTGTGGCATGAAATGGAACCGTGGTTCCTCAGAGCGTTGCAGAACTTTAACCCTGCAGGTCAAATACGAAACACACTCGTCCTCACACAGTAAATAAATGTTCCTGGATGAGACTGTGTGTCCTCTAATTATGGCGTCATTAGAGAGTAACGAGCACTGGAGGTTCAGCAGGTTCCTCTGAATGACCCACACCTTTACGACACGCTGACTTGTTTTTTACTCTTTAGTTTCACTGTAATTGTGGGGGGACATGTCTGAAAACGGAAGTGCTTCCCCCTCCAGCAAAATATTGTCCAGCTTAACTGTATTTGAAGAATAAAACAGTCAAATTCAGTCTGTGCTTGATCTGATGTGTAGTCTGTAAATTACTATAATTTACAATTCTGAAGTACTATGAAGTACTTCACATTTTCCACTGCATTTATATGACGGCTATATTTACTAGTTAAATTGGTTTAATGAGCATAGAAAATATGCTGCTTTGTTCTGTTGAGCACATCATGTTTACAGTTATGCTTCACTGCCTGATGTCATCGAGGAAATACTGCGGATGAGTAAAACTCTGTGGTACTTGTACTTTGAGTATTTTACCTTATGCTGTTTTGTTTTTCTACTCCGCCACATTTCCATTATTTGTACAACACACGGACGTACTAATGACTTTGCAAATGAAACATTAGGAAAGAAACGAGAAGGAAGATTTAGACGCTGAAAATATTCTGATTTTTTCTAATACCTGGCAGTAATAAGGAAAGTTTGACTCCACACTTTCACATAAATGATAAATAGAAAAAACATTTCTCTTAAAGTCGCCCTAATTTTAAACTAATGCTATTTCAGATGTGAATATAATATTTATGATATGTAATAAAATTGATATGTACTATTCATTTTCTGGGGATATTTAGTTCTGCTGCAAAACATAAACACTCCACTGCTCGACGAACCACGTGATCTGGACCCTGCGCTCTGATTGGTCCCCCAAACTGTCAGTCATGTAGGGGCGTGTCCAGACGGGAGTTGGACGTTGAACAGTCCGGACTGTTCGGACGAACAACAGACGGAAAATGTCTTCGGTCCCTGACGGAAAGAAGCTGGTTCGGAGCCCCAGCGGCCTCCGCATGGTCCCGGAAAACGGTGCCTTTAACAGCCCCTTCTCCCTGGACGAGCCGCAGTGGGTCCCGGATAAAGAGGTGAGATTTGTTTGACGTGACCAGAGACACGGAGAGCAGAGAAGCTAGCTAAGACCCTGAGCTAAGTGCGTCCGGTCGGGATTTTCAAAATAAATCATCTGGTTCTATCGTGCTTGAAAGAAAGTTTCCAAATAGGGAGTGTGTAGACTGTTTAAAACTCAATTTACGAAATTTACTGTGTCTGTGAAGGTGTAACAATATTGCAGTTTCACACCAGACTAAATCTCCATCAGAAATGATATATTTAGACTTGTTAAAGAGAAGATTGGAGAAGATTTATATATAGTTTTAGTTTTACACAGGATTGAGAACTTTTCTACTCTGTGAAATCATAAAATTGAGTGGCTGTTCAGTTTTACAAAGAGTTGAAAATGTTATTTTATTAATTAATTCCAGGGTAATTAAAAACATCCCATTAATACCACTACTAATAGACTAAAGAATCTAGTAACAATCCACGCACCACTGTAAAAACAGTGTTGGTTTAAAAAATGTTTTTGAATAAATTGGTACCCACAGACTTCAGTACAGGTGGGAGATGATGCCTGTTCTTTGGCCCAGTCAGGTGTGTTGTTGCTGCATTTTGGACCAGCTGTTTCCCGCATACAAAGAGTATGAGAAAATAAAACCCTCTACTATAATCCCAAACTCTTGGTACAGAATTTCTGTTCACCATTTAAAACTGTATAACCATAACACAAATTTACTGTACTCAAGTTAAGTACAATCACCTAGAATTACTTGTTTATCCCAAACTGATGAGGGAAAGTAGCTGGTTTCTGTCCACCACTGGTATAAAGGCATACTGTTGTAAATAAAGTGCTTTTACTCTGAAATCAGACAGCTCCACATCCGGTCTCCTCCGCGCTAACCGCGGGGAAATTGAGGGGCTTCGTCGTCGTTAGCCCCCCGGACTGGGCGTCGCAGGCGGCCAGGGCCAGCCTGGAGGCTCCGGGAGTGTGTCACACATGCTGCCCGGACTCTTTGTCACACACACTCCTGATTTTTATCGCAGCCACGGGCTGTTAGAGCCGTTTTCTGTGTTAGCCCCGTCAACACGCAGCTAGCAGTTAGCACGTAGCTAGCTGCTAAGCTAACTGTCCATGCTGTGACTGTTGTCAGCAAAAGTGCAGAAAGACAAACAGCACCTGTCTGCTGGCTGCTCCCACACTGAACCACAGCCACAAAGCCCAGCATTTAGCACCTGGTCAGGAGGAGAAGCAGGGTCAAGGAATCTGCAGGTCTTTAAGAGACTTTAAAAAGTCTCTTCAGTCTTTGACTAAAACAGCTGCAGGACATCTGGACACATTTCACTTAAAAAACAAAAAAAGCTTCTTATTGCTCATTTGGTTATTGTAGGAAAATGTGATTTTAGTCATCCTCCTAAATTGCATTCCCAGTTGTGTTTAAGTCATTTTTAACCGTGTCCATCTGACATCACATGACGTCTTGTGGCTTCTTGTTTATGTGTATAACAAAGGTTTCAGTTTAGTGGCTGAGTTAGAGCTAACAGCACATGCTTTGGGAAGTCATTTTGGAGCTGCTGTTGAATCTGCCCAGCTCAGCATGTTGTGTAACATCCTGTTTTTCATCTCTTCCCGTCTTCCAGTGCCCCAGATGTATGCAGTGTGACACCAAGTTCGACTTCATCAGGAGAAAGGTCTGTTTTGTTTCTCAGCGACACCGTGACAACATGACAGCCTCATACGACTGTGAAAAACAAGATGTGGGAAAGTTGTGAAATCTGAGATGGTTTTTGTTTTGTTTGTTTTTTCCTCGTTTGGATTCTGTTCAAAGGCACTGAGAGCTCCCATGTGACATGTCTTGCCAAGGTCTACTGACATAGTAACACTGTAGGCTTGTTTACAGTCAAATCAGTTCAGAAAATGTTAAACAGCAGCTCGTGTCTGCGTGAGTGAAAATAAGACGTCTGAATGAGAGCTGTGTGACTGAAATGAGAGTCGGTGAATATGCACAGTGTGTTCGAAGTGTCGAGGTCGGTCAACAGAAGTTGAATTGCATGATTGTTTCTCACTTCAGTTACGTTGAGCTTTAACAAAATAGTTTTAGTGTTTTTCTGCATTTTAAAACTCCATGACCTGCAGGCCTGAGGTGTTTCCTATGATTTATCATCAACAGACGATTCACATAACAAATGTAAAAGTTTTAAAAATCTCCCTGTAACAACAGATGGTCTCAGCATATCTGCGCTCTGTGATTCAGACTTTCTTTACCAGCTCAACAAAACACTGACTTCCTGTCCCTTCACTCAGAATCAGACAGAGACCAGGCAGGATGTTTCTAGCGTGACTCACTCAGTACTTGACATGATGCTGTGTTAGTCTGCCTGTCGTGCTGTGTCCTCTACATTCAGCAGAGGCTCGGGGCCCAAAGGGGCCCGAAGGTGAACTCTCTGTCCTCTCAACCAAACAAAGTGCCGGTAACACCGACTGTAACTCGTTTCCCCTGCAGCACCACTGTCGGCGGTGCGGCCGGTGCTTCTGCGATAAGTGCTGCAGCAAGAAGGTGGCGCTGCCGCGAATGTGTTTCGTGGATCCGGTGCGTCAGTGTGCCGAGTGCAGCCTGGTCTCACAGAAAGAGATGGAGTTCTACGACAAACAGCTCAGAGTGCTCCTGGGAGGTGAGAAGTTCATTATCTTGGACTGCGCACATGGGGTTTTATTATGGGATGCTTATATGGTTTTAATTGAACAGCAAGAATAATCACTCACAAAACTTTGATGGTTAGGGTTCCTGGAATTATTAACAAAAGTGATCAGGAGCTTTGGTATATTTCAGATACTCATGTCTCATGTCAGGATATTTTCCCCTTGGTGTTTTGTCTTTAACTTTTTAATTCGGGGCTTTTGTTTAAAAAATCAATGATTAGTTTCCTATTAACTTCCTGTAGATCAACTCATTTATTGTCAAATTGTTTCAGCTCCAGCATTTACAGTGTTTTGTCATTTCTAGATGACAGAATTCTCCCAATGAGCCCCAGCTTAGATCCAAACAGGAGAGCAAAGAAAATCATCACTGAGAATAAGAAGACTGGAAATATTAACATCCTGAAATCAATGAGTTTTGGGTTGGAGTTTGTTTGATCTCTGCGTGTAATGAAGTTAGAATAAAAGTAATAAAGTCAGAGCTTCAGGTTTTCCCTTCACTCCAAACATGATCAGACTCATTTCTAGCTGTAAATACTTGTGCTTTATTGATGACAGGGTTTTGACCAGCTCAGCAGAAACGCCTGTGATCCTTTGATACAAACATCAGTGGGTTTGGAGACGTTCTGTGGCTGTTTGATCATCTGCATATGGTTTAACACCTGCTGCTGGTGCTGCTGCAGATAATCTGCATTTCTGTCGTTATTGTGGGTGGAGTGTGTGCACAGTAGGCTTTTCTGTTTACGGCACCTTTTCTCCTCCAGGGGGAACCTTCGTCGTCACTTTGGGAACATCAGAGAAGTCTGAAACCATGACGTGTCGCCTCTCCAACAACCACAGGTGAGCACTGCGAACACTAAAGGAGCAGTCCGCTTAAATTACAGATACATATTTCTGTCTTACCACTGCTGGTGTCCGAACAGGCCTGTAGTTTCAGTTCTATGTGATGTGTCTGCTTCAAACAGTGAAGACAACAGCAACACATCTTTTCACAAACAGTTTCACACAGCCTGTGTTTATTGTTTTGATATGGAGGCAGAAATATTAGAAACTGATTTCACATCCAGTAAAATTTAAACTACCTGCAGAAAACAAAACCTTAATCAGTGCGTTAAATAATAAGGATGTTCTGTGTGATCCTGGTGGACAGGATGTTAGATTAGGAAAATACTTTCTCAGTTTTTCCTGCAGTGAAGTGTTTTGGTTTCTGGATTTTAATGAGTTTTTCAGCCTCACAGGGAAACTGGTGCAGCTGCAAACTGTCCGTCAAGTTGTTTCCTTCGTTTTAGCACCGGTCTGTTTTTTTTTAATGTTTCAGCTGTTAGCAGTGCAGAAGTGAAATTGGAGTCCAGGTGGTCATTGAAGAAACAGTTGGAGAAACAATATTCTTACATTCAAAGTGGATCAACACACTGAGGATGTGTCAAGATACTGGATATAAAATCCTAAAGTTTGAGTCTCAGCAGATGTTGATGTGTTTACTTTCAAATAGACAGAGCACGAGATTCTAAAAGTAAAAATGTCCTGTTAGACTCTGAGGGATTGATGAAAACTTATTATTAGTCTATCAGGTGTGATTTACTGCGATTTGACGTCTTTTTTCGGACCCAAACTCCAGGTACCTGTTCCTCGACGGTGAAAGCCACTTCGAGGTGGAGCTGTCTCGGATCTCCAGCATGCAGATTTTGACAGACGGGACCAGTCCAGGAGGTGAGTCCGTGTGTGGAGTTTAGAAACAAAGAGGTGTTGCAGATGCCCCAAAATAATCTGATTTGAAATCTGAAGTTTAGTGAATTTTGATTGATCTCGTGTCTGTCTGGAACATTTCCTGATTACCACTAAAAGCTGTTTTTCTGAGCTGATGCTAACAAACTGTTTGTCTTCTGCTGCTTTGACTCTGGTGACCGGGCGCTTCCTCTCTGCGCTCAGAGAACGATGTTCACACTTACACCAGTCTGCTGGACAGTCACTGTCTTTCTGAAGGTTAGCTCCGGGTCTCTCCCCACAGCCTCCGTCTGAGTCGCTCCATCCCCCTTTATTCCTGATCTGTTTCCTGAGTCTGCGTCAAGCTGCCTGAGAATCTAATCACTGATGGTTTGTGATTGATTTTTTTTTGCCACATCTTTGTGGAAAATGAAACACTACAAACGTGGTTTTTCAAAGTGTCACGTTCCACTGCCTAAATATTAGCAGTGATATGAAACGGAGAAAAGCAGAGAAATCCTCGTTTTGGACGCTGGAAACAGATTTAGTTTCAGTATTGGACTGGACGTCTGGTGACTTGTGATGCTGTTTGCTTCTTGGTGTGTGTTTGACTGAAACTGGACCACGGGAGCAGCACAGCAGCTCACAGACTAACCAGCACCGTCTGGAACGTCAGCCATTGTTCTATAGAAACCAGAACACGGGGTTTGTACTGTCAGCGTGTGTGTCCGCATGTTTCCCACCTCCTGCATACAGCATGTGTGTCTCCATGACAACACCTCATCACCAACTGCTCGTCGTGTTGTGGTTTTCTTGAGTCATGTTGACGCCTCCTGCTTTACTGTCAGTAGAATCTCATCATTCATTGGTGCTTCGTTTTATTTTGAAAATCCACGACGTTGTGCTTCTGTTCTGTTTTTGATTTGATCTTTACTGCTCTGACATCTGTGTTATTGCATCTCCACACATCTTAACCTTTGGTTTATTCTGTTTATTAGATGTGTGACTGTACCACACTCTTCTCTTTTTACTTTATCATTTACCTTCAGCTTTGTGATTTCGTTAAACAAACCTGCAACTGTTTTAAATGCACCAACAGAGAAATGCTGAAGTGGATGTTGGTTCTGGAAAATAACTTTCTTTTCAGTGTTTACTGCGGAATAACTTTTCCAAAGTGTTAGAGAGAACAGTCTTTAAATGTCACTTTAACTCTCTTTCCAAACTGACCTGTTAGTCTTTCTGTAAGACAGAGACACAGATTGAATTGTAGCAGCAAAGTTTCTTTCATTAATTTATTAAATGTTAAATGTCTAAACCCCCAAATATTCAGTTGAATATGATAAAATAGGGAGAAGGAGGAAATATTTGTATTTAAGTCTTAAAATAATTCTGATTATTTTTCTCTCACTTTAATTGTTGGTAGAATTAATTGTGTGTGTGTGTGTGTGTGTGTGTGTGTGTGTGTGTGTGTGTGTGTGTGTGTGTGTGTGTGTGTGTGTGTGTGTGTGTGTGTGTGTGTGTGTGTGTGTGTGTGTGTGTGTGTGTGTGTGTATGTAGGGGGGACGTCACGGGCCAGCGGCATGCTGCTCCACTACAAGCCAATGGGCTCTCAGGACGCCCAGCAGCTCCGCATGGAGGCCGCAGACGATAAGAAAGTGGCCTCGTTGTGGCTGGTTGCGATGCACAAGGTGCAATAAACAGACACACAAAACTCTGCTCTGACTTTTCTGAACTTTTCCATACACGTGTCCGGCCCACATGAACTCACAAAACACCACCAAATTAAATACTGTTGCATTAGTGAAAGTCTGTTCATCCAGCATTGTATTACATTAGACTGCAATGACAGACACCTGGTTCCTGTCTCCTGTGGATCAGATCAGCCACAGCTTCAATTCCTTGTCCCATTTTCTGACACTAATAAAAAGGTTTCAAGAAATGAAACGTTCTTATGACGTTTGATCCCGTTTCATCTAATGGCTTAGTTCGCTAGTTGTAACTTTGTTCACTTCATATATTTCAAGGCATCGTAAAAAAGTGAAAAGGGATGTTACACACACAGTTTAGAGCAAGTACAAGAATTATAGATGAGAGAAAAGCAGGAATAAAAACAAAGATGTGAAGAAGCACTAAGCTGTACAGGGCAACACACGTCTTATTTCTCTGTCTGTCTTCCCCACAGGCGGCCAAGCTGCTGTATGAAGCTCGGGATCAGTGAGGTGCAGGTGGTCTGCAGGACCCAGCCCCAGGCAGCACACACCCAAGTGTTTCACACCGCGTCTCACTGGGGTTTGAATTAGATTAACACCGGTTCTGATTCGGCTTATCCGTTTGATTCCTCCTCAGTTGGATACCAGTGCTTACCATGGTCATATTTGCAAAAAAAAATCTTTATATAAAAAACACTTTATTACCTCTATAATCACACGTTTGTACGCCAGGTCTACCACGATTTTACATCTCTGAGAATTCTTTAATCCATAAATCAGGGCATGCAGCATTAAAACTGTAACACACTGAGCAGAGAGACCACAGGAAACGAGCTGCACAACACTAGTTTATGTCTGTGGTTGATTCCTGTTTCTCTGATGTGAGAGCTGGACACCATCCTCTGATACTAGAGGTTGTTTTGGTAGAACATCCATGAAATGTGACATCGTACCTTTGACCTTCTTACAGTTGTTTCATGACGACACAACAGCTTTAAAAGCTGCAGTTCAGTTTTTTTTCTCTGTGCGCAGGGATTTATTTTCCTGGTGAAAGTGATGAGACACTTTTCGATCCCTGTAGGGTCATTTTTTTATTTTATTTGCTGGCACTGCTTCCTGAGATGTCAGCCAAACAGCACCAAGTAGGGACTTTCAGCAGATCCCAGATCTTCCAGTTGAAATGTTGTTTCACATGCGGTGAAGGACAAATCCACCCTCTAACCCTTTAGACTGAAGAGAAAAGCAGAGATTTGTGATGTACTTTGCATTTCATGGTTTCATCCCACCGATGTCAGAGCTTTTGCTTCAGCAGACCTTACTAGCAGCAGATTTCTCTGTGTGTTTTGTTCTGCTGGAGGTTATTCCTGAAATGCAAAGAGCGTCGCAGATTGAAGTAAAAATCGGCGTTAACGTGACGTCACGTGGTGGATATTTCCTTTAACCGAGCGTCTGTGACTGCAGTTTTGTTTGAAATGGGATGAAAGTCGTTAGTGTTTATAGCTCTGCTCTCTGCTGCAAATATTTCCAGACTTAAATCTTTAGGCTGCTGCGTCTAAGGAAGCCACAAACTGTTCACTGATTCTAGTGAAGCATGAACACACACAGACATAAAGAAATGCTTTAAAGTTTTGTATCGGCTATTTTGTTAAATATTCCTACTTTAACACACAGTGTGTACGTACTTACATGATTTTTAACGCTGAATTTGACTAGTTTTTGTAACACTTGTATAAAGTTGTTCCTTTTGTCTGTCCTCTAAGGCCTCAACAGTCAGTCTGTTCTTTTTATTGTTTTTCAGCCAAGCGCAGCCGCTTTGGTCGAGCGTGTTCGTTCGTCAGCTCAGCAGGTTCAGTTGTGCTTCCACAGACCAGTTCTGAACAGAATCTTAGTTTTTATTTAATCTTGAAATATCTCCCTGAAATTTACTACATTCAAAATATCTCAGAAAAGAAGGGCTGAGTTTGTGCCTCTTGTGTATCAGTGCATTGGCCTCACACAGTTATGCCTCCGTTCTTCTGACCGGCGTCTGTATTCAAACGCCGTGTGCTCATGTGTTAGCACTGTGGACAGGTGCAGGTGTAACCACAGGTGCTGCCAAGTCAACCACAACATCACTTTCCACATTCCTCAATAACTTCTCCCCATCTGGACTGAATCCGCTCTGTCGGCCGCAGGCTGATGAAGATTTTTAACCTGTTTCCCAGTTTGCAGCTCTGTTATTTCTGGGTAACACCTTTATGTGAATTAGATGTTGAAATGTGGACAACTGGTTTGAATCGTAATCACCAGTGGACGGAATATTTTTCCATCCAGGTGTTGAGGCCAGCGTTGCATGTTGCATGTTGTAGTTGTTGTGTTTATCCTGTGAGTGTTGGTGATACATGAGAGGCACAAACCTCAGAATAGACTTTTCAGTTTTCTGCCATGTGAATCCATGTTGGGGCACAGAATCAGGGAAAGTCTTTAACAGGTTTTTAATCTGAAACCTGGACTTTAAGTCTGAATTAAAGATGGAGACTGTAGGTTAATACGACACAAGTTTGACCTTAGAGTCTACAGCCTGGCCTTCTTCCCCTGAGCACGACTCAGACTTTAAATCTGTCAAAACCCTGAGCAAACAGAGAAATTAAAACCGTCTGGTTGTGCTTCACTTGGTACCACAGTGTTTTGACTTCACAATAATGTGCTTTTTTTCTTCTGAGCTTGTAGAAAAGACTTGAAATGGTTTTACGGAGGCACAGAATCGACTGACTGTGGGTTTGTGGGCCTTTTTTCTTTATCAGTATCCTTGGACGAAAACCACCTCACCTCTCTTTCTGACAGAGTTTATTTTTCTACGCTGCTCACCTAAGATTTGAAATCACTAGTCGTCATTTGCTTTAGGGCTTTCAGGACAGAGACGGAGAAGAAGATTGTGTAAGGAAAGATGTCTGTGTGGTTCAGTTCAAACATTACCAAGATTTTCCAGTTATATACCTTTTTTTATTATCAATTGTATTGTCTTTATATGTCAGTGCTCTTCCATTATACAGCTGTTTGAGATTACGACAGATGTGAGGGCTGCATGGTTGGAATTTTTTACTATAAGATGCATTAACTCTTTAGGTTAAATCCTAAAACTAGTGTTTGCTCCTTTTTCTAAAACATTCTGCCAAGTAAACGAAGTTTCTGAAAGGACAGAAGTTATATGACCCCGTCAGACTGTCTCCATTAAAACATTAATCATGACTTTCTGTATGTTTGCAGTAATAGCACCAAGTCAGTACTCAACCAATGTTTGTACCTGCACTTTATAACCATCCTGATTCAGCCTGTTTTTATCTCACTGCTTCATTTATTACGCTGAAAATATATACTACAGCTTTTGTTGGATTATTCTGTTCGGAATAAAATCAAGTATTTATACGTTTGTGGTATCTGTGTGATTTTTATTTAAAGGCAGAGACAAACACAGAACCAAGATATTGTATAAAATAGTTTGGCATCAGGAAATATTTCTGACCAGGTGTTTATGGCACCAAACCTCAAGACCTCTGGCCTATAAATATAAATGAGTCCATGAACCTGCAGCAACACTGGCTCCGTCAGGTCTTTCACATTGCTCTAGTATTACATACAGTCTCACTATGTGCATAGAAGAAATTCACCCTGCATAAGATAGTAAGGTGTTAAAATATTACATTTATAAAGTGACAATATTTTAAAAAGCACATCAGCAGCTTTGAAGAGAATAAGACATGTTAAAAATAAAGTAGGAAAACGCAAATTAAATGGCCCCACTTGAATTTAAGATGCAGATGAAAACAGAAATGTGTTAAACCGACTGAGGTGTCATAAAAATAAGCATAAAATACACTAAATATGACTTTATTTCATACTTTCACTGTAATTTCATTGAATTTGATTCCACATTTTTTAACTAGTGAAGAAGCGCCCAACTGTGTGTGTGTGTGGGGGGGGGGGTCTGACACCTTTACATGATAAAAGTATCTGGTGCAGAGCTGACTTTATATTTTTCTGTCACTAGACACAACATGGACATTACTAACTTACATTTCCAACATCTTAGCTCCTGTG
Source organism: Mastacembelus armatus (assembly GCF_900324485.2). Lineage (NCBI taxonomy): Eukaryota > Metazoa > Chordata > Actinopteri > Synbranchiformes > Mastacembelidae > Mastacembelus > Mastacembelus armatus. The sequence continues at coordinate 1,590,757 of NC_046654.1, read as the reverse complement.
TAAAAAAAAATATTTTATTTAAACCCGACCGAGACATCGCGCCACCCCCCCCCGCACCGCGTTGGTCTCGCCCGAGTGTCCCCGCATCAGACGCACATGCTCGGCGTGTTGTGTTGAGCTTTGCGGTGATATTGCAGCATTTAGCAAACGTGCGTGGTCTGGCACGCTCCCCTGTGCTCCGTGAAGGCCTCCGGTACCGGAGCCGAGCGAACAGTCGGTGGGAGAAACTCAAAAAACGCCGTTTAGCGGCGGAAACAGCTGTTGGTTTGCGCCGAGGAGGCTGACACGCGTCCCGGCGTCGTGGTGCTGCGGGACTTCACTGCTCTGTGGGTACGTACGGTCAACACACACTGTTCGTGTATGTGTGCGTGCGTGTGAGGTTGTTTCATGTGACACACACTCAATACAGCGTGCGTGCACGTCGAAGCCATGTTTGCCGGCTAGCAGCTCCGTTAGCTTCCCAACCAGCTGTTCAGCGGCTCCATGTGGAGGCTCGGACTCCAGCTGTTCAGGGGCTCCCTGACACTAATGCGGCCCGTGAATGACACCTGCTGTGTTGGAAGTAAAAGGCACAGGTGGTGACTGTGACACACCAGCGTGAGACCTGCAGGGGGACCCAGAATCCGAAGAGCAGACCAGAGAAACGCTGAGCTAGCCGCCGGTGCTGGGCAGTGCCACGTAGCTAAGCGGCTAATGGAGCAGAGCAGCCCGGAGGTTCTGCACAATCACTGCAGTTTATCTACAGCTGCTCGTGTGTTAACATGCACCGACCTTCTCTAACAAAACCTTCACATCTACAGGCAGCTTTCCTAAAAATGTCCCCCTGCCTGTTGTCAGGGAGTTAAAATGCTGGATCAGGTTAATTAGATCATTAGGACTTACATGATCCACACCTTCATACTCTGTCCAGGTTTATTGGGACACTTTCATCCATTTCAGTTCTGTTTGGTTCTAAAAGTCTGAAATGGAACCTGATAAACCTGTTTTCATGCTGATCAGCTTTGGACCTAGACTAAACTTTATTGATCCACAAGGGATCACAAGCTTTGGTCAGGTGGGTTAGGTGGATCAGGTAGGTCTGGGGTTCTTCTTCTCCTTTGGGCTGCTCCCTTCAGGGGTCGCCACAGCCAATCATCTGCCTCCATTTAACCCTATCCTCTGTATCCTCCTCACCCACACCAACTATCCTCATGTCCTCCTTCACTACATCCAAGAACCTCCTCTTTGGTCTTCCTCTAGGCCTCCTTCCTGGCAGCTCTAACCTCAGCATCCTTTTACCAATGTATTCACTGTCCCTCCTCTGAACATGTCCAAACCATCTCAATCTGGCTTCCCTGGCTTTTTCTCCAAACCATCTAACATGAGCTGTCCCTCTGATGTCCTCATTCCTGATCCTATCCATCCTCGTCACTCCCAGAGAGAACCTCAACATCTTCAGCTCTGCTACCTCCAGCTCTGCCTCCTGTCTGTCTCAGTGCCACTGTCTCTAAACCAGACAACATTGCTGGTCTCACCACTGTCTTGTCCACCTTTCCTTTCATTCTTGCTGACACTCTTTTGTCACACATCACACCTGACACTTTCCTCCACCCGTTCCAACCTGCTTGCACACGTCTCTGGCAGCTGAGATTTGATGTTTTTCCTGTTAAATGGCTCAAACGGTTTGTTCTAGATTCGTTAGGAACAGTTGGGAACCTGAAGGTCTGAGCTCGTGTTGTTTGACCCTGACATTTCTGCCTTAACTCCCAAAACCCTCAGAGGAAACACAAGAGAACGAGACTGTGGCGTCCCTGATGTGTCACAGTTTAAAACCCCTGAAAAGGAAAACTTCAAAAACAAACACTTCCAAATGTCCTTAAATTAAAAAGACTATTCTCCCGAATGCTGAAGTTTTTCCTTTTCTGACTCTCGTGTTTTCCCATCAGGCTTTTTGAGTCTTTGCCGTGCGACACCATGAGCTCCAAGGTGTGTAAGAACTGCGGCAGCTCGGACATCGATGTGGACCAGGCGCGAGGAGACGCCGTCTGCATGACCTGCGGCTCCGTGCTGGAGGACAACATCATCGTGTCCGAGGTGGAGTTTGTGGAGACGGGCGGCGGAGGATCTCTGGCCGTCGGACAGTTCGTCTCAGCGGAAGGTGAGAACGACGACCCGAGTGTTTTCCTGCCGTGATTTAGTTGTTGTTTCTAGATGTTTGTCTATTTATGTCAACCAGCAGCTAAAACTTTACATTGTTCAGATACTGTGAAAATGCTCCTTACATTTACCCAAAGCTGAGGGTGATCTCTTTACTAAGGGGTCCAAAACCCAAATCCAAAACCGATCGATCAATAGATTAGTGGTTCACCTGTTTAAATGTGAGAATTAAAGGGTTTTGATTGATAAAATCAATGGAAAATGTTTAGGTTTTGAACTGTTGGTCAGACCAAAGACAATATTTAATGATGTGACCTGGTGCAGAGGATTCTCACTAATCAGGAAAACATTGATCAGAGACATTGATCCTTGACAGACATTCGAGGTCTGTTTTAAAGAAACATAGAAACACTTTTTTCCAGGTTGTCGCCTTTTTTCTGTAGTTTAATATATCGAAGGATTAAAAACAGGAGGAAACGATGAGTCTCTGCTGATGTTTAACAGGTTTCCTTTAAAGTGCGTGTTGGTCCTCAGCTGATTACCTGTGTGTGACATTTACCTGCAGGACTTTTTCCTCAGGCTCAGTCTGCACACAAACGTCTTAGACGGCAGTGTCTGTGGTGCAGTTCACAGGACCGTCCACTAGAGGCAGCAGTTGATTACACTGCAGTGCCATCAGAGGGACACGTCCAGGGTCTTTTGGTCTGTTTCACAGGAGATTCTGTCCTAAACTGTGTATTTACAAAGAAGGATTTCAACCAATTAAGACAAAGTTAAAACACTGTTCAAATTAAAATAAAAACATCTAGACAAAGTAAAGAAACCAGAACCACAGCTGTGCTGCAGTGAAAAAGTAATTTGTCCTCAGTGCAACAGAAACAACAAAAACGCTGCAGAGAAAATGGTTTAAAATTCACGTTTTCTGGAATAAATGGAAGAAATAAATAAATAAATAAATTTCCTGCGTCTGTTCGTTACGTACTTTGGAGGTGAAAATGTATGAAGCACAAACTGAAGGAAGATAGAAGGAGGTGACGCTGTAGAGCTTTTTCCTCAGAGCATGGAGTCAGTGGTGCTGAGTGGACACAGGTGAACAGCAGAGCAGTCAGATCTGGATGAACTGCAACTTAACGTGTTGTTCTTTTTTAAATATGCACATCTGTCTGCAGCTGGATCCAACCAACCCTCCTTTGGAGACATGCACTTCTCAGGAATGGGGAAGGAGTCCAGAGCTCGGGTGCTGCAGAGAGGTGAGTGACCAGCAGATGGCGCCACTTACCTTCATTAACGTGTGAACCTGTTCGTCTGCTGGCTGATGAAAGTCTGACTGAGCGTGTCGGAGCTTCATGTTAGTCTCTTGTTTTGTTGCTTCAAACTTCAGTGGTTTTCTGTTTTCAGAAGGGAGTTCAGAGAGTTTGTGTTGGACTCGTGTTTGTGTAGTGGACTTACTGAGCCTCAGGATTACCCTCCGTACAGCAGTGACAAAGTAGGAGCAGGTTTTCAGTTCAGGAGCCGACGAAGGCGACTTCAGGATGTTTAAACCTCCAGAGGTTTGAGTTTTACAGCTGGAAGAAATGGAATCTGTGTTTTCTCAGCTGTTTCTGATTTAATCTTCACTGGTTGGATATTGGTGCGAAGTTCTCCTCTGAAAGCTGCTGTGTAGCAACACGTCAGTGTTTTTAACCAACAGACCAGTAACTAAAGGCTTTTTAGCTTCAACTTGAATCTTTTCATCCTGTTTGTTCAAAGAGCTCCTCTCATTTCTGCATCTTAAAGTCACTGCAGGATGATTTTGTCTTTGCTGCTTTGCAGATATTCTCCATTTTGACTCTACACTTTCATGTAACTTAAAAAGTTCTATCATCTCAGCTGTAGGTGGCAGATTCCTCCGTCTCTGACAGTTTATTTGTCAGGCTCTAAATTGAATTGTCCTCATTGTTCTGGGGCCCCTGGAGGCCCCTGGGGGGGGTCTCATGAGTGTCCTCAGAGCCAACACTGATGCACGAGTTTCAGTGTGCTCCAGAAACACACCAACAAGTTGCAGACAAAGACAAACTGCTCAGCTGAGGGTTGTCAGGCTGCCCGGCACAGCGCCAGGGCTCGGATACGATGGCGAGCAGCTGGTTACCGCGGCGACGACCGTCTGCTCAGTTGATGTTGTTTGAGCATCAGAGTCACAGAGCTGTCAGACTGCAGCAGACGCTGAGTAATGATGAGTGTGTAGATACAGGGTGTGTGTGTGTGTGTGTGTGTGTGTGTGTGTGTGTGTGTGTGTGTGTGTGTGAGAATAAAGGTTGTATCACTGTCACATGTTGCTGAAAAGAAGATCAGGTTTTATGAAAATACTCTCATCCTGCTAAGATGATTTGAGCAAAACCATCTTGTGTCTCAATCTCTTAATCTCAAACTGGCGCCAGGAGGATCTAGTCTTAGTTTATCTTAGCATAAAGGCTGGGAAGCTGTGAGTGTAGTAACAAAACCCCCCACCAGCTCCTGTAAACGTCACTATGACATTTTTATACCACAGACAGTGACGTTACTCTTTGTATATCTGCAGTATAGGTCTTCCACTGTCCCCTTTTCAATGACCAGTACAGACTACTGCCCCCTGCTGGTGTGGAGAGGACAAGCGTACGAGCTGATTGGCCGTTGGCTGGAGACCGTGTGGTGCGTTCAAGGGACAGTTTTTGGTCCCAACAAAGGCGACGTTCAGTGACCCAACAACTCAGCCTTTGTTATAGTGTTTTGCTGTTGGCTCGGTGAGTCTCTGCCCTAATGCAGCAGGCCTGCACTAGACCCTGTTTCATGATAGTTAGAAAAGTGTGTGTGTGTGTGTGTGTGTGTGTGTGAGTGAGAGATAGCCCAGTCATGCTCTGTGTGATGGGTCTGTAGGGAAATTTATGGTCGTCTGTGGCTCTGGGAGTCTGCAGGTGACTCAGACAGAAACAGCTCTTCTTCTTCTTCTTCTTCCTGTCCTTCAGAAATGTTCCCCCATGACCGTCTGTGCCGCCTCCTCCTCCCCGCCGCCGCCTGATTCATGTCTGGGAGCGTAGCCCCTGCCCCCTGCTGTTTGTGTTGGACAGTAATGTATCACCAGTCCCCCATGTATCGCTGCAGTGTAGGTGTGATGACTGGAATTTAAATGCAGCTTGAAAAAACTGCTCCAGGGAAGATTTAATGTACAAAAACACACTTTGTCTCAACAGCCTGAACCACAAAGTGAAGCTGCAGTAAAAAAAAAAAAAAAGACAGTCTGCTTCACATAAATGTGTCTGTAGAACCAGAAGGTGTGTGAATATGTTTAATGGTGCAGGCAGGTTTTACTCCAGTGTCCACACATTGTTGCTGCTGTGGTTTTCAGGTGCTTTGACTTCTCTAAGGTCAAATATAAACTTCAACAGGCCTTCGGTTATAAACCAACATGGCTGATGTTTTCTCTCTGCTCTCTCTGAGGGTGGGGGGGTGGTGTCAGGCCCATAGCTCACCTGTTTGTCTTTTTGAGGATCCTGTTGAGGACTTAGTTGCTCTTATGATGCTGGTTATTTATTTGGATTTTAATTTTACACCTGCCCTGATTCCACCTGCAGCAGAGCCTCTGCCCTACTTATCATCTGTGACGGTAACTTGGCAGAACTTAGGGCCCCAGTTAATGTTTTCTGTTTGCTGTCGACTGCATGATGCAAATGTGGCGTGTGTTCCAACAGCATCTCAGAGGGTTTTATAGTGCAACTCCTCCATAAGCAGCCTCAGCCTCAGGGAGACTGTCTGACGTTTGTGATGTGAACAGGAAATCTGGACGTCCGACAGCAGCCAGCTGTCACTCACATCTGGATACAGCTGTATGGTTGTAGCTTCCACCAAAACGCTGGTGACGTCCTGCAGGAGTTGTGAGAGACGTGTGTGTGTGTGTGTGTGTGTGTGTGTGTGTGTGTGTGTGTGTGTGTGTGTGTGTGTGTGTGTGTGTGTGTGTGTGTGTGTGTGTGTGTGTGTGTGTGTGTGAACAACACAACATGAGCTCAGCCTCTCCTGTTCCCAGACATCAGTCAGTTCAGTGGGTCAAGCACATCTGGTTTGTGTACGAGGAGGCTCGACATGCTGAGCTCATCCGAGGTTGTGAAACACACACACACACGTATGGGACATGTCCTGCAGCTCTGCAGTAATTGTACATATTTTGGTCGAGCCTCCACCTGGTGTTACACCTGGTGTGTGTGAGAGTGTGTGAGAGAGGGAGAGGGAGAGAGAGGGAGAGAGAGAGAGAGAGAGAGAGGACATAGTTATGTGGGATTGCTCATGCACGTTTGCAGACGTGTGTGTATAACTGAGCCCTCGTGCTTGTCTCCAGGCATACGTTAATTCTCGTATGACTAGGAGTGTGTGTGTGTGTGTGAGTGAGAGAGAGAGTGTGACTCAGCAGAGCTGCAGCATCATGAAAGTGGGAGTAGCCAAAATCCAATTATCACACCATAGGTCATTCTATAGCACAGTATTGATTAGGTCTGCAGTTACATATTAATTTCTCTATAGATTTAATCTTTGTTTACTTTGAGTTTCTGCTTGAAAATGACATAAAACAAGTGTTAGAATAACTGTTGATTGAATTCTTGATAACAGACTAATCAATCAATCAACTTATTGCAACTACCTTAGTGTTTCTATATTTGTGATAGAGGAAATACTCAAATCAGTCACAAGACCTTATTTTCCAAGAACCGGAAACAAAAACCTTGTAGCGTTTTTCCCCTTTTACCGACAGCAGCTGAGACGAGAGATGCTCAATTGTTGTAGATGATGATGATGATGATGATGATGATGATAACGACCTGCCTGTGTCTGTGTCTCTTCAGCAAAGCAGCACATCAACACTCTGGGTCACCAGCTGCAGATGAACCAGCACTGTCTCGACACGGCCTTAAACTTCTACAAGATGGCGCTCGTCAAACACCTGACCCGCGGCCGCAAGGCCTCCCACGTCATCGCCGCCTGTCTCTACATGGTCTGCCGCACGGAGGGAACGCCCCGTATCCTAAAAATGATGCGTACGCTCAGCACGCAGTGACGCACAGTGTGTGTGTTTGGGGCCGAAATGCTGAGTCAAGTCAAGATAAACCTCCATAACTGAACAGAGCTTTGACTCCTGCATGAATAAGGAAACCCCTCACCTCCTTTCATCACCTGCCTAGTGAAGCCCAGTGTCACATGTTAAATCTGAGTGTGCAGGTTCTGGAAGTGACCCAGACCTGTCACCTTTCTTGTGTTTCCTAAGCTGCAGTTGGGAGTGACGCTTTGTGGTGGTGCTTTGGATTCTGTGCTCAGCGTGTCGTCGTGGATTTACTCCTGAGCGTCTCCAGGATGAGGATGATTGTGTTACGTAAGAGCAGCAGAGAACAGCTGGGACAGGTTTAGCTAATGAGAGCGGGGCCAGGAGCGTGGATTGACTTCCTGCTGCCCACTTTGCTGGGCTTCTGTGTGCGTCAGTGCAGGCCCGTGTGTCGGCGTATGCTCGGAGGAGTGAGGCTGCGGTAAAAATAGATCTGCTTGCTTCCTCTTCCACAGCTGGGTGTGATGTTGTCGCAGGGGAGCATGAGGCTAAAGAGGCAGGGCAGAGAGGTAAGGAAACAGCCAGCAGGTCTGGACCATACAGACGAGGTCCAGAATGTCTGGATCCAGTCTCCGACTGCAGACAGACCTGTTCTGAACGTGTCCTTCTACATCTCAGTCTTTTCCATCTTTTTTTTAAACAATTTTTCCTCTTCCCTGCCTCTTTTTCCACTCCACATGATCCGAGCAGCTTATGCATCCATGCACCAGATACAAAAATAGAACAGAAAGCTCCGTAGGAAAGCAGCAGTTATGTTGTTTGCCCGTTGTTGGAGTTAATCTCTTATATTGCTTTGTTTCTTCTTTTAGACAGAATAAACAGATGAAATCATTGGAAATAAAACGTTAGATCTGTGCAGATCAGTAAGTTTCCACACCTGGTCAGTTCCTCCTCAGTGCAGGTTTGACTGTTTGTTCGGTTTCGCGTTAGTTTGAAAGACGCCGAGGCCTGAACTCTTTCAACCATCTGCTGTTTCTATAAACATTCAAAGCTTTGACTGTGGGAGAACAGCCGCTTTAATCGTCTGATTTAAAAGCCACAGCCGTTAATATGCTGCTAGAACAGCCTCCTCTCTAGTGGTTTCAGTCTTTCCACCAGATGTTGAACCTGGCTGCACGGATGTGTTCCCATTCAGCCCATCAGTGGTCCAGCCCTGATGCTGGTGATAAGGTCTGGCTCTTCCAACCTGGGAAAACCAGCTAAGACCAGTTCTGTATGGAGCTGGTTTTGTGCACAATGGCACAGTGAAGGTGAAACTGTTGTTAGAAGCATTAACTTTTCTCTTAAAGCCATGAAAAACCTGCTCAGACCAGACATCTGTGGGCTTCATCAGTGTAAATATCCAGGGAAATGGATTGATCTGCACTGCTGCTGATTCCATTGAGGCCTTTCAGAAGTCCCTGCTGATCTACCCTGGTTGCCCCCCATCACCAGGAGACCTGCACGTCAGGGTGGACGTCCAGGCCCTGGTGAGGCAGACGTGTGTTCTGGTGAGGTCGGCGTCGGAGGTGGGGGGTTGACAGGTCTGTGTGTTCTGGTCACAGGTGCCGACTCAGCGTGTCATTAAACCCACGACACGGCACTTGCACTTTTTAACGCCACTGCTATTTGTGAGGGCTGGTCGCTCTGTTTGTTGTTTATCTGATGTGGGACGAGGAACCGACTTTATCAAACCTTTGTCTCATCTTTCTGTCTTCTGTGGGCAAACACGTCACTGCCTTAACTGCTTTTGTCAGACATGCTGCTGGATCTCAGTGACCTCGTGCAGGTAAGACTAAAAATTCAACCAATGATTATTTGAATCATTTCATCTGCAGATCATTTTCTTTGATTAATCAGTTTCATTTGGTTTATGTAACATTAAAAACCTGTGACCCGTGTCCGTTAGTTTGTTAGAAACCAGGCTGATGTTGAGTTTTGTCCAGTTTGATTTGATATGAGGAGAAACCTGAGATTTTTGCCTGATTTAAATGCGCAATCGACTATTTTCTTTCAAGAAACCTACAATAATCCCATCACGACAACCTTCAGAAGAAAACATAAACTAAACAGACTCCTGCAGACCCCTCTGTCTGATGTGTGCTGATGCCCACCCTGTTAGAGCAACCACTTAAATACACGTCACCCCTCACCACGGCTCCAGTAATGCAGCTCAGCAGAACCACATGCTCCTGCAGTCGCTCTGCCTCCAGACCTTCCCCTCGTAATTAAAGCCACGTTGAGTGTGTGTGTGTGTGTGTGTGTGTGTGTGTGTGTGTGTGTGTGTGTGTGTGTGTGTGTGTGTGTGTGTGTGTGTGTGTGTGTGTGTGTGTGTGTGTGTGTGTGTGTGTGTGTGTGTGTGTGTGTGTGTGTGTGTGTGTGTGTGTGTGTGTGTGGATAAATTTAGAAACCCTTCCATTAGTCCGCATGTTTAATGGCAGCCGAGTCCCAGTGAGTCAGGGGTGTGGTGGTGGTGGTGGGACATTTCTCGGAGTCACAGCTGGTCAGAGGCTTTTATTTTTATGTGCCCAGCTGTCCTGCAGGAGCTGGGCACCCCTCCCTCACCATCCACACCCCGGCATGTGCAGGCTGGGAGTGGATTTGAAGTGGATTTTGTGGGGGTGGGGTTGGGGGTGCGTTATTAATGCCTGGTGTTTAAGCTGCTGCGGCTGTAGGTTGGTGATATTCCACCAATCACTTTTTTATGGATCCACACCCAGGCCACTGCATTGTTTGGATGAATAGGGAGCTCGGTCAGCCTCGGTCTGTTCGCACAAAGCTGCTAACCTCCAGTTAAGAGTGTTATTGATCAGGCCTGGATCAATACAGACTTTAAATATCGGCCGTTCTCCTCGTCCTACACCCCCGATGCAGCACATCCGAATGTTTCCCATATCAGCTGCGTGTCTCTGCACATGCATGAAGGTTTTTGAGGAGCAGGTGCAGTAGAAAAGCAGACGAGCAGAAAATTTGTCAACAGCTTCTTATTCAGACGTCGTTTCGCTCTGTCAGGGGCAGCTTGTGCTTTTGGCTATGGGAGTTTTTATTGCTAGCTCTTGTGCTGAGCTCTTTTCTCCTTGAATTTGGCTTTTAACAAAGCGAGAGCAGATGTGGTCGTGAGCTCGAAAAAAAAGAAGTCTTTAATGAACTGAGGGTTTTATTTCTGTAGCTGGGTCCATTTTGGATTTTACTTGAAGCAGATTTGAATTACCAAGGCACTTAAAATAATAATAATTTTTTGTTGACGAGCTTTTATTTTGCAGCAAGATGACATTTAGGACATTGTTGTAAAATCAGGATGAGTTGGTTTATGCTTTAAAATGATTTGTAGTTGCTGTGAGACGTTCAGAAACATTGTGCATTCCTTTTTATTTTATCCAAATAATTGGCTGAAAGTGTCCACACTGTTTTTGCCTGAAGAAATAATCCGACTGTATGATTCGACTTTCAGTCAGTCATACGGGTCAAACATCAGGAATCCTTTAATTAAAACACTTTCCCCATGAGGCCTCAGTCACTGCGTCCACCTGTCGGACTCGGGCCTGATGTTTGGAGGGACTGCTACAGTGGTGTTTGACCACAGGGGTTTGAGTTTGACCTTTTGACCCAGAAGGTTTCACTCAGCGCTGCGGAAGAAAAGGTCCTTCTATTCTTCTGGGGTTGTCACTTTCACCCCAGTGCTTCTGTGATTCATTTTATCTTAGACTGATTCAAATATCATGTTCAGACCAGAGATGTTTGAAGTTTTCAGATGGTGTCTGCATGACTGGAACAAAGAAATCAACTTAAGTTAGAGTCACATGTTAGAGAAATTCATAGAACATAAAATATGTGGCTCTTCAGCGTCTAGATGTTCTGCTGTGTGTTTGCTGCTGATCAGGACGTGGACTGTGGCTTCAGGAAGGTTGATGGTGAGCACTGAAACTGAACCAAACATTAACGTTGGAGGCGTAAAGCCAAAACAATAAGCTGAAGGACCCAAAAATGTTCTACAGAATCACTTCAAGCGGCACCTAAATGGTAAAGACGAACAGATATGAGTAACAATCAATACACAGCAGATCAGAAACTTAGAAGTGATTATTTTATTTCCTTCTCCGCAAGTTCTGAGTTTTTGTATAAATTCGCTGTCTCAGAATAGCAGGGAAGCATCTGTGCCCAGGCCCGACTCCAGAGGGGGCTGAGAGCCACAGTCTGTCCGTCTGCTACAAAAACCCCTACCAGAACCCCCCCCTCAAGCCCCTGGAGGTCTGGAGAGTCAGTGTGAAGGAATGACAGCTCTCTGACCTGAGTTCATGACCTGATCCTTTCACTGCCTGCTGCTTCAGATTTCAGCCCAGAACCCTCACAAATGTCCTTCTGAGGGTTATTGCTGTTAATTTGTGGAGATGATGATAGATGTGCAGCCCTGTGGCTTTGTTCTTCCACAGTATTCATCATTAGACCCTTTCAGATGGAGTGAGGGTGGAGGAGGGGATGTCAGAATTTACTGCCAAGCCTACTGGAGGAGTTGTGGGTGAAACACAATGAAACATCTGTGCTGGGAGGTGCCAGTGTGATAACCCCAATGACACGCTCTCGCTTATCCTCCCGCCCACACTATTCTCCCTGAAACACACTGGATAGACCGGGTTTCCAACTTTCTGCTCAGCCTAGTTTAACCTCTAACCATCCACTGGTCCAGCCCTGGGACACTCACACTGTGTAAAACCTAAACTGACCTGAATTCAGTAATTCTAGTCATGAATATGATCCAGGCACAGCAGCGTATGGAACAGAAACCTTAAATATACTGTCTCTCTGCCTTTAACACAACGTGTATGTGCCTGTTCATCGTGTTGGAAAGATGAAATATACAAACTGCACAGTCTGTAAATGTAGATGAGTTTGGTCTTCAGAGAAGAAATAATCAAACAAGTGATTTGGTGCTGGACAGATTGTGTATTTTAAAAAATTATTCCAGATGGACAAATCAAAATATTAGGTACATCAAGCTCATTTATATGAACTGATGTGATAAATTGATTCATTCATCTTTGTTCCACATTTCTGTTGTGAAAATAACTTTTGCCCTCAGAGCTCAGTTACTGATCTAAAATAACCTTTTGTCTTTTTGTTGGAGGTTTGTTTTTTTTTTGTGTGTTTGCTGATGATTTTGGTGAAACAGTTGCTGGTGCTCGTCTGGGAAAGGTCACCCTTCAGGTGATAAAAATAGTGGCGTGCAGATGAGTCAGTCATGTCCTCCCCGCGGATACAGGAAGGTCATGGGGTCACAGCAACAAGCCAAAGTAAAAATCACCAAAAATAACTGCGGAGTTAAAATGTCACGTCTTTACGATCCTGTCAGTGAAAGAGAGAAAATCTCGTCCACAGGCTTTGGTCAGAAATCCACCTGCAGGGGTGGGGGGGGGTGATAATTAGAAATAAATGGACAGAGCGTACGAGCTCTTCAAATAGACCAGCGCTCGGCTTTTAATCACACGTAATGAAGTGAAACGCTCAGCCACCTTCAGGTCGATTATGTAACCAGGACACTTGACCAGACGGTGATGCAACAGCTTCATCGTCACGGCGTTTTGTCCCCTCACTCACATCATCTTTGTTCCCTCCACAGGTGAACGTCTACGTGTTGGGAAGAACCTTTCTCATCCTGGCCAGAGAACTGTGCATCAACGCTCCTGCTATAGGTACTGGGCTCAGCTTCTGCTCCGCCACACTCACAGCACGAGATTCTGTGAAGTCATGTTCTGTAAATGATGAATCGGCTCGTTTCAGTGGCCATTTATCTCACGCCTTTTATGTGGATGTGTGCGACATCTGGCTAATCTCGTTATCACTGAGTCGGCCACTTGTTTTAGTGATTAATCACTTAGTCTCTATGTCACTAAAAAAAAAAAAAAAAGGTGACTCAGTATGTCCCAGAGCAGAGGAGACGTCTTTGGATGCCTTGTCTGAACCACCTTCCATAACCACAACATTTTCAACTTCCAGTAACATAAAAGTTAAAAGCGGCAAACCTGGAACTACAGAAGGATTTGAAGGGATGGAGTAATTCATTTCTAACTTAGAACAAGGGAAATGGCAAAAATGCCTCCAGTTCCTGTGTTTGGCAGGTGGACAGTGTCTTCCACAAGAACCTGTATGTCTGGTTCCACCAAGTAATGAGGACATTAAACCACGAGCAAGTATATCATTTACGCCGATAGTCTGTGAGTGAAATAAGAATGTGGGAGGCACTGACGCTTTAAGACAGCAGTGATTTAAATTGATCCAGTGTTACTCTGGGTATCGATTCACATAAAATAAACTCAAACATTCCCCTTTTCAGATCCGCTCAGTTTAGTCTGGACGGTTCTGTTGTTAACTTTGTGCTACTAAAAATTACATCCATCCGTTCTGTGCCAGACTTGTCACCTCAGTCTTCAGTTCTGTGGACTCCAGAAGATCTAAAGTTACTGTTGTGTAGTTTGCCCGTGTTGTTGGTCAGAATCATTTGCAATGAAAAGCTCTTGTCTACCAGAGCGACTGCTTAGGGCCCTCTCCAAATATGGAATACACAATACCACAGTTCTACTATACAGCTGCTGTCACGCATGTTTCAAACTGCTTTTCTGATTTTAATAGAGTTCAAGTACACACTGTGTAGTTATATAATAGAAATCTAGCAGATCAGGCCCTGTGTCACAGATACTGATTGGGAAAGGAACAGAATTAAAGTGTGATCTCATTTTATACAGAGGCTCTTGGTTATGGGCCCCAAGGCTTTGCAGGCCCCTGATCCTGTGCCCAGTGCGCCCTTCAGTAAAGCCACTGCAGCAAGAACATCATGTTGCCATAAAATCAAGGTGTAGTTCACCCGGGTGCACCCAGGGGGCACTGCTGCCCCTCGAATCCCCAGCCCCCTCGCCCTGACAGCGTAATGATGTGACATCTGTGGCTTCAATCACATTATAACCTTTATGTTTCATCATCAGGTGAATAAGCATTCTTATACAGACACATCTGGTCCTTAACAGCATCAAGCTGTTAACACTTCAACTGTATTTTACAAAAGACACGACGTTTCTGAGGCCATCATCTGAAGTGCAAAACAAATCTGCTCGACAAGATTTTCCTGTTTGCATTTAGAATCATAACACGACATAAAGTCTGCTGCCTGCACTATAGTAACAACATTGTGTATAGACTTGCAATTACACAAATTTGAAGCAGTCCCTAGTTGTTCCAGTTGTGGAGCTCAGCTTGATTATATAACCACAAATCACTGTATTCATGTTGTTTCTACAGCAGCCACAGCCCTTAAACACAGCATCAGAGCAAATAATGGTTAACCCAGTATTTAAATAAAAAATAACATTAAATTAAATAAGATAAAACAGCTCCTTCGCTTTTAAAATAGTCTCTCAAAGAACTAGCCAGGCCATTTAGTGTGACCTCACTGGAGTGTTTTTAATGCTACATTACGTTGAAGGCTGGGAGCCGGATGAACTGAATTTTCCATCAGCAGTCCGGAGCAGCTTATGCGTAGAACACAAGCTCAGGGATCTGTCCTCCCTGTACCCCAGTCCCGTTGGTGCTGTCAGAGGAGCACTGGAATTGAAATGTCACCTTCCCACATTGCACCTCTGTCATGCCCTCCTGGCCAAAATAGCTCAGCTCGTTCCCATCCAGCACGGCGCTCACCGTGTAGAACGCGTCCTGCTCCACCTGAACAGGATGTTCGAACCACACCGGAAACGTACTGCTCGACCCGTCGGACACAAACTTTGTCAGGTTCTGCGCCAGGATCACCCCTTGTCTCTTGAGTTCGATTTTGACGCTGTACTCGGCTTTTCCGCCACTTGACCCATACAGGCCCAAACCAGCGATAAAGATCCTCTTGTCTACTGCAAACTGAATGCTGTCGCACCGGCCGCGATAGCGCCACTGATTGCTCCGGTAGGCTGAGGACTGGAAGCGGTGGCACCGCTGAGGCGCCAAACCCTTCCTCTGAGTCAGAGGGAAGTCCAGTTTGGGTTTCTTAGCTGCCGTGTACCACAGGAACACATTGTGCGTCTCCTCCAGTGTCAGAATATCAGACTGCGCCGCCCCGTTAGCAAACTCATCCAGGGTCATGGTGGGGATGCGCACTAAGAACAGCGCCTTGCCCAGGACTTCTCTCCTGTTGCGGGTGGTGGGCCCCAAACCTTGTCTCTTACACTCAGCTGTGGCCCAGTTCATAACGGCCTCGAACACCACCACCTCCTTAGTGTTAAGTGTCTCCCTTCGCAGGATGATCTCCAGCGTCTGCAGGTCGATCTCGCAGAAGCCCTCGGAGAGCAGCGCCAGCTCAGCCTGGGCATCGATAACCTCCCAGCAGCGCTGCGTCAGCTCGGGCTCCTCGAACAGGCGGCTCTGGGACAGCAGCACGCAGGCGTTCTTGGCCTCCAGGCTCGTTTCCAGGAAGTTGACGCAGGCCTTGGCCAGTGCAGGGACAATGTACTTCTTGGCAGCGTACAGGGTGGCCAGCACCGTGTCCGCCTCCAGGTCGATCTCATCACTGTACATGTACCTGGGAGAAGAAGAGGTCTCCTTTAATCACAGCTAATGAGCAGAAACCTCACTTTAAAGCACTTCCAAGACATCGCTCAACTACTTCAATATTATTCTGCATAATGAGATGTGGTGCAGCATGTAAACTCAGGGCTCTTCTTGTTTCTAGTCTTAATTCCCAGTGCATCAGGAGATTTTACACAAAGTAAAATGGAAATAATTATTCCTTTTCCTCCCAGAGAGGCCTGGACAATGACTTTAACACATCCTACCCTGTTCTCAAAAGACATATCACACAGTCCACGACGCTGTGCTGCTGAATGAGCAACAAAGACTATTTATAACTACAAGCCTGCATACATTGCCCTCTAAAAAGAAAACCGTCAGGCTGTGGATGAGGAAGAAAAAGGGGGGAAATGTTTCTGGTTGAACAATGAGTGCTGAGAAAACTAGCAATTACAAAGCACTAAGCTGTTGCCACTGCTCTCTGTGCTCAAAGCACTTTGGCATTCCCCTCAGCTTAGCGTTGGATGAGTAATAATATGCTTTGAAGTGACACTGACTGAGCTTGTCATCTCTCCTTTGGCTGTCTGTGTGAGGAATGGCGAGTGGCTTACTTCAGCAGAATTAGAAAAGCAGCAGGTTCCACATCTGGGATATGGATCTCAGACTCCTCCTCTGCCAGATCGCCGTAAAACATGGCACAGAAGACGGAGCTTCCCACGGCCAGCACATACTGGGAGGGAGGAGCAGAGGCATTAGAGACACATGCAACCAGAATCGCTCTTCTCTGCTGAGTTCAACAAAGGAGCAGAGAACGGTTCTCCTCAGCGGCGCCGGTGCAGTAAACGCAGATAGTTTCCCTACTCAGCTGAAAGTACATTTAGGTTTAGACACTTAACATTTCTCCGTTCTGGTGCGTCACCACCGCCTTCAGTGTTTTCTCATGTATTCTCTCATTAAAGGAAGTCAAACACCGTTTTATTCCAGGAGGTGAAACGTCTTTACCTTGTGTGCTGGAACCCTCTGCGATCCCCCCGTGGGGCCAACAATGAAGTGGACGTCAGCCATCAGCTCATTGTTAAACATCAAGGCGTTCCTAAAAGCAGAGTAGGTCTCATGAATAAGCCTCAAGTATTGTATAACATCTAGTCCTCCCACACTGTTTTTGCCCAGAGACGCTGGTTATATTCATAGGATCTGGGAGCATATAGCTAAACCAAAAGGCTGCAGCTGATGGTTATTTTCATTATCAATAAACCTGCTCGTTGTGCCTTTAAGTGAATCCAATCTCCATCTTTACTATCATTAAAAAAACCAAGACACAGATTTATGATAGGAACTTTAAACTTTGCTGTGCATAACTAGGTCCAACATCAAGTTTAACACTGACTGTGCAAACTGGGCCGAGCACATTGACCTTATTGCACTTTATGGTGCATTTTATCTTCCTCCTCAGCTGCTGTCACATTAAATGCACTGACCCCCAGTGTCTCATCGCCTAATACTGATCATTTCTGCCTTACTGGACTGAACCCTGGTTCTGGGAGCTGGTGCCGGTTACCTCTCCCTCAGTGTGGGGTGGCTGCACTGCCAGCTGGGTGGGTCTACGTTGTTGTTGTTGATGTTTTGCTGGGTGGTCGGGGTGGTCGCCGTGCTGCCGCCGCTGCTGCTGGCCTGGCTCACCCGCACCTCCTTCGTCTTCTCGGCGTCCGCCACCGTGGTGCCGTTGGCCAGGTTGGTGTTGTTGGTGTTGGCGGCGGGGTACAGCTCCGCAGCCATCTTCTTCTCCTTCGGCTTCTTCTTGCTCGTCAGGGACAGGGTCAGGATCTCATAACATACCGGCAGCCCGCCGGGGAGCCTGCCGACCTTCTTGGACTTTTTCAGGGTTTCTGGGAGCAGGAGTAGATAAGTCAGACACCTCATGATCCGGCCATGATGGAGCAGCCTGCAGTCTGCCGTGGGCATCGGCACAACCGCCCGATCTTGTCCGTGTTAGTATCCGCTGAACCGAATCGCGATCGAGCTCCGGTTGGACCAGAAGATTGCGGAGGGAGGATTCACCCTTTTCTGCGAGAAACTCGGCTCCTACGGCGCCGCTTCAAAGCGGCATCGACAGCGAAGTTTACACAACATGTGGAGTATTTTTTCCAACTTCGACCACCGGGACTTTTCGTCGGCTTGTGGCGGTCACCTCATCCTCTCCGGACGGAGACGCGTCCACGAAGCGCCGCAGCTTGTTTTCCCTTTTCCAGTGAAGTGGGATAATCCGGAGAGTCTCAGCTGCTTCTCTTCTCTATTTCCCCACCCAGGCTCTGTGTTAATCCCCCGCAGATATTTCTCCACTTCCTCCGGACCGGTTGTTGACCGACACGGAGCTACGACGTCCCGTTGCGGCCGTTCGCCTTCGAGCTAAATCGTCATTTGTCGGGAGTTTTTACGAGCTCTCCCTTTTTTTTCCCTTTTTTTTCCCGTCGACGCCCAGAACTCACCGAGAGCCAATCAGATTCACGCACGGTGCTGACGTCAGAAGGTCGACGCGCCTCCCTCCGCGGCTCCGCAGAGTGCGTCATGGACCAAACCGTTCCTCCTCCGCCTCAGCAACTAGAGCTCACTGTTTTAGTACGTAGTAATAAACGTATTGAAAGGAAAGTTTCTTTAGTTGGTTATTTGGGGATATTGATTAGAATAAAACTCGATCCTTATCTTGCAAAGTCTATTTACACAGTGAGGACAGGGAAATGTTTTCAAAGTCTTACATAACACACTTTGTTAGACACACCTAACGAAACTTAATGCAATTAAATCCAACAGCCCTGCAGCAAATCCTCCTCCATGACGGTGATGATGTTCAGTTTGTGCTCAGAGCTGTTGGTTTAGCTGCGTGATCATTTAATTACTCTGACGGGTGTTTCTCTTATTTTGTCCACACCATTCATCTCAATGAGGCTCTGTTCAATAACTAATAGGTCATAATAGGCTAATCTGTCCCTTTTGTATGAAGCAGTTTGTGATGATTCAGCTGCATGAGACATTTTGAAGACTGCACTTTGTGCTGCTGATGTGATGGTGCATTTTGAAAGAAAATGGGGTGGACAAAATAATAGAAACAGCTTTCAATATAACACAGCAAACGTCAACATCATGCAGCGTGTACATGTATGTGTCATAAAACAGACAAACCTGCCATGTTGCGCTTGATTTTTCAAGAGATTTGCTCGTCATTATTGTGACCCCCTATGTAAAACACTGAGCCATTGTTATCGCACCTATCAATCTCATCAGCCCCTACAAACATGACACCAGTCACTGACATTAAAATAGAAAGCCCATCATGGTTTTTACACCCACAGCGACAGAAAATAGACCAGAATGCAATGCAGCTCCAAGTTTTCAGGGAAGGGTGTTGCTTCCCCACAACTGCACAATAACATTGTAATGCCATTCATGCAGCACTGCTCCCACATTTGATTGAAAGGAGCAAGTTCGCCGTCTTTCTTTGGCGGTGGTCGAAGCACTTTTTGAGGAGTGTGGGAGCAGAAGCAGAGTGTAGGCGAGGCAGGGTGAGGGGAAGTGAGTACATAAGACGCTAACCTACAGCGCTCTCTCACAGAGTGACTCACTCATTCTGTTCAACAGTGAAAGAGGTTTTGAGGTGGATATTTCCCCCTTAAACAGCCTCTTTTTATTCTGAGGACATCTTGCCTGGCCCAACATTTACAGACACTCCAGTAAAACTTGGAGCGGCGATGACCGGCTCTGCAGACGTATCATTACAGGGAGCAGAGGGGGAAGGGATCAGCCTGGATCTTATTACCAGCTGGCTCTACCAGCTTTCCACTGGACTGCTCTTTAAAAGCAGCCACTGACTTCAAAGATACTTAACTGCACTGTCGCAGCCGGGACACGAAACTCTTTTTGTCTCCTGGCCACAGTGGAAAAGGATTTCTCCCAATTTCAGTATTAAATTAGACTTAACACAGTTAAACCGTTTTTAGAATAAAATAAAAACAGGCCACCTGCCAGGCTGTTGTTTTTATAATAAAGCAGGTGGATTTTAGCTGAATCCAAATAGTTTTCCATAAAGTTTATGATGTGCTACACAGTACAAGTTTCTCAGAGACATTTGAGAAGCACAAGTTTGAATACACGCTTGTGATTGGATTGTTGCCCGTTCACGTCCTTTTGCCAGCTGAGAAAATCTGGAACGAGAAACAGGCTGCATCATGATGCACATGAGCTAAATGCTAATCCTCCAGTTCTCCAGTGGAGCTAATTAGCAGCCAGCTGTAGGAGACTGGTTTTACTGGGGAGATCACAGGTGTTAGTAGGTTTAAATCTGCTGGAATCTAAAGCAGGATTTTGGTTAAAGAAACACGTTTTCTTTGGTGGAGAAAATAACTAATATGTACCTACATTTTCACTGAATTTCATTTAAAATAGTTTAATTGGAAAATATCCTGCAGACTGAGTTGACCTTAAAATACACGAACATTGTAATCTTCTCCAAATCTTCCTGTCCCCATCAGACCCGTGCCTGTATATTCCCCGTTTCGCCCAGATGCTGGGCTTTGGAGAGAAGAACCACGAAGTCTCCATGACAGCGATGAGGCTGGTGCAGAGGATGAAGAGGGACTGGATGCACACGGGACGGAGGCCGTCGGGACTCTGTGGAGCAGGTAACCATGAGACAAAGCAAGGCTGAACATTACTCAGTCTCTGTGGACTGTTTCTCTATTTCAGGTCGCCAGTGAGTTTCAGTCGTCTGAGAAAAACCTGCGGAGCGAGTGATGAACGCTCTGTTGGCATCCAACGTTAAGGAACATGCTTCAGCTCCTCCTGACAAGCTGCCGAGTGACCAGCAGCATTTGTAACATTTGTTCTTCTAAACCGACTCTACAACAAGCTGAGCCTTGTGTAACAGCCTCTATAGCTAAGGCTGACCTTTGACCTCTTCCTGTAGCAGGCCAGTGAAATGAGAATTGAGTGACGTAGCACCGGCACCCGAGGCCGAATGTGGTTCTTGTAACGTTACGAACAGGCAGGTTTGTGCAGCAACACATCACCTGCCTGTCTTGACAGTTGTTGCAGTCGTGATTTAAAACCTGAGTTTGTTGGTTTTCTGACAGAGACCTGTGGGCGAGGCAAACCTGCCTGAACCTACTCGAGTTTGTCTGCCTGCCGTCCTCCCTGTGTGGGCTTTGTGATGCAGTTTATGTGAAGAAGCCGAGCTCAAAGCTCTTCTCTCCTCGTGGCGTCTCAGCTGGTGACAGCACGAATCCGCTCGGCTCCGACGCGTTACCAGCCGAGACGTCCTGGACTGGATGTCCTGTAGACTGCATGTTTACACTCACGGTTTCAATTTTCGGCTTTCTCTGTTCCACTGCTGCATTGCCTGAATAATTAATTGCTTATCATAAATCATTGAGAGGGATACGCTGATGGAAGGAGGAAAAGTTTGTTCACAAATATGATGAAAAATTTTGCTGTTGATGAGCCAGAAACATGTATCCACAAAAAGCTGCTTAGGATGGAAGAGTTCGGAAACTACATTTTGCATTACTTTGAATGATTGTCACGACGAAGAGGAGAGTAAAGTCACAAATGACAAAGTTAGCTCTGCATTTAGAAAGGAAACAGGCTTTAACAACTTTATGGTTACGTGGTTTCAAGGTAATGTGATGAAAGCTTTGAGAAAGTCCTCTGTGGAGTGAAAAGCCATCACTTCAGTCCTGCAGGCTGTGAGACGTGTGCATGTAGCAGAAGGAGCGTGCATCTATCTTTTAACAGGCTCTTGAGCGAGGCAGCTCTAATGACACTTATATAACTGTTCCCCTTCAAGGCTCACACTGCATTTCATTGCATAATATTAGTGTTGTTACTCCTTTTTAAGTGTGTTTGTGAGTGGGGGTGGACTGTTGGCTCCACAGGCTGAGGAGCCCCCATTCCTCCAGTCCTCAAGGTGTTCATGCACAAACACCTAACAACCACGCACGGTGCTGGAGAGTTTAGTCATGGCTTTGTCTGTGTTCGAGTCATGTTTTCTGTGTTTGTCTACATACGTTCTGTTTTGGAAGGAGAATAAAGTCGTAAGAAAAGGGACCAGTTTACCAAAAGTAAACGTATAAAAGCGCTGACAGGTGTTTCCAGGTACAGTGAACCACCTGCAGGAGTTCAGGGGTGACACAGGTCGAGTTAAGTCTCTTATTTTTCCTGTTTCCACAGCTCTTCTTGTTGCTGCTCGTATGCATGAATTTCACTGCACCTTCAAAGACGTAATCGGCGTTGTGAAAGTGTGTGAAACCACGCTAAGAAAAAGGTGAGTGGAGCACAGAGCAAATATGATAAACCTGGAGTCTAGCATGAAAACTGACTGTATATGTGTTAAAGACGGAGGCTTCAGTGCTGTGCAACTCCTCCTCCAACAGGCTGTCGGAGTTTGAGGACACACCAACCAGCCAGCTGACCATCGAGGAGTTCATGAGGGTCGACCTGGACCAGGAGTGTGACCCGCCCTGCTTCACAGCCAACCTGAAGAGGGACAAATATCAACAGGTACGAGATTAAACGTTAAGGAAGGTGGGATATGTCTGAGCAGCAATTCTTCCATGTTCAACATCAGGAATAAATTCTGCAGCGTGTGAACATGGTAATACCCAAATGTGATATTAAATTTAATTTGATATTTTCTTGGTGATTACATGCAGCCCTCAGGGTTTCTCCAATAATTAATGAAGGATATTAACCTGTAAAATAAAACTGTCAAAGGTCAGTGTGTGTTGGTGGGATTCATTTTTAAATCTTGATAGTTCTGTGATTAAAGGTCCGTCAGCTTAGTTTAAAAGTTCACCAGCTCTGACTGAGACAGTTGCTCATTTTAGACATAAAATCTCAGATATCTTTGGTTTCATTCATTCATGTTAAACCAGAACATGTTAATGGGTTTTGAGGTGACAGTTGTTTATTGTATGTTGTGTTTGTTTTTGTTGAATTCTCTCAAATCAAACTTTTTCCTCCAGTCAAGCTTCAGCTTCAGCATCAAATCAAACATTAGTGCTGTATTTGGTATTAGGGAACGTCTGGAAATGAAAAGTCCGTCTCAAAGCTACAGCAGACTCTGTCGACCACCCACAGTCCATGTGTGAATTATTCTTTTATCCTCAGGGCTTTAACTTGGTAATCGTTTCACCCTGTAGTTACTGTTGCACTGGAAAAAGGCTTTCATTCTCACATTCAGTCGATTTGTCTTCGTCCCTCTAGCTGGAGATTGAGCTGAAGAAAAAGATGGAGGATGTTGAAGGTATGAATGCCTTATCCTTGTCTGTGGCTTTTTGACTCTCTGGCTGTTTGCTTTTCTTTTAGCTTTAAAATGTTTTCTATTAGCTTTT
The DNA here is from genome assembly GCF_900324485.2 of Mastacembelus armatus. Taxonomy (NCBI): domain Eukaryota; kingdom Metazoa; phylum Chordata; class Actinopteri; order Synbranchiformes; family Mastacembelidae; genus Mastacembelus; species Mastacembelus armatus. The sequence goes on along the minus strand of NC_046654.1, from coordinate 1,567,621 downwards.
CTGGTCAGTTTGGTTGCACCTTCTCTTTGTCTCGTTGTGTCTGCTGTTTGGCCTTGACTAGATCAGACTGAGCTGAGGTCAGCTACAGCAGGAAGAACTGAAATGCTGCAGAGATTTTTTTAATAAACATGATTTAGTTGCTGCACAACATCAACATGTAATTAACTTTACATTATGTTAAACTGGCTCCAACAGCCGAGACTGAAAAGCACTGAAAGTTTCCCACAGTCCCTGCATCTGACTTTACTTTCTGTGTTGTCGATCCAGAAAACATTGTAGGTTTGACTCTGATGGTTTTCGTTTTTTATTTCGACAGATGAAATTCAAGGCTTCCAGGATGAAATAGATGCAGAGCTTCAGAGGAGCAGACCCAAACTGAGAGGAGTTTACGCCGCCTACGTCAAACAAGGTGCAGAGCAGAGAGGAGCGTGAGGCCGAACAAAGGTCACGCTTTGTAACACTGAACCATCAGAAATGTACACGTGCACATGTGCACAAGTATAGTTCGATCATTGAATCCAACTCAGTAAGAATGTTCTTAATGCCCTGGGACTGGAGAAAACAGTGAAAAAGAACGTCTTCTTCCCAGAAGCTCCATTGGTGAAAAATCCTACAACACCCAGGATGCATTGCACCTGGTCACATCCATTGTAGTTGATGAGAAATGAGGAATCTGGTTGGAAAGTGTCCCTTTAAAGTTCAGTAGACATTGTTCTGCACAGACACCAGTTTATTCGAACAGATTATCTCATTTACATCGTCTGTCTATGCAGATAAATAGAAACAGAATATTTTGCAACACCTGAAGCTCATTTACAGCATGTTTAGTCAATATCCTGCTACATGTCTAAACTCTAACCTGAACCTGGTCTGAACCTTCAAACAGCCTGTGTAAGGTCTGAAAATATCCTTATCGCTCACAGTGTAGTGTCAGACACACATCAGACCCTGCTCCCTGTCGCACTTTGTCTGTTTCCACCCTTCGCTCTTCATCTCTGGCTCTTTAGCTTCATCCATGTCTCTCTCTCTCTCTCTCTCTCACCCACACCCTCTGGTTTCACTCGGTGGGGCTCCGGCTGATTTCCAGTGTTGTTTTCCCCGTACCTGAAAATGATCCGGTGGCATTTCGTTTCTTCTCTCTAATAATCGAGCTGCTTCTCTGACTTGTGGGCCGAAGCCGTGCGTGAGGACATTTTAATTATGGCTGATTAAAGGACACAGTTTAATTAGACACCAGGACTGAGGGAGGACGGCCAAAATTATGAACCCAATTAATCAGCCTGAAAGTGAATATTTATCACCATTTCTATTCTCGGAGATTTGGGACACTCACTGGTTTCACTGCATTTTTAGACCTTTTCTGACTATAGTTGATTTTTATGAAATATATTTTATTATATCGTTTTTAATTGGGAAACTATAACTATGATATACACTTCTGCACAACTAATTGCACCACCTGGCCATAGTGTAAATCTGCAGCCTTATTAATCCCCAGGGAAAGCTGAGGAATCATGAGCTGCATAATAAAACTCAACACAGCACAGGTGAGACAAACTAATTATTTTTGATTTAGGCTTTTTAGCACGGGGGCACGTTTGTCCTGGTCATGCCCACCGTGGCTCAAAGGGGCTCGACGTTGTGACCTCTTAGCGGAACGTTGTCTCTTGTACCTGTTTGGCCAATTTATGATTTTTAGTTTCTGCCGCTGTTGTACAAGAAAATGTCACGTGTTGATTGGACTCAGTGACTGTCACAAACAAGACACCTGGTCGAAACCAAAGCAATTTGCTGATAACCCTGGAAACAAAGGTGGAGGGAGTGTGTTGTTTGTGCAGCATATCTGACTTTAAACACCACAAACCACAGTTTGCATCACATTTCACAGCAGAAAACACCAATGGCAAACATTTATTCTGTTGTTAGAGAACTTATTCCTATGTCTCCATTGTGGAGACATAAGCTCCTGAGGTGGCTTCAATACGTGGACATGAGGCATCGTAACCAAACTGAATAAAACAAATGGAAACATTCTTATACCCTCGTAGACATTACCCAAACAAGGACCTGATGTTGTGGGATCACAAACTGCAGCTTCCCCACATCCAAAATATTTTCGTTCAAGAATTGATTTCGCGGTCTTTAATGAGCGTCTTACATTCGCTGACGTTCTCTCCGGCTCATCTTTGAAGAAACACATTTAACAACTACAAATTAACACCAGCTCCGGTGAATCTTAACTGTTCCCAGTAGATGGTCTGCAGCTGATTCTGATCTCAGGTGTTACTTTGTTTGTTCTTAACTCCTTGTGTCTGCCCCCCCCCCCCACCAGAGTGTGTCGAGGAGGATGACGGCCGTGATGAATCGGAGGATGACGAGCTTCAGGCCTTGGCCCAGCACTTTGGCAAAGACCTGAACGAGCTCACTGTGGAGGCTCTGATCAAACTGGAACAGTCGAGCCAAGAGCAGGAAGAGGTGGGTCAGGAGGAAGATACCCAAAGGCGAAGATGCCCGTCGTTGGCGTCCATCCTGGGCACGATGTCCTCAGCGGCCGGTCTGGGTCTCCCCCACACCAGCAGCAACTGCACCGTGGACGAGAAGGAGAACAGTGAGTGCAGCCTGATTTACAGTTTTAATTCTTATTACATTACATTTTCTCACTTCACAATCCTGTTCGGTGTCACTTCACCACATATGACCCTAACTGGATTGGAGGTTTTCTTATTATGGTCACAGATTGCTGGTTTCTGGAGCATAATAATCTCATTTTTTGGTGAAAATAGCTCTGAGGTTCCTCTCTGTGCCTTGTTCTAGTTCATTTTCTTGGCTGTCATGTCTGTGATCCAAGCACAGGGACGGTGGTTGTATTTATTACGTCTCGGCCGTACACAGAGTGGATGCAGCGGAGCAGCTTGGAGAATCTGCTGCTTTTAAGACCACACCTCAGGCCTTATAGTGTTTGAGTTAAACATTCGAGTAAAAGCAGCAGAATACCAAAATAAATGCTCTCTCAGGTTTAATTGTGATAATTAACTCTGCTCCAGAATGAATTTGGCTGAGCTGTGTGTGAAATTCATCAGGGCTTGTCATGTTCCACCCTTGTTGGAGACATGAAGGGAACGTGTGGGAGACGTTCAGGAGTCGTGATGGATAAAATTCTTCACATGTGGATTTGATCCAAACAGCTGAAAGTTGATGTTGTTTTTGTGGCACATTCACATCAGGTCTCTGAGTTTGGATGAAGCCATTTGAGCTGAGGTGACCTGAGTCACTGCCCCAAGACAGAAAAAACAACTGGAGCCTGAACCCGAGTCCCAAACCAGGAAACTTTAAACTCGAATGATGCAGTTTGACATCAGTGGTTTGTGACTTCACTTTAACTTGAGATGTTTTTTGACTTGCAGCAAACCCAAAGATAAAAAGATGTCACACATAATTTACAGTGAACCAGTTCATGTTCCCAAACTGGTAAAGTTTGGATTAGGCAGCACTGATGTTGGGACTCGTGTTTATGGTTCAGGCTGTGCGGACAGACGGTTAATTAAATGCTTTGACTTTCAGCCTCCTGTCTTTAAACCTTTCTCTTGTGTTGTCTTGTAATATTTTCCATTTTCTCTTCCCTGTCTGTGGCACAGGGCACAAATACGTGTTTCATTCAAAGAGGCTCAGGAAGATCCTTACCACAGCTGGGCACAGCAAACATGCTGGACCCCAGCTGGTCCAGACGGATTTGTTTTGGTTTCCTCTGAGCCCGTGAGACTGAGCTGCCAGTATTCATCAGGCCTGTTCTTTCATGCTCTTTGCTGAGGTTTCATTTGACTTCAGTCTCCGAGACACCAGTTCCACCAGATAATTCTTGTGGCGTCGTTGCACCTTCTGTTTCTGGGCCAGAACTATAACCTTGTTCATGCATCTGTCCTTCAGTGGAAACCACACATGCTTCTCCTGCAGCGTAGTAGATCGATTCTGCAGTTTTCTTGTCTATATATATATATATATATATATATATATATATATATATATATATATATATATATATATAACGTCTTCAGAGTTGATCCTTGAAGTCAGTGTGGCTTGTGTTTACAGGCTCAGTAACGTGAACCTAAATGAACCAAACACAAAAACAGCCTGAACTTTTCAGCTGCGGTTTGGATGGAAAACAAAACAGAAAAGCGACTGTAGGAGTGATCTCTGCCTCTGTCAATGTGACTTATTAACAGTTTCAAAAATAAAACGACTGCAGGGATCCATCATGCGTTGCCTATAATTACCTAATTACATGAGTAGGATGTGCTGCGCCCCCCTGCCCCTCCTTATCTGGGTGTGCAGAGGCGTTGATGGATGCGAGGTAATGGTGCCATGCTGCTACATCTGTCCTGATGAGGAAACCTTTGTTTTTATGGCTCTGAGTGGGAGGATGGGGAGTCATAAGAGGACAGGGGTGGGGGTGAAGTGTGTTTTGATGGATGGAGGTTGTGAGGGAAGGGGGCGGTGAAGTGACCCGATGTTTAGAGAACATCCTCTAACCTAAAGGTCACAGGTTTGAATCTCAGCAGAAGCTTCTTTGTGTCTATAAATATTGACACAGGTTTCTCTAAGTGTTTTCTTCGATTTTAACACACATTTGTTCTCAAAGCTTATTTACGTCATGTGTGTTAGATATTATCAAGACTCTGTCTGCTGCAGTTTGGCACAGCGATGCTTACAGCTAAATGCTAAGGTGAGTTTACCATGCTGTCCATCTTAGTTCTCACTAACCAGTGAAAGCTAAGATGGATTTTCTGATGCTTTTATTATTATTATTATTATTATTTTCTGATGCTTTTATTAGCATCAGCTTAAACGGCCAAAATGTAAATGACTGGTTCCCTGACTCACACCACTTATTATCAAGTGAAAACATAAATGCAAATGTGAAATGTTCCTCCATAACTCAGGTCAAACTGTCTGATCAGCTGGTGAAAACGTCCCAGTGGTGCAGCTGACCCCATGGCATCATGGGAACAGAACAGGGCCGAGGTCTGAGCGAGAGGAGCCACAATAACCAAACTGAATCACAGCTCCCTGAATCATTGGCTCTTACGTTAATTATAAATGTCTTTTTAAAATTGTCTCTTACTTCGCGAGGCTCGTCGTATGCGGCCGGGCGTTAAAGCTGAAACGTGGCTGTGATTGTTTTGTGATCGTTGGCCGGTGGGACCGGAGGCTGATCTCACCAGGGAGTTGTCTGATCTGAGCAGAGCCCGTCATTCCCCTGAGAGTCTGTGTCCGTCTTCTCTTTATTCTGATTTCACCGTGTGCTGGTTTTTATTCGTAATCTCAGATTGGCCTCGTCGAGTTGTAAAGACGCTGTCATGTCGTTTCAAAAAGAATGGCTGTACCAGGGGCACGACAATATTTTTGGTAAAACATAAAACAGCGTGTTAACAGCTCATACATTTTTAAAAAATAACAGTGCTGATGTGTCCTCAACAGATGAACATGGTTGTAGATTTGCTGCTGTAAAAGCACCAATGGCGTTTATTGCTTTGCATTTGGCCTGAAGTCCTGCACAGAAAGAGTCTGGTACAAACTTCAAATGTTTGAGTGCATTGAAGCCAAAACATGTTCCTTATGTGGTTGAAAGACTCTTGGTACCAAATCGGAGTTTGTCCAAAGTGTATTGGACAAGTGGGATCCATGTTTTCCTCAAACTGCGAAGTGGATTTCCAGCATCTTGGAGAAGCTGCCACGGTTGTTCAGTGGATCCAGGCTGCCTCACTGTCTTGTCTCCTCATGTGACCCCACACTGACTCCCATGATGCTGAGATCAGGGCTCCGTGGGGGCCACACCATCTGCTGCAGGACTCCTGCTCCCTGGTGGTGAACACCGTCCTTTAGGACTGTGCTGCAGGTTTGGGCTGGTTGTCAGGCTGCAGGATGACTCTGACCCTGATGTTTGTGTGCTGGATAAGAACGTAAACGTCTGAAGTGTGTAAAACGTTCGCACGGAGCTGCACATTAGAGCAGGTTGAGATGAGCTTTTCTTAAAAAAGAATAACGCACTAACTCGAACCTCCTTCATGCTGCTGCATTTAAAAATGCTGTTTAAAAACAGCCTGTCGTGCCTTTAGTTCCTGTAATCAGACTAATTAGAGTCATGTTGGATGTTATTAAGATGCAGTGAAAAAAAAAAAAACAAATGTCCTACAGGAACTTTTCCTGCATGAGTCAGTTCTTCAGTGTTTGGCTGAAACAGACGTTTTGTATCTGAGAGTTTTTCCATACTTCTGTTTATTTGTCTGTAATTTCGTGTGTGTGTGTGCGTGTGTGTGTGCGTGTGCGCGCGCGCGCGTGTGTGTGTGCGTCCACTGAGAGCACATTTATGTCCATGTCCTCCTGCTCTGTTCAGGTTTGGAGCTGGGTGCAGACCTCTGGTCCTGGTTTGATTCAGGCTTCAGCTAATTGTGGTGGATATGGGAGGGGGGTTATCGTGACCCCCCCTCAAGCTCCGTCTTTGATGTATTAAGTGGACAGGGTACCTTGTCATTAGGGCCGAGCCTTTCATCTCTACGCCTGAGTGTGTGTGTGTGTGTGTGTGTGTGTGTGTGGTTTTTGTGGACGTTGTTCGTTGACGACAGGGCTCTGGAGGAAGTGAAAGAGGGTGTAATTTTAGATTCTCAGGAAAGAAGAAAAAAGGAAAGCGCAGTCAAAGAAGAGCTGTTTGGTTACTATTGTTTATTTACTAGCATGGACACTCGAGGCTCATTATTTCCAGGACCTGGAAAGATGAGATCCTGAGCACACAGTCGTACAGCGTTTTAATAAGGTGCAGCCACTGACGGCGCATCTTCATGAAGAGGAGACGGCAGCACAGCCATAAGCTGTCAGTCATAAGATGGGCAGGGCCTGGGTGTCTCCTAAAGGCCACTTCATGTTGATGTTTTTGTCTGAGAGTCCAGCTGACTGTATGATGTGTTCACTGTCTGTGCTGACTGTGTTGATGTGTTCACTGTCTGTGCTGACTGTGTTGATGTGTTCACTGTCTGTGCTGACTGTGTTGATGTGTTCACTGTCTGTGCTGACTGTGTGATGTGTTCACTGTCTGTGCTGACTGTGTGATGTGTTCACTGTCTGTGCTGACTGTGTTGATGTGTTCACTGTCTGTGCTGACTGTGTTGATGTGTTCACTGTCTGTGCTGACTGTGTTGATGTGTTCACTGTCTGTGCTGACTGTGTGATGTGTTCACTGTCTGTGCTGACTGTGTTGATGTGTTCACTGTCTGTGCTGACTGTGTGATGTGTTCACTGTCTGTGCTGACTGTGTTGATGTGTTCACTGTCTGTGCTGACTGTGTTGATGTGTTCACTGTCTGTGCTGACTGTGTGATGTGTTCACTGTCTGTGCTGACTGTGTGATGTGTTCACTGTCTGTGCTGACTGTGTGATGTGTTCACTGTCTGTGCTGACTGTGTTGATGTGTTCACTGTCTGTGCTGACTGTGTGATGTGTTCACTGTCTGTGCTGACTGTGTTGATGTGTTCACTGTCTGTGCTGACTGTGTTGTGTTCACTGTCTGTGCTGACTGTGTTGATGTGTTCACTGTCTGTGCTGACTGTGTTGATGTGTTCACTGTCTGTGCTGACTGTGTTGTGTTCACTGTCTGTGCTGACTGTGTTGATGTGTTCACTGTCTGTGCTGTTTATTTCCCATCCCTGAGCCTGTTCTTGTTAAGCTGCTGCTGCAAATGCTCTTTTCTTTTCGTTTGACTTCCTGCTTGTTGTTCACCCAGGTACGATACTTGTGCCCCCGGATTTATCGAACAGCGTCTGTCTGGGGGTAATCAGATGAACAGAACTTAGTGCACCTAATCGATGGAAGCAGCGCATATAAATATAAACATCATGGAGTCATAAAACACCGCGGAGTAATGTCTTGAGAGCTTCTCGTTCGATCCGTGCCCCCTCCCGTCAGGGAGGCAGAGATCTTTTCAATACTCCGGGGTTTCAGGGTGGAGGCTGGTCCATGATTTGCATTCACATCTTTCCAGATCAGATCAGTTGTGGTGTCTGTTGAGGCACCGCTTTGAGCTTTAAAAAGCTGATTCATGGAGACGCCTTCATCTTCATGCTCATTATTCTCAGGTTTTTAAAAAGATTTTCTACCAGAAATTCCCAGATTTTTGCAAAAGCAACCGGTGACTTTAAGCTGATCTGATCCAGATCTTATGTCCCAACCATCCCAATAAACATTGCTGCAGGCAGACCATAATTACTGCAGATTACACCCTCTTAATGATGAAAACAGCTTATAAAATGCTTCTAGCTTATAGGAAGTGAAGGTGAAAATGGACAGAAAGCACTGAGTGTAGTTTCTATGAATGAGCGTTTGGTCGCAGTCGACAGCTGCTCTGCAGGGGATGAAATACCAGTTTGTGTTCAGCACAAAACACTGATGTGGATAAGCAGAACCTCAAAAAGCTGCTACCACGACTGAGGACCAGTTCTTATTCACTCGTGTTTCCTCTGCTTGTGCACGATCTACATGAATGATTTTATTTTGCTTTTCATCCGACATGCTCTGGTGTGAAAAAAAAAAACAAAACAATCCATTAAGGTTGAGTTTTTCCAGGCAGTTCTCTGTTTTGGACTCGAGAACATCGCTCTAGTATGAGGGAAAGTATAATTTACAACATGCCATGTTCGATATGTTGTTTTCTATCCATTAGCTCAAAATAATTACTCCTGTCCACCACTAATTACCCTTCTTACAATGGACTGAGGCTAATGAATAAAGTTCCTACTCGTCTACTTTGCTCACAGGACAACGTTCGATCTTTCTCCCCGCCCAAATAAAAGCCCATAATTATTTATTGAATGAATTATTGTGTTTCTGTTCAATAAGAGCTAGAATGTTAGTGCTGATGTGCCAGCTGGAGATTCTTATTTAAAACGGTGGCTGTGATTTGGACACAGTGAAGAAGTGACAGCTGAGCGTCCCCAGTTAAACTCTGCTCACCCCCGTCTCACCTCGCTCCGTCATCGAGGGCCTGTCCTGTCAGAGGAGGAGCGAGCCTGAGGGCGGTCAGGCCGGCCGGCCGGAGAAACGTGACTCCGACACCTCTGGGTGACTTTGTCACATCGGTGTGTCGCCGAGGTCTCCGGGGAGCCCTGCTCCACACCATTAGAGGCGGCATTGATTGAAGCACACTGTTTTCGGTGCAGCACTTAGTTCAATCAATGACGTTTGTCCTGACCTTAACTACCTCGATGAGCTCTGCTCCCCAGCTCTTGTCAAACCGCTCTGCTGTTTTTATTGCCTGCAAACATTTGGGGAAAGAGCCATTTGAAGTGTGACAACATCTACATTTCACCGCAGCCTCTTTGAGGAATCCATTCCATTTTCAAGATCTGCCTCAGTTTCACACCCATTTCTGAAGCTATTTTACAGGTTATTTGGCCGCGTTTAAGAAAACCGACACCGTTCCCCAGACAAGTTGTCGTCCTAAAGCATTTTCTCCCTGCCATCGTCCTCGCTAACAGCATTTACCGCCGTAAATCTGGGCTCTTGGGGCTTCGGGGCGTGGTGGAAGCTCAGAGAGATCTGTGCTCTGACAGCAGCTCTGCTGAGTCAATTATCGTCTTTTAAATAAAGCAGCATCTGTCTCATCTCTCTGTCCACAGAGGAACGTCCTCATGGATGAAAGAAAACGCAGAGTCTCATCTTCTCTTTCAGCAGCAGCACACTTTACCTCCTCAGCTGTCAGATCTGAGGAAAAGAGATCTACGCTTTTTTTTTTTTTTTGGTGTTGTCTTTTTGGTATGCTAATGAGCACAGAGGTCACTGGTTTGATCCCAGCAGCCGCCCAGTGTTCCCAACTCTGATCGAGGATTTGAATCTCAGCACGTCGGTTTATTCATTTATTTTTTTTATTCCTTATATGATTTGACTCCATCAAACGTTTTAATTAGTCTAACTACACTAATGCTGTCTAACTAGTGTCCTCACATACACGCGTGTGTTAAAAAACATAAATCTCAGCCCCTGACAGATAAATATTTGATTTTCCAGCATTGTGGAGTCAACAACAGTTTGAAACCTGAGACTATCTTCTGCTGTTGGATGGTAAAAATCAGCCGTAACGTCCCTTTAATTAATTATGACTTTTTACTAATTCATGCGTCTAATCCATTCACAAACTTCTCCATCTGCTGGTTCCACTGTGCTGCTGGGACAGCTGGGCCGGCCTGTGAGTGCAGGATGGGTGGGGGTGTTTACGCCACCCGGGGTGGGACAGTAGAGCTTAACAGACATATGGTCGGGTGGATGCGACCTCTCGGAGGAGCGGAGTGACAGGATTGGACGGCAGACAGGCGATGACAGGACGGGGAGCTGGGCGTCACTGATACTCAGCAGAAACTGCAGAAGAAGAACGGTCTAATGTTTATTTCAAGGCCTCGGTGCCCTCTGTGGACGGCCAATCATACGCTTTCAAAGAGTCAGTACAAGCTAAGCCACTTCAGCAGCAGCAGTGTGGTGTGGAATAGGAAATCAGCCTGTGTGTGTGTGTTAGCAGCCAGTCTCTCTGGTGAGATGGCTGTAGCGGCCCGTCACAGCAGCCAGCTGTGATTGGAAATGATGTGCGTCTTCTGGCCCGGGGAGGGAAAGGGAAGTCGTCTCGTCTGCCGCCGCCAGCCTGACGGGAGATGACAGCTACCGTTTAGTGGGCAGGCAAAGGCAGGAAACCGTCTGCCCCTGGCTGTTACATCTCAGCAGATTTCACTGTCTCGCTGTCCTCCCTTTCCCCTCTCACGCAGCAGGACAGAGGATTTTATCGCGGGTCCCTCCCAGGTCAGCCAGGGTTTAGGACTCGCAGTGGGCAGAAACATATGAGGAGTTTTCTGTGGGGCCCGGTCACATTAAATAGACTAATCAGCCCTGACGTTGTGTCTCCTGCCTCATCCTGTGAGCAGCAGCAGGTTGACGCTCATGTCTGCAGCTCACTGAGCATCTTCTGTGAATCACGTTGAATCCAAAGTTCTGCTGTCGTGAAGAGCTCACACCTGTCTGAGCTCACACCTGTCTGAGCTCACACCTGTCTTGAGCTCACACCTGTCTTGAGCTCACACCTGTCTTTGAGCTCACACCTGTCTTTGAGCTCACACCTGTCTTTGAGCTCACACCTGTCTTTGAGCTCACACCTGTCTTTGAGCTCACACCTGTCTTGAGCTCACACCTGTCTTTGAGCTCACACCTGTCTTGAGCTCACATCTGTCTTGAGCTCACACCTGTCTTTGAGCTCACACCTGTCTGATCTGTCTGAGATCACACCTGTCTTTGAGCTCACACCTGTCTGATCTGTCTGAGATCACACCTGTCTTGAGCTCGCACCTTTGAGCTCACACCTGTCTGATCTGTCTGAGATCACACCTGTCTTTGAGCTCACACCTGTCTTGAGCTCACACCTGTCTTTGAGCTCACACCTGTCTGATCTGTCTGAGATCACACCTGTCTTTGAGCTCACACCTGTCTGATCTGTCTGAGATCACACCTGTCTTTGAGATCACACCTGTCTTTGAGCTCACACCTGTCTTGAGCTCACATCTGTCTTGAGCTCACACCTGTCTTGAGCTCACACCTGTCTTTGAGCTCACACCTGTCTGATCTGTCTGAGATCACACCTGTCTTTGAGCTCACACCTGTCTGATCTGTCTGAGATCACACCTGTCTTGAGCTCGCACCTTTGAGCTCACACCTGTCTGATCTGTCTGAGATCACACCTGTCTTTGAGCTCACACCTGTCTTGAGCTCACACCTGTCTTGAGCTCACACCTGTCTTTGAGCTCACACCTGTCTTTGAGCTCACACCTGTCTTGAGCTCACATCTGTCTTGAGCTCACACCTGTCTTTGAGCTCACACCTGTCTGATCTGTCTGAGATCACACCTGTCTTTGAGCTCACACCTGTCTGATCTGTCTGAGATCACACCTGTCTTGAGCTCGCACCTTTGAGCTCACACCTGTCTGATCTGTCTGAGATCACACCTGTCTTTGAGCTCACACCTGTCTTTGAGCTCACACCTGTCTTTGAGCTCACACCTGTCTTTGAGCTCACACCTGTCTTTGAGCTCACACCTGTCTTGAGCTCACATCTGTCTTGAGCTCACACCTGTCTGATCTGTCTGAGATCACACCTGTCTTTGAGCTCACACCTGTCTGATCTGTCTGAGATCACACCTGTCTTGAGCTCGCACCTTTGAGCTCACACCTGTCTGATCTGTCTGAGATCACACCTGTCTTTGAGATCACACCTGTCTTTGAGATCACACCTGTCTTTGAGATCACACCTGTCTTTGAGCTCACACCTGTCTTTGAGCTCACACCTGTCTTTGAGCTCACACCTGTCTTGAGATCACACCTGTCTTTGAGATCACACCTGTCTTGAGATCACACCTGTCTGCCATCCTGTGAGAAATGGATGGATAAGGACTGAAACCTGGTCATGAAAGTCAGAGATCTTTGTTCTAGACAAATCCAACATCCTCCCCACTCCAGTTGTGACGTCACGTCTACAGCTGCTGAATGTTTCTCTTCGTAGAGACCGATGGACGGTATTTTTAATTTTCCTTGTCCTCGGCCTGTCTCTGGTTCACTGTTGCTCCTTCATTAAACAAATTTTGGTCGGTACCAACCACTGCAGGGTGGGAACACCCAATAGGTTCTGCAGTCTCTGGCCCAGTCATTCAGTCATTCAGCCATCACAGTCCGGTCCTGGTCACAGTCACTCAGATCCTGATGCTGCCTGATAAACCCCCACACTGACAGGTGTCATTGGAATGAGATGATCCTTGTTATTCACTTTATCTTTAAAAATAAATTTGTATTATGGGATAAGATAAAATATTAAAAAATACTCTGTTCTTCCAGCAGAGCATTTAAAGGTTCAGGTGCTTTAGCTCAGTTTGTTCCTAAAGAAATAAACTGACTTCTCTTTGTCCTTGGGAGATAAAGTCTCCAACCCACTGTGTCCTCTCTGACCAGCCACAGTCCTGGTCCAGCCTCCTCATCTGTTCTGCTCTTTGGTTCCTGCCACATTTGGACCCGCCACTGTCGCCTGCTTTACTTTTCCTCTCCCGTGCTTCTCCATGGCAGCTGTGTACAACAGTACATTATTTATATTTATCTGGTCATAACCCTGTACCACCACTTTGGGACCCACTGGCTGAATGGCTAACTCCAGTTTATTACATCTGTGCCCTCATTCTCCCAGTTATGGCCACCATTTCATTTCTGTTCTGGCCTTCAGGCAGAGTGGACTCTGGACCAGGAGCGTCTCTGCTGATAAGCTGCATCAAAGTTGATGCTTGCTGATGGCAGCAGTAAAAAAACACGGAGCTTAAACAAATAAAACGAGTATGAATTCTCATGTTTTGCATTGACATTGACCCAAAATGGCAGAAAGGATTTTTAGGATCTTGGTCCCCCCCTCTGTGAACCTGTGGCGTCACTTATAGAAGAAGTGCCATCTTTCTGTCATCTTCACTCAGAGAAAAGAACTTCCACACCGACATGTTCACACACGACTGTGCACGTGGCTGTGACGTCATTGCCTGGCAATAAAATGATCGGCAAGAGCGAAAAATCGGCCGATCCTGGTCAGTCGGTGCATCTCTAGTGTTCAGTCATGTTAAAGTCCGTTCGATAGAGATATATACCAGAATCCTTTGCTGCTGTTGGAGCTTTTCTGTTCAGTTGGGAATGTCATTCCTGCTTATTCTCCCCTGGAAAAACAAAAATAGAAAATCAAAAACAGACGGAGAAATATTTGTAAAAACCTGAAGGAAAGTTGCTCCTCCAGGAAAAAGTACTTTTCATCACAAAATCGTCTCTGGAGCTCTTGAACCCTCAGAACCGCAGGACGTCCGAGGGCAGATTTTGTCCTTTGAGCTGACGTCTCCGATTCTGATTCCTTCCAAAGACGGTTTGTAAATATTTTCGTGCCGACGAGTGAGTTTGGTTTGGTGCATGGAAGACACAGAGAATTGATTCATGAGTGTGGCGGAGGCAACGTTTGGCTAAACATTCATGTGGTGGCGAGCTGACATTTCTAATGTTTGGCTCTCATGCACAACAATGCACACATTACACTGCTCTCATTTTTGCGACGGCGTTCTCCACATTCCTCCTCCGAGGCTGCTGTGCCGGACCACAGGGCCCGCTTCTTGTCCATCAAAGAGTCACTTCATGACATTCTTGCATCGTAGATCCACTCGGTGCTGCTGATTTATTCATCCTCCTGTTACTGTTTTGGAAAGTAGGCCGAATATTGAAGCGGGACAAATCGACAGGGCATGTCTTTGATCAAAGACTTTTATTCACGGAATGGAAAACTCGCCTCGTATTGTTCGAGAGACACGTCACTTTCAATACAAACATTTGTCTCAGTTTTGTGAGGACACACAGTTGTGGTAAATGGCAAACAAAAGCTGGTGTAATGTCTCTAGTCCAGCGTTTAGTCTGGTTCGCTTGCTGCCGCTTATTTTACTCCTGAGTCCCTCTAATGGACAACAGTGCAGTTTGGGTTCACATGAATCCTCAGTAAACTGCACTGCAGAGCAAACAAATCATGATCCGCTCAGTTTAAACAACCAGCATCAATTAAACCCAATCAGGAGCACAGGTTCACTGTCAAACAAGTTTCCATTTCTTTGTGGCGTGGATATACACCGTGGTCAGTTTATTAGGTACAGCCTAATGCAACAGCCCTGCAGAAAATCCTCTTTCCAGTTTTTGGTCGTCTGTTGTCAGCTTTGCGTTTGCATTAAATTCACGGCATGATACTGTAATTACAAAATGTTGCAACTAGACAGAGAAGAGTTTTCTGCTGCGTTTTAGATTGACCCAGATTAGACCACTTGCTCCTGTGGATTTTCACCTGTGTTGATTTAGGGAAACTAAAACTTCTGGGTTCACGTTGGGAGAGACTCACGAGCCGCTGTGAAAAACAAAAGTGCTCTGGAGGAGAGTGAAGGGAAATAAAAGTTGTGCGATCTGACAGCGGCTGAGCCTGAGCTGACAGCGCACACACACACACACTTAATGGGATTTGTTGACAACAAAAACACAGTAGATTTTAATGAAAATGTTCCAAAGCTACACACACCCAGAGGAGCGTCACTGTAGATATAAACACATCTGCACTGTGCCTGTAGGACTCTTATCGGCTCCTATATGTACAGTACACACCCCCCCTCCCTCCCTTTGTTACTGGGGGAGGAGCATACTCTGTTTGGGCCCCTCCAAGGTCGGGGAGGTCAGGTTTTAATGGGCTCTCCCGCCCTGCCCATGTCAGCGAGAATCTCTCTCTCTATTTATTGTCTCGGCCGACTGGTTATTTCTCCGGGGCAGAGCTGGCATCGAGCCTTATTACCTCATACCACTGCAGAGAAGGATTTTACCCTTTCTCTTTTGCACGTGAGGCACTTTCCTGACAACAGCCTGATCCTGGGATGTTGTAGCATGAACTGAAAGAGGGATCTGTAAATTATAATGGATCTTTACCAGAAAGAATGAATCACAATCACAGTTGGATTTATTGCTAACTTGACTTCCTGTACAGTCGCTCTCACTGTGTTTGCACCAATTACGGTTATTGCACGTGGACGGATATTGGACTGGGGCTTGTTCTCAGTGTTCTGTTGTCAGACAACATGGATTAGTGTTTGTGTTCCTCAGTGTGATGGCACGAGGGAAGAAACTGTCCTTGTGCCTGGTTGTTTTGGCGTACAGGGACCAGAGTTCAGTTTGTGATCCAGATGTGAGGGGTCTGCAGAAATCTCGGTCTTCCCTCTGACCTGTGAGCTGTACGGGTCCTCGATGGAGGGCAGGTTGGTGATTCTTTCTGCAGCCCCAGTTGTCCGTTGGAGTCTGTTCCGTCTGAACAAAACCAGTTCAGTGATGAATGAGCCGACAACAGACTCAGTCATTCCCCTGTA
The DNA here is from genome assembly GCF_900324485.2 of Mastacembelus armatus. NCBI lineage: Eukaryota > Metazoa > Chordata > Actinopteri > Synbranchiformes > Mastacembelidae > Mastacembelus > Mastacembelus armatus. The sequence continues at coordinate 1,551,646 of NC_046654.1, read as the reverse complement.
GAGCTGTACCACCTCCTCAGTCAGGTTGGACTTCCTGAGCCACTTCAGGTCCTGGGAGATTGTGGATCCCAGGAACTTGAAGGTCCCCACTGTTAATACAGTGCTGCTGAGTACAGTGAGGGGAATTTGAGGGTGTTATTTCTCTGATATGAGCAGAAACATGACTTATTGGTGTGTGACTGCCTGTTTCTGTAGCAGAAATATCAGTGTAGTTTTCCTGCGTATGAATCTTTTTCATGTTTTGTGGCCTTAGAGGGAAAGAACTATGAATAATAGATGTTAGATGAAGTCGCTTGTGAAGTACAAGAATAAATATTGTTCCTGCTTTAACATTTTAGGCTTGTCATAGATTGATTCTTCTGCAAATTTCATCAGGTTCTTTTAGTGTCAATAAAAAAAGAAGTCTCATTTAAAGGAAGAGTTTAACATTTTGGGAAATCTGCTGATTTAGGGTTGATTGGACTCTTATTTGTGTAAATATAGAGAGAGAGCCTGGACACAGTTATCACAGGGCTGAGCAGGTGGATAAATAGTTGACATGTCCCTTCCTCTGAGACACGTTTCTGTTTGTGTCGATTAGCAAGGTTCACAGCCAGGCTAGCAGTTTCCCTTTGCTTCCAGTGTTTATGCTAAGCTAAGCTAATTGAATGTTGCCCCAAAATGTGGAAATATTCCTTTAAGACTTCTGTTTAACTTTCTGTTAAACCAACTGATTTCTCATTAATGCTTCAGTCTTTCACATGTAAAAAGCTGCACTGCTTTCAAAACACACATGCACAGAGGAGCCAGTTTTATCTTTGCAGCAGCTGATTCCACGTTTTCCCAGTCGTCAGATGACTGGACTGATGAAAACAGCAGCCTTCACGTCTCCCTCTCGCCCCTGCAGCCCCGTGGCCGAGCTCGGTGCCGGTCGGGGGGGTTTAGTATCTAGGAGGATCAGGATTGTTGCTGACATGAAGAGCTGTGAGTCGGGATAATGTGGCTGCGTTTGAAGTGTGGATGATGGGTGATCCTGCAGCACCAGGACTACACAGCCCCATTCATCCTCCAGATCACACTCTCTCTTTGTTTTTTGGAAGGGGGGTGGAGGAGGGCGGAGAGGACAGGAGGTGTCAGCAGACTGATGCTTCCTTTTAATTTAGCCAGAGGGACTTTAGTCATTTTTCTTCCTGCTCTCCTCTGGTCTTTTCCTTCTCCACAGATCATGCTGAAATGAAATGCAGCTCAGGATTAGAAGATCACTGAGAATCCTCTTAAACCTTCGTTCTGCCTCCTCTGTCGTCCTGTCTCAGCCTTTCTCCTTCTCCTCGTGTCTTACCCCTCGTGTCTTTCTTCATGTGCACGGTCTCAGGCTTTAACTCCCCTCTTCCCTCCTGCTGCTTTTCTCCATCAGTGTCCTTGTCGCTCAGCCTCCTCCCGACCTCCTTCTTCCTCTTCTAATCTCAGCCTGTTTGTCTTTCTCTGCCTCCTTTTCTCTTTTTCTCCTTCTGCTGCTGAATCTCTGCTGCTGTTCATCGTTTCTTTTAGTAAAACCCAGGTAGCAAGTCTGACACTTAGCAACGTTAGCTTTGTAGTTGTTTGGCTTCATAACAACATATCTACAGGTCTGGGCTTGTTCCTGTTACAGTTCTGGTGCAGCTGTGAACATTATTCTCCCACCAATGGCTTCAGTGCAACAAGAGGCAAATACACATCTAAATGTCTGTGTTTATAATCATCATAAAGATGTTTGTCCTACTTTTTTTTTTTTAATGCATCAATATATTTGAGACGTGTATCTTTAGTATGATCCTCTGAGTTTGGAGCTGAGCTGTACAGATTTGTCGACAAGGACACAATCCAGGACCACACCGGGCTCATCCTTTAATATCTCTCAGCCTCGTCCCTTCAAAAGGCCGTCTCCTTCACCTGTTAGCGTTCACTCCTGCAGGGCGCGTGTTCTCACTTTCTTTGTGCTCTCTCTTTTCTTCTTTGGTATTAGAGAGACTCAGCAGTGCAGCAGATTATTCTCCTGACCACATCACACAGACTTGCCGCCACCCAGAGACAGCGATGCGTGGGAGGAGGAGGAGGAGGAGGGTATTTCGGTGTATTTCTGAAGCAGCAGGGGAGGGTCGAAGGGTAAATGTGGGGTCAGGTTACCTGTCTGTGAGGACCAGGAGACAACGTGCTGATAGAGTTTACAGCTCGCGGGCATGACGGCGCTGGATTCCTCACAGATAGATCAGACCTCTGCTGTGCTGTTGTTCTTCCCCAATTTGTCTCGACGCCGCCGGTGTTTGCCAGAGGAAATGTGATTTGGCATCTTCTCAGACGGCTGCTCAGCACGCCGCTGTGAGCAAACACGAGCGTCCGCGCTGTGACGCCAGATGAGGGGCTCACAAGTCGCAACGAGTCAGGACGAGCAGCTCCAGCAGAAATAGCTTTGAGTTGAAATATTTCTGACCTGCAGTCGATGAAGAAAAGGGTCAAATTCATGTTTGTTTGTGTGTTGGAGGTTAATTCACATCATTAGACATGAGGTTTTAGATAAACTGACTCTTTGTGGCATTAACATGACAAACTTTCTTTGTCCAACTAATTTATCACCAAAGATCTACTGATAACTACAGATCTGTGTGAATAAAACTTTTATCCTCTACCCACCCAACGCTGCCTGTTCCTCATCCCTTCCCCTCTTCTTTCAAACCATTTCTTCCATCAGCCTTTGGCCCGATCCGTCCTCCTCGTCTCTCCTCTCTGGAGGTCCGAGGTCTGTTCTGGGGGTTTTACTTTTGGAAAGCAGCAGCAGCGTCTTGGACGAGAGAAAAAAGATGTTCGGGGAATCCTGTTTCTGTATTGACGTGCAGGCAGAGCCGGATCATCGAGCGACTGAGCTGCTGCCAAAAAAACCTCCGGCTTCTGTCAGAAATAGTTTCTCACCGTGCGCAGGCTCATCAGGGAGGCGATCTCTGTTTTCCTTTAGAGTTTGGAAGTTTTGTGAATGTCCTGCAAGTCTTGGCTGCCTTCTCTTTTCTAATGAGGTGATGTCAACCACTTCCTCTTACTCCGAGTGACACAAACCACTTTGGCCTTCAGCTGTTTCCACTGATGAAGGCCAGACGGCTGCAGATTCTGTGTGTTCTGTTAAAGAGGACACACCTCATTTAGTTGTAAATTTACCGTTTGTGTATTTCTAATAATGATCACGGGGAACCTCAGTGAAACTTCATCAACAAACCTTCAAAGAAAAATGTCCCTGTTGTATTTGTTCATTTTCCTCTTTGTCTCGTCCCCTGAGTCAGTTTTTGTCTTTTGTTGGGTTTTCATCATGGAAAGGAATTTGTTCATCAACCCAGACAAATGAACTCTGAGTGAAAAGGACAAGCTCAGCTATTCAATCAGGACTGTGGTGATGGAATATTTAAGGAGCCCAGGGTGCTCAGCCCTTAACAAATGGAAAATCCTTCATTACTTCTCTGTAATTTGTGGCGAAGTCTATGCATACGGGTTCTCCTCAGGATGCATGAGACGTTTGGTGTCCTGTTTACTCAGACGTCTTTTGTTTAACGTGTTTCTGTCTCATTTTCCATCGAGCACTTTAATATCAGAGAAGTCAGCTTTTGTACTGAGCTGACACAGCTCCTCATCTACTCGTACACTGACAATTAGTAAGTATGATCCAGGAAATCTCAAATCTTTAAACACTTCCCAGCCCAACATGAAACTCTGGTATCCTGAGCTCAAGTCCAGACCAGTATCTTTTATCACCTGCCAACCTCCTCCTCCTCCTCCTCCTCCTCCTCCTCCTCCCTCTCCCTCAGTCTTTGTCAGTCAATAAAAGGACAAAACCTGGAAAAGTAGAATCAAATCTCAAACGTTAAAGTTACCTTGAGGTCTGAGCTCTGCAGATTCTTCTGCACAATCACAAAGAGCGTTTTATGGCTTTGATCAAATTAGTGAGCATAGATATATCGAAGCCGTGGCTGAATAATAACTCGGTAATTGCTCCCTCCCCCTCCTCTCTCCGGGGTTGGACGGGTCTTATCAGCACTTGGTCTCGCTGCCTCCCGGAGCCCCCGATCTGTCCCTGAGCTCGTCTCCGTCTTATCTCCCCCTCGCACTTCACAGAGGGGAAGTTCTTAGAGGGCTGGGCCCGACAGATAGCGGCTGGCCTGTCTCTTCGCTCAGGAGCGGCTTCTTTTTTTAAGGCTGCAATCTGCAAACTCAAATGGCTGATTATCCCACACCTCTTCAGCTGCGCAGCAAACACACCCTTCACTGTCTGAGGATGGGTGCACCTGTCCGTCCTTAATGAAACGGGAAAGCCGCCTGCGGACTCACGTGGCGCCTTTCAAGCTGCCGCCCTGTTTGGGAGTTTGAACTTGAGGAAGGAGGACCTCTGTGAACATGTTAAAGTTAAATGACTCCTATAAACCTGCCTCTTTAAGATGTGCCTTTCCATCTTTGCTGCCTTGGCTGCTGTCTGATGTCTGCAGGCAGCCAGGGAAGAGTTGCACTTTGTTCCCAAACATCTAATCAAGGTGATAGATCTTTGGAGTGAGAGCTGATGAAGTCCTGTTGGTTTTCTTCTGCTGTCGAAACTTATTTCTGCTCCTCAAAAGAAAATCTTTTGTTTCTTTATCAAAGTCGATCAGATTTTCCTTGAACTGTGTGCACACATGGGGGTTTCAAATGCCTCTTTCTTTTATCAGCACATTAAAACGTCTCTTGTCTCATCTTTGCAATCAGCTGCATCTGAGAAAGACGCAGGTAAAAGCGAGAGAGAAGCGCGTCTCAGGCTGCACAGCGTGAAAAATGCAAATTTCCATTTCGGCATCTCCCCGTTTTCAAAATAGAGAGTGTTGCAATCTAGAAAGCATATCGTAATTGAAAAGAAAATGTGTTAAGGTAGAGCCGCTTAAACACGAGTTAAGCCTATTAACGTCTTATCAGAAGTCACGGTGCGTTTTATTTGCCGATTAACCCCCGACGGAAGATGCTCCGTGGAGAGGAGTTTCAGCCGGATGTTGCTGTTTTTTCTGGTCAGCTGCTTTTTCCCCGTTTTATCCCTCAGGGCCACAGAAGCTGCTGTGAAAACTGTGAGTTACAGCAAATTTTCTAAGTGATTTTTGTCTCTGACAGATGATGCTGCTGACAGCGGGGAGCTGGACCTGAGCGGGATAGATGACAGTGAGATAGAGCTGGTATGTACCGTGAGCTCCGCTCTGTCTACATGTTTTCAAAAGCTCCTAAAATGCACATGTAAAGAAAAGAAAAGAAGCAGTTTACATGGTCTCTGCTGTAAAGTCAGTGTTGAGGCTGTTTCTTAGTCAGCAGGTTGTGTCACTGTGTCACGTGTCAACACATTGTGATGAAATTCAACTAAAACTTTGCTCGTGTGTGTGATTGTTGCTGCACATCCCCAAGAATCTCAGAACATCGTGAGAAGGGATTTTTTAAAAATGTATATTATAATCAATACATTTTTCATAATCCCTGCACTCACTGAATGAAAACTGCAGCAGCACCTATAATGGAAATATTATTGCTGTTTATTGCTGCTTTGTTTTGGTGCCTGGTTGCTTCGTTTTGACTCTCACTGATGATTTTGGCTCATATGTGGTTTATGAGGCTGAAAAGACATTTATTTATTTTATTTTTTTTACACAACTTGCTGAAGGGTGAGGTAGAAGTGCTCACACTGTCCTTTAGTTAACAAATACGCTGTATTTCCAGCAGTTAATAAATCACTTCACACACAGAGAAACATCACGTCACGCTCGATGTAAACAACCATCACATTTACAGACTCATTTCCTACTTCAACCTTGACCTGATGTAATACTTGTAATAGTTGTGCACACAGTTTTCCTGCCTCCAAACACAATACGTTAATGTTTATGTTATATTTGCAAATCTCTTTTACAACTACAGTGTTTTAACTATCAAAGTGTCCAAAGCTTCTGAAAACAAGACCCAAGTTGTAATAAAGTAGAATAATCCTTTGCTTCGTAACCTTTAACGACCTGCAGGGGATTTCACCTGTGCATGTTAGAAGAGTAGCGTGTTTTTGACATGTTGACCACGGTTCTGTGTTTGCTGGACACATGAAACCATGAAAACAGTCACTTCATGTTTCCACCAATGAGGAATCTGTTTCAGTGGGTCAGTGTCTAAAATATACTAATCACTAAAGTTAATCTTAATCATACACAGCACAGAGTCACTATTTGTCTTGTGTTGCATTTTTCTAATACAGACCAGGTGTTGATATCACTATTATTAATTATTGAGCTGGATTTTACTGCCAATAGACTGTGGGAGATGTGATCAGTGTTTTTCCTCCCTCTCTACAGTATCTGCTGAGTGAAAATGAAATCAAAGTCAAGACGGCGCTCTGGATGGCAGAGAACTCGGACTACCTCAAGGAGCAGAAAGGTACTTTCATGATGCAGCTTGATTTCTGTGCTCGTTGTGTTTCAAGATAGAATTTCACTTTCTTGTGTTTGTAGTGTCAGGTCTGTCCCAAAATGCACCTTTCAGGATTTTATCAGACTCTACCTGCACCCACCTGCGTTCAGTCCGTGGTGACTGTGTGTGGGATGAGATCTCACAGCTGGAAGGTCCTGGATTTAGAAACCTCTTTTTTTTCCATTTGTTGTTGTTGTTGTTGCATGAACCCCAAGTATCGGGTCCGGTCGGAGACGCCCAGAGTGTTTTTTTTTTTGTTTTTTTTTTTGTGGTTTAAAATAACGCCTGGTTTTTACTTTCAGAGAAGGAGGCCAAGATAGCGAAGGAGAAGGAGCTCGGCATCTACAAAGAAAAGAAGGTAAAAAGTTAAGGGTGGCCTTGTTTGTTGGCACTAACATGTTTGTTGCACAGTCGGAGAGGAAAAGTCTTATAAACAGTCGATCAATCAGGCTGAAAACAGGCAGCCAGACTGTAACAGAGGATGTTATCTGTAACCTGTCCAAAAAATCCACCCATTCCCACCCACAGCTCCATCATTCATCCTTAGCCGACTTTACTCAGACTGTTTGTTCTTAGGCTGAAATAGTGTTTCCCAAAGTTTCTTTGGCTTCTGACTCTCAAGCTGCTCATTGGAGACTCAGCTTGTCTCAGGACTGAAATTGATCTTTTGAGTAATTGTTTGAAACCAGAGGATTTTGAGACGGACATTTGAGAAGCAGAACCAGGAAGTTGGATAACAGACAAATCAACTCAGCAAAATTAAAGAGTTAATTAGGTATTGGCAGTTTGTACAGACAGAAAAGAACTGAGGAACCGGTTCCCTCACATTTCCATTACTGGTTCTAACTAGCTGGACTAACTAATGAGACATGCAGCCTCCTCGTAGCACTGACCCAAGCAGCTGCTCACCGCTGGATAAATAAATAACACGAAGGACGTTGTCGTTATGATCGTGCAGGACAAAGTTAGCAGCACTCTGCTACTTCTGAATGGTTGGAAATGAGCTAATTCATAACGTCCTGAGATGGATGATTGGGGTCGGATCTCTGTGAACTGAGAAAAAGGATTTTGAAGTTTAATTGCCTGAAATCAATCCTGAAGAAACTTACGAGATGTTGTGTGAAATGTGTGTGAAAGTTCTTAGTAAATAGAAGCTGCTGATCTGTAGCCACAGTTTGGAGCGAGGTCAAGGTTAATGTGGAATGATTGGAGCTGGGTGATAACCCCAATCTGCTGCGTTAATTGTGATAAATGGCCGATTACATAAATGTGCTCTGCTGAACGTTTGCTGGCAAAAACATCCCTTTGGTGCTCTGACATGACCGACGCTCATTTTTACAGGGAAGGTCCCTCCAACCTGCAGCCGAAATAGAAAAACGTTTGACCTTCGTCTGCTCAGAAACTGTCGGAGAAAAGTTTGATCGAGTAGAATCGGTGACCTGTTTGTGATGTGGCACATGTGCAGTCAGACTGGGGTGATGACCTTCAGTATTTGGGATGTAAATTTTACCACTTTGTCCAAGAAAGAAGAAAGAAAATGGGTGAATTGACATGAAATTTGGTTCAGACACTGAAAATTCCCAGAATCTTGATAAAAATGGTCATAACCTGATTTTTTTTTTTTTTTTTTTTTTTTTTTTGAAATCTACATCATCATCAGATCAAATATGTTTAATTAATTGAGTTTAATGGTTTAAGATTTGGGATCACCAAATATTCAGCAGCTTATTTCAACTTTTTTTTTTTATTTGTCATTTGAACAGCCCAGAGGCCCCGCGAAGAGACGACCCCCGATCCGGGCCAGCACCGCTGACGAGGCCATCGAGAAGATGCTGGAGCAGAAAAAGATCTCCTCCAAGATCAACTACGACGTCCTGAAGGACCTGAACGTCAAGCCCGGCACCAGTCCAGCTCGCAAGGCCGAGTCACCGAAGCCACAGCCGTCTGCCGCCAAACTGACTGGACGCAACCACAAACCAGCACCAGCACGAGCTCAGCTGAGCCTCAGCACGCCGCTCAGCACCCTGGGAAAAAGGTTGGTGGGCCGCATGTTTTATACTTGGTGCTTTTATCAGGGTTTGTGTCCTGGATTGTTCCATGACACTCTTCAGCAGTGAGTGTAGGAAACAATTATTATCCATAGAGATCCTTTTCCAAATTCACTATTGCCATTGCACCAACATCCATCATCTTAAATACAAACGTAAAGAAATAATCCTCTGCTGCATTGATCATCATTTAATCCGACTCAGCCCTTTGTGTCAAGCAGTAAAAAATGTTCTTAATGTTCTGTGACTAGAGAAAACAATGAAAAATCCTGCAATACCCAGGATGCATTGCGCAGTGGGCTGTCCCCTTGTTAGCTCCACTACCTGTCATGTCAGCCATCAGCACAGGCCTGATAAACAGCAGCTAAAGTACATGAATCCATATTTAATTATGCCTGGGCCTCCTGTCAAACCATTAAATAATCTTCAGTGCAAACAACAGATGCTCGACTGAATAAAGGCGAGATGGATGGAGAGCGTTTATCCGTTCTTCCTCTGCCACTGGGGTCAAACCCACCCGTTTTTTGGGTTGTTTTTTTTTTTCTGGCATGCGATGGTGGATCCGCTCCCCGACGACGAGGCGGCACTTCTCCTGCCTCTCACAATAATCACCTGCGACAGGAGGACAGATGCTCGGCTTTTTTCTCTGCCAGGATTTGTCCCCGGCTGTTTCTCTCTCTCTCTCCCTTCCCTTCACGACACCCATTCACAGGACTGATCCGCACCAAACCTTTCAGACGGATTTAATGGGTTTTCTGCAGCACGGAGAAAAGCTGAGGGGGTTTTCAGTTTGTTTGGTGTTGGGGGAAATTGGTTTCCTATGGCTCAGTTTTTAAACCTTTTCCAGCTCTTAGGTACCATCTTAAAGGTCTCTAGGAGTCCTATAGGAGCAGCTGATTAGTGAATAAGACAATATACCCCCCCCCCCCCCCCCCTCCAGCCCCAGGGTTATTTGAGCTCCAGTCGTCTGGCTTCTGTTTACTAGGCCTTTGTAAACCTTGTCCTGGACTCCAGTTTGATCAGTCTGCTGTTTACTGCAGTCGGGAGTCGAATAAAAAATATTTATGAAACACAAATGGGTTTGTCACTTGGCTCGCTGCACACTGACGGGATGTAAACACAGATTAAACCAGGAGAACAAATGTATTGCGGAGCCAGACCAAAGCCTGCGAGAGCAGACGACAGGTCATGGAAATAAAGACGGAATAAAGGGAGTGGAGCAGGAAGAGACGCTGCCTTTAACGTGACCCCGTCAGAGGCGTAATGGTAACGATGATTTAAAGGCTTCAGGCTCCTGTGGCTCAGCAGCTGAAGTTTATCAGCTCGGATGGAAAAACAACATCTATAAAAACTCTGAGATTCACAAAGAATCGATAAATGGAAATGGGGGAAAAATGAAAACAGAAATACCTAAAAAATAAAAAAATACTGATAAACAACAAATCAGCTGATCGACTGACAGATTCTGATTGATGACACAAATGATTTCCCCTTTTAGAGGACGATCATGTGATGCTTTATTGATCATTATAAGGAAATTAGTGTTGTGCTCCTGGCCCTTCACAGGGGGTCAGAGGTCACCTTCAGCACACTGTCCGTCAGCCTGATGAGGCTGTTTTATCTCTAACTCAGCGTTTATATTTTTCCAGTTCTACAAATATGAACATCCATCCATCTTCTTCCACTTATCTAAGGCCGCGTCACAGGGGCAGTAGCCAAAGCAGGGATGAACATTTTTAGCTTTTTGTTGGTTGGACAGAAGATTTCTTTGTCATTTTAAGGAATAAACCAAGATTCCTGTGTGTTAATTGTCAGTCAGCATATGTTCCTTAAAACTGGTCCGTCCTGGTCCGTCCTGGTCCGTCCTGGACCGTCCTGGACTGTCCTGGCTCCCACAGTAAGTTAACCGCAGTGTTTGTCAATGAACCGAGGGCTGCTGGATCTGAGTCGCTCCAGTTGGCTAATGGCTGCAGCTAATACGGCGAATCTCTTCCATGGAAAGCCGACGTGCTCCGTGAATGGAGGAGCACCTTTGGGTGTTCTGGCTTCACTGGCACACGCCCTGTCTGTGCTTTTTAAGAATGGACGTGCTCCTGTCTCGTCAATGAATCATTGATGGTCGTCTGTGATTTGAATTATTCATCCCTCACTTTCTTTCACTTTTCTTTCTTTTCCTGAATGGACTCTTGCTCCATCCATTTATCCAGAAATCGCTGAACTCTGCACTTTGTCACGTTGAATGCACAACAATGTTTTCGACCCCTGCGGTTTTTCAGTTCGCAGTAGCTCTACCCACAAGCCATTAGTAAGAAGAAATGCCCCGCAGGCTAGCAGGCAGCACTCTCCTGTTCTCTAATAGCATGTCAGTGGCAGCTTTGCAGCTTTGGAAGGAAAAAATCAGAAGGGAGACAAAAAGCATCTCAACCAGCGACCGTTGAGCGCAGAATGGTCCCTTTCAGCCCGGCGGTCGAGGAGCAGACCGTTGCTCCGGCCCTGAAAAGGTTGTTGTGCTGGTTATTGAAAAAGGGGAGAGGCCTGGTGTCGGGGAGACTATGAAAGTGCAGGAGAAGGCCCGCTGACACTGCACCCATTGTGCCTTGTTTCGCAGCCTCGCTGAGGAGCTACACTGAGGCATTGTGCTGCTCCGACCTCCCCTCCCTCTCCCAGTGTCTCCTCCAGGCTGCTCCCACAGCTCCACTGGAGGGTTTTGCTCTTGTTGGTTCAGGCTCAGTTTTAGATCCTGAGTTTTTCTCTTCTTCTCCTCTTCTCTTCATTATTTCCTCTGTCCTGCAGCTTTTTGCTTTTCGCTGCCTTGTTCGCTTCCTCTTGTGTATTTTTTTTGGCTCATAGATCCTGTTTGGATTATTTACAGCTTGTTTTTACTGTTACTGGGCCTGCATGTTGTCGTCCTTTACTGTATTTCTGACACGGGTTTGATTATCTGGTCTGTGTGAGTATTGTTGAAACCCGACTTCCAGTGTTTCAGCGTTTTAGCTCGCCATCATGACAGAAACGCACAAACCTGGTTCCATGTTCTTTTAGCCTGCAGATGTGTCTGTGGGCTCCAGGCTCAAGCTGAATGGGCTGTTGTGGACAAGTCTGTGCAGACACTGCAGTGTTGGAGTCCACAGTCGGATCATTATAGAAAGTGACTGAGTCACGACTGGAGTCTGGGCCGTCGGTCTTGCAGAGAAAACCAGTAAAATGTGGCTGTGAGGACTGATTGTATAACGTGGGCTTCTACAGTTTACAGCTGTTGTCTCCTACAGATGTGACATGTTTCCTGAAAATGAACTGCTGGTCTCTGGTTTGGTTCAGGAGCAGCCCTGTGTGTGTGTGTGTGTGTGTGTGTGTGTGTGTGTGTGTGTGTGTGTGTGTGTGTGTGTGTGTGTGTGTGTGTGTGTGTGTGTGTGTGTGTGTGTGTGTGTGTGTGTGTGTGTGTGTGTGTGTGTGTGTGTGTGTGTGTGTGTTATTCCCAGTCACAGTGTGTTTTCTTTTATTACTGCTGAGACTAAATAAAGTCAGTTTGTTAAAATGCTCATTAATGTGTGAGGTGTCTCGTATTAAAGCTTCAGGTCCAGTCTGCCTTCTCTACCTCAGCACATCTTTCCTTCACCTTCTGCTTTTCCTGTCTCCTCTTCTTTCTCCTCCATTTCCTCCCACTTTCTTTTCCATCCTCCAAGTTTCTCTCTCTCTGCTTCATCCCACTTTTTAGCCCAGTTTATTTTCCCCTCATGTCCTCTATTTTCTCATCTCCTATCTAATCTTTGGTGTGCGTGCGTGCGTGCGTGCGTGCGTGCGTGTGTGTGTGTGTGTGTGCGCCTTCATCAGCATCAGCTCCAGGCCTGTTGTGTCACTCTGCACCATCAGGTCTGCTCTGGCTTTGGGCTTTTGTGGCTCACTAACAAGTTCTTTGTCTTTCTTGTGCTCTCTGTTGTTTTTTCCCTTCCCTGTTTTGTCTCTTTCATCTTCTCTCTTGATCTTTCCGCTGGTGTGTTTGCACTTTAGAGACACGGTGTAAATTTGCCTCCGTGCTCAGACACATTTGATGGCAGGACTAAAACTAAGCAGTGAAAATGGTGGTGAGAGAGTTTGGAGTAAACAGAAAGCAGCTGCAGCTGTTATCACTCTGACATCTTGTTAGGTTCAAAGGTCAGGGTGGATTTTTTTTTTTTTTAGTTTTCATCAAACCGATGCTTCAGGTTTTGGGGATTTTCCCATCATGCTTGTGTTCTGATCTGTTGCTGTTCCCTTCCACAGGCTTCTGTTACCTGCTGCTCACTGGACTGGACTTCCTCGATCGATACTTGTTTAGTGGAGTCATTTACTGCCATTTGGATAAAATCCTGCTCAGAACCTAATTGACTTTTACTTTACTGTTGCGGGAACATTTCTGGCTTCTCTCTGAAGAATTTTGGCCAATTGCATCGATTGTTAAAGTTGAAATCGAGACGTTTTTACTTTGGTTTATCGACAACCTAGGTTTATTCCTTTTGGCCACCCGGAGGGCTGAGCTGTAAACTAAACGCTGATTATCTCCTTATACGGTTTTTGTAGTGAAACCACTGCCTGTTTCTGTCTGTTCACGAGGAGCAAAGTCAACATTTAAAGTTCTTTCAGGTCCAGGTCCTGGTTTAAAGACGGACAAAAGTACCTTGTTCACCAGAGATCAGTGTCTTCATGTAGTCAATGTTTTTGTTTTCTGCAGCTTTAATGTTTCCTTGTGCATAATTATTGCTGGTTGACCTGTCCTCGAAGGGACCTTTATAGTCCTGAACAGGTGGAACGTCCAAAGAAAAGCATTATTCTGTCTGGTAGAACAGTTTTTTTTTCCATCAGCTTTCCTGGACTTGTGTCCTCGGTGAACTAATTCACGTCTTTTGCTGTCTGAGCATCAGATCGTCTTTGCTGCAGATTATGTTTGTCCTCAGTGTCTCTGCAGCTTGTCTGTTTCTCTCACGTCTTTTTTTTTTCCTCCTGTTATCTCATCTTTACGTCACTCCCATTGACCCTCCCTCCCTCCCTCCCTCTCCTGCTGTGTATTCCTGCTAACTCGGCCTTCAGAGGCCAGCGGGGCCCTGCTGTACTCACGGTCCTGGACAGTGTTTGGGTTCAGAGGACTCATTCACTTCTTTCTTTTTCCACCCCCCCTCCTTCTGTCTCTCCACCTCCTGCCAAACAGACCCTCCCTGTTCCCTCCATTCCTGCTGCAGGATGGAAAAGCAGTCTTCCAGAAATAGCCCAGATAATTGCCCTCCAGTGATATTTTTCCTCCTCTCAGTTCTCTTTGCTTTCTTTACTCCTTCGTCTGTGCTTTCCTGAATGTGCCTGATCCCAGAGCTTTATGGGGAAAGGAAAGAATTCCTGACTGCCTTGTTTTCCCTCAGAGGGATTGGAGCCAGGGAAACCATTCTGGTCTGTGTTGGTTTTCCTGAAATGTAAATCGGACCCGACGACTTGAGCCAGAGCTGGAGGAAATCTGGGCACCTCAGCAGTTTTCTGGCCAGATGTGGCTGCTGCCACGGCTTCTCTGAGGTCGAGATGGAGGGAGAAAAAGGAAGTAGTTTTCATGTTGTTTTTTTTTAGAGCAGGTGTCATGAGAAAGTCAAAAGGTCACCTGTGAGTTTAAAAACACAGAGGAAAATGTGGCCCCTCCGGTTAAAGCTGTGAAAGGGGAGGAAGGTGGGGTCGGACTCTGCAGTTTCAGGTCTTCCTGCCGTGCTCGCTCGATCGAACAGGATGTTTTTCGATCGTTAAACGACCAGCTGTGTTAGGGGAGGGTGTATAATTTGTCTGTGGTTTGCAGCCCCTCCCTGTAAGCCTCTGATCTCCCAGCACTCCACCTACCCTTCCCCCTGAAAACTGGGACCGGCGGAGGTTAGCGCCAGCCAGGCGGGCAGAGGGGGTCATGGGTGGTACCAGGCCCAAGCCTCCCACCTTCCGCCCTCCAATAATTATGTACAACAGTTAAGTTTTTAAAATGATCATCTACGGAGGTCAAGTTTATTTGCACAAGCCAAAACAGCAGGCGGACACAGTCAGAGAGCAGCTGTGAACATAGTGCAGCTTTTAAAAACCTGATGTTTCTCTTAGCAGTTGGTGGAAACCAAACACGGAGCAAAAACAGATGGAACGTTCTGCTTAGACTGAACAAACATGTCTCCAAATGATAGAACTTTATTCATTTTGCAGCTGCAGTGATATTGTGTCGCTGATGCAGCTTGTTGGATCGGCCACGAGATCCGATACACACAATACAGGTTGCACGCATTTGCATTTACGTGACTTTGTTCATGAATTTATCAGAGACGGAACATTAATTAGACGGTTTCTGGGCACGGTTTCAAAAAGCAGAGCAAAAGGAACATGAACTAACATCAGTGCATATAAGAGGATCCACTTTAAATGAATTGAACAGCAGTTACAGGACAGACATGTACAAACAAATTAGATCTTTACAAGTGATCTTTGTGATGGAGTCTGTGAGAAGCAGCAGACGCTGACATCGGAGGAGCCTGACTGAGCGATCGTTTCCTGATAAATCGATTTTCCTAAAAACTTTCTGCAGCCTGATTCAGATCTGATGATGCTGTGACATAACCATGGAAATACAACACATTTCACATACGTTTACATTCATGTCTTTAGGTTTCATCCAGAGAGATTTTCAGATATTTAATCCCTCCCAGACAAACCCATTTCTTGTGAAGCTCTGGGAAATAAGAGCACCTCTTTGATTCTGGACATCCGGCTCCGCTCGCAGCAGCGACAGCAGCTTTCCCTCTGCAGCCTCTTCATCCAAACAGCTTTCAACGGCCAAACCTTTGTTCTCCGGCGCCTCTCACACTGTAACTAATGGGACAGCCAGGCCTGGAATTTCGAGGGGAACTCTAAAACTGGGCCATTTGGAAAACATCCCAGTTTTTATCCACAGCTTAGCCACAGAAAAAAAGAATTAAAAAAAAAACAGTCCAGCCAGCAGCCAAAAATGTTGACACTAAAAGAGTCGATGCTATTGTGGTAGTTCGTGGCCTCACAGGGCAGAGTGGCTTAGCAGCTGAAGAGTTTTCCCCCGGAGCCACAAGAAGAGACGCCTTAACGCTGAGATGCTGCCTCTTTTGTCCCTTTTTTATCTGCACTCTCAAGTTGGTCTCCACTCTTTTAAAACCCGAGATCATATATTAGTTTCATTTTTATATTTAGTTCCCCTTCCCCGCTAAGTTTTATTGACACCATCCCCCCCAGCTTTTTCCAGTTGTCAGCCAGTGGCTAAACGGCCTCCCTCAATCGCCTTTTCAGCTCAGGCTTAGTCTCATTGGCAGTAAGCTGATTAGGAACGAGCTGCTAAGCCCGGCAGAGACTGATAGCCTAACGGAGAGAGTCGCAGCGTAGTGGAAGAGCGAGACAGACGACAGGGAGGAAGCTGGTGAGAGGATAGAAAGTGAGACAGGTTAGGAGATTAATAGATGTGCAGTTTAGTGTGGTGACGTCAGTGAGGTAAATATACACTGGAGAGAGGCTGAAGGGAGTGGCAGTCTTTTCTACATCGGCCTCTTGTAGAAGACAGATCTTGTTTTTGAGCAATGTGAAAAGTTCTCCCACTTGGTGAGCCTGGCCCGTTGGACCTCTGAAGTCCTGTTTGTTTGACTAGCGTGAGCGTCGACATCAGTCTGACGGCTTCTCCGCCAATTCCAGATGTTGATCTGTCAGTGAGAGAGAGAGCTCCGATTGGGTCAGTGTAGTCTCCATCACACCTGTTTAAAGTGGCTTCACCTTAATTTTCCTTCCTCAACCAAAGACCAAGTCCTGCCAACAGCAGCTTCTTCTCAGACATGTTCTGGACTAGAAGCAGCTAGAAACCGTCTGTAGTGTGAAAATGGTCACAAACGCTGCTTTGGTTACTCTTTGTATATCTGCAGTATAGGTCTTCCACTGTCCCTTTTTCAATGACCAATACAGACTACTGCCCCCTGCTGGTGTGGAGAGGTGTTTCCTCTCACCAGGCGCAGAACGTACGAGCTGGTTGGCCGTCAGCTGGAGTCTGTGTGGTGTGTTCATGGGACAGCTTGCGGTCCAGGTGAAGGCAGCATTGGGTGATGCACGTGATCAGACGCCGCGCTGTGTAACGCCTGTAAAAACTTTATTCAAAGCCGAAGTGGCAGCAGGACAAACCAGCTGCAGATTGGTTTGTCCAGTCATCTCTCACAAATGTTGCTGTGATTTATTAAAAATAATTTTTACTCTTAACAAGTGATGCCCAGTGACAGCCTGTCCATCCTGCAGCCGCCCTCAGTGTTGTTCTTTAGTGTGATGAGTTTCTTTGGTTGATATTTCTGAATTTGCTTCTATAAAGTAGTTAAATCCTAAATCAAACAAAGTGAATTTAACAAGATTCCTATTTGAAAGACTTAAAAAAAACACAGGCAGGTTCACTGGTTTCTTTCTTTAACTTGTGTTTTTGGAAAAGACGCGGAGCAGCTTTAATCTGAAAACAACACGCAGAGTTGTGGGCCGACTCTCATCATTCAAATATGTCGAGATGAAACATGTTATTGATCACAGCGGAGGTTGTCAGTCTCGTTCTCAGAATTAAAAGATGAAGCATGACAGGATAGAAAAGCAGCAGTAAACACGAGTCCTGAGAAGTTAAGACGAGCAGAGTTTACAAATAAACTGCAGTTAAAAAAACAACAAAACATTTTTAGGGCGACTATAATAATATAATATAATAATCGATGATTTATAAAACACTAATATAAGGATATTTTTAGTGTTTATTAAATTTAACTTCTGACACTTCCTGTACTGCTTTGTAAATATAATATTTAATCATTGGTTCATGATACGTGAACAAAACTTAAAATTTAATAACAATATACAAATCATTCACAGACATAGTTAAAACTTATTATATACAATAATTTTGAATGTTTAATTTCTTAGAATAATGTCGATAAATGTCTTAAACACTTAAAAATGGCCATTAAAACCATTTGATTTCATATTTTTCTTGTTGGAGATATTTTAGAGGGGAGAGGACAGAAAGAGAAAAGCTGAGGCAGGAGGAGTCGAGCTGAAGTGGAAATACTCAGGGATAAACAGAAGGAGCTGAAACATTGACCTTTTCAGAGAGATTACAGGAAAACGACGCGGAACAATCGCAGCACTCGGTTACTGATGCAGCAGCCTGCACTACCGAGGAGAGGCCATGATTAAAATGTCCAGTAACAGCCGAGCTGCAGCGGCAGTGTAACAGTAATCTGTCAAACCACGGTAATTCTGTGTGAGGAGGAGACCAGAGGGAGGTTCAGTCTGACCAGAATAGAAGGAGGAGATATGATTCAGCTCCTTTTGGACGGAGCAGCTTCGCCTGCAGTGAAAGATTTCTGCTCTTGATGGATGAAGTTTTGTAAAAACATTTAAAAAATCTCAGAAAATCTGAACAGAAATTACCTGAAAAGATGATTTTCCCTACAGAATCAGGACATGGTTGTTGGGGGAACTAAATCTAAATATGGCCCCATCATTTACCCCAGGGTGTGATCTATAGATGTGTCGCACAGCGAGGCCTCACTGGGTGTCGGGAGCCACTCCCTGCTGCTGTAAAGCGTCACCATGGAGACAGAGGGCTGCCGAAAAGTCTGCCGCCGGCATCGCTGTTGGCGGCCGTTTGACCTCTGACCTCCTGGAGTGGCTCCAAGCTCTCCTGGTGAGCTCAGATTAATCACCGTCGCGCTGAAGCGTCTGTCGTGATGCAAGATAGATTGTAAAATGAGTTTCACTTGATGTTGGTGCATCCAGAGGTCAAATTAGATTTTTAGATTTTATTTTCACAATTTGACTTAAATCTGAGTAAAACAAATCAAAACACAAACAAATCTTGGTTAATTAGCTCAAACAGGGACTCTCTGAATTAATTTCATATAATAAAAACTCTTGGTGACTGTTACAGTGATTAATCATCATTTTTCAAGCAAACAAGCAAAACTTTTTCTCTTCCCAGCATCTTAGAGATAAATCTTCTTCCTGCCTGTAATTCCTGTTAAATTAAATCAGGGCAATGCAGTTATCACAAAGTAAAACCAATAAAAACCGTCAGAGCATGAACCACAGAGGAGTTAATGAGCTCAGTGATATAAAGTTTCCCCCAGTCCAGTTTGTTTCTGCGCTTCAGGTAAAAGCTGCACTTCCTGTCTCACAGCCACTGCAGAGACTAAGCTGAGATCAATGCGAAGAGGTGACCTGACCGACGGAGAGCAGGAGAAGCTCCTCTGCCTTTTTAGAAAGTCATTAACACATTCACCATGTTCACAGGAGAATACAATACATGTATTGTGTCCCCTCTAACCCCCAGGAAAGGGCAAAGGCAGTAAAACTAGCACTGTAACTAATCATTATTTTTACTATCAACTAGTTGGTTACTTGTTTGCTGTATAAAATATGGTGACACCTGATTTTGACTGAACATCGTTAAAGATGAAGGGAACCAGGAAAAGAAGCTGGAGGCAGAAAATTATTTGTATTTCTAATGAATTTTCTGCAGCTCAAAGTAAAATGAAGCTTTGAGAGAAGTTTAAATGAAACGATTTATCAGTGATGGAAACCAGTCTGTGATGGTCTGGTGCGTTAAAAGTCGGACCCCGGGTTTGGAAGTGCAGCTGAGCTTCTCTGAAGGACGGTCTGGTTGCCATGGTACCTGAGCATATGGAGGTGTTGAGTTTGTCCCCGCTCTGTATCCACCTGGTTTTCAACAGCAGCACTTCACTGATGCTTGTGGGAAGTGCTGGTCCTGGTTGCTGCTGTTGCTATGCTGCTGGGGAGAACCGGTCTGTGGTCTAAGCTGATGGTGGTTTCAAAATTCATCGTGGACCAGACACTGAGCTGAATTCTGAACATGGCAGATTCTTACCTTTTGGCTGTTGTGTGGTGCTGCAGGGATGTGGTCCCGTTGACCCACAGCAGCATCGGCGAAGGTCCAGCTCAGGGCTCGGTGCAGGCCGGTCAGCTTCCTCCTCACCCAAGTAAAACCACTGTTCTCTACTTTAGTGTGCACATGGGGGGAGTAGGGCTGAAGCAGGAAAGGACCAAACACAAACTGAAACTGAGGTCGTGGCTAAACTGTAGAAATTTATTTTCAAGATTCCCCTCAGCTGCCTCAGTGTCCACATACTTCTGGCCATGTAGTTCATTTAAATGGCTGGACTGTTTTTTCATCATGATCCATTTTTGATTCACATTTTCATCTTCAGTCTTGTTGTTGCACATTAACAGTCTGACGTTGGTGACGACGCCTTAGTGTGTCAGATGTTTTATTATGGTCTGCAGGTTTATATGTGTCGTATAAAACCATCCAGTGTTCACTCGTAATGTTCTTTAAAGACAGAGAGCCTGAAAAACACTGAAGCCTTTTTTCTAATTAGGACTTAAAAAGCTGGAAACATCAAAGTCTGATTAGTTCTAGTCCCTTGTTTGTGCTTTTTATTTTTAAATGCTCTTTTACTTCTTGAGCTGTGTTTCTCTTAATTTCGGGGCTGATTCAGGGAGCTGCTGCTCTGTTGGACTTATTTCCTTTCTTTCTTTGGCATTTTGCTGGTGACTGTTAAAGGGCGATTTCGCTGCACCAGCGGCACCATCGCAGTCGGAGAGTTGGCAGCCACATGTGAGAAGAAATGTAGATGTTTGAAATGTAGGCATCATGTAATTTAAGCACTGAGGTGTGTCTAAGATCTTCATTTTCTAGTTTATTTTAGAAAATCAAGTGTGACTTTGTCGCCACAAGGTCTGGCTTTATAGTGTGTGTGTGTGCGTGTGCGTGTGTGTGTGTGTGTGTGTGTGTGATGATACTCCCTTGATTTCGTTGGCTTTGATCTGCGTGTAGATGTGTGTTATTAGTATGTGATCCCTCCCTGTTGGTGTGATCAGCAGTGTGTAGCACCGTGATCCTCCCCCTGGTCACGCCATAGCCCTCTGGCGACACACACACACACACACACACACACACACCTCCTCCTTACAACACACTGGTGTTTCAGAGAAGACTACGTTGTTTCAAACACGTTTCCCTCCATCAGAAAGCTGCACTGCAGATTGTTCCTGTCGCAGTAACTCACATTAGTGTGTGTGTGTGTTTAGCGCACAGCCACCCATCTCAGTGAATGGATAATCTGTTCACAAGGTCCAGTCATGGTCCCCAAAATATCTGCGAAGGACAAACACGACTGAGCTGACCCAGAAATCCATCTGGAGAAATGTCACAGCTCTCATCAAAAGGCCACAGATGGGTTAGTGGGTTATTAAATACACCACTGTGTGTGTGTGTGTGTGTGTGTGTGTGTGTGTGTGTGTGTGTGTGTGTGTGTGTGTGTGTGTGTGTGTGTGTGTGTGTGTGTGTGTGTGTGTGTGTGTGTGTGTGTGTGTGCGTGTGTACCAATGAAGGGATGGAAATCCCCCAAATGAAAGGGGCTGTACCAGCAACACTGAAGTGACACTGTAGTTGAAATGAAAGGCCGTGACAATGGATTTTCTCCGTCAGCTTCTCGTTAGCAGCAGAGACGCATGAAGACGCATGGTGGACGTGTAGTGAAGCTGTCACATGACACAGATCTGTGGCGGTTTCTGTTGGTGATCCTACGTGATGTCAGATAACCCCCCACCCCCCACTTATGAGAATTTATTTAATCAGGTCTGTCTCCTCTGGTTTTCAGCAGAGACCTGTGAACCACTTGGGCAGCAGACAAAACACTAACCAGGCCCAGTTTCCTCCCACTCCTGACATGACGCTGGACTTTCATTAGTGAGGACTCACAGCTCTGTTCAATTATAAAACCACACTGCAGAGCTCCTTTCACCCCGAAGGGCCCGACTGTGGCCACCTGTTGCTTTGGTTTTAATCTGGTGTAGACGGATCCAGGCTTCAGGTTTCTGTTCTTCCATTGTCTCATTTAAACCAGCAGAGTTACAGCTAACCCCAAATATTGTTAGTCAGTAACCAGGAGTGTGGGAAGACGAGCGGTGGAGGATTTCTGTCCTGCAGGATGACACGCTGCACCATGTCAGCATCGGTTTTTATTTCGTGGTCCAGCGTCTGGAAAAAGACAAATTTGACCAAGACGAGACAAATCTTACTGGTTACACACAGTAACAACAGTGATGCTCTTATCAAACATCAATCAAATGTGTGTGTTTGCACATTAAAGTCTCCTCTAGACAGTTTTTCAGTTCAGCAGAGAGATGCCCCTCCCTGCTGGCACACTGGGCTAGGTTAGTAGTAGTGGTAGTAATAGTACTCTCAGTAGTAGTGATAGTAGTAGTCACAGTAATAGTAATAGTAGTCACAGTAGTAGTGGTAGTAATAGTAGTCACAGTAGTAGTGATAGTAGTAATAGTCAGTAATAGTAGTCACAGTAGTAGTGATAGTAGTAGTCGTAAAAGTTGTCGTCGTAGTAGTAATAGTAGTCACAGTAGTAGTGATAGTAGTAGTAATAATAGTCAAAGTAGTAGTGATAGTAGTCAGTAGTAGTGATAGTAGTAATAGTAGTCAGTAGTAGTGATAGTAGTCAGTAGTAGTCACAGTAGTAGTGATAGTAGTCAGTAGTAGTCACAGTAGTAGTGATAGTAGTAGTAGTGATAGTAGTAGTAATAGTAGTCACAGTTGTAGTGATAGTAGTAGTAGTAGTAGTGATAGTAGTCACAGTAGTAGCGATAGTAGTAGTAATAATAGTAAGTAGTAGTGATAGTAGTAGTAGTAGTAATAATAGTCACACTAGTAGTGATAGTAGTCACAGTAGTAGTGATAGTAGTAGTAGTAATAGTAGTCACAGTAGTAGTGATAGTAATAATAGTCACAGTAGTAGTGATAGTAGTAGTAATAGTAGTCACAGTAGTAGTGATAGTAATAGTAGTCACAGTAGTAGTGATAGTAGTAGTAGTAATAGTAGTCACAGTAGTAGTGATAGTAGTAGTAATAGTAGTCACAGTAGTAGTGATAGTAGTAGTAATAGTAGTCACAGTAGTAGTGATAGTAGTAGTAGTGATAGTAGTAGTAGTAGTAGTGATAGTAGTAGTAATAATAGTCACAGTAGTAGTGATAGTAGTCACAGTAGTAGTGATAGTAGTAGTAGTAATAGTAGTCAAGTAGTAGTGATAGTAATAGTAGTCAAGTAGTAGTGATAGTAATAGTAGTCACAGTAGTATTGATAGTAGTAGTAGTAATAGTAGTCACAGTAGTAGTGGTAGTAATAGTAGTCACAGTAGTAGTGATAGTAATAGTAGTCACAGTAGTAGTGATAGTAGTAGTAATAGTAGTCACAGTAGTAGTGATAGTAGTAGTAATAGTAGTCACAGTAGTAGTGATAGTAGTAGTAGTAGTAGTAGTGATAGTAGTAGTAATAGTAGTCACAGTAGTAGTGATAGTAGTAGTAATAGTAGTCACAGTAGTAGTGGTAGTAATAGTAGTCACAGTAGTAGTGATAGTAGTAATAATAGTAGTCACAGTAGTAGTGATAGTAGTAATAGTAGTCACAGTAATAGTGATAGTAGTAGTAATAGTAGTCACAGTAGTAGTGATAGTAGTAGTAGTAGTAGTGATAGTAGTAGTAATAATAGTCACACTAGTAGTGATAGTAGTCACACTAGTAGTGATAGTAGTCACAGTAGTAGTGATAGTAGTAGTAATAGTAGTCACAGTAGTAGTGATAGTAGTAGTAATAGTAGTCACAGTAGTAGTGATAGTAGTAGTAATAGTAGTCACAGTAGTAGTGATAGTAGTAGTAGTAGTGATAGTAGTAGTAATAATAGTCACACTAGTAGTGATAGTAGTCACAGTAGTAGTGGTAGTAATAGTAGTCACAGTAGTAGTGATAGTAATAATAGTAGTCACAGTAGTAGTGATAGTAGTAATAATAGTAGTCACAGTAGTAGTGATAGTAGTAGTAATAGTAGTCACAGTAGTAGTGATAGTAGTAGTAGTAGTGATAGTAGTAGTAATAATAGTCACAGTAGTAGTGATAGTAGTCACAGTAGTAGTGATAGTAGTAGTAGTAATAGTAGTCACAGTAGTAGTGATAGTAATAGTAGTCACAGTAGTAGTGATAGTAGTAGTAATAGTAGTCACAGTAGTAGTGATAGTAGTAGTAATAGTAGCCTATAGTAATATTGGTGCTAACAAGAGCCACAACATGATACAGACAAACTAAATACATGAACACAATCCGTCTGGTTGTTGGATTTAGCTACAGTTGGTCTGAGCACAGGCCCCTGATGTTTTGACAGGTGGTTGTAGTTTTTGATATTAACTTTTCCAGCTGATGGAAACTGAGGTCAAGCTTTGACCCCTGACAGTGTTTTAATGTGATCTGATTCTTCAGTAGGTGAATTAAGTGTGTGTGTGTGTGTTGAATGGGGTCAGTGCTGGATGGACCAGCCAGAGGAGAAGAAAACACAATCAGTTCTTTTGGCTGAATCTGCGTCTCCCTGTGCCAAGCTGCATCATACTAGCCCACAATGCACTGCAGCCTGAATGGACACAGCTCTGCACAAATGACTGTGAGAGACTGTGTGTGTGTGTTGCTGTGAGTGGGGTTTTTGTGATTACTCCTCATTTAATTGTGCTGAAGGAAGAAGGCTGTGTGTGTGTGTGTGTGTGTGTGTGTGTGTGTGTGTGTGTGTGTGTGTGTGTGTGTGTGTGTGTGTGTGTGTGTGTGTGTGTGTGTGTGTGTGTGTGTGTGTGTGTGTGTGTGTGTGTGTGTGTGTGTGTGTGTGTGTGTGTGTGTGTGTTCCTATGAGGATCCAGTTCCCAGCTGGAAAATCAAGTTGGAAGCTCAGATTTTCATCATTTATTTACATCCAAGATCACAGAACAAGTTTTTTGGGGTTTTTTTTTCAGCCCCAGTCTGCAGATGATTGGTTCAAGCTAATTGTGTCATTGATTGGATCATTGGTTCGTCAGTTTAATTATGCACAGCTGAAAGACAGAAGTAGTTGAAACAAGCAGTCTGCAGCGACCTCGTACAAACTTCTCACCTCGACGCTAACGAGCGGCAGCACAACTAAACGCCACAAACGCACAGATCTGTCAAATGACAACAGGCTAATAGAAAACAAAACGGGCTTTAATGCAGGAAATGAATCATGGGGTGAAAGTGATAACGAGACAGAGGACATGTGTGTTAATGAGTGTGTGTTTTCACGTCATTAGAAAAAAGGCTCCAAATGCTTTGGGAGTAAATATTGGTAATTCTGCACGAGAGGATGATCAGTTTCAGTTTTGGCTCATTTTCAAATGTAAATTAAATGTTAAGAGCTGAGGCACAGCCTTGTTATAGTCTCTGTGATGAAATGCTACTGTTAGCATGTTAGCATTCTCACATTGACAACGCTAACATGTTTAGCAGATATAATGTCCACCCTCATAGCAAAGTCGGTTAGCATTCTAATATTTTGCTAATTAATGGTGTTGGACATCAAGTTGCAGGTATTTCTGGGATGAGCCAATGTCAGAGCTGCTAGTTTGATCATAGTTCTTCTGCAAAGATCTTTCAAAATGAATATTTCATGTAAATCCATGTCATTTTCTCTCTAGTGATGCTGAGGACCCAGAAATT
This sequence comes from Mastacembelus armatus, assembly GCF_900324485.2. Taxonomy (NCBI): domain Eukaryota; kingdom Metazoa; phylum Chordata; class Actinopteri; order Synbranchiformes; family Mastacembelidae; genus Mastacembelus; species Mastacembelus armatus. The sequence goes on along the minus strand of NC_046654.1, from coordinate 1,526,544 downwards.
GATTCAGCTGAAGTTAATGAAGTCGATGGGTCATGTCTCTTATTTAAGAGAATTATTATTGTGACTTAGAGAGCTGGGATAGGCTCCAGCAGATCCCCGTGACCCTGGCTTTCAGGAAAAAGCGGGTATAGAACATGGATGGATGGATTATAGTGACTTTTCCAGCAGTTTATCTCTAGTCAGTGTTTGGTTTGTCCATTCTGGGCTACTGTAGTAACATGGCAGCCTCTGTGAAGGGGGACCCGCCCCCTGTGGAGATATATGAGACTCAATGATTCTTATTTTCACACACGAATAAAAACATAACACATTTAATTTTTCTTTAACAGGAACATGCACTTTAAAGGGATAGTTCAACATTTTGGGTTTTGCTGTACTAGATTCTTGACTATTGGTCCTGTTATGTACAGAGTCAGTGCATGAAGGTGAATTTGATCGTGTTTTGATTATTGATTCACATGTAATTGGAGTTACATGCAGGTCAATGATCCTTTAATAGGATTTTGGATGTGGTCTTCGATTTCCTTCTGTCCTTTTTTCTTTTGCTCACTTAAACAACCCTCATTTCTGACTTCACTTCCTCTTTCCTTCCTTACTCTCATCCTATTTCCTCATTTGCTTCCTTTCTGTTTTGCATCCTCTGCTTCTCTCCTCACTTTCCTCCTCACCCCCTCCCTTTCTGCCTGTTGCCTCCCTACACCTCATCCTCCCCCCCCTCCCTCCGGCGTCGAGGTCAGGGCCCGGGGGAGCGAGTCTAGTCTAGCACATGTACGGGGCCCTGAATAGTTCGCTCAGCAGGGAGCGACTCTGTAGCCTGGCAGGGATTTTCTAATGAGCTTTGAGGAAGACGGGGGTAGTGTTGGGTGTGAAGATGCCACATCGGCTGTTACCGGCCCTCCCCCTCTTTCCTCTGGTTAAAGCAGATTAATTAAAAGCTCACTTGCACTCTCTCTTATCAGTGAGTGCGGAGCTGTTACTGTAAGCCTCCAGGGAGGGCTCAGCGCCGGGGCTGCTGGGCAGGAAAGGGGGCGGGGAGCCTCCGGGAACTATGCTAATTCCGGACGGTGGGACGGCTGCTTAGGAATTACCGCCGGTGGGACGTTCTTGCTGATTATCTCTGCGACTGTCGAGGAAGAGATTGTGCTCACAGTCGGTCTGTCTGCCTGTCACTCACAGCTCGCTCTCATTTCACTTTCACACCATTTTTTTTTTTTTTCTGTCGCCTGAAGCCGAAGGAGACCAGCCGTGGTGATCTTAATGAATTCCTCAGCCCACATTGTGCCTCCACTAAGTCCTTCAATATACAGCATAATGAATATATGTCATTTCTGAATGTGCAGATGTGCTTTTATTATTCTTCCCGTCCTGCATTGTGAACAATGGGCAAGTCAGGAATCAGCACCATTGTCTTCAGCAACACTTATTAATACGAGAACAATCAATGATTATGTTTTACAAGTTTTCTTCCAGCAGCTTGTCCTGATCAGTTTTACTGCGACTCTTTTAAGGGACTGTCTGAAAATTAATGGGCACCAAAGACCTTTATATTCTTACTTTTGTGTGAGTTAACCTGTCAAAATAAATTGGAAAAGGAAATCTTTAAAGTTCTTTTCATCAGGTGCCACAGTGAAGCTGATATTTCTGTTTTCGAATAAAATTCCTTGACTGTTGAAGTGAAGACATTCCTGCTCCCCTCAGGGTTTTTCTAGCGCTGTCATGAATTCAATCTGTTCTCAAATATCTGCACACTGCCAGCATGCAGGTAACCACAGTGCTGAATATCTGCGTTAACAGCTCGGTGCACTGGAGCACACGGTGCTGGTGTCAAATCCAGTTTGTACGGCGTTTGTAGCTGCTGTGAATCCAGTTTAAATGTGAGGATAATGGTTTTGTCTGTGGCCTGGAAGACGTCCATCCTGTTGTGGTGGTTGGTGAACAAATGCTGACATTAGTTGGAGAGCAGGAGGAGCGTGAGAAAGGTGTGATGGGTGGATTATCGTGTTTAAACGTTTAGAGAGGAGGAGGTTGTTGTTTCTGAAGTAGTTCGATGTCCGACAAGCGGTTCTGATGCAGTCCTCTGCTGCTTTAGGATGAGACCGTGTTGCAGGTCTTGATTAAACAAAAGGTCTGGACCCTGATCGTTCTCATTCAGTTTTCCTGTGTGTACCTTTATGATGAATCCACCACTAAAGTCAGATTGATCAGATCAGTGAAGATAGAAATGTCTTTATAGGAAGAAACTGCAGCCCATAGTTTGTGTTGATAATATCAGTAACAATACAGGCCTATAAAATCCAGTATCGCCCAGGTTGACCTTTTCAAAGGCCACTTGGACTTATATTAAAAATTCATTTCAGTACGTTCATTATTACAGGATTTCATTGTTGACACAGTACATCCAAAGAATTTCATTAAGACTGTGAGACTCTGCAGTTCAGTGTCATCCTCTGTCACATCGTTCTCGCTCTGTGAATCAGGCTCCAGGCAACAAACTCAAACAGCAGAAAATGGAAATGAAGGACAAGAAACTGGTGTAAATGAGAAGAAGAAGAAGAGGAAGAGGAAGTGTCCTCGGTGCTGGCAACAAGGAAATGTGATCTCAGAGTGAAAGATTTTATCATCAGTCTGGAAATTAAGATCATTACTTTTGGGCTTCGAGAGGTTTATAAAATGTAATTTTTCCATGGACTCACTGGAATTTCAGACGTTCACTTCCTCATTGTCCTCGCCTGAGTTTGTAGTGTCACAGTGAGAGCAGCTGAGTAAAAACGTATCTTAGCAGATGTTGAACCTTTTTGGCTTTTTTTTAGCAGTTGAATAGAAATGAGACGTTTTTGATGGTGAGATCATTATTCTCATTTCTCCTGCATCACATGTAGTTTTTCAGTGAACATCCAGAGGAAGGGTTAGATCCAGCAGAATGTGCCATCAGTGTGTGAGAGGGTGAATGATTGTATGGCACCATCAGTGTGAGTCTGTGAATGGGTGAATAGTGTAAATGTGTAGAAAAGTGCTGTTTGTATTGGCCTAATGCTGCTGCAGCTTATGGACTATTCTACCAAATATTTCAGCAATTACTGAGTAATCAGATAAAATAGTCTTTAGTATTTTTAAACAATAGTACTATTGTGTAGTACCTGCCAAGAAGCGACAGGTTACCTTGAGATGACGTTACCCTGTGAGCCGGTCTGGTTCACAGCTGGAGGCTGTAAGAGTCAGTTTATTTGGTCCATTGCTTCCTTGCACTTTAATGAATTATTAATTTAGTTCACTACTTCCTTTCCAGCCAGATGCTTTCTGCCCAGATGTTGACGCATTGACGATGTGCTGTTGTGATTTGTCAGTTCTACTTTACAATATACACACACACACACACCGTGTTGTCATCTTTTTTAAGTTAGGAATGATCCCAAACTTTGGACATTTTCTGCCTTTAAGGACGGTTCCTCACTCTTTGATACTGAAATGTGTTGTGCAACGGTGATTATGGTCCGTGTGGAACAACGATCCCTAGGGGAGGAGGATTTTTTGTAATGGAATTCGTCGACTTCCTCGAGGATTCGTTGCAGCCCTAAAACCTGCTTCGACCAAGAAGCACCAACATCAACATTCACCTTTTTAATGACGGAGACATAAAGCTGCAGAGCAGCTACAGGTTTGGTTTTTAACCAAACTGAGCTGCACACACACACTGGGTCTTCAGAAACTCATATACTGCAGTTTTGATGTTGCTTATATTCATTTAGTGAAGGATATGATAGAAACAATATACACAGTGTGTTCCCTGAGCTTTAAAGGTGCTGACTGGTTTTGTTTTGACCTGTCAGCTCCAGCTTCATGCTAAACTCAGCTAAAGGCCTCCTGCTGCGAGCTCCACACTCAACACGCAGGCTGAGGAGTAAAAAAGCTGATGTTGTGTGTTCATGTGTGTAAGTGTGGTGCTGATGTTGTGTTGCTGTTTTGTGTTTGCAGGTTGCAGCAGTTCATCACCGGACAGCCCAGGAAGAAGCTCGCTGTGGAGCAGGTGAGCTGCTCTTCATCTTCACCACGTCTGCTCCTCGTCTGCATCACTCACTCACTCAGAGCAACACACACACACACACACACACACACACACACACGTCAGGCACCCAGTCAATCACTGGGACAGATAACGTCCCTTCACCTTTTCCTCTGACACTCACTCAGTCATTCATTCACTGTTACAGGCTTTTATCTTCACTGTCCTCGCTCTCTTTAACACACACACACACACACACTCTCTCTCTCTTGTCATGGCTGTTATTTACCAGAAACACTGTTTTTAAAGCAGCTCCCAAAAAGTAGTTTCTAAAAAAAAAACTATGGAGAAGTGGAAGCAGCTCAGACGTGATGAAACACTCAGTTGTAGGTGATAGTAAAAAAGAAAAGTCACCACCTGGATTTCACTAAGAAAATAGTTAAGAGCTTTTCACTGGATAATTACTGCAGTGATTAATCTGTTTCCCCTGGCAACAGGTTGTTTAACCCACTGATGCGGCTTCTCATTACTTAAACAACAGAAGACAGATCCTGTGGTGGTTTCACAAGGGTCAGATTATTGATCTGCATCACACGGAGGAGACAAAGAGATTGATGAAACAGCTAAATCTGGGTTAGGAACTGTCCAATGCATTATTAAAAGGTGGAAGGACGGTGGTGAAGCATCATCTTCCAGGAGGAAATGTGCTCGGAAAAAAATACCAGATCTTGGTGAGAAATTGATGTAACTGGGCGGAAGGAGAACCAAGGTTTCTCTGGTTGTTGTCTTCCTGAACTGTTCCTCAGATGAAGACAGGAGGAGACAGGTCATGGGTTTGGGACTATTTTCAGTGGTGGATGAATCCACATTTGGTCTGTGATGAGTATCAGGGGCAGCAGGACGGTGTTTGTGGGACTTAGTGTCTGTTTGTGGTGTTGAGGACTGAATCCTGGAGGGTTTCTAGTAACTTTCCGACAGCAGCGGAGCCTAAAGGAAGAAGATATTTCAGTCTTTGTCTTCAGATTTGTCAGCAGCATGAAAATTGTAAATTCTTGCCTCGTCTCTCTGACGCGTCACAGACTGTCAGTGTCTCCTGGTCGGCCGTTCGCTGCTGATTGCTGAGACGTCCTGCAGAGCAGACTGGGCTGAATAAATCTCCTGTCAGGCCGTGTGAGAGGTGAACCTCGCTCCGTCTTTGTTTGCCCTTCCATTATTACTCCTCCTCATCCCTCTGCTCCCTCCAGGGCGTTCGCTGCTCTGACTGGGGCTTAAAATAAAATAAAAAAGGCCTTAAACTTGAACATAGAAAGTCTTAAACAGCAGTTTTAGTGTCATCTTTAACCTCCTGCAGTGATGAATCCACAAAGAACAAGGTTGGACGTACAAGACGTGTCCTGACTGCTTTACTACACCCAGTCAGACTCCAGGTCTTTCAACAGTTAATTTCCGGGTGTCCTCATTCTGCACATTTATAGCTTCACTGCTTTCACCTGCCAACGTCAGGGAGAAATAGGCCACGTTTCCAACTTTGTTTCTTAATTTGATTTTAAATTGGGCCCAAATTCAATCACAGGTCGACTTACAGGATCTGACAAAGTCTCACATTTGTCTCCCTGGGAGCTAAATCCACATTTTCCCTCCCCCGTCTCACTCTCCCATATTCCTGACTGTCTTTTCATCCCTTCTTCCTTCTCACTTCTTATTTCTTAAGATGTATTTCTCTCCTCATCGCTCCCTTAAGAAGCAGAGTGACAGGAGTTAGTTTTTGGGAAGTTAAAGTCCAGACATGTTGGACGGGGACAGTGTTGTGGGTGACTGACGTCTGGACAAACCTGTTGGACTCGTTCTCAAACAAAATGAACCTTTTTTTCCACAAAAACCAGAAATATGTGAACAGGTGCCGGTCTAAGGTAAAATGGAGCCCCCACACTGACGGGTGCCACTGGAACGAGATGATCAGTGCTGAGATTGATGTGGCTGATTGGTCTGTAGACACATAATGAATTAACTGGTTTAGCCCTGGACTCTGGAAATGCAGCAGAGTTTTGGAGGGAATGTGAGGATTTAACGGAAAAAAGAAAATCTAAGCTTTAAGTGAATGAGGCGTCGGTCTGTGGCGTCTGTGAATGAGACGTCGGCCTGTGGCGTCTGTGAATGAGGCGTCGGCCTGTGGCGTCTGTGAATGACCGTCGGTCTGTGGCGTCTGTGAATGAGACGTCGGTCTGTGGCGTCTGTGAATGAGACGTCGGCCTGTGGCGTCTGTGAATGACCGTCGGTCTGTGGCGTCTGTGAATGAGACGTCGGCCTGTGGCGTCTGTGAATGACCGTCGGTCTGTGGCGTCTGTGAATGAGGCGTCGGCCTGTGGCGTCTGTGAATGACCGTCGGTCTGTGGCGTCTGTGAATGAGGCGTCGGTCTGTGGCGTCTGTGAATGACCGTCGGTCTGTGGCGTCTGTGAATGAGGCGTCGGCCTGTGGCGTCTGTGAATGACCGTCGGCCTGTGGCGTCTGTGAATGAGACGTCGGCCTGTGGCGTCTGTGAATGACCGTCGGTCTGTGGCGTCTGTGAATGAGGCGTCGGCCTGTGGCGTCTGTGAATGACCGTCGGTCTGTGGCGTCTGTGAATGAGACGTCGGTCTGTGGCGTCTGTGAATGAGACGTCGGCCTGTGGCGTCTGTGAATGACCGTCGGTCTGTGGCGTCTGTGAATGAGGCGTCGGCCTGTGGCGTCTGTGAATGACCGTCGGTCTGTGGCGTCTGTGAATGAGACGTCGGTCTGTGGCGTCTGTGAATGAGACGTCGGCCTGTGGCGTCTGTGAATGACCGTCGGTCTGTGGCGTCTGTGAATGAGACGTCGGCCTGTGGCGTCTGTGAATGAGACGTCGGCCTGTGGCGTCTGTGAATGACCGTCGGTCTGTGGCGTCTGTGAATGAGGCGTCGGTCTGTGGCGTCTGTGAATGACCGTCGGTCTGTGGCGTCTGTGAATGAGGCGTCGGCCTGTGGCGTCTGTGAATGACCGTCGGCCTGTGGCGTCTGTGAATGAGACGTCGGCCTGTGGCGTCTGTGAATGACCGTCGGTCTGTGGCGTCTGTGAATGAGGCGTCGGCCTGTGGCGTCTGTGAATGACGCGTCGGCCTGTGGCGTCTGTGAATGACCGTCGGTCTGTGGCGTCTGTGAATGACCGTCGGTCTGTGGCGTCTGTGAATGAGGCGTCGGCCTGTGGCGTCTGTGAATGACCGTCGGTCTGTGGCGTCTGTGAATGAGACGTCGGTCTGTGGCGTCTGTGAATGAGGCGTCGGCCTGTGGCGTCTGTGAATGACCGTCGGCCTGTGGCGTCTGTGAATGAGACGTCGGCCTGTGGCGTCTGTGAATGACCGTCGGTCTGTGGCGTCTGTGAATGAGGCGTCGGCCTGTGGCGTCTGTGAATGACCGTCGGTCTGTGGCGTCTGTGAATGAGGCGTCGGTCTGTGGCGTCTGTGAATGACCGTCGGTCTGTGGCGTCTGTGAATGAGCCCTCGGTCTGTGGCGTCTGTGAATGAGACCTCGGCCTGTGGCGTCTGTGAATGAGACGTCAGCACAGACGTCGTCGGTCTGTGGCGTCTGTGAATGAGACGTCGGCACAGACGCCGTCGGTCTGTGGCGTCTGTGAATGAGCCCTCGGTCTGTGGCGTCTGTGAATGAGACCTCGGCCTGTGGCGTCTGTGAATGAGACGTCGGCACAGACGCCGTCGGTCTGTGGCGTCTGTGAATGAGACGTCGGCACAGACGCCGTCGGTCTGTGGCGTCTGTGAATGAGACGTCGGCCTGTGGCGTCTGTGAATGAGACGTCGGCACAGACGCCGTCGGTCTGTGGCGTCTGTGAAAGAGACGTCGGCCTCTGGCATCTGTGAATGAGACGTCGGTCTGTGGCGTCTGTGAATGAGCCGTCGGTCTGTGGTGTCTGGAAAGTATCCAGGCGTCTGTGAGTGGAAACTGTCAAACTTTCAAAATGGGAATTTTTAGTGGGAAATAAAACTCCACCAGCGGTGACTCCTCTGCTTTTACAGCTTCTTTCCTTCTCCCATGTTCCTCCTCCGGTTCCTCCTTCAGTTCCTTCCTGCTCCCTGTTTTCAAATCTCCTCACATCTTCCTGTTAATTTCAGCAGCCCTGCTGCTGTTCTCTTTTCCTGTCATTGTCCTTCCTCCACATTCCTTCCATCCCTTCACCTCCTCCTCCTCCTCTCCCAGCCTTTGTCTCCGTCTCCATCATGAGCTGCTGGCAGCTCTGAAAGGAGGCGCTCCGGGAGCTCAGGCTCCGTGAGCCAGGAAGAAAACATTGCCACGAGGGGCCGGGTCAACAAGGCTTGTTACTTAGCAACCCCCCTCACCTCCCCCTGGGAACAGGAGGCAAACGGCTGAGGCCGCTCCTCGTCTGCAGCTCCTGTTATGTAATGTTGTTTTGTTGCAGCTCCAGAGCTCGGATTGAAGAGCGATGTGCGTCCTGGGTGTCGCTTCTGTTTGACACGAAGCACAAACCCATCGCCTCCACCCTCCTCAGCGACACCTGTGCATGTTTCAAACAGACCACAGGAGGAAATAATCAGTTTACAGGTTCTGACAACTGAAACTGCTCCAGCTGTTCCATGCTGCCCTTTCCCATCGTCTCTTTGCACATTTAGTGTGAGTCAGTCTGAGATGTGGGTTTTCACTGCGGCTCACACGAGAAAGGGGTCAGGAGGAGAGAGGCTTTGACCTGCTGCAGCTTCTGCAGGCGACTGTGAGGCGGCCCGGCACCAAGCGATGCTCCGTACAGCCAAAGTTCTGCTTCACGGATTCACTTTCAGATCCGATTGTCTCGACATGATCTATAAATGATGTTTTGACTGACGAATAGTTGGGTTCATCGTATTTGTTCGAGGTATATCTGCACATAGTTTAGCAGATATTTAAGTTTTCTTGGTCATGAAACATTTCCAGGTCACATTGAGCGGTTTGGTGTGAAAGACCTGCCAGTCCCGTTAACGGGTTCCTGCTTTTGGATCATGATCTGGATCCGTGTATGTGAGACTGTGATGTGGTTTCCAGTTTGTTTTGGTTACTGGTTTTACTACAACTGTGTCAGAGCACGACGTCGCCAGAACCCGGAACGTGCTGCCTGTGATGTGGGTCTTGTTTTTGGTGATTTTCCAGTAAAACCTGAGCAGCGTTTCCTGTAGATGGATCAGGCTGCTCCTCGCTCCTAACGAGCAGTTCTCTCATTAGAGGATCGACGCTTGGACACCGTCGCCTCAAAGTGGGAATACTCCAGAGTCTGAGTATCTGCTTCTCACAGTGTGTTTGTAGTACAGCGTTATCCGTGTATAAATACGAGCCTGGTAGTCTCTTGTTTCACAGACCCTTCATCCTGAGCTGTTCAACAGCTCTCACCTCCTAATTAGTGCGGCGCACATTGTTTATGCTGTTTTCTTCTTAATTATTTTTTTATTTCCTCATATTACCACCTGTGTTCACCAGCAGCTAATGAGGCGTCCAGGTTTTTACAGCCCGGTGAGGTTACAGTCAGCGGGGATCAGAGCGAGGAAGCAGGAGAAAGGAAAAGTGTTTCAGGTTCACGCTTTGTGGTTTTTGTGTCGTAGTTCTCTCTTTGTGTAATCGTAATATCTGAGGATGAAAAGAGGGAGGAAGATGTGCAGAAAAGGAAGGAGGATGACTCTGAGCCACAATGAGCAGCAGGGTGTAGCGGCATAAAGGAAGGATGTAGGTAAAGGTGAAAGGGAAGGAAGGAAGGAAGGATGGAGGATGTGAAAGGCAAATTGGAGGGAGAGGTGGCACAATCGAAGGGCCCCAGCAGGTACTGCACCACGCTGTTGCTGAGGAGAACAGAAATATCTCTGCCACTTTGTGGACCCTCCACCTGCTTCTCCCGCTGCTTCATAATTAGCCCTGGCTGCAAGGGAAGTGAGAATGTGCAGGTAAAAACTGAAGGCGATGAGTTTCTCGGCCAAAATGCGGATTCTCTTCTATTCCAACGCTGAAAATCTGCAGCACTGGACAGAAACCAAAGTGAGACGTCTCATTTTGTCTAGTGTCTGAGGCATAAGGCAGGTAGGAAAGGAGGAGGAAAAATAAATCTTCTACACTGTGCACACCGATCGCCCCCGCTGGAGTCGGCTCATCTCTTGGCAAAACAAAATAAAGCCCAGGCTGAAGTTGAGAAGCGGCTTTTTAGAATCAGATCAGATGCACCCGAGTGTTTTCCGAGGGGAAATTTTCTGTCATGCAGCAGGAAAGTATTAAAAACACAGAGCGAGTGCGGGGAACGTACGGGAGCCTGGATTGGAGATTTGGCATGTGAGCTAAAAATCTGGTCAGCAGCTTCAGATCTGTGTCGGCATGAGGTGAAACAGACAAAAACTCTTTACTGTCAGGTTAAAGGTGCAAAGCAGGGAATTTAAGGTCAAATGAAACTACTGTTGATTACAGTTGATGCTTGTTTGTATTGGTTATGAAGAGAACAGCTGAATTATGGGATGAAACTCCAACTGTTTGTCCTCAACACCAACAAATTAACAGCTTAACTTCCTGTTTCATCTTCATCTTAATATTTTAATTATGCCGATCTCACGTTTGCTGAGCCTCCTCGTCATAACATATTGAGCTGATTGGCCTGTTGTAATAAACCATAATGTTTGAGGGCATCTTTGTACATTTATTACAGACGGCAGAGAGAAACGAGGCAGAGACAACAAATTAAAGCCACAACTAAAAAAATAATTTCTTTTGTTTTAAATTATATCAGAAAACAGTGAAAATGCATTTCACAAATTCCTAGTCTTGTTTTGTGAAACTCCTTTCACTCTAAATATCTTAACTCCAGTCAAATGCAGCAGTTTAAATTTGTCTCCATAGCAACAGTAGTTAGGGCTTATGGGTACTGTAGTATTTGAAGTAGTCCACCAAAACCATGGAAATATGTAATGATATACATATATATGAGTATATCCACCATACCAAACCAATAGAAATATGTGATGATATATATATATATATATGTGTGTGTGTACACACCAGCAGCATCTGAGCAAACCAAAGTGATATTTGCAGGTGCAGACCCATGTCAGCCCTGCAGACCCATGTCAGCCCTGCAGACCCATGTCAGTCCTGCAGACCCATCTCAGCCCTGCAGACCCATGTCAGTCCTGCAGACCCATGTCAGCCCTGCAGACCCATGTCAGCCCTGCAGACCCATGTCAGTCCTGCAGACCCATCTCAGCCCTGCAGACCCATGTCAGCCCTGCAGACCCATGTCAGCCCTGCAGACCCATCTCAGTCCTGCAGACCCATCTCAGTCCTGCAGACCCATCTCAGTCCTGCAGGATGAGACACATTCATGCTGGTGGGTTAGAAAAGGAGGAGTTTTAGCTGGAAAGATGATGTGGTCTGTTGTGTTGTTAGGGTTGTCTGGATCAACACTGATGGTCTGTCTTTAGACCACACCTGATTGGCTGTAATGAGGCCTCCATCTATGTAGGCAGGTACTGTTCCCGACAGTCTGCAGTTGAATTAGTGCAAAACCTGTGGGTGAGTCTTTTTTTTTGGCTGAAGACATAAGTGATTTACAGAGCCCTGGTTGTGTTGTTGTTGCTGTGTTGTCGTGTCGTGTTGTGTTGTTGTTGTGTTGTCGTGTTGCGTTGTGTTGTTGTTGCTGTGTTGTCGTGTTGTGTTGTTGTTGTGTTGTCGTGTTGCGTTGTGTTGTTGTTGCTGTGTTGTCGTGTTGTGTTGTTGTTGTGTTGTCGTGTTGCGTTGTGTTGTTGTGTTGTAGCACACCATAAATGTCGTCATTTCAGATGGATTTAAAAATTGGCTGATGTTTTTGATTTTGCCTGTGCTGTTCTTCTTGTTTGTGTCTGTGCTGTATACACTGTGGAACAAATGAGTGGGAGGTCAAGGTGAACAAATCCCATTTCTGTGCTTTTACTTCTCATTTGGTGGAGCTGTGGAGGGAAAACGGTAACGTGAAATGGAACATTCATACCGTCTGTTCCTCTGACGTTTGTTTTCTCGTCGTTTCCACCCTGGAAAATGTCCTCAGCCCTTTGTCCTCTACTCCAACTTTTTATCCTACCACTTGTTTATTCTGTCCGACTGCTGCCAACACGTCCTGTTTCAGGCTGAGCAGCACCGGCTCCGTTGTTGTGTCCTGGCGTGTAACTGGAAGGTTAGAGAATCTCCTGAAAGTCGTCAGGTTCATCGTGAACAGTTCACAGCTCAGCTGAGACCGTGCAAAAACAGTCGCTCTGATTATATTTAGCTCCCACACTCACCCTTCGTTTTTAATCTCACAGCTTTTTTTTATGACCTCCGAAGGGCGTTTCTGCCCTGAGGCTCTGCTAAATTTCTGACCCCTCTGTCCAATATAAAGGGTTTTGCTGCAGACTGCGCATTTTACAAGAATCTTAGATAATGAGAGGAGGTCTGGTCTTGCTCTGGTGCTGCATTTCAGTCATACTGTATATTCAGATGCTGCAGCAGATGAAATGTCTCCTCAGTACACAGCACAGACTCCCCCTGTCCTACAGCTCACACTATCGCACTGCACCCAAATATTATTTTTATCACGTTAAAGGAAGTAGGGCATGTGAGACCACGTCTAGCTTAGATTTCCCTGAGGGGAACTCCAATGTCACGCAGAGGAAAATATTAAAAATACCAAACAACATGGAACCAACAATATTTGCTGTTTGTCCAGGTTGAAAACTCCAAACCCCTGCCGGTGGCTGTGGGAGCCCCCGCTGACGCGGTGGTGGTGGAGAACGGGCCGGTGGTCTACGATGACGCGGCTGCCGATGATGAAGATGAGGAGGAAGAGGAGACCTGTGTCAGCGCCATGGAGCTGCTGGGCAGCAACGGTCAGTTCAAACTGTTTTATTTTACCGTAGGTGACCCTCCAGTTACACAAACGGAAATTGGCAATTACCTTTAACAACCCAAAAGCTGCAGGTCGAATCACTGCAGCTTCTTCCACCTGCTGCTTTTTACAATACACAACATATCTGTGCTCTTTATTTTACAGTTCAAGTCATTTTTGTCTGAGTGCGTTCCTTATAAAAATCTGCCAGTGTGTCTTCAGACATTGAATATTTATAATTTTGTTCGTATAGACACACACACACATGTTGTGTTTATGTAGAAAATCAAGACAGGTTTATAAAATAGGAATTAGGTTAAAATATGTTCAGAAGCTGCAATTTCTTTGCTGCATCACGTACAAACTATTAGTTTGATAAAGGCGAGTTTATTTGTATAACAGAGTATATTGTAATACACTGAGTATTCAAAGTGCTTTACAGAAATAAAAGACAAGTTAAAGTACAGAGGCAAGAATTTAAACTAAAACAGTGAAATGTAGATTTTAAAAAGAATAAAACATTTATGTAGAATTAAACTAGAAGAGGGTAAGTGCAGATAAAACTCTTTCACTTGTCACATTCAGAGCTAAAAAGAAAAGTTTTACAAACACATTTGTGTCACATCGTCACCTTAGAACCTTTAAGCTGAAGGTTAATCAATAATTGAAGCAGAAAAATACATTTCTGGATTAAATAGTTTGAGATCATCTGACTGATCTGTTCTACTGACGACTGGCTCAGATAATCTCTCCACACCGGCAGATTCTCTCAAAGAAAGCGATGCTGCTCAGGCTTAGTGACTTGATGACTGAGCGGTTTCCCATCACTGGATCTGAACATTTAAATTTCGTTGGCCGTAACAGCGTCGCGTTGCTTCGTCACGTGTCAGACACAGAGTGTGGAATAGTCCGAATCACCTTTCTAATGAATGTTCTTCTCCGGGTCACTGCTCCGTTTCTGCTCGACTCCTGCTAGTTTTAATGAGCCCTCGGTGACATTACATCTCTTCCCTGTGACTTTAAGGTCTCAGACTCTGCCCCAGTGAAAGCACTGAGCTACTTAATTGATTCCTGCAGGCAGATCCTTGTTGAAAATGTTGTGCCCTCCAGAGAGGGGTCAGAGGTCAGGGTCGGCCCCAGAGCAGCACCTTGGAGCCCAGGGACAGCTGAGCAGCGACAGCTTTCGCATCTCACTGATCTAAGCTGTTGCTGCTCCTCATTAAGTAACAAAGGAGAGAACGTGTGTTTAGGAAAACATGTTTATTTCAAAGTGTTTTACATCAGGATCAGAAAATTGGTCCATTGTTTATTAAAGAAGTCAAAGCGCAGTAGAAAAACGATCGAAGGCTCATTAAAACAGTTTTTACATGATTCAAGGTGTGCTTAGAAACAGGTTTGTATCTGGGAATTTACTTTTATATGTTTGTAAATTCACATATTTTCCTACAGCCCCATGCAATTGGCTGCGTTGTTCTGTCAATCATGTGACATCATCAGACAATCAGGTAAAACAGTCACTTTAACACCTGACATATTAACCTGTGTAGGCCTGAGGACAGGTGAGGTTACATCAGCCGCTCAGCCATGTTAGCATGCTCTTAGCATTAGCTCACTAAGTGCTAAAGCCTAAAAAGTGCTGCATTTAGGTTCTTTGTCCTAAATGTTTTACCTGTAGTGTTAATTATTTATTCAAGTCATACAGATGTAGATGAGAGACAGAACTAACATTACGTTTATGACAAAACATCTCAGACCAGCAGGAACAGCAGCACAGATTCAGAACCTAAGTCCAGACAAGCTTTTAGCATGTAGCGAGGTGTGGCTAACATGATGCTAACATTGGTTGATTGGTTGCTGATGTTAAACTTCGCTCTGTCCACCTGTAACCTCACCTGTCCTCAGGTTTACACAGATTAACATCAGGTGTTGAAGTGACTGTTGTACCTGACTGTGGGTCATCCATAATGTCACATGACTGACAACTGCAATCCAAAGATGTTGATTGGTCAGAAGTTAAACATCCTGCTCTCTGATTCTTTCATGAATCTCTGTTCACAAAACCCGACCGTGGAGTAGATGTATCAAATCTGTAAGCACACGTGTTGCACAGGTTTTTACCTCACAGCTTGTTCAAACCTGTAAAATAAGAGTTTGCAGGCAGAAACCTAAATGTTTGATTCCAAAATTAAGCTTGTAAGTACAGACCTCTGTTTCCAAGAACACCTTTGTGTTCTGTGATAATTAATGCTTCCTCTTGTGTCTTTCACCCTCCAGAATATGGCTGTGACGGAGATTACGACGATTGATTCTAGCAGGGGCCTCCCTGAGTTCTCATCCCAACACAGTGGCTGCAGCTACAGATGAGAGCTGTGCTGACACAAAGAATTCACAACAGAAATCAATGGGACCTGTGCAAGAAAGTGGAAATGAGGGATACACCTAGTTGGCAGTTTATTAGGTACCCCCTTCTATAGCTACGACTTGGTACTGTATAATCCAAGAGTCCTGCAGTACATCCTTCACAAACACCTACTGGGTCAGAGCTGGTGATGATTCGCTCCTGGAGTCTCTGCTGCTGTTGAACACACTACAGACACAGAGAGGTCTTCCTCACTGACAGTCCAGACCAACAGCAGCACAGACACAATGATCAACAGCTCTGAAAGAGGATTTACTGCAGGACTGTTGGACTAGACCGCCTTAGGTTTGTGTACCTAATAAACTGACAACTGTGTACAGGTAGGCTATGGAGATCATCTGCAAAGACAGGAAGTATCCCAGCAAGCAGTGGTTTGTTGAGTTGCAGGTCAGAAGACATGTAGAGATTGTAATTGGGCTCAACATAAGAACGCTTCATTGGGAAATCTAGTCATTTAAATTCTGCTAAAAACAAGTGACACCAGTGCAGATGTTTAAGAAAAATGAACTTTTTAAACAGCGTTAGCTCAGTCTCAACCTCCAGTCTTTGAGCCTGCCAATAGCAAATCAGTGTTTACTGTGAAACTGGATATTTGTCACCTCTGCACAGAAACTTTCCACCTTGGTTCTAAAAAAAAAAACAAAAAAACAGAAGCCTATTATGTTTGAACTTGCACTTTACATTCACAACAAGTATTTAACAGTATGCAACTTTCTATATCTGTTGTATCTCAACCATAACATGAACTTAAAAACAACTTTACAATCAGGTAGCGTGAGATCAATCATCCTCAGTATTTCTGTCCTATATGGTTCAGGTCACTACTCATTAATGCCTTAGATGATTAATGCACAGGTGTGTGCTCTGCTCTGGTGAAGCCAAACTATAATGTTGTTGTTGCCTTTGAACACTTTAAGCAATCCCAAGTTGTGTCTGTTACTGAATCTACAATAATGAAATTTTAGATTCAGTTGATTTAAAGAACAGATGATGGTTAGATTTGTTTTTATTTGCTATATAAATCTAAATATTTAGTTGATTCACTACACTTAATGTGTTCAATTTTCCTTATGTCCTTTTTACAGGCCAGGATGTAAATGTGTTCTCTGTAATAATATATTTTCCGAATGAGGGAGAACAGATCAATTTTATATTTAAGCTTGTTTGATTTTGTTTGAAAATGACACTTGGGAGGTGGAAGAGTCTGTGGCCTTTTCACTGTGTCCACACAACAGTATTTCCTGAGGCATCTCGGTTCACACCCACTGCCTCTGTCCTGCTGCTGAGTCCTGATGTGACATCTGTATACAGTTGTGTGCATTTGCTGCTACACTAAAAAGTTCACTAAGTGGAAAAATTGTCTTTGTCCTGTGTCTTTTTTTTTTTTTTTGTGAGAAATACTGTTTAGCAGTTTAAAAGCCTCTGCACACCAAGTCTGATATTTTAAACCAAAAGTGTCAAATTAATAAATTGACTGGAATATGCTGGCAGACTGAAACCATCAGTTATGAATGATTTTGGAACAGGAACGTTAAGGAATTTCAAAAAACTGTACTTCAATGAGCATGCAAGGTTTCAGTTCCCAGTGAGTTTTTGGGGAATGGAATAAATTGAGAATAAGCAACAGCTCACACAGATTACTCCCTTTCCTCTTTAAGAGTCACTTTGAAAAAGCTGGTGCACGACTGACGTTAGGGCTGCAACTAATTACTATTTTAGTACTCGATTAATTAGTGATGTTTTCAATTAATTTTTTTAAAAAGAATATAGAGGTCTAAACAACTGGTGTGATTTCCTTTCTCTACGTAGCATAAGAAAATACACAATAACAAAGAGGCAAAACTAAAGACTGGATGTTGTCATTTCTTCTTCTTTCCGGCCTGTTGTTCTTTAACTACAACGGTTCCTGCGTCTGTGATGTATGTCACTGTTGTTTCTGCAGACACATCTTTCTGTTAAATAAAAGTAATTTGAAGTAAACCCCACAACGTAGCTAGTCCTGCTTCTGGGTACTCATTTTTTTAATTGTTTTGAAAAATGGCATATTGGTCCATCGCTGCCACTGTTACCATCAACAAAAACTGGAAGTGTCTGCAGAAACTACAGTAACGTCACAGACACGTAAACATTCTAGTAAAAGAACAACAGGGGGCGACAATCACGTAAAATACAAATTTGTATTTTAAATGTCTATGGCGACAATGCTGCAGCCACAAAGAAGAAGACATGACAACATCCAGTCTCTGGAGATGAAAAAATGGCCGTTTTTCGTTATTTCTATTTTGTTATGCTACATAGAGAAAGGAAATCAAACCAGTTGTTAAATTTCATTTATCCCCTTTAGACCAATGTAAAAGAGAAATGTATTTCAATTTTAATTTTTGAATTTTAAACTGAAAATCAAATAACCACTCTTTATTTTTTTTTTTATATATCTGCTTTTGAACGGAAAATCCAATGACCAAAAGATACACGTAGCGTTTTCTCATTGCCAAAATATATTGAAATGACATATTTTTCTATGTAGCTCTGTACTTCCAGTCCCCCTGGGTGTTTACATACAGAGTCACGTGTTATGTTGCCGATCAGCTTGAACATTAGGGGTAAAGTCTACACTGCAGACTGGGTCTCATCTAATTTTTATGACAAAACTCAGACTTGGAGTGCAAATGTGTTATAATAAAGAAATGTGCACGTGCTGCCTTTATAATAAACTGATCTTAGATGTACTACCATGTAAACCCAATGAAAAGACCACAATGAGTAAGACCAAAACATCTAAAAACTCTATGAACCAAAGAAACATGTACTTACCTACAGTAGAAGACTTCCTGTGGACTGGAGTCCTCCCTGAAGAGTTGACTTCAGACTAAAAGAAGAAGAAGAAGAGTACTTTATTAATTACTAAGGGGAAATTCAATTGTTACAGCAGTTTTTCTAATTTAAAGTAATTAAATTTAATATTTAAATTATATCAATAGTAATAAATAAAGCAATTAATTTGGATAGAGAAAAGTTTAGTTTAGTTTTTGGGGTGGTGTGGCCTGAATCTCTCAGTCTTGGCTTTAGGAGGAATAGAAAAGCAAAATAAGTGTTAAAATGAGTGATATGCAGACCTAATGTATTTAAAATATACTAATTCTGATTGGCTTGTGTTAATAAAAAAGTGACTTGAGGCTGGTCCTCAAAGGTTTAAGGTTATTTGGACATATGTGAGATAACTTAAGACTTTCCTTACCCTGCTCAACGGTCAACCCCTACACACGTTATACATCCACATAGCCAGAAGAAACTCTGCTAAAGGCTCAACACAACTCAAACAACAAGCAGGTAAAATGGACACATATCGACAACAAGCTGAAAACGTGAAAACACATGCTAATGCAACAAGCTATGCACCGTTTGAAAGCTAACACTCAGCAGGTTCCAACACTACAAGTCCTATTTCTCTACCACTAAAACTCACTGAAAGACCAGCCAAGGATTGTGGATGATTGTGAATTTTGTCTTACCTTTGCTGTTTCCTGATTGTACGTTGTTTTTATATAAAGGAAGCTTCATTACACTGAAATGATTCCGACAAGAATCCATGGACATTTCCGCTTTTGGTAGGACTCTACGTGGGGGGGTTTCTATAGGCTGTAAGCTTTCGAAAGAAGTGTCAATCATGCAAATCGGCCAATGGGCTCTCGAGCTTTCCTTCTGCGCAACGCCCACCGAGCACCGTGTAACAGGAAGCCAAACTGCGACCTCTCAGCATAAGAAGAGATGGCAGCTGAATTGTTCTGCATTTCTGCGATTAATTGAATTATTTTTATTCTGTACATCAAAATAAAGAATAGCCATCAAGAAAATAAGTAAAAGTACTGGACATATTTGTACAATTTGGCACTATTGGATTGTTCCTAGACATTTCTCAACTAAAACCTTTACAACTTTGATCTGGTTTATTTTATTAGCACCACACTTGTCACAGATGACAATCAGATGTTGTTTTCAAGCTTTATTGGGTTTTTAGGCAGCAAGCGCATAATTATAGAGGGGAATTTAAATATAAATTCATAGATTTTTTTTTTTAGGCAGAAATCAAATACAAAGTTTTTTTCTTGTGTTCCATCTTCATTTGCTCTTACCAGGTAGAATATATATTTAAATTTACACATCTACAGTAATCCCCAAAGTCTCACCTTTACTTTGATACCAGTATTATCCATGGAGACCTTGTAGATGCAGAGAAAATCTATAAAAAAAACAAACAAAGATTTAGATAATGCCTTAGCCACTCTTAAAAACATGTAGTATTTTTATGCCTCAAGTCTACAGTATTTCCCTGTGTATTTCACTTACTTTAAGAAATATTTTTACTGTCTATAAGGGCCCACACATTCTGCCCTCTCATGCCACCGCACCAAAACCTTTTACCATCCCATGTGAAAATTTCAAGATAAAAAAAAGCCCTCGGGGTTTGTATTTTCTTGTCCATGTAGGATTGAACTCAGCCTGACCTATTCATGACAGACAACAGCACCAGGCCAGTTCATGAGCTGACAACCAGCCAACACTACAATGCTTTGGATCAGATAAGACAGTTCGCTGGTTTTGCTGGATCATTTACCGCATGTACAGTATTACAGCTTTCTGACAGTGCTGTTGTTTTCAGACATATCAGGTGTTTCTGAGGCTGTGAAGAGATTCTATAGAAAGATGAGTCACTCATCAGAGTGGGAGGAAATCTGAAACTGAGGCAGCTCTTACACCAGACAATGCCTGCTGAGCCCTGACACGCAACGTTCTCTCCTCAAGAGTTACCCCCATTATTGTTTCAACATCAGAGACAAAAATCCTTCCTTGGCACGTTCAGATCAATGGTAAAACACGTCTGTCTAGACGTAGCTGTGATTATCGCATCTTTTAGATATTCAGGTTGAGCAAACGTTTCCGTGTTAGTAAAATGAGACACTGCTCTGAAGCTGAAGCTGTTTTCAGCCTTAGAGAACATCTAAAGCCAATTGTTGCTGCTTGAATCTGTCTGTTTATCTTAAACTGACTTATTTATCCAGGTTTCTCAGGGTTAATAAGAGCTTTTTCATATCTCATTTCTAAAACCTATTTTGAATACATCCATTAGTGGGTTTTAACAGAAACACTGAAATTCAGAAGCCTTTTTCCAAACCTCTCAATCATGACCCCCTCTATTGTTCTGTTCTCACTTCGGCAGACTGAGAACTATGTTCTAACAAGCTGCATGCAGCTACACTGATCAGGAATAGATACGGACTAGTGTGGACAAACAGCTGTGCAGGATGTTTTGGGTTTTAAATGGCCATATTTCTTTAAGCAGCCGCTTGTTGACTGAAACCCATTGGTGGTTAGATCCTGTAATGAGGGCTTCATTAGAACTACTAGAAATGCACACAGGTTTTCTACAGCGTTGACTCTTATTAGGAGACAAACAGGGTTATTCTGTTAAAAACAACCTTTCACAGAAATAACTGCTATCCCTTGTTCTCTTTTCCCTGCTTTACAAATGCCCTACAGGCCTGGCAGGTAATTTCATCATCTACAGGAGGAGCTGCACTTTATAAACCAGCTGTCACTTCCTGAGAAAATGTGCCAGATTCTTGACATCTCATTTTGGACTGAAGTCTTCATACTTGTGCTGCTCGGTGCATTAAAAAGAGCCACTGCAGACGCTACGTAACTAGAACATTTATGTCAAATGTTGGACAAGATTTCTGGAAAAGCGTCTGGAGGTTGAACATATGTATTGACTCAAATGGGAAATCTGGATTTAAAAAATCCAAGGACCATCATTTGTTTTAATTCTGTCCACATGACCTCAGCGGTGACCTTCCTCTAAATGATGAGGACGATGCACCTAAATGAAGCTAAACTAACCAAGTCATCTCATCCTTTATTATTTCCTAACCTTTAACTGTCCTTGTTAAAGTCAAACTGTTTAAGGACCAGAAAACGCAGGAATCCTGAGATTTAATTACCATGACCAGTGCAGCTAAATTTGTCCTATTAACACATTATTAGACCGTGTGAAAATGTCACCGTAAGCCTTGAGCTCTCTGGGAATTATCAGCTCTTCATACACGCCAACGTCTGAACTCCACTTGAAACAGAATGACGCCTCAGGCCTTTTGAAAGAGAGTTGAGAAAACTATTAAATTACTCTCTGCCTGACCCTCGACTTGTGTCCCCTTTTCATGACGACTTTTCTCCTAACGGGGCCTGGAAAATAATTTCATGGTTTATGATGCTATGTAATTGTGCTGTCAGGTCGTCTTTCTAAGGCCCCTCTCGGTTTTCCCCACACACCCCTTCTCGCCTACTTGCTCTTCTTTCCCCAAGGCCCGACCGTACCTCCGCAGCTTTCTGTATTTGCCACCCTCCAAACCTTACCCCGCCACACTTAGAAGTTTTACAGAAACTTAATCTTCCTCCAACACCAAACTTTAACGGTAACCTTTCCATTGGAGCCGAGGGAAGGGGGAGGCAGGGAGAATAAAAATAAAGTTGGCTGTTTAGTTCTGCAGTGTTTGTCATCTCGCTGTCCTTTCACAGTGAGAGAGAGCTACAGGCAGAAGGATTCCTCCTGCCTGTGGAATATCTACTTTATACAAGTTGATTAAACAAGAGTGTGCAGGGGTTTTTTTTTTGTTTTTTTTTTTACGCCTGTTCTCTTCGAGCTGAACCAGATTTTTTTTTTTTTCTGCTTTCGGCTTCCAGCGTGACTCTAAGGAACAACTCAGGATTTAAAAAGAGAACTGAGTCTTCCTCTTCCTCCTTCCCTCTTCTCCTGTTTCTGTTTCCGTCACATAAATAAGTGCAAGATGTTTTTTTTTTTCCTGAGGTGATTTTTGTCTCTTTCTTTTCCTTTATTCTTCTCTTAACTGTTATCTCGCTGCATTCCTCTATGCATCCAACTTTCATCTTTCTTCTCTGTTGATCCTTTCCTCCTTTGATTCTCTTTTCTCTGCTCTTTCCCCTCCAGCAGTTTATCCTTACTTGATGTCTCTTTTTAAGGTGAAATGAATCTTTGTGTCTTTGTAAGATAACTGGAGGTGAAGGTGACTAGTCACAGGGTTAGTTTATGAGCCTAACCCTAAAACAAAGTCTCAACTTTACAACAAGTATTGACTTTCCAAAAATACAATTCAGACCTTTCCTTGCTTTTGCTTTTTCTCTTTCCAAAAATCCCCCAATTTCTAACAAATATCCTCACTTCCTGAATGACCTTGCTGTACTTTTCAAATGTCTTCTCTTTATAAAATGCCATCACTTTTAGAAATTCCCTCTTTTTCTGAAAATAGCTGCACTTCTGAAACTCAGAAAGATGTTTTTTCCCCAAGCCAGGACCAGGCTGCATCATTTCTTGCTAGAGCCATTTTCTTAATAGTACCCGACTCCCCACCCTCTCCCTTCTCTGCAATGCGTTTTCCTGCATCAGCATATCAAACCCACCTCGCCCCAATCTGCATCACTCCCCGAACACCACAGTCTCCTCCCCAGTTGCCTTCCTCACCCCAGTTATTTCCCAGGACCTGAGCTTGGAGAAATTCTTTCACTCTCTTTTGTATGCATGCTCTTGCTAACCTACCTCTGCTACAGGCAACAGCATCCACTGTGTAATAAATACATGGAGGTTCATGCTGCCCCTAGTGCCCGTTTTGCCTGCCATCAGCAGGATGAACGGTCCTGACAGGTAGCTTAAGGCGGGGATGTTGAGCTATTCTACACCATCCCATGGTCCAGTGGGAACTTCTGAAGGACAGAACAACTATCAGCTTTAAAAGTGCGAAAGACTTAAGACTTTAAAACTAAACTTTTCCTTTTTTCGTTATTTCTCATCAAAGTGGCCTTTTTTTTTTTACCAAATCTGTCTTAGCAAACTTCTGTCTTACTAACATCTGAAGTCAAACTCTAACCTGACTGAACTTGAAAACCTGTTTCTTTTTTTAATTCAGGCCTCTGATGAATGACTCTTCTGTTATTAAAAACTCAGACTATATGAACAAAAAAAACAACCTGTTGTTTCAAGGGTTTGATATTTTTGAAATGGACTAACAACCAAAGTGTCCACACATTAATGTAGGGCAAACTAGCAGTATCTCTCTAAGAGATAATTGTGTGTCTTTGTAGTCTTGAGGCAATTAATTGTACAGTGGGGAAACACTGGACAGGACAAAGATGCTCCCATCATTTTTAAAAGTCCAAATCAAGTCTGAAGTCTCTTATGGCTGAAATGCTGCGTGACACCCAGCCTGCTTAGAAAACTGCACTGACAAAAAAACATCTAAGAGTCAGGATAAAATTTGTTTCATTCTTATTTACTTATTCAATAATCAGCTATATAATTAGCTCTTATCTATATATGAAATATCTCTTACCATGCTGTGAATTCAAAGTCAATAAAAAGCTGCTTCTATGTTGTTTTCCACAGTTTTATTGGTCTAATCCAGATTGAACTGAATTTAAGAGCAGTTTTTAAGTCTTTTGAATAAAGTTAAGGCAGGTTTTATTAATACACTGTAAACTCTAAATGCTGAACATTACACTGACGTACTGTAACGACTGTTGCTTTGAAATTGTTGCTGAGGCCAATTACTGGTTTTTAATAAAATGAAAATGATAAACTGAGTCTAAATCCAAGTCAAGTCTCAACATGCTCATTCTTATGACCAGGGCAGTATTTCAATAGCTCCTTCCATTCACTAAGTGTTTTTTTTATCTATTCTACAGATTAAATTTCACCCAATGGGCCAGATGTGTCTGCATTTACTGAAAGAAGCAGTGAGTTGAGCTGCGGAGAGGAGCGGTCTGGAAAGTTACCGTTTGGCTCTCCATTTTAGCCATTTGACATGCTATTGAAAGACTCAAGCAAGAGTCACAAATTCTGTGTGACCATATGTCAGTTTGCCAGTTGTATCTGAGCAGGAATAGGTCACTGTCACTGCCACAGTGCTTCTAAAAAAAAAAAAAAATAGAAGCAAGAGTGGAACTGGCTGCTGGAGACTATGTTTGCATCTTTTCAGAAACGGAGCTGGGAAAATGCCACGGTGCGACACTGAAAACCCTTCCCTGCTCGCCGCTGAGTGCTGAACCAGATCAGTCTGAACAACATAGAAAATGAAGAAATTTGTCTTGGCTGTGGAGCCATCCAGCCTCTTGGCTTCACAGCCAAGCTGAATCCGCTGCCACAGACCACCGAGCTCCTGTGCCCCCCCGGTTCCCAAACATAAATCCTTGACTGTTTTTGGCTCGGAGCGTGGCGCAGTAAACGCACAGAGGAAGAGCAGGGAGCATCCAAATTGTTTCTCTGCGGCCACAGATGAGTTTGGTGCTCAGAGCTCTGTTTTGATGTATAGTCCCATCTCTGTAATTGAATTCATAAGGGAATAACTGAATCTCCACTGGTGGGGACAAATCCCATGACAGCCATAACACACACACACACACACACACACACACACACACACGTGTTCCCATAACCACAGGCTCATACACAAATGGACTAACACGTGTGCATGACGCCAACATAATGTCCACGCATTCAGAGAAATGTCTGACGAGCAAAACATATCTGAAAGAGCCAAATTAAAAAACACCATGCTGCAAAATGAAAGAATCTGTGCAGCCACTGATTTTGTGATTTGCAGGCAGAAAGACATTTAGATTTTTAGTGGGTTAAAATTAGATGTGTTTTAGACCTCTTCATTACAAAGATCTGCTACACAACAGGCTGAATTGACAATATATAAAAGTGCTGCAGATCCCAAACACAGTTAAACTTTAGTCATTTAAACGCTGCTTACACACACTGATAATCTAATTTACAAGTATTTACTTTTTAAATGAATTCAGCTTTGTTTTAACCAAACATCTAGAAATCCTTCAACCTGCAAATCCCCGTTTATGTAAAGCCCTCAACCTCCACTGGACTGTACTGTCATGTATTTAGACTCTTTTCTATCCGGAGGAACATGTCAGGCAAGTAAGTACGTTACTGGAAGAATATTAAAAATATAAACTCACCAGTGGGAGGGTGATGAACACAGCAGCAACTGTCAGAAGAAAAATAAAGCAAATGTCAGGAAGGTATAAAGTGAAGGAGTTACAATAACAGAGGCGATTTTTGCTTTAAGTACATACAACTCAACATCTGTAAACTCAGACCTTGACAGACAGCGGCTAAAGCAGGATCTGGACAGATGAGTTCTGGAGCGAACAGTTACAGGGTTTAAAAGTTCTTAGCATAACCATGTGGTCCAGACTTCATCTTTAGATCACTGCTCATAATATGATTTGTTGCTCAGGATCCAGTTGAAACCAGCAAAATGTTCCTTGACATCACAAACAAGAACAACCATACAACTACAACCCAGACCAAATGCAGGAAAAGAGCCAACTTTCAGGGTCAAACGTTTCTTAATACTTGGTGCTAGACACGTATTTCATTCAGTACCAATGTCCCATAGATCAGTGAGGAATCTTTAGATATTCCAAAAACTTTAACACTTACCTGTTAAAACCCCACCGCCCATATTCGGGCCAGAAAATGTGTTAGCTAATGCATCTCCAAAGATCCTGGGCCTAATTTGAATCAAGTCCGACAAACTAACATTACATCTCATATTATCATCTCAGCAGAAAAAACCTCACGATTCAAATGGTGTAATTATCACTACAGTTCTTTAATGTTAAACAAGACTACAAACACAGCAAGATGGTAAGTTTTACCTTTGCTAATGAGGACAGATCCACACCTGGCCTCCAAGTTTTTAGTCCAAAAGACGTAATATCTTTGAGAAAAGCCATACAACCATCGTCGTTCACTTTTCAGTCCCCATTAAAACGTTTTAATTCCGTTTGTTGTCCGGTTGTTTTCAACGTTTATTTACCACAAACAGGAAAACAGAAGGTAGATTTAGATTCGGCAGACTAGTGTGAATAAAATCCGCCCACAACCAAACTTGACTGTCAGGTTTTACTACGAAAACCAATGGCAATCAGGACTCACAGGCAAAAGTAAAATCAGCCAGTCACATTGTCAGTCAACGATGATTGACATGTGTTGTAGCCAATGAAATGACGTTTCCAATGATGTGACGTCTGTGACGATGACTCGGCACAATCAGAAGCTACTGTCCCGCTAACAGTCGCTGTACAGGCTAACGACGCTAGCGCCATCTTGTGGCAGAATAAGGCTGGTCTGAAGGACTGTCCAGGTCCCGCTCTCCTTCTGATTCAATTTTAGAAAATTCAAAATGTCTCCAAACTGTAGGTTTTAATGAAGCAGGCGTCGCTCTCCGCCATTTTCTCACGTAGCTCATACACTTAAACGTACGAGCCGGAATACAACGGCACGCATGCGTGTAGGCCGTTTGTAGTCCGGTAGTGGTAAAACGTCTGACATCATTAATAAACACAGATAGACAGCTAAAACTGATTAAACAGATCGTTTCTAAACAAACCTCATCAGTGGAAGTGGAACCAAGATTCATTTCTCATGTTTTCCTGGCCCAGTTTTTTAGTTTACACAAAGTTGACTGACAACATTCACACCAGCTCAGAGGATCCAAACATAGGGAAAGTTTTCATCTGAATCAATCAAACAAGATAGGTGTGAACGCACCCTGAGCCCAATTTTAGTCAGAGGATTAGAGGCTGTAAAGGCACCTCTCTCTCCAAGCTTCACATTCAATCTATATTCTTCTTAAAGCAAAGATGCACATCATGTAGTCTGTCAAAGCATGTCAGGAAAAACATTTGCCTGTGGTTCATAACTAGCTAATACCACTAGTTATTAACATTTATTTACTGTCTCCCCCTTTTCTGGTTCTAATTTTCCATCTCTGTGTTCTTCAGATGGCTTTTCCCAAAAAGCAGGACTGCACACAGATCTGTTCAAAGTGGAATAACGCTCTTGAAGGCAACCATCACGTGTGGTGCACAGAAGTGTAAATGAAAGTGTATAAACTTGATCTGTACTTGATCTGGACTTGATAAACTGAATATGCGTGTAAATGCATTCAAGATGCAGGCCCTCACAGCAGGACACGGAGACATACGCCAGGCAGCAGATTTACTTTGATGGGAGAAACAGAGCAGTATGATGTAAGCCCCCTGTTGTGGACATTTAAAGCTGTGTGTGTGTGTGTGTGTGTGTGTGTGGTGGCCCTGTCATGTTGCTTTGTAGCAGGTGTGCGTCTGCAGCTGTACGAACGTGCGCTCCCTCTCTGGTGGCGGCGTGTTTTAAGGTGGTTTGTGTGTAAGCGTGTGTGCACCTCCTCTGTTGTTTTGTTCTACTGCAGCCCTGTAATTACCTTGAGTCAGATCTGCTTCTGTATCACAGGTGGGAGACAGAGAATTTAATTACAGGGTGGGAGCTGTGATGAAGCCCACCTACGTTTGTGCACTTATGTGATTGAACTTGTGCGTGTACTTGGTGTGTGTATTTCTTCTGTTTGTGTGTATGTATTAGTGTGTCGATGGGTGTTTCTCTTGCACAAACTGTATACTTAAGTTATAAATGTTGTTGCTGCAGTTAGCTCTGTGTCTACGGGTTTGGCAGACGCACAAAAGCATGTTCAGGTGTGTGAGACAATGACAGGGGTAGGCGGGTGAGCCTGAGAGACTGAAAGACACAGTTACAAAGGGAGGGTCTGACCGGAGAGCAGGCTGAACACCTGGCACCTGAGCACAGGCAACATGAGCCAGACTGAAAAGACCATGCGGAGGATTCTTCTTCTCTGGTCTCACTTCGCCTCCTCTTTCCAGTTTGGACTTTTCCTTTGGCTGTGATCCGACAAAAGCTTTGTGCTTTTTGCTCCAACACAAGTCATGAGCATCAGTCATTATGGAGCTTAAAGGTGTGCTTCATCACCCTTGTTGCCAAGCAACTCAAAGTTCGACAACATCTTAGAAGCTGCCTAATTAGCTTTGCAGTGTTCAGGGATTTGCCCTCCAGGTAAATACTGGACAGGTTTGTCTGTCATTGGGCCCAGCAGCACCTGCTTTCAGTCTTTGGAACTGGGCTTGCAACCTGTTGCCAGAGGATGATATGATGGGATGCAGATACGTTCACCTCACACTGTGTTGCTTTATTGACTAGGTTGCTATGAAGCAAGTCATCCTGCATAACACTGAGGCTCACTGGCTCATACATAAGTGTGATTTTCCTCATACAGCAGCCTGTGTCTCTCCATGGAGAACCTGACGTGCAACAAAAGGCCACACTGATGCTGTGACGTGACAGACGTGACAGCCATTTTCAAATTCGACCTACAGTTAATCTCACAATGGCCGACAATGAGTATGTAGCAAGGCTTTCTCAAAAATGATGAGTCATAAAATGTCCTGCTGTTAAACTAAAGTTTGAGCACTTATAAACTACCCTAAACAATAGAAAGGACATTTAAAAAGAGCCCACAGACAAATACCAGGGTTTCATAAAGATCATGCAGAGACGCTGATGTCAAAGCCAGAAAAGAAGAAAAATGGGAATTAGTATCATGGAGACTCTCTCCAAGTAAATTATGTTGTGGAAATAGTTTAAAATGTAGAAAATGCTGCAGCTCCTACAACACTATTTTACACTAGCACTAGCTTGTGCTGCTGATTCTGATGTGTGACAACGTACAGTAACCGCCACAGTAACATCTGAAACCCCCTTTAAGCAGCTAATCATGGAGGGACTGTCGCCACAAGTTGAACCGCTTTCCAAACAGACGATGCAACTATCATGTCCACCTGATGCAGCATTGGCTTTGGAACCAGCTCTAATTTTTTCATTCTTCACATTACATTCACTTTTAATTTAACACTCAGCCCAACACCATGAGAGCCTGTCCAGATAAAGCTGCAGATAAATTTACAAGTCCTTGAAAAAATTTCACCTTAGCCCACAGATTCATCCACAACAGTGACTATATGACATTACAGCTGCTGAATTTAAGCCACAAAAACCTGTGATCTGTTCATGTGACTGTGTCTTTTCTCCAAGCAGATTCCTGCCTCTTAGTGCCAATTTATTTCCACAAGAAAATGTATTAGATTTCCATCC
The DNA here is from genome assembly GCF_900324485.2 of Mastacembelus armatus. Taxonomy (NCBI): domain Eukaryota; kingdom Metazoa; phylum Chordata; class Actinopteri; order Synbranchiformes; family Mastacembelidae; genus Mastacembelus; species Mastacembelus armatus. The sequence goes on along the minus strand of NC_046654.1, from coordinate 1,497,167 downwards.
AAAACAGCTGGACCAGCACCAGCAAATATGAACTACAATGCATACTGACAATTTTGGAAACTGTGGCTAAAAAGCCTAAGTTCTGCTTCAGGAAGTAACAACACTCCAAGGACTTACTCTACCAATTACCTTTATCATCCGTATCTAATTTTGTACTAAAAATCACCCTAATTTTGGAACAAACCCTGCATTTTTTTCTGGATAGCCTACTTTGTTTTACCTTTCAAAGCCGCCTCTGTTAGCCAAACTCATTTTCGGCTTCACACACCAGCCGCTTCCCTCTGCCTGCTGCATTAGTGCCAAAACTCATGGCCTGAAAACTCTGCCAGTACACTGCAGCCCATTATTTCTTCACTGGTCAGTGATGTGGCCAATCCAGAGAGGACTCAATCATACTGACACGCAGTCAGTACAAAGTCCAGGTGCAAAATACAGAATAATGACTTCTTCATATTTCACAGACAAAACAAAAGGGCACAGAAAAGTCCTAGCTCATTTATTTTCTAGGCTGAACAGGGATTTGGACCAGAAACCAACCCCAGTGCAAGTAAGGACCTGGCTGCTAAACAGTAACAACTCTTCCACAAAGAAACAAATACACACTTTAACAGGATTAATTTTAGAGTGAAAACAAAGTGACTTTCATGTATTTGGAAATGCTGACAGTGCAGTCACATTTGTGGGATTAGTTCATTCTTGTCTCAGACAACAGATCCACAGTTATCAGTTTGCACTCTTAATACGACTGAAGCTCCTCCAAAAGTCCAGATCTGTTCATATTTAGCAAAGGCTTTGTACCCAGCGATGATAATAAACCCCAAATGATTTATTTACATTGTATTAGAGAGCTAAACACAACATTTAGGAAATGCAGCTTTGGTTATGGGCCAGGACGAAATGCTGAGATTTATTAAAACCAAACTTGCAGTAAAAGACTCATCAAGCAGAACAATAAAAGTCCAAAAGAATTTTGCTGTTTTGAGTTTTTGTTTTTGATATTAGTTAATTAGTTAAATCTCTTCTTTGTTGCAAAACTTCTGTTTGGTATTAAGATTCCTGTAGGTGTTTCACATTAAAAGTCTAACAAAAACAGAGACACATCTTTTTGTCACACTCAATGAAATAAACAAAATCTCTAAAGCCTAGAAATATGCATTATTTAGTATAAAAGATAAACGCATTACAGAATTACACTCTACACAGCTTCCATGAGCTGTATTGAAATCAGTTTTATCCACTGCAAAGCAGGTAATGATCATAGATGACAGAGAGGTGAAGAGACGGAGGATCATCCAAGAAACATTGGCTCATTGAGCTCCAGTGGCTGCCCAGAGTCGCTCAGGCCGACCTGTCAGCCTCCCTCCATCCATCCTCCCCCGCCACCTCCCTGCTGCCTTTATCTCTCCCCCATCACTCAGGCCAATGGTGCCCTTCAGAATAAAGGTTAGGAAATCTCATCGGCACACAGCTGTGCACGTCTGCTGCTGTTCTATTTATTCACAAGTATAAATGTATACTTGTTTTGTCATTTGATCAAAAGTCATTGCTAAGTGCTAACTGCTGTTCCTGCAGACACTCTGGATCTGCCACTGCTAAACTACCTCTGTTTTCTTTTTTCACTCAAGACAATCCCAGCGTTCATGCTGAAGAGACACTCAGGGCAAATCTGGTGGTGATAATGTGACCAAATAAATCAGCTGAACACTCTTGTACTATGGCCTGAAAAAGTAATGTCTCAACATCAGTGTTTTAAGGACTCATAGTTATCTCCCTAGAATAAAAAAATAAAGTCATCTCCACTGTACCACAGCTCAGGTTAATGCTAATATCAGCACACTAACTGTCCCTTTACAGTCTGTTACACTTCAGCTTGATAATGTACTGATGCTAATGGTCCTGTGTGTTTTGTAATAGCACAACAAAGCTAAAACACCAGGGGCCAGATGTATGAAAAGTGCACCAAACCTCTGTATCAGCCTCTTCCCACACATAAAGTGCTATTAATAAAAGAAGAATGGCGTCTGCAGAAGAAATGTCAGAGGATCACAAGTCATTAGGCTCTAACCACAGGGGTCATACATGTCTGCACTACATTTTATGGTGATCCAGTTCACACCTGACCACTGTGTGGGATCCACAGACCAACAGAAGACACACTACACCTCTAGTGTGCATGTGGTTGTGGCTGAGGAGGCAGAGCAGGTAGAATCTGTAAAATATGTTGATCTTTTTAACTTTGAGTTGAAGGTGACATTTCAGGTGACTATCACATCAAAATTTCAGAATTTTAGTTTGCAATGAGAGAAAAATCAAACAAAAGCAGAAAATCCTTCTCTTTTCTTAGAGAATACTTCAATATAAATCCAAATAGTCACTGATCAACCTTCTATTTATGAACATATACACAAGTCTGTTGTTGTTTGTGCAGATTGCTCTGTTAAATTTACTTACACATGCACAAATATGCTTATGTGCACGAAACTCAGCACAAACTATCACAGCATGTGCAGGAGACTGTTGTCCTAACAGACACAAGCTTACGTCTCAGCTGCCTGTTGACATGATGAAGTGAGACTCCTTCTGTTTCAACGTCCTGTCCCTGTCTGTCTGTCTGTCTTTACCCCCCCCCCATCCATCCTCTGCAGCTGTACATCCACATCCACCCGCTGCCAGTCTGCTTCCCTCTCAGCAGATAAATCATTCATCCCCAGGCACCTCTGCACGCTGCTGCGGACTCCCGTATGCGTGGGAACAGTGCATTATGAGCTACGTCCACACGACCTTGTTTTGACACTGCGGCGAGCCTCATCAGACCACCTTCCACTTTCTGCATCAGTTGTTTGCCAGACAATGTCCACTGAGGCTCAGGCACAGAACCACACAGAATGATGGGTCAGTGCGTCATGAATTAATGATTATAGCTCTCCTACCTGAGCGCTGGGAGTGGACTGCTATTAGAGACATTTTGTTGGGGGGGGGGGGCAGCTGCAGGGACGGAATATGGTTTTTCAGGGCTCAGACAAGTCAAACTGTTTACAACACTAAAGTGAAAGTGTCAGCTGTTTATTGGAGAGCTGAGGTGACGATTAATCTCTGCTGACTGTATGATGACATAAAAGACCCACGGGACTATGGTTGAGAGGCTGTTTAGCCCTTATTCAGCCAGGAAGACACTTAACAGCTAAAACCTTCAATATCAGTGAAGTGCACACGGCCTAGTACCGACGTTTCCCCTCCTCACCCCTGCCCCTCTGCCCTTCTCTGATATAAATAGCAGCATTTCGCCATTTGTGCATCTTAATCAGTCCAAGGGTTTGGTGTTTGTAAAGACACACAGATGTTTTCTCTCTCACTGTACAATAACTTAAAAAAAAAAAAAAAAGAATAAAAACAAAACATGATTTCTGCAATATCAACATTGTTATTATTGGCCCTGGGCTACAGAAACAGTAAAAACCAACAACTTGCCTGTAAACAGCAAATGTACAGAAAAAAAAAAAAACACTGACATTAAAACAGTGTTGACAGAGGAGTTTACAAAATGGAACCTGAACCAAAATAACACCACAAGATGAGAAGAAACCCCCCCACCACCATCTCTACCCTCCCACCCCTGCAGGTACGCAGCAGGCTTTGCTGTGGGGAGTGACATATGCCCCCCCCACAGACACACAGACACACACACTACTTCAAAACTTCCTTATCCCTGCCACCACATTTAAAGCATCTAAGAGTGTGGACAGATGCTTTAAAGTCTCGAGGCTCTGTGGATTTATTGTGTTTGTGCAGTTTTCTCTGTGAGGAACGCAGGTTTATTCTCCTGCCACTCTGCAGGGTTCAGCATGTCCAAGGAACACACTCACCGCCCTGTTCCGACAGGGGGCCTGTCACGTTTTAGAGAATAAACAAATTATCACAGTTACAAATTCTCTCTGTCCTGTATTCAAAGGAAGAATTCACTGCTCCACACAACTCAGCCCTTTATTAGTCAAACACCAAAATAAAAAAATGTTATTTATGCCAAAGGGAAAACTCCTACAACAGAGTTTACAAAGATCTCTTCAAAGAGTGAAGTTAACTACTGACATAAATAACCCACATTTGAAAGACAAGAATCAGGTTAATAATTAGCGAAGCCTCCCTTTAAGTTTCTCCATCTCAAGATCAGAGTGAAAACTACATTTCTCAAAACGTCAAAATTAAAATGAGGTCTGGTTCTGGTCTGATTGGAACATCACCGTCTTGATTCGAGTAATCACGGGTCGTGTTTGTTCGCCTCCTTGAGCAACACCACTTATTCTAATGAGCGCACAAGACTCCCAGCTGCCTCTGTTTGGGTTCGCGTTATTTACCGAGCAATTAGTCACGAAGCACAAGCTTTGACTGGAATATGACTGTATAGAGTGACAGAGCAACCTGCCTGCTCACACATTTAAAGACTAGATTTTTACCTATGTTTCACTCTCATTCAGCAACACAAAGATAATATAGTCTTCTGTGCAACGCAGTTAAAAAGTGAAGGAGAAAGAAAATAGAGCTGAGACATGTTTAGTTTAGGCTTTCACTGTCTTTAAAGGTGTACTAAATGAGATGTTTAAATTGATTCAAATCAAAAGAACCACTCAATACCACTTGACTGTCCGATCCATATCTGATAGAGCTACTTCTCATTAATCACTTTGTTTGTTTGTTGTTGTTTTTTTGCATGTAATAAACTAATTGGTGTTTATAAGATAATTCAGTGCATTTATTCTTCACCAGCATTATCTAAATAATCAAGGTAATTAAAATTCACTGCAATTTAAGATGCACACACTGTATCCTCACTTTTGTTAACATCCTGTTTTGAAAACCCCTCATGAGTTCCTGGAAGTTGTCAGTATTTCATCGCTGAAACAAATCTCAAACAGGTTGTTGCTGATGAAACACACTGACTGACCTGATGCAGAGACCTGGATCGGTTTCATCATCATGGCAAACACAGGTAAGTTATTAGGCCTGTCAGTGGAGACTAGACCTGGTTGACATCATTTTGATATCCACCCATGGAGCTCTCTGATTGGCTGGCGGTCCCGTGGAGAGGGTTCTCATTACAGGTTGTTGTTCTGATATCTCTCTCGTCCAGACCTGCGCTCAGCACTTTCCGCTCGCTTAATTGACAACGGCAGCTCGCAGAGAAATGATGCTGAGATGTGCTCAGCCCGTTAACAAATACTCTGCTGCTCGTTGTACATTTACAGATTAGCCTGTCGCCTCTGCTCAGCCAGTAAACATAAATAAACTGGGAGGTCTCCATGTTCAGTGCTTATTAGATCTGAACAAGAAAATGATGGACCTAATTAACATGGTGGAAATATTTGGTTTACACGGCCAAGAGAAAAGCCTTCAACTGTCTTTTTAAATAGATATTTCAATAGATTTCTAGACATGGATCATCGAATGGCAGTAGGAAAACAGACACTTGCTGAACCTGAGCATATAAATATTTGACACTTGAACCTCCCTTAGCACAATCTACATAATGGACTTGACTGTGCAGCAGGGTGAATCATGCAAAGGAATACTGAAACTCACTTGTTTCAGAGGAAAACAGACTTAGACAATTACCGTGATTCGCCTTGTTTTGTCTCTTCTCTTTTCCTCATGTTCTCCCTGCAGTCATGAATATGCAGAAAGACGATATTTACGGCTGCTAATGAATATTCTGCACAAAGTCTGCTTCGCAAATTAGGCGAGCAGAGGGAATTGGATAGCTACTAGGTGCTTCTCTCAAAACAACATCAGAGGAGAAAATCAACTAACTCTGCTTTTGAAAGGCTAATTTGATGTCATTATTATTATGGTTCATGAGCACACAGTCCCAGATAATATACAAAGGAATGTGCAGCCCAGAGAAACAGGAGTTTGCTTTTTCCATATAAGCATCTTTTCATAGACCTGTAGATGTAGACGTCTGCTCAAGGACATTTGAATCTAGACTCCTTCTCACTGCTCTCAGGAGCAAATTAATCCCTCAACGCCAACCAAAAAAATGAAATCTATTTTTAGCGGTTCATTAAAGCCACTTCTAAACTGAGTCCAACACCAACACTCAGATTGGAGTAATTGGAGGGGTGTGTGTGTGTGTGTGTGTGTGTGTGTGTGTGTGTGTGTATAATGGGGGAGTCATGTCCCACTCAGGATTGAATTTGAATGTTTGCGTTTTGAATGTGCAACTCCTGCATCACTAATGAGGATCTGTAGTGTTAATCAAAGATGCCGCGGGTGCCAATCAACATGATTACAGTAAAGAACTGCTTAGGATCACAACAGCAAAGGATTCTGGGAGCCGAGCACAAGGCTGTTTGTGAGGGGGGCATGCGTGCCGAAGAACAAAAAAGATGGATAAAGTGACAGGGACGGATAGAGACAGGTGAGTATTAGGTAACAGGTTAGACCTTTTGTTGTTACTCCAGCTCATCCACCCTGTGCTGTCAAAGTAAACTACAGACACCACTAACCAGTTGGACGTGTAAAATGTTTGGTGCACTGTGCTGCTGCTCAAACTGTCCAAGTGCATAGACTTTTAGCATCTTGATTTCATAGAACCACAGTGTCAGCACCATTTAGCTAATTAGGTGCCGATAATCAAATTTGGGCCAATCTACACATCCTGTTATCAGAAGATAAATCAGTCCCTTCTGGGAGGTGCCAGGTCTGGATGCCTGGGTGTCTCGTTTTGGATTTTTGTTTATTTGTAAAGTTTTGAATTGAGTTTTTAATGCAGATTATCCACAGAAATGTGATTTCATTTCACTTTGGAAATAAACTCTGGATTTAGGATTAGCATATCTGCACATGCAAAAAAAAAAACAGTAAAGAAAAACAAACTGAAAACGAAAAATGACTGAGCCTGTGAGAGCCAGAAACCCCTGGAGGTTTCAGAAAAAAAAAAAAGAGTGACAGAGAGAGAGAAGAAAATAAAAATGACAGACAGACACAGGTGAAATGGAGACGGAAACCAAATGAAGTCACGTTTAGAGCTGACGGTGAGCGTGTAATGAAGTGTGTATATCATTGAGGGAGAAAGAAAACTCCCCTGATCTCACTGGTTTCTTTGCCCTCCCCTCCTCCTGTCGGGCCTGTGTCGGTATCATGGTGATTGGAGGGGAGCGGCGGCTCTGCAGGCATCTGCTCGTTTTGTTAGGAACTGTGTGCAAGTAAACACTTTCTGCTCACAACCATCTGTCCGAGCTCAGATCTGCATGAGAGCTGGCAGACTTGGCTGGAAGAGACAGAGGGAGAGAGAAGAGATAAAGAGGAGGAAGAAAGGAAAGTGATGAAAGGAAACCAGACACATGGAGAAAGGGGGCAGGGAGGACGCTGACAGCCATGTAAAATATAGGATATTTCTAATCAAATCTTTTGTTTTTGGATGCACAAACCAAACAATAGACTAATGCCAGTTCCTGCCTCAGCTAAAGAAAAAATCCAGACCTCATACCACACTGCACCAAGTGTGGAAATAAATGTGGAACGTTAAAAAAAATAAAAATAAACGGAAAAATTCCTGCCTGATAGCACCAAATAACAAAACTGCATGTTTGCATGACTCAAAAGGAAATGTAATTAGCACCAATGACTTAAGAATGAATTAGTAATGCAGTCTGTATATACATGTTATTGAAATATTCAAGATGAAGGTCGGGTGCTACAAACCAGCAACCGGTATCTAACGTTTTAGCTGCAAATGCTACAAAAGTCTCACGTCAATAAGATTAAGAACTGGGACATTATTATTCTGTACAAGAGCGAGATAATCTGAGCAGGCAGGTTGATGCAGCAAAGACTTACAACAAGAAACATCTTAAATAAACATCTGCACTTCAACCAACATGGTTCTGTCTTCAGAATCCAGAATTTAGAGTAAAAATAATACATCATCTCTTCATTAAATGGTCCTGCTGAAATGATGCTGCCTTTAAAAATGCAAACTCAATTGGAGGCCGCTGTAGTTCAAAACTGAAGACGCAGGAAGTGGGAAAAAAAAAAAAAAAGCATAAAAATAGAAAAAAAGGAACCACAAGTGAAAATTGCGATTGAGGAGAAAGCAGCTACAGTCTGTGTGTTTACGTGGAACTCCATCTGCTTGTCTTTATGACTGGTGTTATCTGTCTGTCTGACCGTCTGTCTGTTTATCGAGCTCTCACATACACAGAACAAAGGAGCAAATAAAAACAAGCTGGGGAGGTGCACACCCATCCAGGGCTTTCCATCCAAAACTGAGCCTTTCAGACAATCACAGAACCAAATCTAAACATCTGCTCTTCAGTTTTGTCAGCCTGTCATCACACAGGCCATGTTGACTTTGACACAGTCTTCACCGTTAACTGGCTGGAAAATAGGAATGATTAAAGTTTGTGTTGTGTAGCCAACAAGCATAACAGGAGATTTATTTTGTAATGCTGTTTTCCATACTTCTGTATGATCCGATCAGTCAGCAGATAGATTCTGGTATTTATGTAGAAACTAACAATATCTGAAACTATTCATCTCAGTGAACAGTAAGAGAAACATTCAATCTGACAGTAGTTTTTTTTCGGTAATTCACTCCTAATTTCTGGGAAAGGAAGAATCCCATATTCACACAATTTTCTTGCTGCCACCAACATGCAAATTGCCATCACATTCTGTCAGTAAACACATTTGCTATTTGTCTTTCTTACAAGTAAAATTATGGCCACCATAAAGACCATTCAACAACACGTTTGTGGAATTTGTGTTTTTGTGGTAAGAAAAGCACAGCGACACCTAAACAGCAGCCTTCCAGTCAGTGCCTTAAGGGACACACTTTATCTGTCTTATCTGTCTTTGACAGGACAAAATGTCAGTTTATTTACACACTGTGATCCGGGTAGAGGACATTCTTCTTCAGCAGGTCAACCTGTCAACTTCTTCACCTGAATACAATCGTGCTTTTCTTTATGCTGCTGCTAAAGCACTCTATCCCTGTGCCCGTTTGCCTGTTTATCCTTTGAGCAGCTGAATGTGAGCTGAATGATGGTGGCTCTACCTGCTCTGACCTTATTCTGCCTCTGTATCCTTCAGTCAGTCAGACACATCCTCTGTCCGCCTGCCTGTCACAATCTCTTGTTTTCATCTATCAGTTGGTGCAGGATTCATGACTATGAACTTGCTGCAGGAGCACATCAACACCTTTACTGGAAAACATGAATTTACATACTGTATGTAAGCAAAAACAACACAGTACACACAGAAGGCAATGCATACCAGTTCACAGACACCTTCAGTAACCAACCCATCAGTCCTACAGAGGCTTACACCTGGATCAGGTGTGTTCAGTCAGTCAGAAGCTGGAAGGGCAGGAATAGTTAGAAAACAAGAGCAATTAAAGTTTATAGCCAAGCAGCAGGTTCTTCTGTTTAATGTGGGACACTAATCGTAGAGTTAGTCTGACTTTAAACCTGAGTCACTTCCCCCCAGATTTATTTCAGAAAGGAAATGACATGTAACATTCATTTAATATGAATTCTTGGTGTAAAACAAAACAAAGCATTACCGTAACTACTGTAAATAAATACTGACCGATGCACAGTTTTTTTAGCCCAGGACTTCCAGGGTAGACATTCAACCCCTGTGCACTAGTTTGCTAAATCTTAGCATGTTATAATCCAACCATTTAACAGGTCAAACTAACAGCCTTAATCGTACATCATTCAGGAAATGACTAAAACAAAGCACTAAACGCTAAATATAACCACAGTCCATGTATCTATTTGTACAACTGTGTTTATTTACTTCATTCCTATTTTGTGCTGCAAGACGGTGCAACAAAACTGAATTTTTTCCACAATAGGAATGAGCTGCTGTAACTTTCATGTCAGGACATTTTCGGGCTTTGGTATTAACTTTGCAGGCTGTATTTGTACACTCACTGAGGAGAACCGGCAGCTGTTTACAGGTCGTCCCTGCAAACACTCAGGTACTCTGCCTGCTTCGCTTGATTAATTAGAGCAGAATGGATTTGGCTGGCTGAACGTTATTCTCTGTATGCACAGCTGCTGAGGCTGGACGGGATGGAGGGAAGATGGAAAACACAGTGACTGAGCACTCACTTTAGTCTCAAGGGCCCCTATTTTTTTATCTCTATAAATAAACAAAAGCATTTACACCAACAGAAATGGCATTTCTGAAACATGGGTTATAAAATCTCTAACCGCCTGCTTTTTAACCTGTTATTATTAAAAACTAAAACACTAACTAAAGGCCAGAAAATGTGACATCAACCTGGGGAAACTTGAACAGGTACAAAAACTGGGTACTGTCAGTGAAATAAAGAGAACATTTAATACCAAGGAAGGCCTGAGCAAAAAGGACAAAAAGTAAAAAAAATATATTATTTTCCTATTTTCCTATTAATTCCCCCCTGGCTGTCCACATATTGGATATTTTTGGCGCTTCGGAGAGCTGGGACACAGGTCTCCTCCTCCTCCCCCCTCATCAGCAGCTTTCCTAGGCGAGGAGAAAGGATCAACCTGGATTTCTGATGTGTCTGTTGCACTGCCATAGATAGAACATGCCAGGGGCTCTGCTGGGTAGATAGCTAACAATTGATCTCCCTCTAGACGGGACCCCCAGACTGGTAAACCCAACGCCCACATGCCTTGCTCGCCTCGCTCTCCTCCCACGCTGTCTGTCTGTCTGTGTGGACGAAGGAGGAGATTCAGCGTTTCTGCCCCACGGGGTGAAAACACACTGACAAGACACAGTCAAATACGAGAATAGCAGAAACATGTCTGCCTTTTATTTTTAACAAGGGATGAAAATTTGCTTCCAGACAGGATGTCTGTAAACATCCCCTGAGCCAACTGTGTCTTGGGCTTGAACCAGCAGCTCCAGTGCAGCAGGGTTCACACTGAGACAACACAGTCATGCCTGAAAGGAACAGCTCACCAACTCCCACCATGATTCCCACCAGTCATTCTGGCTACAGCAAGAACTTCATGCTCACATAACTGATGCTAATGTGCTCATACTTGCTGTACACTCAGTCAAGACTCATTCAAATCAGTTCGGGTTAGACCAAAGATTAGGAACAACTCTGCCCTAAAACAGCTTCAACAAAAACTGAGTGTTAAAAGCCTCCTGGGGGCAGGATTTATTCCAAGCCTGCAGCATCACACCGCATTAGGTTTACCTACGTGGACCTGAACTGGCAGCATAGAACTGAGGATGGAGATGACTCCTGGTCTAGAGTTAAATACAGTCTGATTCCCAGCACCTGTCAGGGAGGGGGACAGGGAGGGACCCTACATTTAGTGTCAACTACTGGAGAAAAGTCCAACAACTATTGACATACTGATGGAAGAATACCTCTGAAACAGGGTCAATTCAGAACAACTAAATATTTAGAGGATGGGACATTTGGAGATGATCTTACTACAAACAACTCCACTAATACTGAACAGAGAAGTTTAGACGAGCATCTGAAATATTTACACATTTGTATAGATGTACAAAAACACCAACATTAGTGACCTGGTGACACTGTACTGGTGACATACTCTAATATCATGCTAAATTTCTGTATGTTTCCAAATACATTACAGTACCACATGTTAATATGTTCTAATAACCGTTCTTCTCTAACAATAAACTGAAAGTTGGCTTTCTCTGTATCTGACTCCTGTTTCTGTCTAAATATGAACTTTGGACTGCCATAAAATCTAATTTTAATTTAAACCCGACAGTTCCTCCAAAATAGTTTTCTGTCAGATTTTGAATTAATGCTGAGGAAGGTCTGATGACAGATTAAATTATTTTCCTAGTGACATAGTCATCAAACATGCAGCTTAAAGACATATTTCTAAGCAATATTACTCTTGTACAGGTAAGACTCTTGCACAACTATAATCTTTATGCAGAAAAACATTAGTTTACACCCTCCCAAGCTTATTCATCTGCAACTGGTCACTGGAGGGTTAACAAGTGCCTTTCGATTTCATTTCCCTCCTGTGATTTATAGTTAAGGGCTTTTGCTTTAACGTCTGTGCCAACAAAGTGCCATTCCTGCAGTTTTAGGATTTAGTTTGACCAGGAGGTAGAAAGGTCGATTATTAACCAAAAAACACAGAGCTCGTTATTTCTGCCAACATGCCCTTGAGCTTTATTTCCCCTTTCACTGCTCATTTGCTCAGACCAGGTAGAGCAGAGTAGGAACATCTATAAGTAAATCCATAATTACATGCAGTCCACATTCATTCCCACTATAGCGTATAACACAAAGAAACTCTCAGCACAATGTGTTTACATAACCACCTTTCATTTGTATTCTGTTTCCCTGCTTATTTTACATTCTTTTCATGTGTGTGCTGCTATTCTGGTTCTTCTGAATCCTGTTACTCTGCTGTTGCCACCACTCTTTCTTCCACGGGGATCGGCAAAGTTTAATCTTGAATTTAATACCTGAAATTTGACAGTTAAATCCACAGCACCAGAAGGAGTTTTAGCTGCTGAGTGCTGGCTAAAGCTCAAACTAACCCTGAATAGTGACTGAAGATGAGGGACAAGCTCTGCAGCAGTAAAGTTTAAGGTAACAGAGAGTCCTGAAAATCTGGAAAAATCTGCAGCTGATATTTAAACATTTTATGTTTCTTAAACTCTTCGATGAAAGAGACTGTATTAAAAATGAAACCTCTAATATCATTATTGCCATTAATTACTCGTCAATTCATTTTTGTTAATTAATAAACAATCACAATATAGTGAGGTAATTTAATGTCTTCTTTTGCCTGACCAGAACGTGTTGGCTTGTCCAAAAGCTTCAATTTGAGCCGCTGCATTAAACAAACTGATTATCAAAATAATTGCAAGACAGTTTTCTTTTAATCAAGTAACTGATTCATCAATTAGTTGCTGCAGGTGTAATTAGGTGTAAGTGCTGCTCAGCTTTAATCTGAAGATGTTTACAAATGTATGTAAAATCACATAGAAATAATCACACCAGTGTTAAATGCAGCAAACTGTGACCCCTGGTTATCTAGAATATCATTCCTAAACAAACTAACAATGCTAAAACAGTGTACACAGTATTTCAAATTTGCAGATTTGACCATTTTTAAGACAAGAATATGTGAAAGGCCTTAAAAAGCAGCATTTACACTATTCACACAACTGCCTACAATCAGCAGCTCCCACAATGGAGACACTTTACCTGAGCTGTAATATAATTATACTTGGCAGAAGACATGAGACAATATAAATGAAAAAAAACAGAATTGCATGACCTCTCATTAGAGGGTTAATTAATTACTTTTGTGTTGCTTTTATTAGAGAAGCTAATAAGAAGCAGTGGCTGACTTTGCTCAAATCCTGTGTTTGCCAGGAAGATGCCAGGGAGTGAAAAGTCACTAAGTCCTGAGGAAAATGGTCGTGAAGGAGAGACACTGCATATGAAAATATATATACTTCCATCTGATGTGTATATAATAATTTCATAATCAGCCATCAACAGTAGCTGGACTGTTTTGTTTAGTGTTTGAATTGGCAGTGGCCGTCAGAGGACGGAGGAACAAGAAAGAAAAGGATGAAAGTGGAAATGAAGCCTCATGGGGGACGGCATGCGATCAGACGGTTTCCCACAGTTCAGCAGGATCGTGAGAAAGGCGGCGAGGATTGAGCCCAGCTGTCCAGAGTGTGGGCTAATTGATTTAAGCTGTTTCTACGGGGGGATTTACCTTGCCAGTAATTAGAGGTGATTTCTAACAGCGCTGCAGCTCACTGGGCTGAGAGCCCCTGCAGATGGATTTACAATCAAATCCATCAAATCCAAAAATCTCATTTTTGTGTTTTTTTTTTTAAGCCATCGGGTCAAAATTTGTAAATCTTGTGACAAAGAGTCTTAAGGATTTAGTTGCTGATACACAGATGCCAAAAACAAAAAAAAGCCAAATCTAGGGCTAGGTGGTCTAGGCTTTCATTGAATTTAAGACGGATAAAATGCATTATAAGAACACCAATACCATTATAAACACAAACCGAAGCCACTATGAGCCTAACAGAGTGCATATTAAAAATAAAACCACTTTCTTAGGAGTTCCTCTGTTCCTCTGTTAGGAAAATGCCAAATTTTCTTCAAAATCCAAATGCTGACAATGGTATCTCTAACTCAGAAGAAATGATGGGTCTAAAAAAAGTTACTATTCAGTTTTGCCACAGGAAATTGAATTAAGGAAAAAGTAGTAGTTACTGCGCACTGGAACAGCCTAATTATATGAAGCTGAAGTTCTACATACTACAACTATCACAGACACATAAATATAGAGCTAAAGATTCTCAAACTAAAATACTGAAAAAAATGCTGATGACTCAGTTCCAGCTGAAGAGGTCTTGGACTCTGGTGACATCAACAGATAAAAAAAAAAAAACATTAGTTATAGCCCAAACTGTTTTTGGTCTTACTCTTCCAATGTCTTCATTATTACCTTATCAAGAACAGCCATGAATCTAACTTTAGCCCCAGTCCCAGTCCCAGAGTCCCAGTCCTCTGGCACTGCTGTCTAAATATGGAAAACCCACATGGAGTCAGATTTTCCATTTCTTTGGACAACATTTCAAAAATCCAAACGGTGTCACAGATGCAGAACAGGCAGATATGAGCCGGCAGTGTAAATTCCGTATTTTGAAGCAGCGCCTGGTTTCCCTGAAGCGTCACGGTGCCAAGTTCGACTATTTTAGGCCGGTCTACTGAGATAACCTCCTGGGTAAAAGGAAAGTGAGGAAACCTGGTTTACTGTGACACAGCTTCCCCCTTTTTTTGAGTCATGTATCAAGACTTCAGTAAACGATTGATGAATATTTGGATGTTGTGGTGTTCTAGTTAAAAAACAGTCAAGACAATGAGGCACAGAGCAATACATTAAGTAGAGCAAAATAACTACGACTCTCAAATCATTTCCAGCACAGATAAGTTAACCACAGGGGGATGAATTCTTATTCTCAAAGATAAACATCCTTCTAAAATTAACCTGCTGCCATAACTCAGTACAACAGATTTTGGAGCCTGGGTGCAGGGATTTTCTCCCATTCACCCACAAAAGCATCAGTGGGGTCCAGCACTGGATCACAGTAATGTTCCAGTTCATCCCACAGGTGCTGGATGGGGTAGGAAGTTGGGACCCTGCAGGCCAGTCAAGATCTTACTGAAACAGGAAAGAGCCAAGCACAAACTGCTGCCATGAAGCTGGAAGCAAATTACAGTCTAAAATATCATTCACATGCTGTGACACTACAATTTCCTTGCATTTAAATTAAGCAGCCAAACCATGAATCCTAACCCTTTAACCCCTTGGATCCTAAACCCCTTTTCCACAGTTGTGTTACTTTTCTAAAATGTCCTTCAAGTGAGTGGGTACTGTTAAAACAAAGTAGACTGCTTCACAGAAATTCTGAAGAATCTCCTGCAGGTTCCGGAGTAGACATTTAGAGTGACTCCCGAATGAGGCGCCTGCTAAGGAGCACATTTTCATAGTAAAAGATGACTGTCCAGATGGCAGTTACGATGGTGTCGTGCTGCTCAGAAGCCAAATTACTGGTTACAATCCTCCGTAAATAAAACAGCGCTCGGTGCCAAACGAGCGTGTCGGTCTGCGTGGATGTGTGGGAGACTAATGGCTTGGAATTAGCTGTAGCCTGTGTGCCGTCTGTCAGCGCTATCGGCTGGTAAATGGCACTTCGGGAGATCTGGGTCAAGCATGCCTCCACTGCACATAGCCACCCGCCTGGTGCTGTGTAGAATCATGGGTACGCTTGTTTGTGTGTATCCCTGCATTGGCTTCCTTTCTGTTCATTTCACTTTTCGTTTTACAGGAAAGTTTGTCATGCAGACGAAGCGAGAAAAAGGTGCGAGACTATTCAGTGTGATGAAAGTTGCAAATGAGAGACTGTTTTCTGAACTAATACCAGTACATACTGGTTCTCTAATGTCTGGACATTTCAACTAAAATGTCACATTGCATGTCTCCTTGCTTGTTTTGTAAGAGCACCAATCCAAGGCCCAAAAATATCACATTTAAAAGGACATTAAAGAGAGATGAGTAGTGGAGCCTCATGCCTCAGAGTGGGCCAGCAAATCTCTATTAATGACAACAAACATGACTTTCTCTTGTAATATTTACATCCTTTCAACTACCAGCTAATACATTTATAATCCATTTCTGAAGTACAGCACAACACAAGCCTTCTGCTGCTAACTGAAATCATTTTTCTATCCTGGTAAAGTGAATCAGGACACACAAACATTTATTTCTGATGCTCAGAGTGTCCCTGTTCCTCTCCGGTGTGTTTTATATTCAAGTCTGCTCCACTGGACACGGCTCAGATTATAGCAGCAGCAGAGGAGTGGACTCTGCTCTGCTGCTGCTGCTTTTCTCTCTTGTCAGTTTTTAATATATTATCTAAAATTAAAACACCTTTTCTTGAAATGAACATCTTTTGTTCCTTTGGAGAAAATGACTTTTGGCTCCGTCCAAAGTGCTGAGTCCTGAGCTTTCACAACTTTGTCTGCCCTCACTGGAGACAAATGAAAACACTGTGCTGACTCCATCAATATCCACTTTAACCTCATCCTGCAGCTTCAAATGATCTTAACAACTGTATCAGCAACTTTTACACTGACTGCTCTTTTTTTTTCTCCATCTCTATCTGCAAAACCACTGACCAGGCAACCCATTCCCCTTCAAATAAAATGACTGATGACCTTTGACCTTTGCCAGGAACATTGCAGCTAACCACAACGTGCATTCCCTTTCATGTTGTCCTTCCTGTTGCATGTCTGTCCTCGGTGTAGTACAGTATGTTAGATAAACAAAAAGGAAAAGCTAAACTGCTCTATCTCTTAGCAGAAATGATCTCTGACCTCTCCTGGCTCTTCCTATCTGACTGTGATGCTAAAAAGAGTGTGGCATGGTGATTGGAAGAGTAGGTACTGGTAAAGTGACAGCTCTATCAAATTGAGGCTAACAACATGCCACCTCCAGGGTGTGGGATAAAATGAACACAGAAAAAAAAGACTTCTCAACCATTTTGCAGCTAGCTAAAGCCCCCTGGCAGCTCCACTGCCCTCCTGGTATAAATGAAATATTCATCTCATGCATATTTGGAGGGAAAGCTTTAAGAGGCTCTTTTATAGATCCTCCTTCATTACAGCCAAAAAGAAAGCTCAATCAACCCCCGCTAGTCACAGATAAACCCCAGACTATACTCAGCATTCGTCTTCTGCTGGTTTTCTGCCAAACAAAACGTCACAAGTTCAGGCTGTATCTGTTTTAAGCCAGACTCTCTCCCTGGTGTATCGTCTCCATGAATACCTTAATGGAGTTGGACTCTTACTTGCTGCCTTTTCTGCTGTTGGTGACAAAATACCAGTCCTATCACTTCTCTATTTTCTTTTTCACACAGCAGCCTTGCTACAGTCAGCAGTCTGCGGCAGGCGGTGTCCTCAGAGAAATGTTGACATATTCATTTGTCACCAGGCCTCTTCGCTCACACGCCTCAGAGGAAGACTTCTCACTGAGTCTGTCTTGTTGAACTAGTGTGCATGTGTGTGTGGGCTGGTATTACTCGTAAGGACATAAATATATTCACACTGTGGGGACTCCTTACAGGGCCAAAAAGCAAGTCCCCTAAACATGAATCATGACATTTACAGTGAAGACGTGGTTTAAGGTTAGGCTTAAACAAGTTATGTTTATAGTTAGGGTTAGGGTAAATCTCTAGGAAATGTCAAAGGGATTTATATTTCTATATATCCTGTAGTATGATAGTAGTCTATTATCTCATCGACGTGTTGTTGAATACAGCTGCCCAAACAAAGCATAAACTCTGAAACCAGGCATTTAAGAGCTTCGTAAAACATAAAACTGAAATTTTCAAAACTGGAAAACTGTTTTCACTGATAAAGATCATGTGATCTGATCAGAAGAGAATAACAGCTATTTTTATTAAAATTTCCTGAATTTACTGTGACACAACAGAAAATTTAGGGATATTGTCATTTCTTCTGTGGTAGGTGCCCCTTATTGTGTTTGTTGGTTTAAGAGCCTGATTTCTCTTGATACTGGATTTAAATGTAGTATTTACCAATATGATAATGTGTCAGGCTTTGTCCAGCATAGACTTTTCAATCAGGTTACTTATATATTTTCCAAACATTTTCCATATCACATACTTCCCACTCTGACCTCTTAATTAACCAATCAACCTGACATACATGTTTTTGGACTGTGGGAGGAAACCAGAGTACCTGGAGAAAACCCACACAAGCACAGGGAGAACATGCAAACTCCACACAGAAAGGCCCCTGATGGGTTTCAAACCAGGAACCTTCTTGCTGTGAGGCAGCAGTGATAAACACTCACCCACTGTGTTGCCCCTTAATCTTAAATCTTTGTTTAGAAATGTATTTTGTCATCTGTAACTGCAGTAAGATGATTCCACTAAAATAAGTTAAATTAAGCATCTGTACTGTATTACAGAGCAGGTGTTTGCTTGTGTGACATTGTCTTACGCCATGTGGTGAAACCATTGAACCACCCGTGGCGTTCACACACAGAACCTATCAACCATTAACAAGGTGACACGCTCACTTCCTGTCTTTTTTACTTTTCTTCCCCTCGGTCATTGTTCCTTTCTGACAGGATGCAGAGGACCGTGTGTTTCTCAAGCCTTCCTGAGGATGTCACGACTCCTGCAAACACCAGTGGTCGCACTTAAAAAAGACACACTGGATGAGGCTTATCTGGGCACTTCCTGAAGATGGGGTTGACTTCCTCTCTGCAGAGGATGTGATGATTACCTGCACCACACGAGACAACACTACGCCCCAAATCCCTGTCGTTGTCTCTTAGCGTTCCCGAAGGAGGACAGGGATTAGGAGGCCCTGTCTGGGTCTACGCTAATCTCTGGAAGTTTTAACACCTTTCCTCATCTGCCATCTTCGCTCAGCCTCCTCTTCTCCTGCTGTGACACTGCAACAGAGCTGCTATTTTCACTGATGATGACATGACAGGAAAAAAATCTAATTCCTGCTGGTTTTCCTTTCAGTGTTTGGACAATAACAAGATAAGATCTTTGTGAAGACACATTTATGCTCCCTTGGGATGGACAACTAATCTCACTTCAATGCTTTCTCCACTGAGAGCAACCAAAGTCCATACTGATTTACTGACTCACACTGCTTCCTGATCTAAAAACTCTAAGTCTAAATCTGCACCAGACCATAGGTGACATTCAGTTTCTGCACTTTATTGACTTTTGTTTGCTGTAACGAAACGTGTGGGAGGCATAAAATGCACTTAAGTGAACAAACACCTTAAGAGAGCTGACTGTGATCATTAAGGCAAAACTGTCATGCAAAGTAGATTGTGATAAAAGTTTCTGACAGCAGCTGCTCACCAAGTGACAGTATGTAAACACACAGATTTACACCTGGGCCCGTATTTACTAAGCGTCTCAGAGGTTAATGTGGCCAAATGCAATTACGGTCATGTTTATAAGAGCAGGAACAAAAGCAGTTTAGCGACATCTTTAAAATAGGAAGTGACTTCCATGTGCACCAACACTGACTGACACAGAGCTAACTAAACGATGGCGTTTAGACAAAAAGGAAGTAGCTAACAGTGCATTAAATCTTACCTTCAGTCCGCTGGTCCTGGTTTTTGGCCAAAGTGGTTCCTGAAAATCCAGCTCCATGGTCAACACTTGGCCATAGCTGCTGTCTTCAACAAGGCTAACATTAAACTAGCATAGCAGACGTTAAACTAGCGTAGCTAACACTAAACTAGCATAGCAAACGTTAAACTAGCGTAACGACGTTAAGCCTACGTACGGACGTGAAACTGGCGTACAGACGTTGAGCTAGCGAACCTGACGTTGAACTACCATACAACATCAAGCTAGCTTGTTAGCTTAGCTTAGCTACATCAAAACACTGACCTTGGGTCAGTTGATCAATTAACCAATCAGAGCCTATAGATGAAAGATTATTGATATGTATTGAAATGTTTAAAGGAAACTGTCAAATGTCACACAGGCTATTTTTACCCAAGTACTTTTAGTTTTCTAGTACTTTATACTGTAATACTTACAGTACTTTTTACTTCAGCACAATTTGAGTCTATTTGCAAAATAAACCTTTGATCTGCTTAGAAGATTTTGCTTTACTTTTGATCCTACATTTGCTGAACATACTCCTGTTCTTCTATTTTTACATTATGGTAGATACTCTATTGTTACTTCTTGTTACTTTCACTTATTTATTTATTTATTTCAGCCTCATTTATCTGACAGCTATAGCCTCTTTTCAGACAGTCAGATTTAGGTGTATTTTTACTTTTATTACTTTAAGTATTAACTGTGCTAATAATACTTCAGGACTTTTACTTGCAATGCAGTATTTTCAGTGTGTTTTATTGTTACCTTTAGATAGTCAAAGGATCTGAGTACTTTCTTCATTTTCATTTCGGTGAATACCAGTGAATCTTCAAACTAGTGATTTATTATTTTTCATAAGCGAGCGCTCTGTGGTCTGCTGGGCCCCTGGTTGGGCACTGGATTGTAGATCTGTTTTTGAATGCACTATAACCCTAATGAATTACACTAAAGTGCGTGATAACTTTGAATAATTGTGATCATTCTTGTTTTAACTGCTTTCTTTTTCCTCCTTAATGTGAGTGGCCTGTTGGCTGATAGTGAAGACGATATGAGTAAAGACTGAAGAATGGCTCCTGGGCCCATGGAAAAGTGCCTGCAAGAACTTTTGAGTTACAAGCAGGAACATAAACCATTTAGATAAAGTTTACTGTGATTTAGGATTTATGCTTCATTAGCGTAACTACCTTTTCTACCCAGTTTCAGACTGTCTTCACGTAGACACAAAGCCTATTATGGCAGAGCTCTTGCTGCATTTTGGGTCCATCAACCAGCAAAACTCCACAATAAAAGCTTTAGCAATGAAAATAGAGACTGCTCAGTTGTCTACTATGGTCTGTGACAGCGAGCTTAGCTTGTGGCTGGAAGTAATTTTCTGCTCTTTTATGTTTATCAGGGTTAAATCTCTTTGCATCCTCTGTCAGTGTCAGTATTCCCATACCAGGAGTAAATCTGGCCATGCAGATAAAACAAAGAACCTGAAGCTGAGCAACAGTCAAGCTCATGCTTTTCAGGGTAAATACCACGTGTACAAATACAAACACAGGAAGTAGCCAGGAGGAAGTGTGGAAGAGCTGTGGGGTCACCAGAGGTCACAGCCACCTGGGTGGCGGCTATTGTGCATGATTGATGTTTCCCTGCAAACAGAAGCTGTTTTTACGTCCCCACAGCTGTCATCTCAACTCTTATCATGGAAATGTGCACTGAACCTGCTGGATCTGCCTCAGGGGAGTGGAGTGTGTGTGTCTATGTGTGCGAAGAGTGGGTTCGAGCAGCGGGGACTTTTATTGAAGCTGCACAGCAACATCTCCCTGCTGTCAAATAAACAAAAACACTCCAAACTATTGTCTTTTTTTTCTTTCCTGCATTGAAAGTTTAGGGAACCATTTATGCACTGAGTGTTTCATTGCTCCTGGGTACTTCTAACCTGTTAAATGCCTGCTGTTTAATTTGAAAAATATATGCTGTTATGACAGAAAGATAGTTATTTTCCTATATAAAAAAACAAACATCTCTCTGAAAAGTGGGTTTTGCCTGACAAGGACAATATGCAAAAAACAAGTCAGAGACAAGTCGAGATGCTGCACAATCCAAAAAGTAGAGTAAGAAACACAAAGCCAGAATATAAGACTATTGTGGCTGCAGAGTGAATGAAAGATGGTTTATGTATTAGCTTATAGCGTAGCATTAACATTGGACTCCCACTACACCCTCAGCTGAGATGCTACAGTACCTTGAACACACCTGATCCAGGTAATCAACAGTGGGTAGAATAATCAGCATCATTATTTACTCATTTCTTCAAGATTATCTTTATTAAATATTTAAGACTAAGCACAACAATAACAGGAATTTTCAATATAGACATGAGAATCAGTTCTGTAGGAGTCTGTTAAAAGGTCTGGACTACAGGTGACCTACACAGTAATATTTTCCTAACCCTTTAAATATATATAAATGTCGATATTCAAACACTCTGCATTCAGAGTCCACTTACTTGTTTGTTCTGGAGCTTTTGCCATCCTCCCTCATGTCTCGGTAAAGCCCACGCATTGGAGTACAGAGTCAACAATGGGCCACTGTCAAAAGAGTTTGACAAAATACTCTTTACCTCAAGGTCACTTACGAGGTTTTTCAGGAGCTGCCAAGTGAATCTGTTCATCAGTGGATGGATTCTGCACAGACCATACTGAACGCAGGTGATGGCATCTGACCAAACTCCATCCAGGGATGTCGGCTGTGAGAGGACAATCTGGAAAAAGCTCTTTTGTCAAATTATTTTCAAGGTCAGTAATAAACTTTAACGCTTCCTTTGTGCATTTGGCAAACAATCTCACCACTGTCCTTTTAATGGCTTACTCTGGAGCTTGATGAAATCACACTGGTCTGACCAGCAGAACCGTTCTGTAACCGAACTGTGGTACATGTCACGGAGCATTTTTGGCCAAAAAGTTGATCTTATGTTTCACCTTGAAACAGCTTTTAACTCTGACTCTAAGTTCAGTTTTCCCATTTATTTCTACAGAGGTAAAACTCTAAAAGCTTGTGTTTGAAGGGTAAACAAAAAATCCTGTTTTATTAAAGCACAAGTTTTGCTTTCATGCCAGCAAACATTTCCAAGTGTAGGCGTCACAGTAAAGTGAGACTCCTGCCACCTCCAAAATGTTACTGCTGCTGTGCTGCAGTGCCAGAAAGCACAACAAGCATCATAAAATAATCTGAAAATGGGTGAAAATCGCAGTTTGGATTTAAACTCATTTTCTCTTTCAACACCGTTCATGTTTTGGAGAAGCACTGACTTGCAAAATTCCCATTCAATTTATGCAAATCCCCCCCACAATGGCTACTGTTGCAAAGGGTTGCATACTGTAAGCCAGTTAAAACAGCATGCTGGAGCCCAAAGCAGCGCTCCCTTCAGGTTTCACTGTGCTGTAGCTACACGGGTAGCTTGACACCAGGGAGGCAGAATGAATAATAGATGTCTGTTGCTTTACCCAAACCCATGAATAATTCAGGAAGGGGCAGGGAGGGTGTGGAGAGAACGCAGGCACACGATGACCGAGCTTAACGTGATGCTGCAAACTGGTTGAGTTTCAGCTAAAAATACAGACCCACATGTACTCCAAGACTACATCATGCCACATGCACAAAACATACAGTACAGCAGGGAGACAATGTGCAGCTACACAAAGATCTGCCTTTGTAGCTGGTAATACAATGCACAGGCACTCAGAGATGTCCCTCGGCAAAGCCTGGATTAAATGAGTTTGAATAGGAATCTTTGAGGAAGGCAGAAGACACTGCAGGGTAGGAGTATTTCTGCACTAAGAGCCCATTTATACTGTGTGTCTAATCCAGGGACCAAACCGCTCAGAGAGTGCATGCCCAGGCCAAAGAGGTTTTAGGGTTTTAGAGTTTGGCATGGGAGCTGCACCGCAGTGATCTCCCTCCGTTTAAACCAAGACATGAAAAGGTTTTTTCTTCCTTATATTTCCTGCAGTCAAAGCTCAATGCCACATTCTTTTGGCTAATAGTGGTAATCCAACTATTACTATTACTGACACCTATTTAAAGTGCTGCAAATGCTATCACACTGTTTTAATATAGAACTTATATAAAATGAATGCAAACCGATTGCATGAGCGATGTGATCTGATGCCTGTATTCATGCATAATATGCTGTGTGACTCTTTTTATCATTGCTTCTAAAACCATAAGCTTCCAGTACAGACGCTGCTCCTTTCAGCGAGATTAGTTTTAGCCAATGGAGCAACGTGCGACGCACTGAGGCAAATCTCAGTCTCCCTGTTGGTCTGATTAAATTCAGAGTGAAAGATCTCAGAAACTTTGTTGATCCTCTAAACATTAGCTTCTTTAGTATGCTAAACATTAGTGTGCTCATATTAGCGGCACACATCAAACATTACGCATGAGGTCATAAAAAGCTTCTGACTTTAGTGATCACGTCAGGTTCTCATTCAGGTCCAGGTAATAATCAGGCTGAATAAAAGGAATATCTAATTAAAAGAGTTGGCTTCTCTCACTGTTTGCTAATAGGAGCAATTAAAGCACCTCTGGAGGTCTGAACTAATTTTGTGATACTTTTTGGTCGGAGGCCAGTGCAGAGCTGTTAACCTTGGGTGTTTCCTGTCTGTGTTGTTGTTGTGATTCGCTCCACTGGTGGTTTTCTCTGTAGACTCATCTGTCTCCTGTCAGAAATGATTGGGAGGAATTTCATCGTCGTAAGAAAAGCCCATGCCTCGCACCTGTCTGCAGAAACTCTCATCAGCGCTTCATCGTACACCTTCCCCTTCCCCACCTTTACCGTTTTTATATTGATTCCTTTCTTTTTCGTCTGGTTCCTTCCACTTTGCCTTCACTTGACATTCAAGAATGGTCACAGTCAGGATTTGAACCCATGTTATCATGTAAGGCACCTTAGCCCGAGTGCCACCAAATCCAAAGTCTCCTCTTCTTCCCCCTCCTGTCTGACTGACTGGTTCTCTGAAGGTCACCTAAAGATTAATGAGCTGACTGCTGACAGAGGAAATGTGTCCAACCCTATTTAACTAGTTTTATGGCTCCTGAACATACAGTAGTTGTTTTTGCAAGTAGATGCTGATCACCAGAGTTTACGGTCAACACTCTTGAAGAAAGTCGAGGTAAAAAATTGGACAAAACTGCAAATTACACTCAAATTCCAAAGAGAATTCCTGCTTCAAGTGAGTTCTTATTTTTATTATTGTGCATAATTAGAATTTGGTTAAATATGGAATGAGAAGACCATTTCAGCTCAGTCACTAAGGCTATAAAAGTCTCACAATATCTAGAGTTTTGTTTTCCTTTTTTGTTTTTGTCCTGTTTCATTTGCCTTTCCTTTCATTTTTATTTCCCTTTTCATTTCCTTCCTGTCCTTTCCATTCATTTAGGATCCTTTCAAGACTGCAGGTACTAATTACAGATATTTTACTGGATGTATTATTGCCAAATCAACGGAATAATTATCACAAATAAATGAGACACAAATGGGTGACAGCCACTATTTTATGGTCTTATTAATTAATGTTTTACAAAATGAAAGTGTTTTTTAATTATTCACAGAGGCATAAAGGAACTTCGCTACTATAAATAGCACAAGTGGTGTAAAGTGTTTTTTCAAGCATCTACAGTTGCCAAAATCTTTGTTTTAAAGCCACTTCACTGTGAAAATAATCTGAACATGAAGGCAGCGTCTCTTTAACCTTAACTGTTTTTTTATAGTAGTAATATCAGCGTGGCATTCTGCTTCCTGGTGGTGGAAAAGTGAAAAGGTAAAAGACAGAGGTGGGTGACATTTAAGAAAGGTCATAGGGAGCATCTGAACCCGTGTTATCATGTATTGCACCTTAGTGCCACCAAAGCCAAACCGAAGCCCCCCCCCCCCGTGCCTGACTGACTGGTCCTCCGGAGGTCACCTGAAGATTAATGAGCTGATCGCTGACAGAGGAAATGTGTCCGACTCTGCAGCCGTACTGTCTCCCTCCTCCTGTAATGACCATCATTTTCTCTTATCTACTCGGCTGCCGACTCTCCCGCAGCAGGTTATTCTGAATCGGTCTGGAGGACATATGTGCCTTTCACCCCACATTTTTCTCTCAGGCCTGCTGTGTCTTATCCCTGTTGAAAGGTGAAAACCTCATTATCTCACAGCGGAGTACTCTGGGGGATTCAACACAGTCTGCGGTGCGGTCAGAAAATGTGGGGTCAGTTGTTCATGCAAAATTAGACTTTAAAGGTTTACACTGAAAAACAATATGTTCATCCATCCATTTTCTTCTGCTTTACCTGGGGCTGAGGGGGGGCAGTGGTCTAAGTAGAGATGCCCAGACTTCCTTTTCCCTAGACACTTCCTCCAGCTCTTCCGGGGGAATACAGAGACATTCCCAGGCCAGCTGAGAGACCCTCCAGCGTGTCCTGGTTCTCCTCCCAGTGGGACTTGCTTGGGACACCTCTCCAGGGAGGCATCCAGGAGGAATCTGGAACAGATGCTTAGAGATCGGGTGAGAAGCCTATCTCTTTCAGCCACTTGTCTCTGAGATCTTGTCCTTTCATTCATGAGCCAAAGCTCATGAGGAGAGCTCACAGGAGAGAGTAGGAATGGAGACTAAATCCAGAGCTTCACCTTTGACTCAGCTCCTTCTTCACCCCAACAGACTGGTACATCAACCTCATTGCTGTTGCCGCTCCACAGATTCTTCCCTCACTCGTGAACAAGACCCCAAGATACTTGAGACAGGAGCTCTCCTCCAACCCGGAGAGGGCAAGCCACCTTTTTCTGGTTGAGACTTGGAGGTGCTGAAATTACAAAGCCCTCATAATATTTGAGACCTGTGTATAATATTAACTTACAGTCCAACACT